>NC_139055.1:12553384-13252551 GCF_965140915.1 Aythya marila
CCCACATCTATTTTGACCATTGTAAAAATCTCTTTTTAACCCTCTGAGGGGTATACAATGACAACTGGAACCTACAATCAAGCCATTTTCCCCTGAACTCTTACAAAAGCTCAAACCTAATGCTCCTGCTCAGCCCAGCGTGGTTCACTGAGTTGTAAACCAGTGCTGGTGCTGTGCTGGAACCAGCTGGGTGCACGTGTGTAGCACACAAATCTGCTTGGGAGATTAAGCTGATGGGAGATTAACAGTAAAGCCATAAAGGGAAATCAGCTGCTGAACTCCTACCAAAAGCCATAGGCAGCTGGGTGATTAGTGTTTTGAAAATCCTTCTTATCAATCAGGGGCTATTCTAAGGGACGAGATGGGTTAGAAATATCTCCAATTAAAGGGAAAGCTATAGTAAGTTATTGAGGAAGAGAGTTCATACTTATCAGAAGTTCAAAAAATGAGCTATTTTCACTATTCTTGTATTACTTTTTCCTGGAAAATGGGCCCATTTTGAACAGCAGCAACACATTGTTCCTGGATCAAGCACTCGTCACATGTAATAGGAAAAGGACAGCATTACCGCTTCCACTTTACAGGTGGCACAATGGGAGGGCTCTGATGACACCTTTCCTACAGCGACAGAGAGGATTATGTCCTGGGAAGGCAGAGCCCCCGTTCCACCTGCAACTGTTGAATAACACTTTTATGTATGTAGGCAGCAAGCAGAAAATATTGGCAGGAGCCACAGTGTGGTAATGCACAAGTGTGACAGGAAACCTGAATAATCGCTTATCTTGTGATATAGAAGCAACAGGGGTCCAATTCAACACAATATTCCAGCAAGTTTGGTAAACACACCAGAGACTGCTTGATAATCATTTTGCCTGTTTCCAGAAAAAAAAAAAAAAAAGAAAGACCTTTTGAAGTTTGTGCATGTGATGTCAGTTCATTTTTCAAAGGGGCAACATGACAGCTGTGTTGGAGATAATCAAGAAACCTGGGGGCAATTAGGTTTTAATGCTGTGACAGTGGGGAAGTATATCAACCTCCTCATTACAGCCACCAGTTTCTCTGCAAAATGCTCTATAATAAGACACAAGGGATATCATCATTTCTTTGCAGAACATTTTTGTGATTTTTGGTTATTGTTGTTTGAAACCATGCAAGGAATTACTTGCAAATTTGCAAATGTCAATCACAGATACAGCACCCTGTTTACAGCACAGCAAGTAAACATTATTACATTTATAATCTCCATTAGGTAGAGGAAAGGAAGTTTTGCAGACCTTGCTGTTTTCTACAAACTTAAAAACAAGTCTGACAGGAGGCAGTGCTTGCAGAGTGCTCTTTGATTTCCCTGGTACATCTATACCTGATGCAGGAACATGCGGGGTCGCTGACGGGGCCCCTGATTACCTCCCATCTGGCAAATTACTGATATTCACAAAATGCCAGGTAAGGGTGATGGAGCACTCCTGGAAAGCCAGAATATCCAAAGCACAGAGATGCCAGCTGAATTATCCACAGAAAAAATTGTTCCAGAAACAGGTGCTCAACCTGGGCTCTGTTTTTCTTTTCTGCTATTTTCTTCTCTTGGTACATTGCAATTTTCCATTTGTTCACAAACATTTATGAGTGTGTCCTCTGTGGAAATTGAACATTCAAGGTCTGCTTGGAGCACCTTTTTCTCCTGATGCAGAGACTGTAGTTCAGGTTGTTACAACATCAAGAATGAAATGGACTTCACTGTGCCACAGAAATCTCACCTGTAACTTATTGCCTGAGCCTAAAAGCCCATACAATAATTGGTCATAAAAAGTATGTATTTTCATTATATTCCGGAGCAGTTCAGCAAAGCAAAGGTTTGGGGAGTTCGACCATGCCAGAGATTATTGACATGCTGCTCAGGGGTTAGACACAGCTGAGGGCAGAATCACTATCCATCATCTCCCTGTGTCCTGCTTCTCCACCTACAAATGCAGCTGGTCTTACCCCCCTTATGTCTTTGGTAAAAGCACTCACACTTTTCCTTCACAGTTCCAGGGAAGCTTTTTGAATCCTCGATCACTTCACATAATGGTCTTGTGGAGAGAGAAAATGGAAGGGGACATAACTCAGCGGTTGGGGATCGTGCCTAGGCAATGTCTTGAGGGACAAGGAAGAAAGAGCATCCCATTCCCTCTCTGCTCTAATCCCCCTCAGTCCCACCACCCTCCTGGCTGTATGAGTTCAAAACCAACTCTGGCAATTATACGCTGTTAAATATAAAGCAGAGCAGTATCAGTTTCAGCAGAATGTCTACAGCACCCAGCAAAGCACCAAACACACAGCATCCCAGCCAGCACACCTCACCTCACAGCTCTGCCAGCAAGGGAGCTCTGGTGGGACACAGCACTCCAACAGCTGTCCAGCTCCCACATACAGAGCCAGAGCCAGAGCCGTCCCCAGCACCTTCCATCTCTTTCTTCCCTTTCCCCTGAAAGCTTCAGGGACCCACAGCAATACCAAGCACAAGCTCCAGCCAATGCTCCTTTACATTCAGTTTGCACAGGTGTAAATTGACAACTCAAGGCAAGAGAGAATCAGCTTTCTTCAGCAGCCAAAGGTGAAGATATGCTCTGTTTTCACTTGTACAACCTCCTTTTCTCGAAGCTCCCTGTGTGATATGAACCTGCTGCCCTTTGCCTTCCCTTCCCATGAAGGAGATTACAGAGTCCCATACCACCACCTGCACTGCTGCAACACAAAACGCCAGATTTCCAACAAGAGAGAGAAGGCGAGTGAAACAAGGAATTCGTGATGAAAGACTACCTGTTCTCAGTCTTCTTTCCTAGTTCTGCACTTAGACTTATGCATGACACAGTTTGGTTTTATATGCAGGTCACTCAGTCATTCTCACACATACATCAGGCACTGCTGGAAAATGTGGCCATTATCCATCAAGTCCTTTGCTTTAGTCAGCTTCCAGCGAAGAGTAATAGATGCACTTGGTGTTGTCACATCGTTGTCCAAAATGTCAAGGAAAAAAGCCTTGAACATTAACAACTCCCTAAGGAAATCAGTTCTTAAAAAGATAGAATGGGGGTGGTGGGTGGTGAGTGCGAGGGATGGAGAGTAAGATGCAGAGCATCCCTTTTTATCGGGGATGAGGTATGCAAAGAAGTGCCCTTAGTAGCTGTATGCCAGCCAAGATAAAAAGCACCAATGCTGTGGTTTTACTTCCACTGAAGTTTACATTACATCTTGGATAGCAAAATGTGATCATGTTCGTTTTAATTTCCAGGATCCAGAATTTGAAATGATCTTTGCTTTTGATATCATACGTTAAGAGAAGTATTAAGTTGAACAGTAAAGGTAGTCTCTTCCCAAGGCACTTCTATTAAGATTCAATAGTGCAGTGAGGTGATAGTATCAGGCAGTGCAAATCTTTGTGGACAGTAAAGGAAAAGAAGAAAAAAATAAAAAAGAAAAGAAAATGATGATATCAAAGATGACAAGAAGCAGTACCTAAAGTTAGGAGGAAGAGGAGGTCGGACACAGAAACTAATCAAGGTGACAGTGGTATTTTCCTGGTGCAGTCAACATTGATGATCTGCTTTTAAAAGGTTTGCTAAAGGTAAGAGAGAATGAAGAAAAGCTTCAAACCTTTTAAAGCTAGGTAAAATGCAGACATGAAAAAGATATTTCTCTGCTGAGATGCAGGGAAGAAAAGAGAAATGAAATGGGAGGGAATGAATATCTGGTCCAGAACAACCTGCTAGTAAATTTTGGCAGCTTGCTAATAACTAAAATCGACATGACCTGGGACTACAGGAAACCCTGCAGAGGAGCAGTGACCAGTGGTGGTGAGCTTCCAGTAGTGGTGCACCTTTTTGCAGTTTCAGCAGCAAATGCACAGCATCAAAACCTCAAGTGAGAAGGATAAAGTGCAATAAATTTGACAATGCTTTGCCCACTCTATTTTCATTGAGCGCTCGTTTTACACAACTACTCATTGCAGCACAATGAATTATGTTCAAGAGAGGTGCTCATAAAAATAGGAAAATAAAGCAGAAGTTAGACAAGACTGCAGGAATCTGGCTCAGCGATGAGTAACGTCACCAGTTCAGTCACCTGCAGCAGATAAATCCTTTACTTCTCCAAACTCAAATGTATGCAGCCTAACCCACAAAAAACTCTGAAAAGGGACCTTTCAACTCATGTCCAAGCTCTGTAGACCTTCAGACAGGTAAGGCATGGCCACACTCAGCACTACAACCTCCCTCCAATTCCTTAATTGGCTTTGAGTATTACTGATAAGTAATTGATATACAGGAAATGAATGTAAGGCCTCCGACGAGTCTGCTTCTGCATACAAATACAGGCAGCTGAATGTGAATCAGCAGCAAACACTGCAGCCCTTCCACTCCTATGGCATTTCCACTATGGACGTGCTTAAAATATTTCAACATAAAGTGTTTCACTTTGTATAAATGATGCCGGCATAATTTCCAATGTCATTTCAGAGAGGAAACTGCAGAGGACTGAGAGGGTCAGATAAAAACAAAGATAATGTATTATGCTAACACTATTTTGGATGAGAATATAGAGAAGAGAGAAGCTTAAGGGACAGCACAATAAGAGAGCAAGATAAAGAGAAAAGACACACAAAGGCGAGCATACAGCTCTCCACGCATTCAGCCTTTACATACAATCTTCCTATTTTTTCCCAAGCCAAAAAAAAAAAAAAAGTCCCAAAATTAAGATCTATGCACAGCCTAAATTTGTATTTAGTGCCAACTTTGTGTCTGCATCAAATTCCTGTACAGTGCAAGATGCAACACTGTAAATATTCTCATTTTCATTATTTTATCAAATTGTGTTAACTTTCTTTCTGCAGCATTCTGAGGCTGGCAACACTGAGACGTGCAGGAAATGTAAATCACTCCCTTTTGATATGATAACCGTAGCAGTGAATTGCATCCCAGAAATCAGCTCAGGATTATAGCTGAGAACTCGCTGAAAGGCACTTAGCTGTGGCTTTGCGCCAGGAGGGTAAATTTCAGCTGGCAGGTCAGCGCAAAGCGGACTCAGGTCTTGGGAAAGAAGAACAATACATAACATACAGCTATCTCTGGCTGCCCGGACCTCAAAGCCAACAGCCTCAGGGTCGATATATAATTAAAGGATGCCAACAGGTGTTAAAAACAAGTGTATATTTATGTATGCAAATGTATGGGAGAGCTATATAAAATATGAATAAGCACCTAGGCAAGTGACAGCCAGCAGGCTGTAGGATAAAATCTATTTGCCAGACAAATACAGATGCATACATAAACAACCACATACAAATAATAAAAAAAAAAAAAAAAATGCATTTCCTGCATTAAATTATTTGTGGTAAAGTACATTATTATAATAATTTTAATCATGTAACATTTATTTAAATCATTTCTCAGTTTCAAAAATTTAGCAAATATTGGAATGCTAATAAAGATAATGAGAAAGTGAAAAATAATTGTTTTTCCAATGTCTTATTTTCATGTGTAAATGCTCCTGCTAACAGCTTCTTGTGTTAACCCTGGGCCAGGACTCCATTGAATTAGGTAGTGCGCAAACACAAAACCAAAAAGCTCTGAACCCTACGGAATTTGCAGCTCTAACAGAACAGAGGCAGCAGATGGATATAGACAGAAATAATCAAGAAATTTTAGTTAACAAGGCAGGAGTTAGTCTGAGCAAACCAAATCCCTGATTGCCGTGAGCATCGCACAGGCACAACAAAGAGGAGTTTTGATCATCGATGCCCTGCACCACACGGAGCTCTGCGCATCCTTCATCTTCGCTGCTGTGCTCCATCTGTCACCCCCCCGCTTCCTGGCAAATGTGTATCACTCACCCACTGCACTTCATCTCGTAGCATGAAAACTCTTTGGGCCAGGGACTGTCATGTACCACCTCACCCTCCAGCACCAAGCATGGTAGGGCTTAAACTGGTCATGGAGATAGATGAAACGATTTAGGAATGAAATGGTTAATAAATAATAATGCTTATTAGTAACTACTTCAGCAGTTACTAATACATTAATCCAGTCATTGGATTTTTTTATATGCATTTTTTATTTTATATTCATTTTTTCCCCTCAGATACCTCCCTAAGACCAACAGCAACCAACAGAAAACGCTGCTTAGAGTCAAGGTTCATGGAGACTTCAGTCTGCATAGTTCCACGCCTACAGATCATATTACCTTTCCAGTATGATGCACTGAATTGCAAGACAAGAAGGCAGTTCCTACAAAATGGCATGTTCGATAGTAGTAGCTGCAACTTCCGTGCTCAAATGTACAATGTGACAGATTTTCCAATGCAATCCAAACTTCAGAAGTGGAAAAAAAATAGAATGTAAATGGACCTTGCTTGCTCTTAAATCACTGTTAGCAAATTTGAATCTGTTTAAGCTGGCCGTTTAAATCAGGCCTATTTAACTTGCAAAGGTAAGTCAGGTTTTATTGATCACTCCAGTGCTTATAAATGCACCCTTAAAAGAACGAGACTAATGATAGACAAGCACACAGCTCGGTTGCTAAAGGCTCACTAGAAATATGTGTGATAATATTTACAGCCCTCGAGCTATGTTGTTGTCTGCACAATTTATATACGCACCAGAATGCAGACTGTAGGCTTGCCAATTCGTATTGGAATGATTAAAAAGCAAAAAAACAGAAAAACAAAGCAACCACCAAAATCAGAGCCTTACCAGAAAGGAGGTGGGTTAGCATTTCAGTTTACTAAAAGTACAGCCATGAACTTCCAGAATACTGTCACAGCAACACAAGTGCAATTCACTTCTTGTTTATTGTTCCTCAACTGCTTTTAATGCAATATTTTGTGACTGGGTTTCCTACTCAGAGTCCTTGCTATGTCCTGAATTTTGAACTACTAACAACTGGTGGCATTATTCCAGTTGCCATAGAAATAACACAGACTTATTGTTATTTATATTATGGCATCACCTAGAGGTGCTTTTAATTAATCAGAGCTCCTTCTTCTACACTGCTCAGAGAAGGGCCAGAGAAGAAGCATGTTTATAACACTGATGAAATTTTTAAATAAACAAATGCTGACTATTTGAAGAACCTAGATTCTAGAGGAGTGAGATGATAAATAAAGGAAATAAATAAATATGATCTTGCTGGGGGCTGGTGATCATCATAGCAGAGAAATAAGGGAATGTCTAAATAAAGATTTGCAGCACTTTCCACCCATATGGACGAGTACAGACTGAACACATTGCTAGCTCTAGATATAGCCTTGCTTGATACTAGCTTTTTGCTTTGCTACCCTAGCTTTTTGTAAAGGATTTCACTTATGAACTGCCTTTCAGAGAAATAAAAAATATTATTCTGTACAAAACTAAACATGACATTTGTTTTGTTATTTTTCACACCATGCTAAAATAAAACTACAAAGGGTTTTCAATTGATAGACACATCACTCCCATCCCAACTAAATACTATTTTTTATGGCCTTAGAAAGTTTCTAAATATAATATTTACAGACACTTAATCACAGAAAACAACCAACAACAACAACCAACAACAAACAACAACATAAGAAAATTTACTGCAGTTAATGTACTAGAAGACAAGATTTCTGGGTTTTATTCTACTGCAGACTTGTGCAACTCAAACAAGTTCCTGAATCAACCCTTACTCAAGTTTCTTCCTCCATCTAATGAACAGGTGAGGTGCATAAATGGATCAATGCCTAGGACATACTCTGGAGCTATGCTGTCAAAATAGCTAGAAAATCCAATAATAAATAGTATAAATTCCCATCATCAACTTTAGGCAATTATCCACTGTTTATTAGCCTCCAAAGTGAAGGCTAATAAATCTGCTTATTTTAGCAGATAAAGTCAAATTACCCTGACTGAAGTTGGTAAGTGTTCAAAGATGAACAGCTACAGCCTCATTTGCTTTTTGTTATTTTTGATGAAATGTCAGCTCAAAAACTGTAAGATATTTCCTGGTTATTTAGGCAATGTGAAACTTGGGCAGTTATTTTCCAGGAAACACGGCCTGCCTGACAGGTCTTAAATGAATAAAAGTGATATTATTACAATTATCATTAGAAGAAGATGTCCCTCATCAAAATGTGTCTGGATTTTAATTGACAAGGTCTGGGTTAATGCTGTGAAAATGCCAATGAAAGCAAAGCCTGTGGCTCAAACTAATTGTCAGCACTGAGCAACCTCAACCTCTAACCCACCACAGATTTATCACTCTGTGCACACTGTACTCATGACAAGAAACGTTTGAATTAATCATTAACAACGAGAAATTCCTCCCAGACAGAAAGTGAGCAGAGTGCAGGGCTGCCTACCCCTCTTTCCCTTGCTCCCGAGCCGAGGAGAGGTGCCTGCAAGCCTTCCTAATGAGGAACACTTTCTTGTTGTTGTTTTGCCATCTTTAAGACCATTGCAGGGGAAACTTTCAGTGCTCCTAAAATGAGGAGAGAGGCATTAATCTGAGCGAGCTGCAGTGCACATAGGGCTAAATGTCCTCCCACCTCCCTGGCCATCCTCCCCAGCCAGCTCCAGCACACCAACAGGCACAGGGCCTTGATGGGTGAGATGACAGAGGTGCAGTTGCACAACGTGGGCTCACACACGAGCACAAACCTCATTGCTGATACTGACAGAGTTCCTTCGTCCCAGAAACACTTGCACAATTGGTCCACCTTCTGGAAAAAGGCCAACCTGGTATGCAGCACGCTTGCTTTCCAACACACAGACTCATAGTGCTCACCCAAGGTACAGTGGCTGTCATTCAGGGCACCCAGCCTGCTCCTGCTGCTGATTGTTCAGATGAACTCATCTGCTATGGGGGTGCCCGTTTTTAGTACCAGACTACGCAGCCGAGCACCCACCACTTAGCCCTTAACCTGCTGATTCAGGGGGCTTCCTCCCTGGTGGCAGTCATCAGTCTCAGTGCATTGGCTACACCAGCAGAGACCAACAGACAGTGAAAATGTCAGGAGAGAAGCCAACAAAGGCTGGGACGCGAGCATCAGCCCAGCACAACCTACAGCCTCCTTACTTCAGCCACAAACATGGTAACCCTTGTGAAAGTCCCCTCAGTTGGCAGTCAACATCACTCTTCACATCTGACTTCATAAATAAGTAAAAACAAAAGGTTCTGCAAGAACCTCACTGAATTCTTACCTCTACTTATTCTACACCAGAATAGTGGCACAGACCCTCCAGAATACTGCTGGCCATAAGGGAGGCTGACTGCCTCCCGTACCTGACAAAGGCCCGAGGCCTGCTTGGTAACTGCGTGCACCTCAGCCTCACTCTGCTTGCCTTGTGCAGCCTTTGCTCTGCATGCCTTGGCTCTCAGCTTTTCCATCTGTGTGGGTGATGGCATCATCGTGACGCATTCCACCAGCTACTAGGAAGAAAATTAATTCTGTGCTAACTGAAACCAGGACATTTATTTATTTATTTATTTCAGCCAAGAGTCTGTATTTGGAAGCACAAAAATGTTGTACAATTTCTTTAGATGCACTGTTAATAATTATGAATATCTTTAATGAAGGGAAGCTGAAACATACTGAAAACATTTGAAAATAACAGATAAAACATATCAACAGCACTAGAAAGAGGTCTGTATTGATCAGGAGACAGAGCTCGGGCAGAGGAACCTGAGAGCCATCCCATTGTGATTTAAGTCCGTAACTTCTACCAGGCAGGAATTTGGCCCATTACAAAATCCTACCTGTTTTCTCACAGCATCATTTTTCAGTTAACTGTCAAATTAGTCAGGAGCCACAACCATTTTTCATGATAAAAATGTACAAAGTGGAGAATTCTGGTATCTTAACTGAAAACTTGAAGAGCCCAGATAATTTTTCTGGGCTAAAGAGACATGTTTAACACAGCAAAGTAGCTTCATCACACTTCACACCAGCTTCTGCTGTGGCTTTGCAAGTCTGTTTCCATTGCACGCTTCCAGAATCCTTTCAGACTAAGTGAAGGTTTAATTGCAGAAAGTTAAAACAAATGATAATTTCTAAGCCCTGAATGCCCCCTTTCAAAAGTTGTCGGGGCTTTCCAAATTTCTAGCTCTTTTGGGCTCTTTCATGCACTTCACGGAACTATCCAAGGAAGGGCATCTTTGGCACTTAAATAAATTGTGCTGTGTCAGTTCTGCAGTGCTCAACTAAAACCAGCAGGACCCAGCACGCAATTATGAGACCAGAACGGCTCCCAAAGTACACATGGTACTGAAGCTTCCAGCAATTATTTCTGTGATCCTTAAGACAGAGGTTGTTCAGGGAAAGAACTGCTCCTTTTGGTAATTACAATCCCAGGGCTATGTGATGCCTGTCAGACTCTCCCTTTGTACATCACAGGCCACTTTTGTGGATCATTGTAAAATAAATGTGTCATCCTGATGGGATTTTTCCTAGTCACTCTCAAATTCAGAAAACACGACAAGCTGTAGCTCATCTGAACCCGAACGTACCCAAGTTGCCACAACAAAGAAACACAAAATGTTGCTTCCCGACTACTTACTGACATGGGACACGGGTGGTTTCCTCAGCACAGACACAAGCAGTAACCAACTGGATGTGCAACTAAGCCAGCATTTGTCCAACAAGATGTAAAAATGACTTCCTGGGTGATGTCACAGTACGGGCGGAGCAGTAAGGGCTCTCGAGCATCCTGAATCATCAGGCCTACATGTGACATTCTCCACTAAGCTTTGTTCTGGCAAAATCCCCACTGTTCTAGGAAGGAAAGGCAGTATTTTCATTTCTTTTCTGCAAGGCTGGATGTAAAGCTTGGAAAGCAGAGCTTCCTTAACCACATGGCAGGAGGATGGTAGTTCATAATTAATTTTCCACATCAACTGTTGGCTGCCCTCCTCTTCCTCGCTGCTAGGCTGCAAACTGTCAGTGGAGACTTATCCAAGAGCAGACATGCCACAGAGCAAAAAGCATGGTTATTATTAGCTGTACTTTATAGCGTGGGCTAGCCAAAAATAAGAGGTAAGTGAGCTGGGGCACAGCAAAAGAAGTACCAGAGCAAATGCAGCCTTGTCTGAAGCTGCTTATCTAAGAAACGCAAAATGAAAGGGGTAGAAAAGCAGGATGAGGAGAGACAGATAGACGGGCAGGTTGCAAGCAGATATGGGAATGTGTTTTCAGAAGGTTTTGAGCCAGGCAATTCCAAAATGTCTGCAGCCTGAAGTTTTCACCCTAATTTGACTCTGCCCAGCCTGTGGCCCAGGGGCTGCCAAGCAGCAGCTCAGTGGTGGTAAGGGGCTCTGAACTGCTGCATCTGCTGCGAGAAAGAAGCTTTACTCCATTCAGACCTTGGTTAACGTTTTCCTTTCAGACTTCAAATTTCTCAAAGACCAGAGTGCAAAGTAATTACAAGGAGGTCTTTGGTCCTTACAGGAGAAAGGTCTCCAGGAGAAAATTAACCACTACTTCATCACGCTCTCTGAAGTCCAGAAGGCAGAGCTGTAAGGTGACAGCCCAGGAACAAGCCCATTTATATGACTTAGGGCAGATCCATTGACTTCTCAGTATTTCAAGACTACAGGTAAAGGACTATTATATTACTGTTCTGTGATTGATATCTTAAGAATTCGATGTTAGTTTTGGAGTTTCTTATTTTCTTTCAGAAATTCAACTCAGTTCTGCTGCTGATATCAGCTTTTAATTCATTTTACACCAAGATATTTTTTTATCAGAAATTGTGCTTTGATATGTGTCAGGTTGATGGATTCAATAAAAGCCCTGTCAGGAGAAGCAGAGTGAATAGGGTTGCAGAAGTGGTGTCATCAATGGAATTGATACGTTAACAGCCAGTCTGCTGATCTTGCTACAAAACATGCAAGTATAATAGCCATTTTATTTCCTCACCCTGGCAAAATAGTTCAGATAAACACTAGAGAATATTTGCATAAATATTACTCATACGAACAAGCTCAGAGTGCTCATTAATAGATAAATATATATATAGAGAGAGAGAAGGTGATTCTGTATCCAGTTCTGTTTTCTTATTTGGTGTGGAAAATCCAATTGAGAAAAACAGCGTTTACTGAAAACTTAACTTGAGGAATTCAAGCAGATATCCCCTCACACTCCAAGTGAATGTTTCCTTCAATAAAACAGAAAGAGAATTTCACTGATGTATTCAGACACAGCCAGTAGACTTGCACCCCTCATCAAGCCATTGGAAAAAATCACATTATGGTCTTACTGACATCCACACGTAGAGACCCGCAAAATCAGTGTTTGTTTCTGATTTCATAAATAAAATTATGTAAAAAGCAAGAAGAATTTGAGGAGAGAGGCAGTAATTTTTTTGACCAAATATGGAGAATGAGAAAAGCAGAGCTGCTTACTGCACTGCTATAGGTCAAGAAGGGCTTGCATATACAACTACACCCTCTCTTTGCTTTGCCTGTATCATACCATCACAGTTGTAACACTGCCTCTACACTGTCCTATAATAAAATGAAATTTTGTTAATTGATCTGATTTACAAAATATTTGGGAGTGGTTAAAATAAAAAATGTAATGTTGGAATTAAACTTAAAAAAAAAAAATAAAAAAAAAAAATTACAGCCTAAACGAAGCAAAATATCCAAAGCAATTCATCTGAAATAGCTGAATTACACTGAGGATTTATGCCTATGTAATGAAGACAATTAATTGCTACGAGATCCATAAAACATTAAATGAATGTTGGTGGGGGGTTTTTTGTTTGTTTGTTTTTCCAATTCTACTTGCAAGATAAAATTTATCAACTATGGTTAATGTCTACTTAAAATTTTTCTCATATTTATTGAATGTGCTTTTTCAGCAGAACAAAGCATTTTACTAACCTGATTCTACTAATCTAAAAATCTAATCTTAAAGCAATTTAAGGAGAAATATTACTCTACATTTCATCTACAGATCAGTTAAAAAAAAATCCTTACACAATAAGAATACCATCATCACAAACAATGAAGTGCTGCTAAAAGGGAATCAGCTTGTCTCATGTGAGCAAACAACTTATGCTGCAAGATGAATGCATTCAGTTAACATTATCTGGACATATTTTGCCATTTCCAGCAGAGATACAGAGCAAATGCAGATCGTGATGTCATTTGGTGTTACTGTAATCGCTTAACTAAACTAAACACATGAAAGAAGCTGGCTCAGATCAGAGCAGGAACCTCAGTCAAACAGATCCGCATCCAAATCTCGTGCTTTGCCCTATAGGTTCCTCAGCAGCTCAGCCAAGGCTATCTCCATGCCTCCAGCCGTGGGTATCAAACACACCCACACAACCTCTGCTGCCCGAGGTGTGAGTCTCAGGGACCAAGAGTCAGGCTAATTCTGATGAGAAGGACGTGGGGAGTCCGTCACACTGCTGGACTGCCCAAAGCAGGGCCAGCACTGAGGTCACTGCCAACCAAACGTCCTAGCCTCACAAAACTCAACTTGTCCAGGTGACTGGAACAGCCGAGGTCTGGAGGTGTGCATCGTTACCATCACCATTAAGGGATAGTTCCTATGAACAGGCTAATAGTTCTTTACAACATTTCCCTGGGCTATCCTATCAATACTGCTTTTATTGCATGAAACAACACCAGCAATGCAGCAACCAGGACACTGTAACTCCCCTGGAATCTGTTCTCCCCTCATTCCCCTGTGCTGCAACTGCACAAATGCAGACACCAACTGCCCACACCTGCAGTGGATCCCCACACATCACGGGACACCCAGTGCACCCAGTGGAACACACACAGAGAAGGGGAGATACATTTACTTTCACCTACAAATCTCAAACACAGAACTAAACAAACTGCTGCGATTTCTACATTATAATAGAGTAAAATATTTCTCCATAGGAGCTGAGAAGCTCTCTTGGTTATGAAATACCTCCCTTACAGCCTTCTCCTTTAGGTATTATAATCACAAGAGCAACAGCTTGGAAATAAACAAAAGTAAAGATGACAACAAAATCCTAAGTGATGTTTAACAGGCTTCTCTTCTAGAAAACAGATGCTACTGTAGCAGACAGACAAACAGAACAAGTACTGCAGGGGTTTTAACGATAGAAACCTCTCCTCCTGACACCAATGTGGTTTTCTTGAAACACCTGAACAGATTAATAATATATACTATAGGCAGAACAGACCTTTCTTGACTCTCAACATTTAAAAGGTAAGGACATAATTTAAGCTATTCCAACATTTTCTACAATTACTGGATACAGGCACGTACCTACAGAAGCCATTTTAAGGCAGGTATGCAAAATGTTCAACACAAATCACCTCCCAGAAATGCCTGTCTTCACAGGGAGCTTAAGCAAGAATCTAGGTAAATGAATCCCAGCTGGCATCATGATCTGAGTCTACCTGTAGGAATCCAGTGCTCTGGTACAGCCTGGCAGAGGCAAGCAGGCACAGGTCTCGGTTTGTGCAGCATTGCTCTGTCACTCTGGCTCATCCTCACCATGTCATGGGGGCTGTGGGATATAAGAAGTCTCAGCTACCACCCACCTGGGCAGCAGATAGAACCACAGGTTTGGTCTCCTCACCAGCACCTTCTGATCTTCCCAATAGCTGCACTTGCAACACTGGATATACATGTGCACCATAAATTATATAGGAATTGCGTTTTTCTGGCAATGTACAAACTTTCAGGTGCCACTGGTTTCCAAGCAGCACAGCCTTTCCCCCAGAGCCCTTCCCAACAAGTGCTGCCTGGGTGCACAAGCACTACCTGCAGGGCTGAAGCATGAAAATTTGAGCCTAAATTTCCAGAGGTAACACTACAGGTGTGATGATATCAAAAGCTGAAGAATGAAAGCATAGCCTCATGTTTTCTTAGAGACTTTTAAGTAAGTCTTAAGTAAGTCCTTTTTTTCCCCACTAACACCAAATACGGGTGTTATATTGCTGCTATAATTTTGTCAACAAACCGTACTGCTGGTTCAGTCATGAAAGAGAAGTCAATACCTATGTGTTAAATAAGAAAGGATAGCATCATCTGATGCCATTCTATGAGCATCTTGGAACCAATACTTTAAATTTTATTCTTTGGAAGCAAATTTTGCCTCCACAGAAACAACTTGGCCTACAGAAAAGAAACTGCAGTATCAGAGGCTACACTGCCCTAAATGCTTCTACAGCACAGGATTTGTCTACAGTATGTTCCTTAAGTCCTGGCCTTCAATTTATTGTTAAAAGATGGGTTACATATTTTCTTGCTATGTTTACAGTATAACAAAGGAAATGTTTTTGTGTTATATGAGAACTTCCACACAAGTAAAAATTATAAAAGCCACGCAACAAAGAGGGCACGTAAGCTTATGCAAGAAATTGGTATTATTACTGTCCTTGGCAAACAATGAAAATATACCAAACACAAAGGGGAGCACAGGGCTGTATTACAAATTGGCTACTTCAGCGTTGTTTATTATTTTCCTCTCTGACCCTCTGAACTACAGACATAAGTGAAACACAACAAGTGAGACTTCCAAAATGAGGGTGTCTATCAGCACGTATACATCATCATCAACAAAACACAACCATCAATGAGCACTGTGTTCAATAAAACACTTGATATAAACACGCACCCCCTTGAGCCCAAGACTTTAAAAACACTTCAGTTTTGATGAACACTCTCCAAATTCAGAGAGAGCAAAGGTTATTTACTGAGGCAGTATGAGCATGGCACATATATAACAACAAACACAAAGGCTGCTAACTTACTGTTTTCACAGTATGTAGATACACAAAAAAACAGTACAAAGACAAAAGCAGGGGGAGAATGACATACCTTACCAAACGTGAATGTTGGACTCAACTCGTTTCAGAGCAACATTGGTGTGCAGTAAGTTCCCCAGGTGACCACCAACCGCAACTCCTTTCTAAGGTCCCCAGAGGGTCCAGCTCACCCTTGTCCCTGAGGAAGATTCAGTGTCCTCCAGTACGTTAGAGCCTCAGCTGCAGAAGATGCTGTTCAGAAAAAGGAGAGAGGAGAAGGTGTGGAATTAAATTCTAGGGTCAGTTGTTTGGCAGATTCAGAGCAGAGCATAAGACAACATCTGACAGGAATGAAATGTCAAGGCAGGACAAAGAGCCTGTGACAATCCATCATGCATGGCACCTTCAGAGGGCAATCTTTGAATTCAGGAATGGTGGTGCAAAGCTATTCTTGCTTTACAATACTTTAATAGCACCACTGCACCATGAAACGAATGCCAGCTTGGCTGCATTTTATTCCAGCCAGATATCATACTAAGAAAGTAAGTAATACACTTCTCCATAGGGAATATTTTAATTCATTGTGGCACTTTTCACAGAATAACAGAACTTTCATATTAAAAGCATGGATACAGCCTCAGTCTTAATACTTTGTACTGTTAAAATGGCTCACATTCAGGAAATTCAAAGCTCTCAATCAGGCAATTACATTAGGTCTTTTAGTCAATGGGAAGCAGCGGCTGTCAGCCCAACCCTCAGCAACATGTTCCTGAAGTTCTGTTTCCAAACCAATTGTCAGAGACAGAAAAACATCCTAAGGATTTCTGGGAGGGTGAGAGCTCAATATCACCATGTTTTCTAGCTCAACATCACTGAACACAACCACCTTGAAACAATACGATCAGCACACAAAAACCTTGGAGAAGCACTGAGAAGTTCAAACATCTGTATGTTCATTGCTGCCACGTATTAGTCACCCCTAATTTCTCTGGCACGTGGGAAAATATTCAAAGGATTGTTCTTCCCTCGGATAGCCGATATGGCCTGCGAAGTGAGATGAGGCAGAACTGCACAAAGCAGGTGAGGAGCAAATGAAGAGCAGGATCTGGCCCCTTGACTAGCTGGCAAGCAATTCACTTGTTGGACTGCAGCTGCCCAGGAAGCTCACCTCGGTCCCTGTCCCCTGGCTGCTTTGGCTGGCCTCAGCTTGCCATACAGCCCTTCCAGAAGTGCCAGGGTCAGGGTCCTCTTCCTGCTCTGCTCTCCAAGGGAGGAAAAGCACAGGTGATGAAGAAGAGGAAGGAAGGGATCACCCCCGGGCAGTTGGGGCTGCCTTCTCAAGGGCACAGCCACAGCTCTGAGTGACAAGTGGAAGTGCCAGGTGTTTTGTGTCCATAAACAAGGCTCAGAGATTATTTGTCTAACATCAGCTCAACACAGCAGCCATGAACATAGTCAGACTCTAATTTGCTTAGAAACACGCAAAGAAGAGAAGGGAGAAAAAAAAAAAAAAAAAAAAAAAAAAAAAAAAGATAAGGAGACATTTATTCCTCAGAGGTCTCCTAAACAGGAGAAAGCCCGTGACAGCTTGAAATACCACAAAGTCCCATTACAAAAAATGTAATTTTTTTCTTCACAAAAAATCCTGAACTCAGGAACAGGTTACAGCTGGAAATCCCAGTCAGTCTGGGGGCTTGCAATAGAGAATATTTCACTAATCAGTGTGCAAAACTGCCCATACCTAAAGTTAGCATCATGTTACATTTTTAAAATCATTATCAATATTTTATTAATTTATTTTACCAAAGGTATACTGATATACATGATAGCTATCATGGTCACACAGATCAGAACAGCCAAGTATAGTCACTTCATTTAGCACTAATTACTTCACTGGACCTTAGACAAATGGTTTATGCTATGTCTCATACATAAAAGTATATGGAGCAGCCTGTGAGATACCTACAACAGGAGGCGGGAAGCAGAGCAAATTTCTTGGCACACGTTTTCAAGTCTTCTGCGTCTCTTGAATTCAGACATGAAGGAAAAAAAGTGGAGTTCACAGTTCCTGTCCTCTTCCAGGCTAACTGTAAAGCCTTTAGTTGCAAAAGACATATGAAAAATCAGACTGCTGACTGAAATGGTTCCCGAAAGACTTATGGGCAATAGCAGACCCATAGGTAGCAGCAAGACCTGATTCTACTGCTTTCAAGGGCTTTCTGTCTGAGGACCACATTTACAACTATTTTTTTTTTCATTTTTCTTCATAAAAATGTATCACAAAAATCATGAAAAAAAAATCAGTTCTACATTTTGTGCATTTCCTACAGCATTATCTGAGCTGAAAAGTAGAAGAACCGGTAATAGGACTAGATCATCATTGCAAACTGAGTGCAGGAGCCTGGTCTCAGGTTGGAAAAGATGTGTTTTTGAAAGCTCCTATTTAGAACAGTTTGCCAATTCTCATCTGAAGCAAATCCCTTTGGTTAGAAGTTGGCACATTGCCTTAATAAGCTGCTATGCATGCACTTAGACCTTCTGTGCTCTCTGAATTCCTGCACTGCTGGGCGGATCATAAATTACAGCACGGGCAGGAGAGTGCACTTTCAGCTCTTGGCAAAGACCAGGAAAAAAAAAAAAAAAAAAAAAAAGACAAGGAAAAAAAAAAAAAAAAGAAAAAGAAGAAGAAAGCTTCCCTCACTTGTAACCACTACCATTACAGGAATGAGAGCACAGCAGCAGCAGTGAGCTGGAAAATACTGCTGCAGATTCCAGCCAAATAGTTGTCTGAGCCAGTCTGAAATTCAGGAGTAATCCTGATGTTCTGTGATGCTGGAGGTTGGGAAATAACAGGAGTTAGGGAGATGATGGGGAAAAACAACTTCAGTCACAATAAAATGCAGTGACTGTGCACTGATTCCATCCCTCCAATACAAGTATTTTTTACAGACATCGCTCACCCCTGCGGTACAACTTAACTAAATAAAAACTGTGGCCAGGGCTCCTGTGAGCAGTAAGGTGTAGGAGTGGAGTTAACGATTGTGGTGGAAAGTTGGTACAGTTCACAGCAAACTCAGTAGCTACAGACTGGTATTCACTAGGACAAGGTTGCACCTGCATTCGTGGACAACTCGTCCTTCCAATGCTGTCTGCCGCTCTTCCCCTCCTCTGAGTAAGCTCAGATAACCTGAAAATTCCAGTAAAGTGCCAAGTTTTGGGTTCACTAGAGATCTGTAAAATCAGTGTCCAACAAAAGGACAGTAAGCAGGGCTAAAGTTAAAAAACAAAACCTACGCTGAGGATGTTACCCTATTTCAGGTCTCCTTCCCACTCTCTGGGTTAAGGACTCAATTTTTTTTTTCTTTTCTGAGAGAGGAATGATCACTGATGAGCTGTGGCACCACTTAAACACCAGTAGGTACGCACAAATCAGAGAAATTGTTTCCATCAGTTTAATTTAGTTGCTACATCTGGACCTTGGAGTTAATCACTGGCAGAATAGAAATTTCATTCTTATAAAAGTTTATCAAAAGTCAGTTGTGTTTTTTTACTTTGTGACTCGATGAATTGATACTGATGTGGATGTTGCAGTCTTCATGACCACCGAGCATCACTATTGCTAAAACAGCACCAGATAAAATGAAATAAAGTGTGTGTGTGTGTGTATATATATATATATATATAAATCAGATTAACCAAAAAGAAGTTTCTCTTTTCCATGTCAGTATCACACAATTTTAAGGCCCAATGAAGTTTTCTTGCCAATTTAAAAGGCTTCCATCCGATGACAAATGCTTTTGAACAGTAAATTTAAAGTGCATGGAAACCATAGAACAGGAAGCCAGGAACCAGAGAATGCAGCATACAGCTCCTGAGCTGTTCCTTGGATCTCTGACTTTGGGCAGCTCTAGCAAGCAGCCGTCCTGATAGCCACTGCCCGAGCCCAGAGTGATGGATGGAGAGTGAGGCAGACACCGTCATCCCTGCTGACAAATGTTTGTTCCAGTCTGCAGCTGCTGTAGCTTGCAGGAACTTTGTTTCAAAGGTAAAAAGTGAAAGATTCTAATCCAAAATGTATTTTATGCGTTTATACACATAAATGTCTGTAAAGGTAGCTGTTGATGGGTGGTTCACAGGAGATACAGGAAATTTGGCATTGCTTCAATCTGAAATCACACAGAAATGCCCCATGTACTAGAAGTCCCACATTTCAATTTGCTTTTTTGTTCTAAAATTTAATACCACCCCCATTCTCCTTCGATCAGATGTGTGGAGGTAGCTACTGACAAACTACAAATTACTTTTGTTATACCACCAATTCAGAGTTTTACATTCGGTTTCAGGAACCCTAAATTAAATATTCTGGTACATTCCTAAATTAACATAGTTAAATGCATCGAATCAGTCTTCAAGCTACAAAAGCAGGCATATAAATGTTCTCATTAATCAGAAAGGCAGACAAGACAGTTTTCCAGTAAAAAGACAGTATTTCCCTTAGAGGAACTTCAGTCCTTTACTGATAAAAAGCATGAATTATACAAAATAACCATACACTTTAGATGTAACAAATCAGCTCAAATATTAAATTTGAAGACGCCACTTCTACCTTGAAATGTTCCCTGACCACGAATCGATGATGGACGGGAGACTATCTCAAAGGAAGCCTTGCTATACCTTTGTCCTGCTCTTATATTCTTCTTTAGACGTCCGCTATTGATCACTGTCAAGACGAGGACAGGAGCCGGCTGGACCTTTATCTGACCCAGCACAGTCATCCTTGTGTTTGGGCATCATACAGCTCAAGGTACAGGCCTCATGGCCAGACGTGACTATATTAGTGAGAATTTGCAGCTTTTTATAGGGCAAAAAAGCAGTATCTGAAAGCTGAACAACATATTTGCAAACAAATCTTACAGTATAGTAGATATTCAAATTAGTATCAGTTTGTCTCATCAAAAATTAATTGCAACCTACCTAACTGCAATTGAAGAAATTAGTTGGGCTTGGGAAAGATTAAATATTTAAGGAGTGTGATGACTTAAAAATAATTGAAACTGTATCTCCTTGCTTAAATATTAAAGTTCTTTTGGCTTTTACTTGTAGTGTGGACATTAGGAAATCAAAACTCTGTGCATGTGTACAGCCATGCAGACACGTGCAACAGTCAGGCATATGCAGCACGAGCACATGCACTCTTGTAAATACCCTCCTTCCCTAGAGCTACACCTGGGCAAACACGCAAAACTAATACAGGGGAGCTGGTAGAGCCAGAAAAAAAGGTTGTGAAACAGGCAGGGAAAAAACACATTTTTATTGCTAAATATTTAACAAGGTCAGCATCTTCTGTAAGTGCAAGAAAAAGATCCCACAGCAGACTTAGAACACAGCAGGGGATTACAACAATTCATTAGCAGATATATCTTCTAATTACAGCCTTGGACATTAGCCCCCGTACAGCCAAGTAACAGCTGCTGCATTTTGCCCTGTCTTCGGGATCAAGCTCACTGTTTCCTAGAGAGCTTCAGGACAATATGGCTTAAAATGCTCCCAACACATTCACTGGCTTCAGCTGAAAGGAAGGGTATTTGACTATCTCAAAGGATGCCCATGACTCCTCATAGCTCAAAGCTAAGGGAGGCTGGCTTCTATGTTTTATAGGATTTGTTTCTCTGCTCTTGCCACGTCAAGGAAGCTGTAGGATCAACATCTCATCCTGTCAGCTCCATCTCTGGTAAAGATCTTACATTAATTTAGTGTAGAGGTGACACTGGTGAATAAGAGAATAAAATGAGACTTTGAATCCTTCTTTCCGGAAGGCTAATGGTAAAAAATTGGTAGCAATGCAACTATGGCACCTTTCCAACTCTAACACTTAGAGCATTGCCCACGACCGTGTCCCCAGACATACTTTGTCATTCACGATGGCTCAGTACAAAACATAAATAAAACAGAAGTTGCCAGCAATACTGGCACTCAGCTGCTTTGAGTTTTTTTCCTTCCCTGCCAAGAAAACAAATAGTGAAATAGCAGAACTGCAATTCAGGTGATAACACCCATGATTTAGAAATTTGGTGGAGGCTGGTGGTGTGATGGGCTTCCTGAAGAAGATAACTCAATGAAAGAGTGCAGGTAGTGACAAGATGGAGAATACATTGAGTGAAATTAATATAATTATATGATGTGTTTTTATTTTGTTTGTTTTTGTCATCTAACTGAAAAATAAAGGTATCCAGGGAAAGAAGAAATAAGTATTAATGTGATGAGGTACAAAAGTAAAACGCTAAAATCTGCACAAGTCTTGCTGCTACTGCTGCATAAGAGTAAATAATTGTTGAAAATGAAATCCAGATACACAGTGGAAATATTTCCCTTTTGAAATAAAATGTGCATCTTGAAGAAAAAATCTGTTTACAAAGGCTGCTACTCATGTTCAAAAGCATTAAGTTACAAGCTACTGTCTAACTGTCTAGCTGCTAGCACTGCATTACACCATTAAGGTTTTTTATTTTATTATTATTATTACTTTTACTACTACTCCTACAGTCTGGTTACAGTATAAAATAATATCTCTTGGGCTACCAATGCTGGAAAGTGCTTACATTCACATCTGTCCTTGTACTGCTGCTCTCCTGTGAGATTGTTTCTTCTGTCAGTTCAATGAAAAGTAAGGACAAAGTTCCAGCAATGCACTTGTCCTTGTCAAATGACTGCATGTTCTTGGGGGAGTGGGGCAATGCTTAACTGATTTTCTGGATTTAGGACAGAATGAGTACCAAACAGCTTGCACTTATTATTCAAAATATTTCAATAATGAAATAAAGCCAGTTCTGCCAAGAAGGAGCCGACAGGTTTCTCTCAGAGGCACTGTGTGGTACAGCCTTTGTCAATACAGCAGTATCTAACTGGATTTCCTCTTACTCAAGCTTAAAATGGGAGTGTAACTAGCAAACAAATATGTCATAGTCTTGGTATCACATTTAAACCGATAGCCTTACTTTCATGTGTGATGTAAGTGGCTCCATCAGGTCTATTCAAAGCAAACGCGAAGCATGTTTCTCCAGCTGAACTGCGCTATACCAGCATTTTTTTTTTTAATTTTATTTATTTTTTCCAGCATGCTAAAAGGCTTCCTTTCCAAATTTAGTATGGCAGAGCCCTTAATTCACTGACAAAGTGAAGCCAGTGCCTTTCTTTTCCCTTATCTCCTCTTTCCTCATGCCTGGGACAGACTGTGTGCCACCACGGCGCAGATATCTCCTCTTCTGCTGCCTCTCCTCCCGGGGCTCACAAGCGACCAGGATGAGGGCTTCACTCTGCATCCAGAGGGCTGCGGAGGTGGGATGTGCTGTGACATCCCCAACTGTCCCAAGGGAAATGTTTGTCAATATATGCCAAAAGGTAAAACAAATTATGTTAACAAGGGAAAAGATGTTATTTTTGGATCCATTCCAAAATAAACTTGCACTGCACCAAGTTAGTGTACAGAGACTCTGCTGGGGCATTTGCAGTAGACTGTAATAGAGCTGAGCACCAGGATGAGGAATGCTGTTTATTACTAGAAGATTCAAATACCCTTGGATCTCTTTACCACAGCTGATAGCATATAAGTGGATCATATTACAGGATCAGGGCATTACGGCATAAGCTTTTTATAAACATACTGTACTTCTCTTTCTCTGTAGCAAAAGTATTAGCTTGACCACTATGAACTTTAATCTCATTTCAACTCAGTCTATTTTCATTTTGCCACCCAAAACTGATGGCTGACTTCTTTGTATCTCCTTCAGACATGCTTTCACTTTTATTTATTTATTCTTCCCAGGACTCTCTTTATAATAGTGCAGATGAAATTTCCCAACAGTCCTGGCACTGTCCTCACCCTGCTCTCACTGGAATTGTGAGATTTATTACTAGCCTGCATTAAGACTGGTCATAAGAAGTCACTGTTTTGCTGTCCTAATCTGTCATGCTGAAGAGACCTCTGATTTGTATTACTGCCATTTTTCCTCTCTCTTTTTTTTTTTTTTTTTAATTGTTGGAGAATGAATAAGTAAATGCATATCTCCAGCTCCTGTTAAATGTCATTGCTAAGCAAGCCTTTCGTCCTTTGCTAAAGTTGCTTATCTCTGAAGTTATTTATTTAACTGTAACTTTATTGTTTATCTCTGTGGAACATATTGGGATAAGCTGGTATGTCAAATGTTTGAGAAAATATAAATATATTGGATTCTGTGGCACCTAGAGGACACACAGCTGTCAGTCAGTTGTCAGCCTGGAATCTGAGCAGGGATTTCCATTATAAATTCAGATTATTCTTCTCACTTTTCGATTTTAAAATCCACACAGAGCATCAAATTCTGATGCTTTTGCTGAGAGTCCACAGTGTGATTCTCCTTTGACACATTCAGCCAAGTTTAGTTATGTTAGTAAAAACAATAGTTTTTAACCACTTTTCCAACTTTGAAAAGTTTTGTTTGATAAATTAGTTGTACACAATGTGCTCTCACTCTGAAAGTCACACCCCTCATTTCTGGTTTTACACTGCTACAACCTAAGGGAAAAGTAAGAGTCAACCAAGTTCATAAATGACACAAAAAGGCAGCCTTATTTACTGCACAGATCTGACATGTTAGCCTGCAAAGTATATCAAATTCACTGACACTTGAAAAACACCATACTAACTCCTGAAATGTAGCTTATCCAAGGTGGATCATATATTTGAAGAAAAATAACCTCAACTCGAGCTGGAAACCCGCATAAAAGCCTGCTAAATCTCTACAGCTCTTAAGTGCTTTAATTTCAGCAACTAGTACAAAAAGGACAGAGCCAGGAGGATACTGAAGAGGGCATGCAGAGGTCTGCTGGAGCATCAGGGAGGAGGAAAGGGTGCCTGCAGGGGCTGACAAGGACCAGGAGGGCTGGGTGAGTGCTCCAGAGAGGCAAGGAGAGGCCAGAGCAGACCTGGGGCTGCAGGAGGACGTCAGAGTTTTCTAGGTGAAGTGTTGAGAGTTTGAAGAAAGCTGATACAAGTTTAAAAGGACCGTAAAGAAACAGGAGTACTTGCTAGCCCCAGAACTGGACCTTCTGGTGCACAGCCACCAATACACCTGTAATTGCAAACTAGGACTTCCTTAATGCCCTCTCCGTTTTCCAAGCACACACACTGCTCTAGTCTACAGCTTCCCAATCAGACCACCTACTCTTACATGTTGAATTAAAGAAAAGCTTCAATAATGAGTGCAAAGTGCTGAGCAATCCAGTATTGGCACTGGAGGCATCCCTGCCTCCAACATGAGAAAAATCTTCAGAGCTTACCCATGTAAACACCTCCCGCTGTCTGCTCCCGGAGGCAGGTTAGATGGACTTTTCCAGCAAGTCTCCAAACTAACCAAAATACTCTCATTCATCCATAAAATAAGGCAGCGTCACACTGCTTCAAGTTGGTAGAAGCTGCTTTCCTCGGCACACTGCAAGGCTTAATGAACGGAGCACAAATACAGCATCCAGCAGACCGCACGGCTGAACCAGCCTGAACAGCAAGTACCTGACCTGCCTTCAATCTCATTAGGCTCTCAGTAGTCTTAGAGCAATCTTTCTTTTTGTGCTGAAAACCAAAGCAGCTAGAAGTAGACTATCAGATGCAACCTTGCTACAAAATATGCTGAATTCTCCTCAGACACAGCTCAAGACTGCTGACTCTGAAGTAGTTTATTAGCAGACCCCAGCCAGAAATATGTTACAGGGTCCAGGTAAAGCCTGACATCAGATGAAAAGACCCATTAGCCACCATAGAAAGAATACAATGCACCTGAACGCCTCTGCATCTAGGCATTAACAAGGAATAATTACAAAATACAGCTGACAATTATTCAGCACAGTGCAGCGTTTGAAACAGAAATCTGCCTTATCACCGATTGCCTGCTATAGATGCACATTTACACCGAGTTAATTGTGCTTGCAGGATAACTGTCTGTGCCATCAGGCGCTTATATTCCCAAACTCTTATACCCAGCAAGTGACTATGTTCATTTAAAATCTCTTTGGAAATATGATCCTGTAGATATAAGGCAAGAGAATTTAGTGTGCTTTGCCTTTTTTTTTTTTTTTTTTTTTTTTTTAAGTCCTTCTAAAACCCAAAATAACATTGTCAAAACTGCACTGCAGTTCTGCATGTATAAATCAATTAGCAGAAATTCAGCTCAAGGATAAATTTTTTCAGTCCACTCACCCTTAAACAATTGGATACAGCAAAAAAAGCCTACAGCCATCTATCTGCATAGCACCGCAAACAGTTTGAACAACACTAAAACGACGTTCATTGACCTGAATTTATCTCTGGTGTAACTTCGCCGACTTCAGTAGGCTTTTGCCAGTGATAAATTTGCCCCCTGGGTTATGGGACATAAAATGACTATGAAATCACAGCTTTTAGAAATGTCAATGAACAGGTTTGGATGTGGGCAAGCCTGTGCATCAAGAAACTCTTCTCATTACAAACCTGCAAACTTTTGGCAGTTTGCGAAATGTTGCTCTCAGAAACATTTTGAAGAGCTATAAATAGACTGCTCAGCCCATGATAAATTGCAATCTGCGGAGCCTGCAAGATTAGAAACGTCTATATCTCTGCTGCTTCAGTGGGGGCTTTCAGGCCTTGTTTGACTCAAGACATATTTTCAAACTTCAAGTTTTTCTGTGAGGATGCATGCATGTGGTTACACATGCATGGCATGTGCTTTAGAGTCACTTCTCCTGGATATTTCCTGTTTCCACCCAAAAAAAAGTATTTTTAAGTCACAAGCTGGTACCATTCACAGAAATAGAATTGTTCTGCAATTCTACATTAAAAAAAAAAAAAAAAAAAAAAAAGAGAGAGAGAGAGAGAGAGAGAGAATGGCCTGAGTTCATACTGTCTGATGTTCCAGAAGCTTGAAAGCTTTCACGAGCTTTGTGGCTTCAGACATACCCTCACCACTCCTCAAATGCAACTTCAGAAATCGCGTTGTGACCTCCTGAGCCCACCTGAAGCTACAGCCTCGTGCTTTGCTCTTCTGTAGCAGCTGCTGAAAGGGCTGGATTTCAGCAGCTCTGACTTGCATCCCAATTAGAAATGCTAATAGTTATATGTTCCTATTAACCCATCTGTTCTCCCCAAGAACAGCATTACTGCTTTGGTTGCTCACTAAGTTTGAGGAATGGCACAGGAGGGTGGCACATGCACATCACAGAAAGTAAGAAGCAATACAAAGCGGGGTGGGGGAAGGAGGTACGATCAAACTCCCAGCTGGTCTCAGTCAGCCTGGAGCTTTTGAAGTTAATGACTACAGAGCAATTTTTATCTTTTCAAATCCATACCTTGCATATTTGCAATCAATTCAACAAAGAGATGTGACAACAGTTCTTCAGCAATAACCATTTTTCAGTGAGCGTTATAATTACACCCAGACAATTATCCCAGTGCCAGAGACTGATGGGAAGTGTGCTTTCCCCTTTCTATTTTACTGTGGAAGGACAACAAAAAGTAGTTAAAGTATATATTAATGGTTCTTCAAATAATATACTTGATTACATCTCCTACAGAATATTCTCCTTCATGTTTTTGTAATGAATCTGACCATGAAAAACAAATTTACTTCTGCAGTTTGTATCATTATAAATGCAACTCATTTGATGTGGAAAACCTACAGTTTAATTGCTTGATTTAGATTTGGCTGGTAAAATGCATACTGAAACATTACTCTTAATTATGTTAATTTATAACTGAAAAGCTAAATTTACAAAGGCAATAACATTAATTATTTACTTGCCCATTAAAGCTGAATATTTATTACCAAGCTAATTGGCTTCATAACTCTGCCAAAAAAAAATTAAAAACGAGTTTATGAACTGATTTATACGGGAATGATACTGCCATATCTCAGCAGGTTGCATGTATTTAATGGATTGTATTGATATACATTCATTTATAGTCTGTTACACATATTATTTTTAAAAGACTTTTTTCTTGATAAAGATGCCAGTTCTGACTCAGAGCAAGATCTTTCATTACTCTGTACTCAAAATCCTATATGCAATGTGATAGACTTCCACTGGTCTGTAATAATTTATGAAGATTGCATCTTGCCTAGTCGTTTAAATGCTCACCAAATGTAGGAATACATTGGGTTAAATCAACCAAAAAGGGAAACAATAACTCAAATAATCCATCCCACAGCATGAATCCCAAATAATCCATCCCATGAATAGCAGGACTATTAAGAAGCAATACCTAGTAGTGAGGAGTCTCCATCTTCACTAACAAATTTAGTTTCATTTCTACATACAAGGTAACTAATATATTCAATGTTTATTTATGCATGTATCCCAAAATAATACAATTAGGTTACTAATGCTTACAGAACAATTTGAGTGTTACCTTAATGCATGATGAAAGGCTAATTTTGATTGCTGTCTAGATGGAAATTTTAATTCCATTTGGCAATGTCTTCCCACTCTGGCACAAAGCAGATACCTCTTCTTTCCTTAAACATGTGGCTTTCCCAGAGGGTGATTGGATTACTAAAAAGGTGCTGTGGCAAAGCCATCATCACGAGACAACGGGCTACTGAGCTCCTCAGTTGTGCTCATGCTTCCGTGGACATTCTCTGACTGAGGCCTACTAATAATTGGTCTGCAGAGTGCATAAATAAACTGAATAAAAGAGACAACTCTGAGACAGTGTTCACAGAGACAGTGACTACTGTAGTCAATATTTGTTTATGTGGGCGTCCTCAAAATGGGATGATTAATTCTAAATTACAGTCTAAACTTCCAACAGTGGTGTAATTGGGCTGTGAAGGAAGCACAGAAGCATCCCAGAAAGAGAGGCAATGGGTCAGTGGATTTAGCATACAATCCATCTTACATGAGATGGAATGGGTCAAACCACGGCTGAAAACATTACTGCCCTTAATTTCTTCCTGCAATTCCTCTGCAGCTGCCTGCAGGCCAAGGGTAGAGCCAGGAGCAGAGAACACGGGGTCCTCAGCCTCAGGGAACGATCAGCAGGCTTAAGCTGTCAATATCTCATACGGAGAGACTGGAATCAGGACTTATGCTTGTTTTTTTGATAATAAAACTGATAAAACAAAACAAAACAAATGAAAACAAAAACAAAACAAAACAAAAAACACCCTTAACTGAAAATTTGGGAGTTCTTTATCCAGGCATTAGTTTGCATCAAAATAAAACAGATCACAACAAGGATCATCCAACATTTGCCTTTTGTGAAATCACACAGAACACTGACTGTACATCACCAGAGCACACATGCAAGTGTATCTCAGTGACATTTTTTTCTAAACATAAAAGAAACACAACTCAGTACAGCAGTGCACTGAGTGGGTGCAAGACAGCTCCTTCACAGAAGTGGTAAGAACCTGCAAGATAGCGAAGAACTTGTTAACTCCAAAATCCAACCTGTGACCCTCAAGAGACATTTTTTGACAATTTAATTCAATATCCCCCAGAAAATGAAGTGGTGGTATTTCAGGTGAACATGTTACACCGATTGGAACCAGAAGGATTCCCTGCTCACATCCCAGAGCCGTGCTGTGTGACAGGCTGCTGCTGTCAGCCCTGTACTGACGAGATGGGTGCAGTGCGGGTGCAGGCTGTGTTACCCTCAGTCTCTGTGCACAGATCTCCATCTGGCTGCTTATGTACTTTCCCTTTATCCTCTTGCACGAGCACACACATGGCACCCTGTTTAGTAAGGCCTGATCAAAAGGCTGCTGTCATCAATGCAAGACTCCCCATTAACTTTTGGGCGATTTCAATCAGCATTGCAGGGTTTGTCCTACTTCCCATTTGGCTCATGGCTACAACAAGCTCATGCATATTAAATAGCCGTGGAGGCAGCCCTATCTCCTGCCTTGCTATATCATTTATCTAGGAGTTTGGGTAGTGCAACCCACTTCTCCATAGGCTTTTAGTGATAGCCTGAACAGACCGATAGGATCGTCATGGTGACATTTGCAGAGATGCAATGACTCCACTATCATAAAGCTGCTCCTCAGAAACATTTGACTTGTCTAAACTACATCAGCAGCTTCTTCCTCCTGACAGAGCACAGCCCAATGGTATGACAGCAAGGGAGCACTAAGTAGGGCAGAGAAGAGAATTAATTTTACCTATGGATATTATTTATGTATATATTTATTTTACCCATCATTTGACCTTGTGAACAGAGACAGGACCCAAGGGAATGTCGTAGAGCTGTGACTGGTGGGTTCAGGCTGGGTGTTAGGAAAAGATTGTTCACTGAAAGGTGGTCGGGCACTGGCACAGGCTGCTGAGGGCAGCAGGCATGGCCCTGAGCCTGCCAGAGTTCAAGGAGCATTTGGACAATGCTTTCAGACACATGGTCTGATTTTTGGGTGGTTCTGTGTGGAGCCAGGAGTTGGACACAATGATCCTTGTGGATCCCTTCCAATTCAGGATATTTTATGAACATTTGTTACTTAAAGAACATATATATAAATAGACAAAAGTCTCAGAAATATTAATTATTCAGAAAGGTATTATGAGTTAGTCAATGAAATACTCATTTTTTTTTGTGTAAAGTTTCACTGAATTTTAAATTATTTTTGAACTTTTTATTTTTATTTTTAACTATAATGTAATATATTTATTAGAAAAAAAGTTTTTTCAAACTAAAGCCCAAGCCTTCTGTTCAAAAGACTATGGAGGCAACTAAATTTAGCAAACTCAAGAAGTCTTGTGCTTTTCCATTTTGCTTTTAGCCCGGTGTTTACTGGCCACTAACTCACTATTAAGGTATTAATGGGCTGGCACTGACCACTGCCAACACATCAGACTGCAAAATTCAGATCAGGCCTGGCATGAAGCAGAAAACCTCACAGATAAAGACCTGGTACGAGGCAGTCCTGGTAAACACGGATAATACTGCATGACATACAACTAGCAGAAGAAGGGTGGCGAACAGGAGATGACTGTCAAGCATGTGGTATATTTAGCAACAATAAACCAAAATGCCTTAGACATCAATTTCAAGCCACTTAATCCTCTTAATGATGTGCTATGGCATTTGTTTATGATTAGGGTCTCACTTTGTTTTCTATAGAAGATTCCCCTCAGACACTCGCATTCAGTGTTCTTTATAAATGGTTCTGTGAATTCTGGAACTGAGCATTAGGTTAGAGTTTAGTTATCACAGTGCTAAATTATTCCAGCTGGGTCATTATTAATTCTCCTAATTTTACTATAATTCACTATCATAACAACAACGCAGCACCCTATGGATACATTTATTACAGAGCATAAATCCACTGCTCATATTAGATGCTGTAATACCTAGTCTGCAATCCTTATGCAAAAGCCTGAAAAATGTTTAAAAAGAATTGTCTTTAAGGCAACTTTTTAAAGGCATACTTCTAGATTCCCATCCTCCACCCAGCTATTACATTTCTGTATGATGTTAGGTAACTTTTCTGTATGTGATACTCTACTGCAGTACAGGCTATTGCTCAAGGCAAAACTCTTTCATAGTAAATACCCTGGGGAAAGGAATGGTGGAGAGACAGCAAAGAGTATACTGCTGTACACTGCAATTTTCATTAAGGGAAAGCATTTATAAAGTAGACATTTAAAACATGTTAATGCACAGTCCCCTCCCTCTCAAGGAATTTATGCCACTGCACATATCTGCACTTAAATATTTTGTTAAAGTCAGGTGTGTAGACAGTAACAAATACTGACCAGTGAACTCCTTGCTACCCAGGAGTGTGCATCTTTGCTAAAAGCTTCTATTGATTCACTAATCAAAAAGCTTGAAAGCTACAAGTTTGAGCTCAACTTTCATAAGAAAAGAGTGCTTAAGAGGGTATCAGACACCTACCTAAAGACAAAGCACTTCTGCTTTCCTCTGTTTTGGATGAGTCACCCAATCACAGAAGGAAATTTCATTTGTTTTGACTTAATAAAGCATGTTAGATATTATTCACTGCTCACGGGTAGCTGCAAGTTTGATAATTTTTTCTGTATCTTTTTAGGTATTTACAAGCCTCTGTTTCCTTCGCACCGTCCTCTGTGATGACAGGTACTATGTTTGCCTTCCTCTAGACTTCTGACAATTGCCCTGTTCTCTGTAAGCTTCTGAGAGTCATCGTAAATAATTCTGTGGGTACATTTCAGAAGGCCACGCTGACCCAAATATATCACACTTATCTAAATACTCCTTATCTTGTTCTTGCCTTTGCTCATAACCCCTTGTTACAGGGAACATTCTTATAGCTCTGACACAGTTATTAACCTTTCTGTGAAGAGCAGTGCAAAATAATGGCATTTGGTATTTCTGCCTTCTCTGTCTAGACCATTATTTGCTTCCCTTTCCTACTGATGGACTTTTGCTTTCCTCTTACTTCCAGTGCTTTTGTAAATCATTTCATAACCCTTTATAGCTATAGATGACTTTGCCTCTCAGTCCTTCTGATTTTAGCCTATGTAGTAGCACAATTGCTGTTCTCAGTTATACATCTTTTGCTTGCCAGTTTTGTACAATTTCACATTAGTGGAAATATCTTTGTGCAGCCTTTCCAGTTCCTTATGACTTTTAAGTTACAGACTGATTTAGGTTGAGATGTATGGACTTCAGAAGGGGCTTGGCTACAAACTTTGGATTCAGAGGAACTCTGGAAGCCATAATATGCCTTTTGTATGCACTGCTCCAACACAGACATGTTGTACTGTGCCAACATCTGCCTTCCTACAAAGTGCTGCACAGCTGAACTGAACAGCACAAAGGGAAAGGCTGAACAACAACAAAAAAAAAACTTCAGTTTTTCAATCCTTCCCCTCCTCTTCTCCATGTGCAGTGATTCAAGCAAACATCCACATTTCCATCCAATGAACCACTGCGCAAGTAACCAGATGAGAGGATGCAGGTTTCCTAGCCCCACAGTCCCCATGTGCCTGACCCAACCAGGAGCCTACCCCATACACACTGCTGAAGACTAGCCTTGAATAGACCAGCTTTAGCTAACTTTAGGATGAATCTCAAGAACCTGTATGAGTTTGGCAGGAGCTTGCCAGCTTCCATAGTCATGATTAAGTGCATTTTCTCAAACGACCTCTGCAATCTCCTTCACAAAACAAAAACAACAAAAAAAAATCATTAACAAAAATAGTCCAAAAATAACTGAATAACTGCTTTCTCTTATTGGACTGCAGTCACTTAACAGGGCCAAGAGCTAGCAATTTATTTTATGTTCAGCTAAACTGATTGAAATATTGTATCTTACATCATTTTTTTGAGTAGCAAAGCTTTGGCTTTAGATTTTCAATGGGATTTTGTGGAAACACATATCAGATATTAAATAAAGGAAATTTGGGAAGTGGGCTGTGTACAGCCATGAAATATATATGTGTGAGTTAAAGTACAATTGGGTAAAAGGTTTGAATAGTCTCCATTGGACTTTTTTTTTTTTTTCCCCACTTTTTCCTCCACGCAAGGCGTTGAGAAAATGGGTCACAAACTTGCAGGACTAAGTACCTTCTAGACCACCCTTGAATTTTAGTGGCCAGTTTACCCCTGCTTTACACTTGTAGTAGCCATACACAATTGAGCAAAAACATCACAGGAGTTTTTGAATTCATCCCTACAACATGCTACAGATGCGAGAGGCAGGATGGGAATCTCACCAGGAAGAGCTCACAGGGAGAGGGGGCACAGGGGAAAGAACAAATCGCATTTCATACCTTTGCTTTGCAACTCCCTCAAGTTATCTAGCCTTTGCGAAGAACTGCCTCCCCTCCCTCCCCCCCCCAAATGCCTCAGCTCTACAGCAAAAGTAAAAAATTTGTGCAAAGGCATCCTCATATATGAAAAGTATGGGGTTTTCCCTCTTCTAACATTTAGCATCTGAAACTAAGTTCCAACAAACTGAAAAGCACAGCTCCAAACAAAACTAAAAATCCTTTTTCTAATTCATTACCCTCTGCCCAAAGCCAACCTGCTCTGATACTTCAAGTTATAAATTATAAGACATATCCCTTATTTCTGGCCTATACCTTATCTATGTCCCAAACCATCTTCCCATAGATTAGTGTAATTTATTGTCCCTCCTGAAAACAAGACCCTTGTAAAAACTTCCCCAAACCAATTCCAGCCAAGCTGCCACCTGCCCTCCTCATCCACTCTCTTCACAGTTTCTCTCTTGAATATTCTGGTGGCATCATTTTTTCTTCAATACCTTCTGGATTTTGTACACCTTGGTCACAACCCCTCTTAATCTCCTCTATTCTAATGCATATAAACATAATTTTCTTAACCTCTCCTCATGGTTTATAACCCCTGAGGCCCTTTATCATCCTTGTTAAGGCTGTATCCATAATTAGGGTGTCTGGAAGGATCAAAAGGAGAGCACAAGAAAGTGCCTACTTAATACAAATTGTTACATGAATAACCAACAACTCCCTCCCTCCTAAACCCTTCCCATTCTGCAGCGAGCAAAGGGGGCGAACCTGAGCACTGGGTGTCGGGGGGCAGGTCTGCTGCTGCTTTCTGCGCTGAGTGATTTAGCCAGGATGGTCTTTGAAGGTGCAGGATGCCTCGCTCCTCCCAGGTGCATACCTCAGTATTCACCTACCTGATACTTGTGCTAACTCATTACAGCTCCACATAGACACGTGCGTTTATAGTCTCCACGGATGACTGAAAATTCACACCTGCCCATATTATGTATCGGACAAACTGCCCTCCATCTGTCCATGGTAGACACACAGCCTCTGATATAAGCAGATGGCAGACAGTCCCCTGCATGGATACACAGGTGGGTGTGCACATACACCTAAGGACATGTTTAATATTCCTATTACCAGGTAAAAGTTAAAAACTGACCTCAATCACTCTTTATTACAGATTTGCTGATGAAGATAATGCACTGGCTGGCCTTTAGTGCTGGCTCTGGCCAGCATTTGTTTGTTGTATAGATTCCTGAATCCTTCCCTGATAAGCAGCATAGAGGCCTCCAAGAGAAGTCACAAAAATGCCCAGGGCATGGAAGATAAACACCTTGCAGGGGATATCACTGTGTCCTTACGGATTACGCTATGTGGTATTTGGAATTTGGAATCTGCCATAGTAGATTAGATGAGTGCTCTGTTTAGACCAAAAACCTGAATCAGACAGCGGCAAAAGCAGATGCTTCAGGGAATGGTTTGAGGAAACCCTGCAAACAGCTATAGAATGAATAACTAAACCACCTGTGCTATTTTCTTGATCTGAATAAAACAGAGAGTTGGCAGATAACCTGAAAAAGAAGAATTTTCGCTACCCCTCTCATGCATCTCCCTTTTAATTCTTACCATCATACGTTGACTGGTCTCACTGCTGTCAATTTGAACCCTTTGGACTTCAGCTTTTGTCCTTGGTGGCACCTTGTCGCAATTTGTCCCCCAGTCTCAGCAACTCAACAGCTCCTTCCACACCCACAAAATATGAAATCACAAGCTCATGACCAATCTGCTGCTCTTTCAAGAGATTCCTTGCAAGATTTGCTCACACATTAGTGAATCACTTCCAATCTGTTTTGCATAAGCAAATTTAAGGTATTTTATTATGGAAATGTATGCCAAAATATCTTCCCACAGAACTTCATGCTGCCATGGTATGACACAGTTACTAAGGTTCGAGACTGATGTATGCTTTACAGAACACAAGGCTTTGCCCTGTTTGACATGGGGCAATGATCTATATAATATAAAAAAGTATAAAAAGTATAAAAAAGCGACAATTCATTTGTTTGTCCTAGGCATGCTTTTTAACTATGGATCTGCCTCTCACAGCAGGTATAGCCAGTAGTAGCAACCTGCAGAAGGAAATGGTACTAAAACCATAGCCCACAACAGGCTTACAACTCTATTTTTCTTTGCTGTTATTATCTATCAGAAGATTGTTACTACAAAATATTATCTGCATATTTTATCACGCCTACATTTACACCACAGGCGCAAATCAGCAGATGAAAATATCCGTGCACTCCTCCAAGAATTCCTTACTGCTTTTACAAGATCTTAACTTGGTAGTTCTTTATGTGAACCCGAACTTAGATTTTTTCTTTGGATACACATTTTTATGCTAGCATAAGAGTTGTGCTGGTTATTTTTAATTTATATTATTCTCCTGACAAAAGCTACAGGATCTCATCCCTACTCTGCACCCTCCATCTGAGCAACAGCAGTGATAGAGCTCAGCCTAGAGAGGACTACCACTAAGCTGGAGTATATCCACCACATTTTGGCCAAAAAACTAATCAAATAATTTCATTCTCCTCTCCTCTAGCTCCTGAACCACAAATAAGAGAAAAAATGGAGTTCACAAATGCAGGTCCTGGCTGCAAAAAGGTATTAATATACCCAGTAATGATCAACACATGTTCTAATACTTTCCTTTAGGATATAACTGTTTAGAGTAGAGCCTACATAATGGTTTAACTGGGCAAACACATAAGTGTGAAGATCTAAAAATGTTATAAAAGTCCAGTTGATGGAAGCAAATCACAAAGTACAGGCTTGTAAATGCAAAGCCATCAAAAAAAAGGGTAAGAGTTTCTTTTAGACTTGGCTGCCAGTTAAAAAGAAGACGACGACAAAAAATCACATTTCCTTTTACCGGTGAAGGTGCTGGCTTGACAGCCCTGAAGAGTGATCTATTTATTCAAAGTAATGCTGGCAGCAATGGTACACATTTCACAAGCAGCTCTTCCAATGTGCCCAACCCGGTATCTATTTTCAGTTCCATCAGTTAGCTAAAGGTTAAAGCTATTTATTTAAACCCACACCCACATGCCATTTAAATTGACCCAAATTATTGTCTGAGTTGTAACCTCTCTGTATCAAAGTCCCCTCAGGGGCTGCTTCTTCATTTCAGGCTCAGAAAATTCCTCCCTCGCAGGATAAAAGAAGGGGAAGGAGCATCTGCAAATAGAAATGCAGCAGGAAAATGGGTAGGAGGAGTTCATCTTCAAAGAATGCCTCTTGGTGTTGTGGATACTGAAGAAAACTTCAGTTTTATTATACAAATACCCAAAGAGGTTAGCTTCAGTCAAAGAACACATTGGTGATAAAAGATCTCATTGTCACTCACATTTTAAAGATTTATTGGAAAGAAAAACGCTACTTCTGTCTGCCTTCATCCTACAGCTGGAATTAAATCCAAGCCAAAATAATGTCCAAATGGAAAAGGAAAGGTGGTCCCACAGCACCTGCCCGCTATGGAAATATTCCTTTGCAAAGAGTCCTCTCTGTGCCAGAGGATCAGGAGGACCGACGAACAGGAGCCTCTTGCAGTCATGCACCAGTTACCACGAGCAAAGTGCCATCCCAGGAGTGAAATTACTCTCTAGGCTGATAAAAGGCAAAGGGAAAGCAGCATCTGGCCTACAATATTTAGCCTTTTCTACACAGTTTAATACTGTGTGAAGCATGGTAAAAGCAGAGCTTCCTCAGCCCTGGGAAGACAGCTGGGGATGAAACGCAGCAGGGACACCATATGATGGAAAGCTCCTAATTACAAAATCTCCATCTTGCCTGTCAGAGCAACCGCACGGTAGTACAGCGCAGCTCACGGAGGAGTCAGAGAGAAACAAGCATAGATAAGACTTGAAATCCATCTCCTGATGCAAACCTCCCCTGAGAACAGCTGGCTCTTAGATCTAGCTCCAGCCCAGTAAAAAATGTGGATCTCCACAAGGTCAAGATATCCCCAAAGTTCAGCATTTGTCCACTCTGGCTTCTGATGTGGAGCCATTCAAACCACCACTTACTTGGCTGAGAATTTCAGTGTCTATGGACCACAGACACCCAATTCCATCAGTGTGAGTGATAACCCCTGGACACCAAGATTCACTCACACCAGCACAAAGCAAAAAAAAAAAAAAAAAAAAACAGCAATCCAAGAAGTCTGAATTTCGTTTGATGTTTGTTAGATGCATAGGAGGAAAAGAACTTTCTCTTTCAACCTATATACAGTACCTCATTACATACTGATACTGTTAATTGCTATTCAAGTGCCCAGAGGCAAAGACACAGTGCACTTAATAAGTTAAAAACATTGTTAAATACATCAGTGTTAGAGAGAGGAGGACGAACCGCACCAATACCATGAAAGCGGACCCATAGAAAACCAAGGGTTTGACTGCGTGCTGGTACTGGCATCCACAAAAACTGATTTAAAGCCCTTATGCTACTTCAGTCACTGCTGTGACTACACTGTAAACTTACTTCCTGAGTCTCCTAATAGAACCATCTCACTGAGATCACTGCAGTGACCAAAAGGGCCATGTGTAATGAACTTCTAATTTGGGGCTTTCTTTCCTCCTGCCCTTTTCTTTTTGGTCACTGAAGCTCTGCTATATTAGTGCATCTGCTCAGAATTATAGGGTCACTGTCTGCTGAGAAGGAATTGAGCAGTGATATTTTCAGCTGTACTGCCAGCAGGCTTCTGCAGTACCATGAGGAGGAGAAAAGGAAAAAAAAAGAAAGAAAAAAATGTGAAAGAGCTGGCTGAACTGTACAGTAAATATAATTAAGCTCCTGCTAAACCATATGACTTCTGCTCAATTTGAAACACAAATGACAAAACTGTTTCATCAGCTTTATGCTGAATAAGAAGAGGATAAAGAGCTAGATTTTTCCAATTCAGTATGAGGCAACCCCAGCTCTGCAGAATCAGCATCATCCAGTCTGTGTGTGGGTGGCACAGCTGGACGTCTAACTTTTGAGACAATGGTAGATATTTAAAGCTTTTGCTTAAAGGGCTTGAATAAGGGGTTGTAAATCAGTTAATTTTTATTTCCTATATAGATGATGAAAAATAAATTCTCTCTCATACGTTACATAAGTTGTGGTAAAATCTGACAGGTGATGCTTTTGGAGACCGGAGTACCTAACACCAGGCTTTTAGTCTGTGATCATTCTGCAGTTCCAACAAGCATTTGTTTCCCTCCAGAGTAAGGTTTTCATAAACTGGGGGTCAAGTTGAAACTTTAACCAGTATAACTCACAGTTACCAAGTACATGTCTAGAAGAGAACCTGAAAAACCTTCTGGTCAGGAGTTTTGTTATATATGTTTCTTAATTATGCTAGGGCATTCGAACACACAAACAACACTAACTAAAATCAGTGGTGTTGCTTTTAGAAGAATAAAGAAAAGTTGGGAAGATTTATTGATTAAAAACAAATAACAATGTACTAGTAAACAAACAAAATAAGTCAGAGAAGTATGTGGACTTTCAGTTCAAAGAAGAAAAACGGTCACAAAAATTCTCAAGTAGTAAAACAAGGATGATAAGCATTAACTCTCCACAAAATTAAATTACATTTAAAAAAAGAAAAAAAGAAAAAAGCAGCAGAAATGAGCCCTGATAGGGAAAATGACTGAATTAACATATCAAAGGAAGGAGATAGGAGAGTAATCCAGAGGGTAATACAAAAGAAAAGTTTAAGGGACACCTTGGGATAAGTTTTCTTTCAAGTACTGCACTTCCTAAAATAATAGGAGGGTTATCTAAACATGCCCATCATGCATCACAATTATTGTATGACACTTTTACTTACAGAAAGTTCATTACCTAAGTGGAGAGTAAGTGCTCCCGTGGAGGAAGACTCATTAAGAAGCTTGTGTTATGCCTGCTATTCATGTCAGGAGCACAGAACCCAAGTTTGTACTGCAGACCCTGGGTGTGCACCCAGGCCACACATGGTCCTCAAAAGGAGAGTAGCTTGGTATAATTAAAGCCTTTACTGCTGGTATATTTATATTAAGCTAAAATTGTTTCATTGTTCTATGTCTCATCTCTTTCCCCCACCCCCTTCACGGACTGTTCCCATCTCTGACCTCAGATGCAGCAGCTCCAGGATCACCAACAATTGACAGCTCACACACAAGTGGTGATATTTCACCCTCTACATATGCTGGAAGAAAGGCCTTGCAGGCTATTAAAATAGCATGAACAAGCTTTGAAGACAATTAGTTAATCGTCACCTCACAATCATTTCTGTTGCATGCTGCAGGTGCAATTCCTTTGAGGGAACATTACATTTGTCTGCCATGGAGATTTTTATGATGATGAAAATTACTATAGATGTTTAAGAAATTAATTTTGGGGAAGACTAGAAGAACTGGCACTAGCTGATGAGAAGCCCAGTTTCTACAAAGCAAGAGACTACTCGTGACTATACAAGACAGAAGGACTGCCTATGTGCTGCACCACAAAAACTGTACTGAAGTGGCTCCTCTGTCTGCCAAACTATTTTGTTACTTTTCTGATTGTGCAAGAAATGCAGTGATTGTACAGTTTGCAAGGATGTATATACTCAGTGTACCACCTGTGGGATTGCTTGGGCAAGTTCTTTGAGAAGTATAATCCTGCCTGCCTCCTTTCCTAAGACCATCCATACATAATGTCAATGCTGTATGACTTTGGCAGGTGCTTTTAGTTTTGGAGACTTAAGATCCAGAAACATTGTACCCTGTTTGATCTTTTTAACTTAAAAGGAGTCAGTTTTGACTGCTACCTTCTTGTCCTCAAGCCCCTATCCTTTCCCAGCCCAGCTGCATGACCACCCTGCAGATGCAGTAGTGCAGCCGGGAGAGGGTTTGCTTGCCTGAGCAAATCACTAAGTCCAAGTGGAACAACTCAAAATGAGTGGCAGCAGATCCTCATTTCTGAACTCCATTCCCCAACATGTGTGTCAGACAACGCAGATATCTCCAGATGACTGATCTACATCCAAAAATCAAATACATTGCAGATAGTATCTTTAGATGAAACTCAGTCAGGAAGTTTAAATGGAAAAGGAAATCAGATAATTAAACCCCTGCCCTTAGTAATACATTTTTTAAAGTGACAAAATCTATAAAAACCTCAGGCAGAAACATAAAGTGAGGCTGAAAGAGATCCATTGAAAACCAAATTAATATTTTAATTCTGCCAACACAGAAAAAGTCTCTAAATGAGATGAAGTTCAGAATGAATACCAAGCACAGTGATTTATTGCCTTTTCTCCATAATTTAAATGACTGTTTCTTTAATGTTCGCTAAATTCCTCCCATAGAGTTTCAACCTAGGGTTTTCACAAAAAAAAAAAAAAAAAAAAAAAAGCACTTGCAGTGCTCTTAGTAATGCTTCTGAAAAAGGAACATTCAGCTGAGAACATGCCAGTGGTTTTCCAGTAGCCATGTCAAAAGTCAACTAGATGGAAATAATAAAGCTTTCTTCATCTGCGCACTTATTCTCTAAGCAGTATGAAGGTGCTTGTTTGCCATAGAGTCTCTACAAATAATGTTTCAAAGAGAAAAATGAAGGATCCTTGCATACTTGTAACTCAGCACAATGCATTCAAATCCAGATCAGCTGTTAACGGCAATGTTTTAGCTATATATATTTTAAATTATTTCTCCAGCTTTTACATAAAAAGGTGCTTCTCTCAAACATATCCTCTCAAAAAGCAGTAAGAACTATCATCCATATCTGCCAAAGTGTTTTATAACACTATCTAATTAACTTACATAAACCTTCAAACAAGAGATGAATACCAGTGCCCAGAGCTATGTGGGTATAATACGTTATCGACTTCTATAGAGGAAAATGCCTCTAAAAAAAGGGGTCCTACACTATGCCATTCACAAGTTCTCCTACATAGGGCAACATCTTTACATTTCACACTGTAAATTATGCTGTCCAACTGATTTAAAAAAAAAAAAAAAAAAAGGAGAAAAAAAAAAAAGGCTGAAAACACCTCCTGCCTCAGAATGCAATAAAAGGCCACATCACAGAGGGAAAAGGAAGATTTAGACCCCCCAACACAAGCAGAAAAAAAAATCAAGAGCATTTCTGTTGGCTGCTTGAAAGAGTCTACAACGATCACTAAATGGGATGTTGCCAAAATTACAGATTTAACGAAGTGAAGATTAATTTTTAAATTAACTTAAATTTAATACAATTGAGTCATGTATCATGTTTATATGAATTGATCAAAAGCGCAGTTAGCAACCACATGCAGATCCATATTTAATGATGTGATTTTAATATTCAGTTGACACTTATATATTTAATAAAAGCAGTTGTATGTTATGATAATTACCATCGCACTGTCAAGCTTTTCCAACACTCCCGTCAGAAATTAAAACTTACAGATGCTACTCCTCCTATCCAATTTATACAGTTTCATATAATTACACCAGCGCATGAAGTACCCTGAATAGCAACATTTCATGACAAAGAATAGGAGAGTCATGCTTTTAAAATAACTTGGCTGTCAGCTGTGACTTCCACATTTAGGAGGAATCAAGGGAATGCAAAACCGCAGCAGACTGGGTCTGGCCCCAGCAACTGCAAGGCAAAACTGTTCAGTCACATTGCCTCAGAGCAGCCACCATCTATTTCCCATTTCCCAACACTGACACCCCTGACAGCAAATTAATACCAAGGGCCCAGGCCTGATACAGAAAGTACCTCATGAAGAAAACACCAGACATCAGCACAAGGAAAGAAGTTGGATGAAAATGACCAGGTGTGCCCAGAAGAGCGGCAGGTCCCATGCAGAATAGGAAAGCCAAGAAAAACCTGACAACAGTTCTTGACTTTGACCTGGAGAAACATTTATTTTTCACCTCAAATCTGGCAGCTCAACTAATTCTGGGTAATCTCTTGGCTGTCTTGACAAAAGCACTTTTGCCAGGCAGATGAGATTTCCAGGAGAACCAGGAGCAGTTCCAAGTGCCAGCCGTCACCTTGCCAAGTGCTCCCATTAAAAAATTGGATGTTTCTAAACAAGGATAAAGGACAGGCAGAATGGAAGCTGTGCATTAGTGTGAGCAAATCAGCGATGGCCCCAAGGCACCAGAAAATATATGACCAACAAAATGGCTATTCTAGTAGGCACAGAAAGGCAACCAGAGTCTTAATAACCAGTTACAAGGTTAATTTAATTAATTAAAGCCAGACATCACATTGCACTAGTCAAAAGCCTCCATTCGCAGTATCACCTGTAGCCTGTAACACGTACCTTATGATTGGGCTTATCTAAATAAAAATAAAAAAGTCTTTCTTTAAAAAAAAAAAAAAAAAAAAAAAAGAAACAGATGTTTCTTGTTTTTGAAAAAAAAGTTTTCCAAACATCACACTTGAAATAAAATTTACATTCATGTCCAAAAAGTCAGAACAAGATAATGAAACATACCCATACAAAGGAAAACCAATTCTGGTGACTTCCATAAGGATTTTCATCAAACAGAAGCATTTCATAGCCACAGCCTCACACCTTATGCTGCTCTACAAATAAAATAAAATAAAATAAAATAGAAAAATAAAACCTTCTGTTCCATCTGCATACCTCAGGGTCAGGCTCTCAGCCCCAGTGTTTGCCACTCTAATTTTTACTTTCAGATACAATATATTTACAAAACTACTTAACATTTCAGTACTTTCTCTTCGCCAATTTCCAGCACCCCTTTCCAGAAAGAATCAATGTTGCGGGATTCACTCTCATATGCTGATTCATGCACAACTGTATTACAGGTATATGGGAATAAAATGAACAAATTAATATCAGTCTACGCTTCCTAAAGCAGGATTTTAATTTTAGCTGTCATTGGCTCAAAAGTTATACTCAAATTAGCTTAATTTTAAGAGGCTCTGAAGGACTAGATCTCAGTTCATGTTAATTATTTCAACCCATTGAAACTAATGAATCTGTAAGGATTTCTACCAGCTAGGAGCAGCAGAAGCAGGAATGTCTTCAAGCAGAGGTTGGTTTTACGTCAGATACTCTTCTTTATTTTGGTCATTTAAATTTTCTCCTAATAATTGATTCATTTGGATGGCCACATAAACTGTTTCCATATCTCAGGCAGATGCCAGTATTCTCCTCACCTGGATTTGAGAAGAAACACCATGGCATTATCCCAGGATTTGCTAACTAAACAGTAATCCACTTCATTTCTAACTGGCCAGCAGAAGCTCCATGGCCAGGTTAAGCCCAGACTTTATTTTCAGACTGGGAGTTTTATCAAAGCTGATGTTTAAGACCTGATCTTCAGTATTAGCAATAATTGTTTAACACTGACAAAAAAAGATATAAATATATATATATATATACACATACATATATGTAGGAGAGTAGGAGAAGCATCACAGCCAATGGATTTTGTGTTTGGGACGTGCTGTGCTTCACCTCTGTCGAGCAGCCTTTGGTGTTTGCCTTGAAGCTATTCCTGTAACCTCACTTCTGGCAGCAGCAGCAGCTATTGGTATTCTGATCAAATTCCAGCCAAAGCTACCACCATATGTTAACAAAAAATCTTGTATCAGATCCTAGGACAGCCATTTCACTACCAGCTTGTATGGCATAAAGTGAGAGCAACAGGAAATTATAGTGCGGAGAATTGAACCTAACAACTCAGCTTAAACATCACTCACTTGTACCATCCTGTTTGGGCATGGGCAAACCTTATGCTGGACACTGCTCTCAAAAAGTACTTGTGTTGCACAGATCGACTTCTAGCATCTTTAAAGGAAGAACTCTTCCTAATTTAAGTCATTAACAACAGTTTTTCAAAATTGCCACAGAAGATATATAGCACCCAACCACCTAACAAGAATAATGCAGTAATTTGGAAATATTACAGCAATGTGTCACTTTCATTTTTGTTCTAAATAAATAAAAAGAGGGAAATAGAAATTAAGTATCATATTAAATATAAATGCTGATAAATTCTAGATATCTGAAGGGTATCAATTTTAAGCACAGTGCATCCAGACATCCCATTAGTTTTAAAAAATTAAGTTAGCTGTGAAAGAATATTCATTTTCTTAGTGAATTTTGATCTAATCACTTTGAAGCTTTTCAAAGTTTATTAGAAACCTCTTCATGAAAAATGAATTGTAACACTGTCTTTCTGAAAGCTGGACAATAGTATCAATCACAGATCCATTAGAAAAAGAGAAAAAGAGAAAAATAAGAGAAATGTCACCAGCAAGATACCTTTAAGTGTTTAAATTGTTGTTTTCAAGTAGGGAGAAGTCCTTCCTCTACCATTGCTGCCTTGTATGAATACAGTACAGTGCAAATAAAATTAAAACGTGAACATATTGCTAAAGTGGTAGCTGAAAACTACTACATGCATAATTTTTGCACAACAAAAAATCTATTCTCCTCAGAGCTGTTTGTTTAAAAGGACTATTTTATTTATAAACAAATATTTACACAGCATTGAATAGCACTACATTGATTTTATTGTTCAGAATATATTATAATTTAAGAAGAGAACTATTCCACCAATTTCAACAATTTTCAAGAATATGTGTTGCAAAAGTAGACTTTGCATCAGGACATAAAAGATTAAACCCCCTTCATTGGGTGTTTATATCCTACTCATGCAGCACAATGGAAATCTAAAATAGTTCCATAAACGTGTGGAGTTATTCGGCCTAGAAGAACTTTACTGATATCAAAAAAATATTTATGATTACAAATATTTTCAGAACGCTAAGCCAAGCAGCCTTGAATTACCTTGTATTTACCTGTGGGCAGATACTATGGATTAACTGGGATACAACTGCTTGTTATCCCAGAGCCCACACACATGCGCTTACCCCAGAGTAGCTTAGACTTAAGAGGCAAATCAATACAGTAGATCTCTAAGACATCATCCCTAAAGAATAGGAAAAGGTCTTCCTAGATTCAAGCAATATATTAAATAACATTTTCATAGCACAGATACTAATTTCTCACACACCTCATGTCTGCCAGGGATGAAAGATCCTTGTGTGGCACAAGCAACCACATTCAAGAAATCCCGCTGGGGATCAGGCAACAGCCAATATTTTCATGCGAGATTTATTCATAGCTATAAAATACCCATTTTTTCTAAACTGAAAGACAACACAAGGAAATACTGGATTTTTTAGCCCATGTTGCTTTCCCTTTCCTAAATTATAATACATAAATTATAATATTATTATGTATATATGCATATTTAAAATAAAATATAACAATTATTTTTTTTCAGTCAACCAAATTTCTAACCTACATTTACAAAATAGCCTTAAAATATCATGGAGAAAAAACATATATAGAAATATTGGTGGCAGGAGGTAAAGGGAAAAAGAGTCTCTTTTCAATTATAACTTAACAAAATATAACAATCTGGGCTTACATTTAGGCAAACAAACTTACATTTGATACACCCCGTTCAAATACTCCTAGCCTACAGTTGACATCCATCTAGTGACGTTAGGGGACCATATACAAGCCATCATTAGACAGGATTAAGGCTGGTTATCTTTATGGTTATTTTAATCGTTTTCATTCACTTCAAGGAGAGAAAAAAAAAAAAAAAAAAAAAAAAAAAAATAAAAAGGTAAAAAGAATGAAAAGAAAAATAAAATAAAATAAAATAAAATAAATAAAATAAAATAAAATAAAATAAAATAAAATAAAATAAAATAAAATAAAATAAAATAAAATAAAATAAAATAAAATAAAGAAACTCCACAGCCCAGGGGGTATTCTCACAAAAATAAACATCCCCCATGTACCAGAACAGTGCTGGAGGCATTTCCACAGGAAAGCAGCCGTGTGAAACAGCTCTGCCCTGGATCACACCACTGCTCTGGGAGGCTGCAAAGAGGCGAGGAATTCAAACGTGAATGAAGTGTTTTCCTTGTACTGCCCAGTGTAACTTCTCAGCACACCTGGCTGGCATTACAAAATTGTCTGCTTCAGCACAACACTTGCCAGAAATTATTAACACTCAGATTTCTCATGGAGAAAGATTGGCTCCTCTGCACCACTGAGATTGCCGGTGTAGGTATAACTGACTGCCCAGGACAGTCTGCATACCTCAGTGCTTTATTTTATTCTGAGATAAAGAAACAGGGTAGAGTTTAAGAAGCTGTTTCCTTCTCTTTCAGTCATCTTGTGCAGGAACAGTTTAGGCAGGAAAGAGGGACAGCAATTTTGCCTTGGTTGCATAGATACAAACTTCTTATACACAAATTTCAGCTTGCTACAAAAGCCACCTTCCACCTCCTGCTCCAGGCACATCACAACCTCCCTATTTTGGGGTATTATTGGCCCCAATCCCATAGCACTGATAAGCACCTCATCATCTTTAACAGATTTTTTTTTTTTCCTCACAAATCCCTTGAAGAAGAGAATCAGCTATTTCATCTTTAAGGATAGATTTTGTGTGTCACATTTTCCCAGGCATTTAACCCATGTCATACAGAAATGCTGGGCAGTGCTAAGGGGAACAAATGAGGACTGGTATCGACCCCACAAAGAGACACGGCTGTGTTCCCTCACCAGCCACTCTGTCCTCATCAAGAATAAGCTGCCCTTTCCCTTAACTCCTTCTGCAGCTTTTCAGCATCCTTCAGTATCATCAAAAATACTAGATATTCTCTACCTGCATCTCATTAAGCACTTGAGAGCTTAATTGCAGTGAACTTCTGAAAATAGCAGAGTCAGACCAGCCTGTATGCAATCGGTACCTCAGTCCACAGCCTGAAATCACGGTTGCTGTTTGCCTTACCCTATAACCAACTAGTAAAGCAGAATTAAATGGCAGGTCTTCAGCCAATTCATCAGCCAGCCTGAAGGATGAGAATCCAACAATCACCGTGCTCCTCACCCTGCCCAGGATGGGTGCACAGGGGAGGGACAGTCTGCCCCATCAGGAGAAAGTTAATTCCCCTGATTCAGCTACAAGGTTCAGTGCTAACAGCAGCATGTTTCACTTGTCCCCAACAAAAGAACTACTGTTAACAGTTTTGTCAGTACTTAACTACTGTTCTTATAGAAAACACTATTATTCAAATCAAGTAATTTTATTACTCAAGTGAATACATATTTAAAAAAAAAAAAATCTTCTACTGAAAATATACTCTTTTTTTTCCTACCAAAACTCTCACCACTATTGTCCTCCAGATAAATGCTGTTGCACAGATCTTTCAGAAGAGGATATGAAATCCATTCAGTGCCTTTAGAGACTATCACATTAATTTGGCTGCCACTCATTTGCCCTCAGGGCTGAATTCAGCTAAAAAAAATAAAGATGTATTTCAAACTGCTTAAAGCTGCAGAAGTAGATGCCTCTCAAATCCCTGGTGGGAACTGGGGGTTTCACTTTGCTTTAGCTCATTCCAGTTACAATAACAAACCTCAACCTCCTTTGCTCACAGATTCAAATAATGCTTGTAATGTACCCAGACAAATGTTTAATTTACACATGTGGCTTTATCCAGTATTACCCGGAGTCCACTTCTGCACCTCAGGATGCACAAAGGAGTGAAATGTGTTATACTAATTTATATAACGATTGAATACATTTATTTAAGGATTAAGTTAAGTGATTTGATACAGGGGTATATGAAAATAAAGGGAGAAGAGGAAACGCAGTTCTTTGGCAGTGTAGGAGCACAAGTACCTATACACTCTCAGCATTATGTGCTGATAGCAGCCAAGGCAGGCAGAGGCTGAACAGGAAAAAAATAAAGAAAAAGCATATTAAAGAGAAGAATGAAGACCAAAGAATACACTTAACTTTCTAGTGTGTCTACTCTAGGGTTTAGCCAACTTGGGGTAAAGTTGGAGAACAAGTAAATAAGTGTTTTGTTGTTTTGGTCCTGAAGGACTGAAGAGAAAAATAACTAGTACAGATCTGGAGATGTGCCACTGATGTGCCACTGCTTGTTTTGTTTCATGCCTTTGATGAGAAACTGAAAAAAAGCAATGCTTTTTTTTTTTTTTTTCCCCAAAATTTCCCCCTATTTTTAAACCAATTTTATAATTTGTCAAAGTACTTTTAAACTAATCTTCATATTTTACAGTGTAGCTTATTTTGCAGTGAAGCAGAGCAACATACAGTTTCGTATCCCCTGGGAGAAGCAGCCGTGGGCTGAAAAGCACTCCTCAGTTTCGTGCATTTCTGCAGTGCTCCTCTCTATCTCTGCCCCATTCCCCAGCCAGTCTCCTGCCAATGTCTCAGTGGATACTGGAACAACAACTTGCTGTCAAAGCTACCTTGAAACAGTACCTCTAAACATCCATAGCATGTTTGTATAGTTTGCTCTGAAAGAAAATGTTGAGAATTACAGCTCCCAGCTATGCCATTATGCCACCAAAACAACAAAAGGAGCAATGAGAAACAGTACTTTGAAGAAAATTGGGAATAGACATGATACAATAAGTACCCTCTATTATTTGAATTGCAGCAAGCTCATATTTCTCTACAAGTTCAAGACCTTTTCTCCTTGTTTCCACACGCATAAACCACGTTTAAATCACATGACTAACAAGATTAAATGGTAAATGATTAAATGTAGCCCAATCCTGATGTAATTTATGCATTTTTCAGGCAAACACAACTGAGCAGAGAAATTCTTAATCTATTTAATCTGCATTTTAGGGGTACAAGGCACACAGGGAGCCCTGGCCTCCCTGGTTAGGGGCCTGAGGTTAAATGGAAGGGAACATTTGCCAGTTTTTAATCATCATAAAATGAGGAATTTTGCACTGTCATACTACACCACCATGAATTTAGGAACCATAGGAGGAAGCAATTTGTTCTAATCCATCTGTTCAATCCCTGTGATGTATTAAAGTATCCCAAGATGTGCTTCTTGAAGACACTGAAGTCCCTGTGCTGCTTGGGAGGGAAAGATGCTTGTGTACTGACCCAGCTTCAACAGCTTAGTCTGTTAAAAAAAAAAATGTGGAGTTTGTATTCATAATATCAAAATGGTTTCTTTAAAAGTGCTATTATTCTAGTCACATTAAGACAAAAATAGGGTATTATTTCTAGCAGCCTTCGAATATGCAGAGTATCACAGATGCAAAGCATTACATCACTGTTGGGCCACAGCACGTTACTCTGGTCAAACACTGGTAATGAGGAAGAGTAACAAAAGACCAACTGCAGTATTTCTCCCTTAGGAAAGGATAAACTTAAGCTAATTGTATACTTTGTCTGGAATGAAGAGAAATTTAAAGCACACTTGCTTCCTTATAGCTAATATTTATGTTAACACTGAAAGGAACTAAGCACTGGGACACACCAAGAACTGAAGAGCAGACCTCTGCGTACCTTTTGATGGATTGCAGCAATCTGAAGCACCATAAACAAAAGATGTGGATTCTACCAGTTGAGACATGCTTTAAACAGGACTTCATGTTGCTTTTTATGGTATAATGTTTCATCCAATTAATCATCCTACTCTCATGCTTTTTTCCTCCTTTTTCACCCTTAGGTAGGTCACTGGATAGTGATGCTAATTTGTCAAAGTTCTCATGCAATTTTCTGCTTATTAAAAAGTGAGGAATTGCACTGCAATTTCAAAATCTATACCGCACAAGGAAACTCAAGTGCCAGGGTCTGAGTGACCTCTTCATGTTGTTAGAGGGAAAAAATCTCCTTCATTTATATTAGATATTAAAGTCTTTATCCCTTGCTGCCTCAGACACCTTGCTTTCCATGGCTGTTTTGTTTGGGGTTTTTATTTATTTATTTATTTTTAATACCTGCAAGGAAGAAAAGAGGAAATAACATGCCAGGTTTGTTATTCCTATCTGATTTCCTTCTGACTTCACACATTTTAATTACACAAAGATGGAATTTCAATTTTATTTTAAAATAGCATTCAAAGGCTCTCTGAAAAGAAAAAATACGTATTTAGCAGGAAAGCATGGAAATTATCATTCAAAGGCACATATCAAGGATTAGAATTAGAAAAGAAAGTGCATTTCTTTGCTGTGAAGGATTCAGCCACAAGGGAGTAGACAAAAAAGAAACTAAACAGTCTCTTCCTCCTAATATATGTTGAAAAAATAATGAAAGAATGAAAATGTGAATGCTCTATCCAATTTCATTTCCTTTTCAGTACTTTCAGCAAGCTTAAAAAGACAAACAAGAAACAAAACCCCCACCACATTCTGACTACTCCAAGCTCCCCCATGAATACTTTTCAGTTGCTAAAAAAGATCTTAAACTCTGAGGTGTACACTGGCAGCTAAGTCAGCTGAACCACCACTCAACAACGTGCTTCAGCACTTACTAAATCTATCCATAAATCTTCACATGCTCCAAAAGAGAGGCTTCAGACAGAGGCTGCTGGCCACCAGCCATTCAATAATTCACTGCTATAAAATCATTTTCTACCAATCGCTCTAAACACTCCCATGAAGCTGGTGGCCAGCCTGGGCTTCAAAACAGAGGGGGCAAATTCAGTGGGAGGCACAAGACCACAGACAGATCCTGAGCATGCTACCAAAGGCAAAATGCAGCTCCTGCACCTGCCCTCTGCCCCATGTTCTGCTGCAAACCTTGGCCAGCACAGGTAGGGGTACATGAAAAGACAGACTCACCAATGCAAGAGCCAAGACACACTTTGACAAAAGCGGCTTTTGAAAAGAAAACGCCTGAGGTGGGTAAAAAGCTCTTCTCTTCACACTACGTGGAAATATTTCAAATACTTGAAAACAAACCCTCTAAGGGGATAGGAGTTTGCAGGGTGAGCCCAGCTCTGCTCCAGGGGCTGCTCCTCTCCTCAGCATCCCAGTCAACTCCCGAACACCTCCACCCGCTGCGGCACTTTGGAAAACGCCTTCTCCTGTAAAAACCACCTGCTGTTACCTGCTGTTCACCTGCACTGTAATCTCTTTGAGACTGAACTCGCATTTAGCTGATGCATCTTGTTCTCTGCTGTTTATAGTAGGAGTCTAATGCCTCCGAGATTAAACCGTCAATCACGGATGCTTCTTAGTCTCTGTGGGAGAAGCTCTATTATGCAAGGAAATTTCTTACCCGGAAACTTTCAACAACAACATGCCATTCAGTTCCTCTTCCTGTGCCTCTGTGACTTATACAATATTAATAATAAATAATAATAAACATATTTTACTAGAAAAATAAAAGGAAGAGCTTGGATTGGTGGAGGTCAGGACTTGGTATGGAGGAAAAGTGGACTGACAAACAACTGAGTTTCACAGAATCATAGAACCACACCTGTTTTATATTTCCAGAAGAACAGAAACCCTAAAATGCAAGAGTCTAAAAATATCAAAGTATACTTCCATTGGACAGAGGGTCCTGCTCCCAGCTTGCCATGGGGAGACATCAGAAGGCAGAAATACAAATCTGCTCAAGGCAGACTGGCTTAAATGGGGACTTAGTATTTCTGTCTTGAGAAGCATGGCAAAACTTTGGGTAGTACAAAGACTCTTGAGGCTGTGATTCACCCTCTCAGACCATATTAGGATTTGGATTTCAGTCGTGTTAAGGACAGAAATACTAAGTGATCCCCCAAACCAGCAGCAAGCCATCACTTCTTCAATGCCAAAGGAAACTGAACTGGAAACAAATTGAGAAGAGAAATGAGTTCTTCATTGCAGCCATTATTAAGTGAACCAACCATCTAACACTAGGACAAATATTGTACTTCACTGTGTTTAACTGCATTTACCTTGGCAAAACCGATATAAAAGCATGAGATAATTTGCCATTATGCACTTAAAACATCACATTTTTTAAATGGCATACAAATGTAATGGTCTCCATACAATGATATATAGCATTTTCCATGTAAGGATTTTTGTTTTCATCTCAGTGAGCACTCCTCCCTAACTTAACCTATAACTACATCATTTACATGCAGAATATCATTTTTTCCAAGTGCTGCTTTTCTTTCCTTTCCTTTCCCAAACTTGCAGAATGATTCTCAGGGCTGAAAGCTTTGAGATCCAAGTGTCTGTAGGACACTTCACAATCCAGTTCCAATAAAACACATAGAAGCTGGAGGCCTTTAGTAGTTCTAAAAAAATGCAACACAGCCCAGTCTCAGGAAATTCAGAAGCACCATTCCATTCATATTGACAGTCACAGTGCATTTCTAAGCCACATAAGAGAGAAGCACCTACCTCCTCTTTGCACTTCTGATAAATGAATTCCCCAATATGACAGAACTGTACAGCAAAATAACCTTCTAGTTGAGGTCTGGTTTACACTTAAATCTTTTATACTTAATTCTAAGGTTTAAGCTTAAATCTTGATTCCTCGGATTTGCAATATTTATTCTGATAAAATTATTATATTCCTGTGAAGCTGTGGGAAGGCTGGGAAAAGCTGCATACAAAAGCCACTCTCAGATTGAACTCTGGCGAACACAAGTTTTTTTTGAAAACTATATATAACAACTGCCACAGCTTCCCTGAAGGCTGAGCCTGCCTTTCCCTGTGTCACTACAGAAAACACAAAGCACCAATGATGATGAGACAGAACAGGAGGATCCTGTGCATCCAGGGAGACTCAGGTCCAGCAGGATGCACCTTGCTGCTCCACTCCAGTGCTTCTCACATCACACCCCTGCCCATCCAAAATCCCAGTCCAGGCTGGGATGGAACAGGGGTGAAGGGTTCATGGTGAAGCTGCATTCTCATTGCTGTACAGTGTTTTGCTTCTCTTCCAGATCTGCATCTCCAGCTTTGCTCCTCTCTCCCTCCCAATTTTCCCTCTGTTCCGCTATTTTCCATCTTTGAAGACGTCACCGAGTTTTCTCATCAGCATGAAATGTTCACTGTGAAGAGTCAAGTTTATTTTGTTCAATGTGCTTTTGCTAGATAAGCATTTGTGAACCGCTATTTGTCTTGCAGAAGTCCTGTTTCCTTTTGATACAGGCCGGCAGCCTGCAAGCTGCTTTCTGTAGCGTTCTACTTAATTGTGAGTCTTGTTTCTCCTAGCCAGTCTTCCTGATTATAGTCGAGCACTGTCCTGTCCTGATATGCATGCAGTTGCACTTTTGTCAGATGTATTTATATTTAAATATTACAGGTCTTTGTTGGGAGCATTTATTTTTCTTCTGCAAGAACTGGGACATATTACATTGCTGTGTGATGCACAGCAACTTCCCCAGAATGCAGAAATACTGTCCGACTACTTCTTCTGCAGGAAAGGAAAGTAGGCTTAAAATTCACAGCGAATCTTCAACTGAGTGCAGGAACATCGTGTATTTTCAGGACCCTCATCCAGGCAGTAACTGACCGGTATCAGTGCATAAATAAGCACTGCTTGCCAAATGGTCACAAAGGGAAGGCCTCCCCCAGAAAATAACGCACCCACCAGTGATGGGCACTGCTCCACAAGTGCAGATTTTAGCAAAGAAAAACAGCTCTTTGATCTATGTCAAAGCCAATTTGTCTAGTGCCTCCCTACAGCTTCTGTACTTTAAAAGACATTGCAATAGGATAAAAAGCAAGTTCACTCTAAGAACAACCAGACCAGCACGTGGCCATCCCCTTGCTGGTAAGACCTCTTGGTACTTCACAAAAGTCAAGAAAATCCCAACATATTTAAATAAGTCTTGAGATAAAAATACACTACAAGACAAGACAGAGCTTTTAATGCTGGAGAACCACCCCCTGATTTAACTGCTTGCACTGACTTGTACATGTATATGCTGGAAGGATGAAAACCCAGAGATGTTGCACCGCAGAGCAGCAGCACCCAGCAGAACCCTGCCAGCACCCCCAGCAGGTGCTTTACCTCAGGACTTCCAGGAAACACCAACCCTGGGCACAAGTCTTTGTTGCAGGGCTTCAGAGAGAGCACAGAAAGGAAAAGAAATGAAAATGTATTTATGGGCTCAAGGCAACCCTCCCCCTTAGCACTGCAGTTTCTTTCTGTTGAGTCAGATCTGTCATCTGCCGTGCAACAAACTTGTCTTCACTGTCCATTCTGTGGGTAAGATTCAATCAGGGCTCCCTGGCTCCTCAGGGAACCAGGGCTCTAGTGTGAACCGCTTCCACTCAAACGTAATGGAGTGAGATTGCTCATGCCATTATTTTAAATGGTTTGAGGCCACACGGTCCCCAATTTCATTAGCTGCATTTATATACAGACCTTACACTTAATACTGTGGAAGCCAGAGACATGGATACATTACATGCCATCTTTTCTTCCCACCACACAGAAAAAAAAGTAAAAAACAAACAACCTAAGACATCTCCTTCCCCCAACAGCTGCAAAGGAACAGCACAAACTGCAGTACCAGTTAGAGTGTCTGCATTTGATCTATCATGTATGTGGGGAGGGTATTTGTACACACAAGGCAAACACCTCTGACTTAAACCAACTATTTGCTATTGGAAGTGTCTAATCCATTTCTGCTTTACAAATTAGGAACATTTGTGTCAGTCAGACCTCACATACACTGGTACAAGCAGGCAGTGTAACACTGGGAGCCCCAGACTCTACCTGCACTCAGGGGTTCATGCAAGGTCAGATGTTAAATTTAAGCCAATTAGCTAAATTACTGCCAGAGGCTGTGTGGGCACTTAGAGACTAGGCAGACCCATGTGCTTGTAGTCATGCTCTTGAACCTCTGACCAAAGGAGTCAGAAATGCTGTCAAGGGGTAACAAAGGATTACTTGTTTCAGAGAGCACCAGCAGCTCCTTTGGGGCATCACTCCCTGCAGAGCAGGCCCCCAGCCTCTACCCCACAGCCTGATTTTAAATCACACACCTTTAACCATCAATGCCAAGACCATATCTGGGGCACTCATCGTGCACCTCTTTCAAACATGACCCACAAAGCTGTCTCAATTATTTTAAATCAATCTTATGCCACCTTATACTAAGCTGAAACAAAGTTAGAAATAAACTCAGAAGCTGATAGAATATTGTAATAACTCAAAAAGGGTATGTCTTCATATTGGGCAATATCTCCAGATCTCTCTTGCAATATGTGAGAAAGAAATATGAAAACAGTAATAATACAGATTCCAAATTGAACATCATGACAGGAGGGAGTTAGGAAGTAGTCTTGAACACAAAACATGAGCAATGAATCTAGACGTGGCTGAACAGGTGTGGGCAATCCATGTTTATAGACATTTTCCTGGTACAACTTTGCATTAATTTGTTTACATTTTAAAAAATTATAGATCTTTAATAGACTTCACAGAGGACTATAATAAGCTTACATAGTTTGTTCTACATTCATTCAGCATTATTAATGTCATCTTGTACTTTTACAAAGCCTGCTTGAAAGAATAATAACACAATATGAAAAAATAAAATAAAATTAATGGAGTTGAATGCTGATATGTTTTTATGGTTTGTTGTTAATTGCAACATGGATACAGTTAAACAACAGATGCTGCAAGTACTTTTTAGCTACTGGTAATTTTTGTTTTGTTCTGTTTTTCTTACAAAACAGATTTTTCATTTAAACAGCTGGTGGTGATTTTCAACATGGAAAATTAAAACCTCTTCTATTACCAAACAAACAGTGATATTTTGTTAATCCAAAGGAAAAACGAAGAACAAAGAACAACAAAAAAAAGCAGTTTTACCCAAACACAAGGTATTATGAAAAGAAGGGGAGTAATCAGCTGAGATGTAACGTTGTCCTGCAAACAAAGACACATGAAAAACCTATGCAACAAGCAGTCCAAGCACAAGAAAAATCTTGCTCATCTACTTCAGTAACTGCTTTATAGAAACAATTTGCTTTATGTTCTTCCAGTCTTCACTAGAGCACCCCCCCCAACAAAGCAAGAATATTATAATACTGCCTTAAGCATTGTTATGCAAATAGTTGGTGGAGCGATCTTGTTTTGAGATGGACTTTTTGGTTTAAATTTAATCTGAATTTTGCTCTGTATTTTGCTAGAGAAGGTAAAGCCAATTAAATGCTGCTTCACCTGGAAAGGAAGGTAGGGACCCCTTGATGTTGGAGGCATCTCCCCATGGGCTCAGCTCAACCTCAGGGGAAGCCAGCTTACAACCCTGCACGTCCTGAGACTACCACAGCTGTTGAGCACAGCTTGCTTCCGTAAAATGAGGTGGATCATAAGACACCAAATCCTTACAAATTTTAAACAGATGCAGTACTGTAACCAGAACATCCTACTAAAAAAAAAAAAAAAAAAAGAGAGAGAGAGAAAAAAGACAAGCTTTCAACACAAGAGGCATCCATGACCATCTCTACCCGTTCATTTAAGGGAAGCCTTCACAAGTAGTTCAGGATGAACTTCAAGTCATACACAGCTTAGGCCAGACAAGATGAACCCCAACAAGAATTAGCAGCAAGATCCATATTGTATTGCTCACCACTCAACTGCCCAAAAGGAGAGCACAGCAGAAGATGGCAATATCCAAGTATCTCAGGAATCCTGAGCACAGCACCTTTAGGCGTTTGTGCAAGGGAACTGGGAACTATAAAGTGCCCTTTAGGAGCAAGGACACCATTAGAGTGTCACGAATGCCTAACAACAGCAGAGGGAAAAGAGAAGCAATTCTGTTTTTTGTTGTTGTTGTTGTTGTTTTTTGTTGTTGTTGTTGTTTTTTTTTTTTTTTTTTAAAGGTGTCACAGAATGGCACTTGTACTATGCTGGCATGTACTCTAAACAATGAAAAGAGGCAGGACACAACACCTAGACAGGTCCGGACAGCAGTGACGTGAGAGAGTTGGGATGAGCATGCACTGAGGCCATAAATTTACGGGATGAGAACAGAAGCCTCCCCAGTGCAATATTTACTGCCTGCTCAGTATTCTTTCTTATTTTCCTATGTTTGCTTGACCTTGGATACTCCCTGCTTAGTATTCTCTGAGCACTGCAGAGCTCTCTTGCAGCACCCAGCGAGCCTCAGTCCTTCCAGGCTCACAGGTGAAGGTGTTCGGCCAAGTCTAACAGGAGCAAATGTGGGATCTACTATCTCTCCATAATGTGTAAGAAAACCCTGTAACAACAGGCTATACAGCCCTCATTGTACATGCAACTGATGAGAACTCATTAAAAGTCGACATGTAACATTTATATCCCTTCAGCTGCGGAGCAGGGCTGAAGTGCCTCCCCCAGGCACCATCACCGCGCTCAGTTCACGACGGGCCACTTTGCACCGTTTCAGATACATCCTGCAGTTGCTCGCATCCTTTGCATTTCAAGCCAGTTTTTCTCCTTCATAAACAGCATTCAGAAAGGAGACTGAGGTACACACAGAGATCCTGCTAACATTGCAGAACACGCTCACCTTTTCCTACACGCATACCCAAAGGTATTTTTCCATGAGATAATATTTTTCAGGCTCTTTTGGACCTGGAGAAAAAGGGTTTCAGTGAAATAAAAACATCTTTTATCTTAAAACAACTGTCAGTTTAGGAAACAACTGACTGAGCAGCAACCATGCCCTGGGTATGTGCGTTGTTTCATACGAAGGCATTCCTTAAAACAGGATCCCAGAAGTCCAATTAGTTTGTGCGTGTCTACCTCCTGCTGACCTCTCCTGGCACACATCCCCCATAGTATTCGTGCTTTCCAGGATTGTATCTGGGCTAGAAATACTGGATAATTACTTTTAACACAGCAACTATAAGCATTCCAAACCTTTCTGGGCTTCTGTACATTCATCATTTTCAGCAAGGGGAGCGTTGCAGATTAATACAGAGATACTGAAATAGCGATGGAGTAATGAGTGGCACAAATTGAACTAACTGTAGATTAGGAAGCTTTTAGGCACATTCCTGAGTCATCCTTACATACTGCCCACATCACCTCAACACACATTTGTACTTAATCATCTGTTGTACGCTGCAAAGATAAAGCCATGTGGCCAGATCTGCAGCTTTAGTTATACCGAACCACGCTGATTTACAGCAGCTGAGAATCAAGCCCTGAAGCTTTGGGCAGACTCTGTTAGCTTTATTTCATCTCCCGGATGAAGACCAGACTCTGCACTCAGCAGCATGATTCACTCTGAGCTTTGCTCCTGGGCTCACGCCCCCTGACCACTCACACTGCATGCACAGTAGCTTCCTCCCTGTGTATTCCAGGGGGGAGCAACCTACTTCCCAAAAACTCGAGATGGATTTTGCTGTGGTAGTGTGTGTCTGCAACAGACCCTGAGGCAGATTATGGAGAAAGACTATGGTGAAGACCACAGCCCCCTGCGGAGGCCCTGCACACCTCATGCCATCCAACACATCCAACAGCTCCTGCCTGGCGCACTGGGGCCAGGGGAAGGACAGCGCTGACACAGCAACCGACAACCGCTCAAAGGAGGGAACTGGCTGTGACTGCACCTGTACCCCCATTGTGTGTGAACCTCTACAGTGCTCTCTGGAGCCTGTGAAGGAAATCTACTGTCCTCCTAACTCCCCCCATTGCTCCTCAAGCCATACAGACTGGCCACTGGGATTGGGGCTGGGGTTCCAGGGAAATACAGAAGCTCATTCCACACACATTCATGCTAAGAACACTGAAGTACCAGCTGTAATCTGAACGTAAATATACATTACAATTAAAATCCAGACATTCCACATTTTCAAAGGTGATCAGACATCCCGATCTGACTCTCTGAAGCCTAGCTTTTACAACCCAAATTGCCAGGCAGTTTGCACCAAGGTACTCATTTGTCATATGTCTCCTCACTCTGTGATTCTTGGATTGTTAAATGTGAAAGAGAGCAGTAATCCAGTATTGTTCCATCGCTTATGAAAGCCTTGCAGAAAAAAACATCAAAAATAATCTAGGCCAGTTCATTTGAAGTGCAAATGACTTATGCATGCAATACAAAACGCAACAAGTGCCTTTCAAGCTGTCTCATTTATGATAACACAAAAGTTGCTGATGGAATGAGAATTCCCAGGTAGTTATCAGGGAATTTTGCATATCATTTGTACTTCATACTGCATTAGCATCATGTCAGCAGCTTGGAAAAAAAAAAAAAAAAAAAAAAAAAAAAAAAAAAAAAACTATGAATTACTATGAATTACATCCTTCCCAGTTTTTATTCTGCTATGACCGGATAATCTCATTGCCTATCTCAAATGGTTTTGCATTCAGTGCAAACTGTTTTGTTCTTTTCTAGAGGAAAAAGAAACCCAATGCTTCCTCCAAATTATCCTAGTTTACTAAGATGAATAGCCCATCATCAACAACAGAAGTATCTGGTGATCACATCTCCAAGGTATGCAAGCTGCACTAGACTATTAGGTATCACACTATTAGCAAAACAGATAAAACCAAAGCTAAGGCTGCCACCACATTCTTAACCTGCACAAAAAGGAGGAGGAACCAACATCCCAAAGGTGAGACAGACATACTCATACAGATGAATTTTAAAAGCAGTAGTCAAAATCACTGAGAATAATACTCTTTTAGATGGTTCCCCTAACTACTCCAAATCAGTGTATAGTGCAGCTTCCAGGAAGAGATCTGACTTCAACGGCCAGAATTTGTTTCTCATAACCTTAATTAACTGTGACACTGAATACTGCAAGGATAAGATTTTATTTGGATGAACTGTTCACAGGCAGGTGTGGTGTTGTTTTATTTTTCCAGCAGACTATATAAATTCTTTCTACTAGCTTACAAAAATACACAGTTTGTGTTTTTTCTTTTTCTCCCAAACACTCGTTACATATTTTATGTAATAATTTCATCCAAGTGATCATAGCTCCTGTCAAAGGGGAAAAGGCCAAAAAAAAAAAAAAAAAAAAAAAAAAAAAAAAAAAAAAAAAGTGCTAGCTCAGTTTTGCTGCTCTTAATCCAGCTGTGAAATACCATGCTTAGAAAATACATCCATCGATCCCTGTGATCTGCTCTTGACAGAAGGGACAAGTCTGCATGCATATAATTGATATAATTGGCATAAGGAGCTAGACTTAAATTCAGCACTGGTGCAAAGAAATCCTTCTGTGGACAAGGTCCTGTTAGAGGAGCACCCCACAAACCAGACAAAAGTTCCCCCAATTTTTGGTTAAAATTTACTGATCTGGCTAGAACTGTGTTAAGCCTTTATAGACTTAACACCACCACTGGCAGTTTCTATGGGTGAAGAAGAGCAGGCAATGAGAAAGTAAAGCAGAATTCCTTTTTTTTTCCCCAGCATTTCTAAGCACTTCTCTGTAAAACTTCCTTTTTTACTTCTTATTACCTCCAACCCCAGGCTCAAATTTTTCTACCCCATAAAGCACTGCCTTATGCAGGTAAGGACACTTATCCTGCAGCATAACAGATGCTCCAAACACTCTCCTGGCTTCAAGAAGAAACACACTTGAAGAGTGTACTGTGTACAGAGAAATCAGAGATCTCTTTTTTCTCTATAACATACCTGGGGAAGTTGAAGCTTTATTGTCAATTAGCACACCCTTGACTTTCTGACATTGGAGGCAAACTGGTGCATAAACAAGGGGACCTGTACCTGTGATATTATGCTGTATCACTTCATTTCCTAATATCCCACAAGTTTATTCCCTAGCTTGCCCAAGAGCGCTTTAATCCGTCAGTGTAGTTCAGCGTCTGATGACTTCTATCAGCATGTGGTACCAGCTCATCGTGCCAGCACCAGCTCTGAGTCAGGAAGAGGCTTTGCGGATGCTGTGACTGGCAATGGCCATGGTACATTGCCAGCACATCTGAATCCCAATGTGATGTTGCAGCTCTGGAGCAGCCCTGAGAGCAATAAAAGCAGGGACAATGCTTTGTGATTTCTGCAATTTGCAATTTTGCATCAGTAGGCTTATGAACCCTCATTAGGCTGTCCAGCCTGTACCCCTCTTTCCTCCTCTCTTCTTTTGTGACCAGCAGCAACTCATTGAATTTCTGAAAGAACCCTTACTACACATGTGATTTCTCTCAAAATAGGATTTGCACAAACCAAACCACATAACATTTAAATGCACTTCAGGAACACATTGTCTGAATTACAGCATGCATTAATTTTTCACAGAACTTTGTGAGTTTAGTTTTATCTTCTGACATCTCACTTCAAGTGACAAGACGAAGGGATCTAACAAAAGTACCTATGTAAGATTCATCAGCAAAAATTTGCATTGAAAAGAATTTGCACCCAAAATCACTCCCCCCCCCCCTTTTTTTTCCTTTAAAAGAAAAAAAAAATGCCATGAAATTGAAATTTCTGAAACATAAGGGGATTTTCAGGCGACCTCCCACCAAGTAGGTATAGCATCAAAAGCTTAAAACAAACTGGCTTAAACCAGATGTTGATAAATCACACTTCAAACCAGGAGATGAACAGAAGAAAAAATAAATGAAAAACAAGCAATCACTGCTAATCCAGAAAGTTACAAGTAAAAAGCCTGTACATAAAAAAATGAAGCAAGCGAGGAAACTGATCCTAATTGCTAATGGAACATGGACAAAGTCAGATCATTCAAGCAGATTTAATTGCCTTTGCACAGATGACACTTTGAAGCACATAAGCAAATTCTATCAGTGAAGAATTTTAAAAGCAAGTTAGACAGCCATCTGTCAGGACAACCTAGGAAGAACAGGCCCTGCCTTCAGGCAAGGGGATGAGCAACCTGACCTCTTGCTCTCCTTTCTAGTCTTATTTTTTCTGTGAAATCCATGACAATGGGAGGAATATGTATGCATAGCATCTCATTAAATTGTCAGACTAGGAACAGATTGGTATACAGGATTCTAATAGGGCTTGTTCCAGCCCAGCAGTACAGTGGCTTCTCTTTATGAATTTCAGTGTGTAGGGACTTCAGTAGCATAATATATGCTTGGATAGGTAGTAGGGAAATACAGGTTCTTTTTCAGCAGTCCAAAGTTCTCAGAAGCATGCCTTTTCTGTTGGCATTATGCTATTTCAAAGCCAAATATGGAGATTCACATACATAAATCTCCAGGGGAAACTGCTTAGTACATCAGAGAAAAGGCCACCATGTGAGGTGGGTTGGGTGACAAGAAGCAAAGGGGTGGGTGCTAGCAATTTGGAATCTAAACATAAACAAATTATCTTTAATTTATGACCTAATTTGGTAACCGTTTTCTGCATTGGGAGTTATTTTTAAATATTTCCTGAAGGATCTTTTAAAATCTTATCCCATGAAAACCAGGGAAGTTTTAGGTTGAGTGACCATCTATTTAATTCCAGTAAATTGAAAGTGAAGAAAGTGAAATAGCTGGCTACATCTAGTGCCATGATTTGATATATTGGAGCTGTGTCAAAGTTAAATATGAACGACCATATTGCTTTGACTAGTCTAAAAAGCTACAGGGGATTATTTTGCACACTGAAAAAATATAAAAGAAAACTTCAAAAAAGATGCCATGAGGAAATAGTTTTCCATTCACTGAACATGCATTTTGACAAAGACGATACATTTAGATGGATAGGAACAATTTTCCATCATTAGGGAAGCCTTAAACAACCCCTGACTGCTTATACCGTCATCTCTTAGGCTCCCACTAAATTGCAGTTATTTGTTCAAAACAAAACTATGAGGCCTGTGATATAATAGAGCAATTTAAGCAGTGAAGAATACAACACCTGTAATTCAATTTCATGGCAGCTGGTTTCACAACATGTTTCTATAACACTGTTATGATATAGGAAACTTCTCTCAGAGTGTAGCAATTCTTCTTTAAGTAAGCCAGGCTCTCAAGAGAGAAGTGGGCTTTAAGTAGACAAATACTATAAACAATAAGCAATTTGTATCTCCATGCCAGTCCTTTCAGTTCTATCTCCAGTTCGTCCACCACTTTTCTCAGGGTTTATATTTTAGTTTATATTTCATATTGAGAGGCTGTTGTCAGAAAAGGTAACAATAAAAGTCACCCAAGATCTGTAACCTTGAGCAAGGTTCCAAGCAGAGGAACATACAAGAGCTCTCCTCCTCATTCATCTTTTCTACAACAGTCACTATATATATAATAATAATAATAAAAAAAAAAAAAAAAAAAAGCTGTAAATCCCAGGCATGCAACCTTCCCAAAAAGTCAAGGAGGGAGCAGGGGGAAGATGGAGATATCAATAACAACTAGGTCAATGCGGGAAGCACAGCAAAAACATTCTTCCAAAAAGAAACTGAGTATTAGCTCAAAACCCTGCAGCTGAACCGCATCCAACTGTGAGTATTTCTCATCCTACATGCAAATAATGAGGTCACTTGCTATCTTGGTGGAAAGCTTTTTAGAGAATAAATTCATGCAGAAATAGAAACTGAGGTTTGTAAAGAGCAATGCTGGCATTCTCCTTTATTCACAGTACTGATCCATACTAACATCTCTGCATTTTATACTGAAATTAGGAGGATTCATAACTCAGAGATTTCCTTGCAAATTTGATGACTGGGGTAAACACCAAAGTGGTACTTTTACTACAGTTTTAAAACAGTATCAAGTAGACCTGATGATGAAAACCCTTCCATCTCCTCTCCCTGGCTGGCTGTTCCCCAGATGTCTCCTTCCCTTGAATCAGGGCAGGGATTTGGGCTGAGATCTGGATGGAGAAACTGTGCCAGGCTGAAATGCTTGCAGAATGAAAGTTGCCACCACAGAACAGCCTGGGATTCCCTACAAAGGAAAGGTCAACACTTGCCATGGGCTAGATCTGGTGGGGCATATCAAGGGCACCTACCTCTAACTCTCAGAAAATGGACATGAAACAGAGACATGTCCTAACTCAGTTCTGTAGGTCGGAGGGTGCACTTCTAGTCAGGTTAAGAAATATTCCTACTGATGAAATACCTATCTGGTCACAAGGCACTCCTGTTCAACCAGCATTGCTTGAACCCCAGATCAGCAGGACAACCAAGTGATAACAGTCCCATTCTGTGCTACCTCCTAACCCCAAAGCAGAAAAAATGGTATAACCAGAAACAGGTTAGTAGCTACGACCTGAATTTCATGGCTGTTTATACTTGTGTTTTATGTCATTCTAAAGAGAAGAACTACTGCCTTGAGTGTTAACAATCCGGCTGAGATTCATCAACAACCATTCCATCGACCTTTATATTCCCCATTTGAAAGGAGAATAGCTAAAAATGTCTGAACTCTAAGTGTAATATTATTAAGAAATCCATTTGAGAATGGCTCTTCAGTTCATCCTGCTTAATTTTTACATTACCAGGAATCAAAAGAAGAAGTGAGTATCCTGAAAATATGAGAAAAAATAACTCCCCATCTGTTTGCCCACTTCAAGCCTTAAAAGAGAAACACTAAGCAGGAGGTTAAGAGCTAATGAAAATTGTTGTACCAACCTGTATAATTACTGAGCAAAAATTAATCACCTGTATATTTAGTTACCCACAAGGTAATAAGCATTCCTAGAAATGCACACATAGGAAATAAGAGCCAACGGAACTAATTTCATCCCCCCTCTAACCCTTTATTTGGTTGTTTCTACATGCTGCATCTGCTTGAGCATCAAAGCTTCAGTAGGGCTGTTCTTTCAACTCAATAGGAAGCTTGTAGCCTTTTCATCTGAAGACATTCAATCTCTACTCATCGGTGACTTCTTCCCATAGTCCCTTAATTAGCTCAGCATGCTACACACTATTAGAAACGTGAGGAAAACTGCTAATGAACTGGACTGTGCATGACTTCTAACAAAATGTGACCAACACAATTGACATCTTCCTGTGCCACAGATGCAAAATATTAAGTAGGTATAATCTATGGTGCTTTGGGGATGAAAATATATTTTAAAAGTGGTAAGATTTTGGAAGTTCCTACAAACTCCCTGACATTAAAACAAATTTGGAGGTAAAACATGTATATTCTTACATTGACAGAGCACAGAAAAGGAACACGGTATTCACGAGGAACCCAGACAGAAACCAGGGTTGCCCCCACCTACTTAAGATGGGGCTTATTGTACTCACCCAGCTAAGAAAGTGTCATGTATTCAAACCAGTTTGAAGCTCTTTCTGGAGTTAGTAGAAAAAGACCACACTATCTAGTGTGCATTTCATTATAACCAAACACAGAGGTGTAAGGTAGAGAGGTTCAGCTGTATGTGGAGGTTTGTCTACTTCCAGCAACTACAGAGGGAGTATAAAAAACTGACTACACAGCTTTCTTTGGCTAAGACTAAGCAAGACAAATACTGCCTTTTTACCTTAGTGAACTTAAGCTGGCCATGGATCAATCCACATCTCAAATCTGCAGGTAGAAACTGGGATGCCACATCTCCCTCCATGACTCACCCTATGCATGGTCAACTTAGAATGAACTATGCAGAAAAGATTGCCTTCAACAGCATATGGCACAATAAAAATTTAATTTCAAACAGAGCTTTGCAATATTGATGCAATAATAACAATAAAAAACTTTACAATTCCTGATGTTTTTTTGTGACCAAATCTGTCTAGTAAGCACACTGATTTAAAGAAAATCAGCATGCAGCCCCATCGTTACTGAGCACTGTGACAAAAGCACATCAAAAAGCCGGAATGGAACAAGGCATCCCTGATCTCGACTGAGAAAAGGAAGTGAAGCCATAGCTTCAGCAGCTGATAGAGTATTACACAAAATATGGCATTTACTGAATATTTCACCTTTCAAGACTCTCAATCAATCAGCTAGTTGTGGTGTTAGTTCACTGTCTGGTCTGATGTTGATTAAAAATCCCTATCCCAACCCAATTTCCCTCATCGAGCTCCTATGGTATATTTGTCTTTTTTAGAGGACCTTGGTGTCAACCACCAATTGAGTTTATCCCTTCTTCTAGGGGAGCGAAGGACTTGACCTGAATGAGGCAGGAAAACTTTTATTTCCACACCAGCTGCTTCAGGAGAAATGATGGGTTTGCAGGGGACAAAGACATATCAAGCACCCCAAATTTTGAATTTTTTGAAAGGACCTTTGAAGAGTTTGGACCTTCTATTGTCACATCAAGCATCTCTTTAAAAAGAGGTGTGAGACTAAACTCTCTCCAGAGCCCAGAAAAGCCCTGCCAGCACTGCCAGAAGGAGGTGGGCAAAAGAGCAGCATCTCTCACAATTAATTCAGCAGAAACAGAAAAATATTTACAATTGCTGCCTTTGCTAAAGAAAACAAAGGCAGAATTCTGCTCCCACTGAGGACAGTAAGAGATGGGTCAGGTTCCTACTACACAAGGAGTTCAAAAGCTTACATAGGCTGCTTGCTAGCTTAAAACTTTACCCCAGTTTATAACTTACAAACAGCACTGCCCATAACACAAACTGATCTTAGTGCTGTCGTTTTCTTTGACCAACTCATGTTTTACTTATTTTTAGGATAGCAACAATACAATGCAGTTATATATACATTGCTTAGACCGGTAATATCAGGGCAGAGACTGTATCAGTGTGCATCTGCACAGCATCTACCTCAGTCAGCCTCTGTCTTCCTTGCATCAAGTCAGCACTTCCCTATCTACAACAATAACAAGAAAGATAGAGAAAAAAATAAAAATAAAATAATAATAATAAAAAAAAAAGTAGGAAAGGTTTAGAACATCCACATTACAGATGGGGAACTGAGTGTCAAGGAAATTGAACCACCTGCCCAGGGCTGTCCTGTAAGTGCATGGTGGAGGTCTGCACCAACAGCAGCTGCCCATAGCCTTTCTTTAGTGTGTAGGTCACAAGGGTATCTTTCTTCAAGATAATTCCCGGTTTTTCTCTTATATACCATGACAATGGTGAGAAAGGTAACACTTTGAATTCTGACACTGAAAGAAATCTCAGACAACGTCTATTTTGATTTTCAGCTCAGGTGATTTCCTCCCCCCACCTCCAAGGTTCCTTGCACAAAGCGTTTTACACCTATTGACTTGATAACTTTTGCAATTGCTTCATTATTATGATCCAACCGTGGCCAGAGAAAATGCTCTATGGTTCAAGCAGGACCTACATTACATATTCAAATCATTAGCTCTATCAGCCCTCTCAATCTCTTATATTTGATTAAGTCTCATCTTCTAAAAACTGATTAAATCCAGTCAGCCTCTCTAAATTATTATTCCTCATTGGTCCAGTGGTGCTAAATGTTTCTAAATGTGACAGTAATCTAGTTTTTTTTAAAAAAACAGCTGCAGAGTCCATAAAATCATCTTCAGCAAGCTGGTAATCTGTGTGATAGATTCACCAGCAGCAGCAAGAGCAATGCAAGTCATGTCCGTTAGCGCCTGCACCAGCAACAGATGGGCCACGTAGGACTGCAGGAGCCTGCAAACAGCTCAGCCTGTGAATGAGAACACACACGCAAGTATTTCAACAAATTTTGCTCTGTACCCACAAAAGCCCAGAAGACGAGGCCTAAAAGCCAAGTGTTAAAAGGATGAAGGCACATTGGAAATACAGCCATTAGTGGTAAGCTATAAAGTCTGCCATTTAGGGGCCACTGCTCCAGCAGCAACCTAAACTTACTGCATGCGTGTGTCAATCTGAACTAGGCTACTTGTGAATGCACGTCTCTAAAAATTGGGCTTTTTTTAAATTATTAAATTCTTTTTTCAAAGAGTACGCAAGATACAAGCTGCCTTTTTACCACAAAAAATTATTCCCTCCATAATCACTACTATGGCAGTGGGAGGAAGCTAACACCACCACTGTCTACAAGGCAGTCTATGGATAAAAGACTGTCAGGTCTGGTATTGTCTGAGGACCTTGGACCCCAAATTCATTTTTAGAAACACTGCTGTTCTTTGGCAGGTGAGTTTGCATTCACTTGCACCGAGCCGTTAGCATAAATGGACGAGCTCCTGCCTCTATTTTCCCTACATGCAGCATAGTCTCTCTGAGAAAATGTTCTGATCATTTTGCCAAATTAATGAGAACAGATGGCTTTTTTCTTTTTGAACCATTGTTCTCCAACTCATACAAGGCCACTCATACATCTAAGTAGCTCCACAACAAGCATCAGAAATACAGAGAAAGATTTTGGTGCAGAGTAGGACAGGGAGGATAAATGTAAGAAAAATCTGTTGAAAAACAAATGTCTTCCACTGTTTGAAACACTTTCCAGCCAAGAAATATACAGGGATTAAGTGCTCTTTTCTACATGAAGCCCCATACACCATTTTTTTTTTTTTTTTATTTTGATCTATTCAGAACAGATATGCAAACAAACAGACATACAAAGATCATTTTTTTCTCCAAGGGCTTATGCTCCTCAGCAACTGGGGAGCCTTTGGGGGGAAAAAAAATATTGGCAGGTCAGGGGAGATTGCTCTGTGTGTTGCTCAGCTGAGCTTTCTGCCTGCCAGAGGTAAACAGCCTTTTGAGCCATAACAGTAACATGATGCAGGCAATCACCAGTCATGTTGAATTGCCATCAAACCACTGATGTTTAGTAAATTAAAGGCCCTATGCCATCGGCTCTGCTCAGGGCCTGTTTCAACCTGGGGATGTTCCATTACAGTTTTCAAAGGAGCTTCATCTTTTCAACCTGGAAAATTGCAAGCAATTGCATTCAGCAAGCAAATAATAGAAAAGCCATGCACGCTGGAGAATAAGAATGAGCAGCCTAGAAAGCAGCGAATAAGGACAAGAATCTGGTGATGATAATAGCAGAGAAAATCTCAATATAGATGTACAGGGCAACCTGCTGCACTCAGAATCACTGCAATCCAGAACAGCAGTAGACCCCCTTTGCAAAGACAGCTTGTATTGCCTACCATGTGTACTATTGGAGGCTACAGCAGCAGAAGGAAATTTTGTTTGCCTTGAAAAATAGGTTTCTGCCATGAAAACCTGACTGAAACCTGACTGCCCGTATCACAGAATCACAGAATCACAGAATTTCTAGGTTGGAAGAGACCTCAAGATCATTGAGTCCAACCTCTACCTAACGCTAACAATGCCCACTAAACCATATCCCGAAGCTCTACGTCTAAAATATCTTCCCCTTGCTCAAGCCTCTTGTGCCTGCAAGCTCCTCAGCATGACATACTCAAGCTGTGGAGCTTTGAAGTCATCAAGACTTAAAGATGCTCAAGTTTTCTTGCCTAGGGATCTGAAAACCACCGTTTTACCCCTCTGTGGCAGGCCTCTCATACATGGAGGCTTTCAGGTGATGCAGCAATATCAGAAGCTCTTCTAGGACTCACAGACAGGCTCTTCACATTTGCATATTTATTTCTCTTTCACACTGGAAATGACTGAAAGAAAGCAAATTTGCTTATAGAACATCCTAATAAACATATTCTCAATATATTTCTCAAAAAAAAAAAAATTCTTCCTCTTGAGAACCTTCCTTTTATTGACCTCTTTGACACATCTAACATCCAGGAAAAGAAACAATTTAAAATTTCAATCTGGTAAATCTGTGATCTGTGACACAGATCTGTGGATCTGTAACTTTACTGCAACACTATAAGTTTCGGTCAAACCAAGCTGAATGAGTCTACTACATCCTCAGCAACATCATCTGCTGTCACAGACACTTACGGTGATGTCTCACAATGGGCTTCCAACAGATAAGTGCAAAACCCCAGGCTAAGGTTTCTTGTTATGGATGTGCTGCTTTGTTTATTAGCTGATAATTTGTTTATTCTCCTTTTCTAAACTGAAATTCAAAAGGGACTGTCAAGACAGAAAATTCAATCTAAACAGATTTGGTTAAAAAAAAAACATATCCCGCAGCAGATCCAGCGGTTATTTGAGGATGGCAGCTGGCACCTGCAGCCTTCTGTGAGGTCCTTTCAGACACTGATAGAAGAGGACAGCTGGCTAGGCTGGCACGAGGTGCCACGTTTGATTGATAGCGTGTTCCAAGTGTCACAGACTTATAGGCTGTCATTAACAGTCTCTGATTCCTCAGAGCAGCAGAACACCGTGCAGCAAAGCACTGGTGCTTGCATGAGCCCAGGTTGCTCAAAGAGTTGGTATCCCTCCACGTGCTCTCATACTTCCCAAAGAGATATAGCTTTTATTTAATATATTTTTATATATATAGGCAAGTGGTGTAGGACATTGTAGCACACAACTACTGAAATGTCATTCCATTTTTTTTTCATTGCATGAAAAATTCAGCAATTTTTATGGATAAACGAGTCATAAAACATTTTCTTCCGGCTATTTAATTCATCAGCTAGCTGGACAGCAAATATGCTAGGAAGTTAATTTAACAGAATTATTCCTCTTTCATAAGGTAAATGTTAGATGAAGATCATTAGGCAGGCTGGCAACCTTGTCAGCTTCCTTCTGCCACATAAACCCACAATGAAAAGTAGCTTCTAAGGAAAACCTGGCAGTCTGAAGGGCTATAGTCTTCTCCAAGTGAGCACACACTACTGCCGCCACATTTCTTGTATTTTTGTAGCTTGTTTGGGTTGTTATCTTACCCTGTAATTTCATTTCTTCATCTAAAGTTAAACACCCACATGAAAATCCATCAATACATTTATTTGTAAGAAAAACAAAGACTTCTACATAAACGCTGTTGTGTGTGTCACATCGCAGCCAGGTACCCTATTCGTGGTCAATATAAACTTGATAGCAAATCAAGTAAAATAACTGCCACAGATTCTGTCAGTGTTTTTCCCCACGGGAAGTGCTATTACTTAGAAGTAGATCTTGACCTTGCAAATAAACTAACAAAGGCAGAATGGAGTTTAAGAAATGGGCCAGAGTTTCCAGCAGCCATGTGATTGAAGGGTGCATTCCCCTTCGGTAATAAAAGCAAAGCGATGTTACAACTGGTTCAGATCTTCCAACTGGAAAATCCCCATTGCAACTTGTGTGTGTGTGGTCTCAACTCACTGCAATGGCACACGGCAAAGAAATGCCTAAGTAGAAGAGAACAAACCCTCCAAAGTGCAACAAGGTAAGCATAAAGAGACTCTTGACAGGAGCCCTCTCAAAATGATTTGGTCTGCCCTTTCTGGCTACAGAAAACAGCTCACAGTTCTCACTAAGGACACATCAATGTCCACCCACTGCATTGTTGGGCATGTATAAATGGCAGAAATAAGTTTTATGGGATAACTGAATGAAACAGAAATGCACACACAGACGTTATGGTGTGTTTGTTGTTTTTTTTTGTGTGTGTGTTTTGTTGTTTTTTTTTCCCCATTAAGCTACGTTCAACAAGGCTTTGGATCAGAGGAGAGGTGTAGGTACATGCAGTGGGGAAAGGCCTGTTATATATTCTGACAAGTATTCTGAAGATTAGCTAAAAAGATAATAATAATTTTAAAAATGTTATCCATGATGTTTTTAATTAAAGAATTCCTGGATTTTCCCCCCCCCCATGAACTATAAAATCAAATTTTTTAATGAACCCATGATAATATTGCAAAGCAATATTGGTGCTTTATTTGTCCTAGTAGCAGCAAGCTGTAGGTGTTGAAACTAATTCTAGACTTCCAGGTTGAAAAGATGATTTGAGTTGGATTAATTTCTTATGTCTCAGTCCCCTATTTCTAGATGGTTCTCTTGCCTTTTCTTTTTTAAATTTGATGAATTCCTACAGCAGGGATTATAATTCCCTGAGTCTCCAGTACCAATACATAACAAGAGTTTAGTCTTCAGAAATATTTCCATGTAATCTGGCATTACTATCCCCCCACCTATACTGACCACAAGGGAATGACAAAAAAATAATAATAGGAATGGTGTTCAGTCTACTATGAAGTGGAAGAGAAAAGAAGTAGGATAAGCAGTTTCATGCGTGAGGAGGGAGTGAAAACATGGAGAACAAGTTAGATTTATTCGCTTCTCCAGCCCATTCAAAACTCTTTAGGTTCTCAACTCACTTTTACCAGTGTCAGATACATTTCTAAATGCACATAAAATAACACGACTAACATCTCGATTGTTATTCATCTATGTTCTTCTTCAACATTAAGAATTCTTCTATCTAATGTAGCAGAGCTGAAGCCAATATAGTTCCCTTGTGTTTACTTATCTTCATGAAGAAGCTACTGAAGCATCTCAAAACTCGCACCCCTCTGGGTCCTGAACAGGCTGACATGCATCTCTCCCCTTTCTATTCCATTTTTGTTCAATTGGGCCTGCATTATATTGTTATTGTTTCACTTCTGAGCCCACGACTGTTCAAAGCCTGCCTGTTCCGTGTGGATAGTGCTTTTGTAGAAAAGATAATAAAATTTATTCAGCAGCTCTTAAAAGTCTCCTCACATAGAAAGGCATGTGGGGAAAAGTCTTTCAAAGCTTTGAAGCTATATTCCAAAACATCTGTTCATGTTTCAAGGAGTTTATAGCCCAGATCCCAGAGCTCGTATCAGTAGGTTGAACAATCCTTCAGAGCTCCAGTATAGCTATTTTCAAATGTCTTCCTGCAATCAAACATACTGGCTTGAGCATAAATACAAAATGTAATACTTCTTCCCCTCTCCCTCTTTTCAGGGCTCTTTATCTAGTTCTTCTGGCAGTTTTCCCCATAAAACCTGTTATGACTTCTCAGCAAGAGCAGTTTGGATTTCTTCAGTATTAAAGATTTCTGTTGGGAAATCAACAGTCAACTCGCATGTCACATAACAGCATTTAAATGGACATATTAATATCAACACAATCATTTGCCACTAGTTGTAAAAAACTTTATGAGACTTGCACGAACATAAATGACATACAAAACCCCTTAAGAACAGCTGAACCCTTCATGCCCCGAGGTTTGTTGAACTGTATATTCTGGAGAGTCACAAACATTGAATGACCTGGGACAAATGTAAGAGGACAAAGTATCATGATATTTTACCAAAATAGTTCCTACTTATGGTCCAAGGACTTCCAGAGCCAGTGGAAGTTGCCTTTGCTTGTGGAAGCCATAAATGCATTTTCCCACATGCATGTCTTAAGCCCATATAAGCTTTCAGCAATCAGTTTATCCTTTACAGGGACTTCCACAATAAGGTTCTGTGTGAAGAATAATCTCCTTTTGTGTATATATATAATTCTTTTTATGTCACCTGATGTTTTACACGATGCTTCTTGATTCTTCTATCACAAAAGAAAACAAATTTTCCCTATTTTTTTTCATCTCATGATTAACAGACCTTCACTACTATGCCCTTACCCAGTCATCTCTAGTCGAGCCTTTTTTTAATACCCTAGATTATTCAGCCATTCCATCCTTTTCTTTAAACTTGAAGCTATTATCAGTTGTCTGCTATCAGTGCTCTGAAATTTGCCTTCTCATTGAACCAAAGAAATATATATCTAGATACAACAGATCTGTATGAAAGCTTGCTTCTTTAACAGGATAAATCCTTGAACAGGGGTATTAAAGAGCACAGATTCTTCCAGATCACATCAAAATGCCAAAAAATCAGTTCACAGGGAACAACTCTGGACACAAGGACTACAGCAACATCTCACACCAGTATACCCAATAGTATTTTCCACAATACACCCCACAAATTGCTTCTACTACATGAAGAACATAATACCTGTTCTCTCCTCTTTGACTTTTTTTATCAAAGAACTTTCTGGGATGAAAAATAAACACGTCCCTCATATTGTTGAGCTTGAAAGTTATCTTAGCTTCAACAAAACAGAAAGATTGTGACTTTTTTTTTTTTTTAAGTCATGAAACAGAAGTTAAATAAAGACTCTCAGCTTAGCAGTCCTTTAAAGTTTCCTCTAGCTTTCTTTTTTAAAGCATTAGCAACCACTAATTTCTCATGCGGGTAATTTCAGTTTTGTCTCTGGAGTGGGTGGAGAGGTCTAAGATGATGATCATTGCTGGCCTGACCAAACAAAGCAAAGGAAGGCTAAGAAGGGATTTAACTTGTGCTTATGGGTAACAACAGATGAGAGCAAACACTCAAGAGGCATTTGCCTATTTACAATGAAGGACAGTGTTGGCTTAAAAACATGTGAGTGCAAAACAGGTATGAATAAATATATGATAAAAATCAGAAGATGAGGTTCGATATCAGTTTCCCACTGGGAGTAGTGAGAACAAAAGTGTTCATAGTTCTGAAAAGAACTTTGATCAGTTAGTGAAAGGGCTCATATGATGGGATTTCTCACAATAGCACAAAAATTGACTCAGTGACCCTGGTGGTCCCTTCCCAGACACACTCTCCTGGTTACAGGTCTGCCTGCACAATGAGTAGAAAGAATAGGTAATAGCAGACACTGAGTGAAGCTCTGATCTGCTGAAGAAAATGACTTCTGCCTAGGACTGCAGGAGAGCCACATTTCTACTCTATGTGAACAAGCTGGGCTGCTACAGCTTTATGAAAATCTACCAAGTTACTCTTTTCTACCCCACGTGAAGATGATTGACTCAACCCAGCTGAAAAGAGCACAAATTCAAAACAAAATGAGCTAATGACTTCACAGCCAGGAAACATAGCTCCTTTCAAAATTTGGTTTCCTGCTGCAGTGGGAAACGGCAGTCTTCAGCACTAGCCTTCAATAAATATAATTTTTTTTTTCCCTTTAAGTGCCCTGTGACTCTCCCAGATCCAGGAACTCAGCAGCTGATCAGGGATCCTCCTTTAGTGAATTTCTTTGGAGGAAGATTTAGAACTCCTCAGAAACAAACCAAGAATAATTATTCAAAATGATGTCTTTAAGCAAACCATATGCAAAGCACATCATGCCTCATGCAGAAACATTTGTCAGACAGTTCTGGTCATCTAGAACAAACAGCAGCTACACAAAAGAACACTTACTCATCTGCATCAAAAGAAGCAGATGTCAACACAACCTTCCCAGGACTTTAGCAGTCTTTATCCAGGGATGGAACAGGACACTGAGACACAGCTCACCATTGCATTTGTATTAGCCCAGTTCCCTTTTGTCTTTTTAACCTAGATTGCTTCTCAGTCATACTTTTCCCTTATATCTTGTTACGATGAGTTTACAAAATCTCATCTGATGAAAACTGCTGAGCGATCCCTTAGAAGAGTTTCCATCATGCAGCAGATGCTTTGGTCTAGTATTTTCCACCCATCATACAAAAAAAAAAAAAAAAAAAAAAAAAGTAGAATAAAAAGGCTTTTGTGAATAAACCTCAATTTAGCTTTAATACGAACACAACATTACTTTCACAGAACAAAGATTATAAGAGAAATCTGGAATTATATTTTTAAAAAACTACAAAAAGCATCTAGGAAATTTCATATACTGATTTCACCTCACTGTTTCCTGCTTTTTAAGGGGACTTGGAATATTACACCATCAGCAAAGTACCTAGTACTGGCAATCACAGATTTTTAAGACCAGTACAAACCATTAGATAACTTAACCTGATCACTGTATTAAGCCCATATCTTCAGTCTAACTCCATATCTCCCAGAAAAGCAATCTGTCATGATCTGAAAATGTCAAAAGAAAGGAAATATTCCTTTTACCTGGTAATTCATTACATCATCTTCCACTATCCACCACTGCCTAACTTTTAATTTTAAATTGTCTGGCCTTAATTTCTAGCTGTTGGTTATTCACATGCCTTTCTCCACTAAATTAAAGGCTTGTTATCTGTCACAGCGATATGCAGAGAAGAGCAAAGCCCAGTTCTGCAATTCAGGCTGACAAAGCGAGATAACTTTTTCTCGTCCAACTGGAGCAGTTTCCAAGGCTAGTGGAAAATCATCATGCTTTAATTCAGCTATGCCAATTTGTACCAGCAGGAAATATGACCCCTGTAGCACCTATTGTAAACTGCTTCTGAGGCTAAGGAAAATGTCATTTCCAATAATATTTATTAATAAAATGTGAATTATAACGAAGCTGATGTCTAGCACTTATCTCACGTTTCTTCTTCTCACCTTTCCAGACAATGTTCACAGTAATGAAACAAACGTTAATTCTGCTATTTATGCTCTGTTCAGAATTCCTGTGCTTCCCTACAGCTGCAGTGACTACGCAAACGATGGAAAAATGATGAAGATAAAATTACTATAAAATAAATCAAGATAGTACAGTAATGTTCTTTGGGGTTTTTAGTCTCCAGAATAAGAGTCCCATTCCTTTGCTTCATTTCCAATCATCACAGTTCATAAACTGTTCTCTCGTGTAAGCACAGAGTTTTCTCAGCAGAGAAAGCAGACTATTTCTGCTTTAAGGAGACAACATTCACACAATCCTCATGGCTCCTAATATTCCTCACATCACAGTTTTCTATTTAGAAATCTCCTCCCACATATACACCCTGCCAGGCTGCGTTGGTGGCGTGGCTTAAAATATAAATTTGCTCCCTCTTTATACAGTCATGCACTGCCTTTTTTTTTTTTTTTAATTTTATTTATTTATTTATTTATTTTTGCTAAGGAAAAAAAATAACACAGAAGAAATCAGGAAGGCTATTTAAATTACACAGCACATAAAACACTCCCTGCACATTTTCTTTAAACCAGACTTCCCATCAGACACTCAACTGAGTACTGGAGAAAAGCCCTGAACTTTAAAGGTCTTGCAGACCTCCTCTAAAGGTGCAAGGTTTACCTAGCTGTGGCTGCATCCCACACGGAAAAAGGAAAATACTTCGGCAAGCAGACAAAGTCAATGTTTGCAACACCAATTAAAACATATCATTAATTATGAAGGAACTCCTAATAACTGCAGACATTATGGAACTGTACTGCAGCACCTCGGGTTGGACGCCTGAACTGGTGGAGCAGAGCGTGGTGCTTGTTACACCACTTACGGGAAAGGAAGGTTAAATGCTGCAGTGCAGCAAACATCAGTGCATTAATACTGCCCACCGTAACAGGAATGAACAATTGCAAAGAAGCCTTTTCAAGCTGTGCGGAGCACTTTCTAATGCTCTAGCTGTGTGCACGCAAGCTGACCCGCTTGCATTTCAGTGGGAGATTTGAGCTGACTTTAAGTCACACACAAGAGTTAAGAGAATGAAGAACTGCACTGGAGTTGTTTTACAAAGGCAGCCAACAGAGAGGCATTCTTTTGTTAATATAGTCATTACATGAAAAAGATGTCAAATGTTAGCTTTTATGCCAGCTGAAACTTCATCTTGGGGAAAATGCACTTTGAAAGTTGCGATCACTCTGGCTGCGTTGAAATCAAGCATTTAGATGAGAAGAATTATTTTGTTTTTCTCCTTCACACAAAGGCAAACTATTTGCTTTCTAAAATACAGGGATTCCACCTCTCCAATGCCAACAGATGTTCAGCCCACCTAGTGCGTGCACTTCTCACCAGCCACCCAGGACCAGTACGTTGACTTCCATCCAAACCTCAGTGTTGAAATGCCTTCCCTCCCAGCTTCCCAGCAAAATTTCCCTGTTCAAGACCGAGTTCTCCACTGCCTTCTGACACACCTCCACTCTGCAGTCTCAGTTCCCCCTTCCAGTTCCCAGTAGCGTTACTGCCTCACAGATCTCCCCCTAGAAGACCAATCTTACACAGACAGCTTTTAATTCCAGGCTCTCCTAAAACATTTTGATAATAGAAAAGCATCTATGTGTGGATTATTTTATACACAAGAGAAATGCATGGGGAGATACGGCCGGAGTACCCCAAGCATAACTCGTCTCTAAGGCAGTGTGACAATCAGGAGGAGCAGTGCAATCAGAATCCCCTGTGGTTCTGCCATTAATAAGACACTTTGCCTACGGTGCCTACAGCAGCCGTGGAAAATTGCGTCGAGGTTTGCATGGCATTTCGTACTAGCTGTGGGAGCAATACTGAAGGTCAGAGCAAGAGCAGTGTGCCTGCCTAAAGTTTTACCCAGCCAGTCCAGAAGTAAAAGTGTAAAGTGAGCTGCGAGAGATGGAAGAAATCTCCCAAGATACTGGAGGAGACCTTAAGCAAATTGAGGTGCATATGCCAATAAACCTACAGCTCAAATACCACTCACAGCCATCAGCACTCAGCTCCTCTTGGCTCCCCATTAAATCACACTTCCTTCCCACAGATGAGAGTTGTTGGGAGTGCTCTGTGCCAGCCAGAGAGGAATAAACTGAGATGAGTGGGGAGAGATTAATTGAAAACTGACAAAGAGGAGGATGCCCAAGATAGCAGCTCTTAAGGGAAAACAGGAAAAAGAAACTGTGTTCAAAAATCAGATTTTGTATATTGGGTGGCAAGTGTCTAAAATCTAAAAATCTCTGCAAACAGAAAATGAAGGAAGCAATGAGTCTCTGTTTTTTGTTTGTTTGTTTTTAAACCTATACTAGCCTTGCTTCTGGGAAGCCTGGTTCCTTTCCCTGCAGTCTCTGGATTCCACAATCCTGAAAGCTAGCATTTTCTCTGGGCTTCAATTCTCATCTATAAAACAAGGGTAACGATGCCATTGCCTAACTCACAGGGTCTTCATGCCAGCAGTACCTTACCAGGTGTGACAAACCATGCAAATATCATTCCTATAAGCACAGAAGATACCAAGACAGTCATAATGAGGCTTTCAGAAATGGTTCTGATTTTAGGATCTTCAGAAGAAATAAAGTCATTTGATACTGAGAAGGGAGCACTTTTCTTTTTCTTCTTTTAAGAAAGTCAAGTCTGTGCCAACAGAATGGTGCTCTCAGGTTAGGAAGAAAATACTTAAATCCCTTAACTGACATTTTCAGCCTAATTCTGAATATCTTGTTTTCCGGCATGGGTCACAAGACACATCTGCTCTGTCAGGTCGTGTACCAGGAGACACGCTGTGCAGCTAAGTCACAGCAAGCTACCTGCAGCCCCATGGGGACCCCTCCTGTGCTGCAGCCAGAGCAGGCTCTGCATGCAGACAGAAGCTCCCAGGCAGGTTATTCGGCTGGAGACTTGTCCACTGCACCTCCTGCCATGAGCCCCTGTTGTGCATCTTGCTCACCAAGCTGCTCCTGCTTGCTCTATGCAGAGATGTGCTCTACGGGGACCACGAGTCAATGCAGCTTCACCCAGTGGTAGCAGCAACCTTGCCCTCCTTTTTGGGGGATGAACTGCAACAACAGAATTGTGGCTTGCACCTGAATTGTCTTCTGGGTTGCTAACCCCAACCTTAGCCGTCTTCCACGAACATTACGAATTGTTCCCATCTAGGTTTTGCTGAGTTTGCTTTCTTATACTGATAGATGTTGATAACATATTGTGGTAATATCAATTATTTCCTGCAGAGGCATGTGAACTCAGAGATTTAGGGGGAAAAGGCCTAAAACACACACCAACTGATTCTGAAATCAGTTTTGTCAGCAACAGGTACCTTAACTGCTGATACTCGGTGTAAAACCAGCCTCCTCTACTACAACACGTCCTACACAAATACTGATTTTTGCTGTAGGGATGTATGTAAGAGGGAGAGCTGGTGGCAGACTGATAGTGTTCAAAGTAAAAGCCACCAAGTTACTTAGGATAAAAAAAAAAAAAAAAAAAAAAAAAAAAAGGCTTGAGTGTGGGTAACATATGAGCAGGGACACGCAATGCTCAGTGCCTCTCTGACTACTGTAAAATGGTTCCTCCAGCTTAACCCAGAAGGGCCCTCACACCCCATTTGAAGCAACTCATGTGAGACTTCACAGGAGATAATTCTCCTCTTTCAAAAAGGGAAGTGAATTAAACTCTGAACTCTAATCATGTTAATAGCCCTGCCTGACACTATAAATCACTGAAGTAGCAGCTGGTATGTGCCCATAAATTACTGATACTGTACCCTCCTGCAGAAGATTCTTTCCCTTTAAAAACTTAATAGATTTGCATCCAGACTTCTTTTTAAATACACTGGCTTGCACTGACAGCTTTCCTAGTGCTCTAGGCACTGATTTCAATTTTCATAATCAATTATATCATTTTCCTTCATGGCAGTAATTTGATTACTGCTTTTGGGGTGTGACAGGCATTTGTGAACATTTCTGCCTGTCTTCATCTGAAATTGTTAATCTTCCTTCCTTCCCTCCACCCTTCAAAACCTGTGCAAAATTGATAAAATAACATCAATAAATCAAGACACTTGCATTTTCCCTGAAGTGACCATATTTCAGCTTTCTTCTCTGAAACACAAACAAGGACATAGTTCACCTGGCTCAACAGCATGACCAAAAGAAGTATAAAAAGATTATGATGTTTTGTGGCATTTATTGTCAGTTTTGTTCATATGACTGACTTGCAAACTGTCTCTTCTAGATCACCCCATCTTTGAAATAACTGCCACTACCACCTAACATTTAGTAGTAATTTACTACATAGCAATTGTTATGACTAAGCCCACATCATCAGAAAAAACCTGCAAGATTCAAGGAAAAAGAAATTTACATTTGCTTCTCAATTTCAGAATTCTTGTTAATCACCCTGTACATTACTACATTTCAACAGCACACTGTAAGTGTAAAACTGTTCAAACACAGCATCAGAGGAAAAAAGCTCAAAGTTTGCCACTTCCCAACTATTTAAGAAGTTTTAATGAGAGCAAATGTAGGAGGCAAGAAATATGTATTAATCAAATTCTAAAACAGACCATAGAAAGATGCATGCCCATCCATGAATCTAGCTGATTTCATCAACCGCACGTTTCTTATCAATACTTAAATCCACTTACATTTCCACAAACACATGGAGAGATTCCAAGTGGAGTACTGCTGACAGCATTCACTTAGTTTTCTTTCAGGGCAAGATTCCCCCCACCCCTCGAGGTTTTTAGTTTCTCTCTTTAAAGCCACATTAATACAAAACCTTCCACTTGCATGTATTTAGTGAAACAGATTTTGTTTGATTCTTCCCTTCACTCGTCTTTTTTTTTTTTTTTTTTTTTTGGGGGGGGGGGGGGGAAGAGGGAATACTGCATATATATTACAAGCATTCAGACCACAGAAGCTTAGAGCATGTGAACTGTAACTCAAAAGAGAGATTACTGTTGAAGTCAATAATAATATAAATCAATAAATTGATTCTCCTAACTGCTAGCTGATTTTTTTTCCTGGACAAATTCACAGTTGCGCAATAAAAAGGCCGCAAAGTAAGGCAAAAGCACGGAGACCAGAACAATGAAAGAATTTCCAACTTTAACTCAACGTTTGAATTAAGACTAAACCAACAGTCCAACAGTTTTATTTAACATTTGTGAATGATTTGTCCCATGGAAGAAAAAGTTGTCAAGAGCCCATCTGGTAGAAGGAAATGTTTCCAGGAGAAACCCCTATCAGTCAGGTGCAGTTTTATGGAGAAGGTCTGTTCACCTCTTCCAGGACTTAAGAGTCCAAATGCTTACAAATGAATTTTGAGCAATATGAAGCAATAGAGCACAATTTAATAAAAAAAAAAATCTTTGAAAAGAGTAAAACATTCCAGGAATTAAGAATTTCCTCTTGTCCACTTTATTCATTCCTTCTTACCATTCATCTCTCTCACTAATTAGCTGTGGTTTTCTTTTCCTCCAAGATGGAACCTGTGCTAGTAGATATGTTCACAGTCACTGTGAATTACTGAGTCATGTAATTTATTTTTTCTTACGGGTTATTTCCACGTAAACTCCTTTTAAACTAAGCTAGAAAAAATTGGCTCTTTAATGGTACAAAAGCAGCAGCAATCAGCTTTGCTCTTGCACTTTCCATTTATTGAGCTAACAGAGATACTCACAAATTAAACACTGAAGTGATTTTAAATTTAAGGTTACCATTCTGACTTAAAGCTATATATATGAAGTTTACATGTTACTTTTGCTCTTTTGCTCCTAGATGGGTAGTCGTCTCTGAAAAGAAATAGACTTGACCTGTGTTACCAAGCTGCTGTGAAGGCTGCCTGCACAGGGGAGGAATGTAGCAGAAGAGTCACTTCACATTTCGCTGCTATCTAATACCGTCTATTTGTTCACTGTCCCTCTTCAACTGAAAAGGTTTTACCATTTTTCATAAGGCCCAAGAGTGAGTAATTCAAGAAAAAGATCTTTCAAACAAAACAGTGGTTGAATAGACGCTATTGCAAACATTTATATTGCCACATCCCTATTTGCCACTGTTACAGTTTGTGAAACAAGGAACAATTCAGGATTTCAAAGGAAGCCAATACCTGTCAAGAGAGTTCTCATGGGTAACATTACTTAATCTGCAGTTGTATCTTTGGTGTGTGAGAGAGAGAGAGAGAGAAACTGCAAGTATAAATTATCTTCATAAACATGGGACTTAAAATCCCAAGAGTAAAAGTTTTGTGTAAGTGCCAAAGCTTAGGCACTTTTCTGTTGCAGCCAGCCATCCTCCCTCTGCCCCGCCAAAGGTGGGGATTGCCTCTTTAACAGCAGTGGAAGGTGGAGACTTTGGAAAATGCAGTTTGGGAAGTGTGGTATCGGAAGGGGCCAGTACAGCCTGTACTAAGGAGCAGCTCGGTCCTTTCTGCGTCAAGCTCTTGTGGCTCTATTAAATAGCAGGAGTAACACCTTACACCTTCCAGAGCACGTTCCCAGCACACACCTAACACGTACAGCTTCAACCTTGTGAGAAATGTCAAATGAGTTCATTATTCCCCACCCTCACCCTTCTCTCTCATCATTGTAGAGCTTCCAGCAATAACAGACTGCCAAGGAGTTACCAACACCAACGGGGAGGGAGTGCCTGCCGCGCCACACACTGCATACAAAGGCAGCGAGCAAGGGGATTTACAGGGGAGGAGAAAAAGGAGGAATCACATGTTTCATCCTGCAGGGATCAACAGACAGACCAACTGCATGAAATAGTTTTGTAAAGGAAAGATGAAGAACTAAGGGTTCTTGCAATTTTGTAGTTCTTAAATAAAATTTGTATTTTGGGGACAATGAGGAAAAAGGACTTGCATCAGTCTGAAGGATATGGGGAAAGCAAGAAGAAAAGAAGGAAGAAGGATTCTCTTCTGCCAGCTGAGACCAGGCAAGCAGCTTTCCTAAATAAACAAGGTCTGGACAAGTCTACAGCTAATAATTTGGAGCTTTATAAGCAAAATCTGCATTCCATTGGCAGAGCCAAAAGCTTGCCTAGAGATTACACACGATGCTCTAATTGCACTGGTTCTTCAGAGCTGACCCATAAAGCACGAGCAATGACTGACAGATGCAATAAAAGTTTCTGACTAGCTTTTTGAGGAACAAGCCACTGATTTGTATTTGGAATCTATTTGAAACTGTTCTAAGAGTCATGTAGAATAAACAGCCTTTTGCTCAGCTGCCAACACGCCAGCCTGAACGCTCGATGAGGTGACTTCAGAAAGAAACAAAAAGTCTCTGTGTTTCCACCTACTACATCTTGCACTAATGATCCCCCTCTCCTGATACAGAGGATCTCAGTGCCGGAGAACAATGATGAATTTACAAGGGCAAAGACCCACAGCTGCTGCTTTGCTTTGAAATCCTTCCTCACTTTTATAGAGCGACTTCAAAGGAAAGCAGAGCCCAGTGACATGCGTAGCACCCCACAAACCAGGCTGTGGTCACACTGCATAAGCCTGGAGACTTGCATCACTCACAAGCTCTCATTTTTGAAGCGATGCTTCCGGTAGAAGATAAATCACTGATTTAAGACCAGAACCTCAAGAAATATCACTTATTACTGTGGATCTGCTGGAATAAGAGAGTTCAAGGTGCCTCCAGATACTAGTCAAGAAAACATGAAGATGGTTCTTTCGGCAATCAACAAACATGCTGTTTTTCTTCTTGGAGAGGAGACTAAAAGACTTGATTGACACATTTGTCCAATCTGTCCAGAAGTTTCTGCAAGAAATGTGTTTCAGCCGTGGTCAGAGCTGAGCACCATCCTTTAAAGCTCAGAGACCATCCTTCTCTATGGAACTGCTGAGGAGCTCCCGCTGAAATTTAACCATCAATTGTAAAGTCTTGCCTCTGCGTCCAGGACCATAAAAGCTTAGTTACCAAATAAAATGCTATCTATGAACTAACACAAACAGCCTATCAGCTGAGGCAAGAAAACAGACACAGGGCAATTCCTGTCTTTATTCGCACATCCTAGCCCGACTGCATTGATTTCAAACACTTTACCTTGCCTGCTTTTCTCTGCAATGCATACCGTATTATTACCCCCCAAGAGGCCACTTTACACTTTGCTCTCCTGCCTCCCTGATCCTGCTTTGTTGTATAAAGCTATATGGAAAATAATACCTAAGTGGCTGCACATCCTGCTGTGAAGTTGCTTAAAGCATCACTCAGTTTTTCTGAAAATTTTCATGCCATTAAAAAGAAAAAAAAAAAGTCAGTCATTACATCTCAAACTTGACAGCTTTTTTCAGCATGAAAACCATAAATTAAATAAAATATATTTATTTATTCAAATGCATGGGTTTACTTACCACCCAAACACTTCTGACAGCTGCAAAGATGACAGTAACCTGTGATACCTGCTCTGCATCACCCTCGTGGTTGTCTTGTTATTGCAGGAACCCCAAAGGTACCTTCTGAAAAATCAAATCACTCTGTCCTAATTAGAAGCTTCTGAAGGCAAACTTCAATTGGGATATGTGCTTCCCACATGTTAAATACTAATTCAGAAAGCAGGAAGCCCTTCTCTCCTTCGCATGAGAGGCTGCAGACTTAAAAACACCAGGTTTAAAACCCAAACTGAAAACTCTGCTGTTTAATAATGAAACACAGCAGTTGTAAGATGTTAGAGTTCCTCTAGTAATAAATAAAACTCTGACTGCAGCAAGTCAGGTTGTGAGGAGCTTGCTCACAGCCACAGAGTCTTATAGAACAGGATTTTGCCCTCTTGTTGCAAAGGTGGAGGAGATATATATTTAAAAAAGAAAAAAAAAGACAAGAAACCACACACAAAAAAAAAAACACACCACCTTTTTCGAGCACAGCTGCTATTACAGGAGGGAAGGAATCTGATGTCTTTAACTTCATTAAAGGCACCAAATTCCCTTTCCAGGGCTGACACTGTTTATTAGTCCAGGGATCTAAACCAGACGGCTAGCAATCAGGTCAAACACCATAAGTACCAAGCTCATCTGAGTTGCTACAGTAATAATAATTGGGCTTATTTAGGTTTTCTACAGAAAACTCTCAGCTCTTAAAAATACCTCACAGCCAAGGTTATCCCAAATAATGCAAGTGCTGCCACTGGACAAGCAATACTGTATGGAGGGAAAATAAGCCCTATAGATTTTACTGCTCTCATAGGGGTCTAATAATTTAGTATAGATGTAAGATAGTCTAAAGTCCAAGTCTTGCTATGAAAGGCAGGAACTAACAGCAGCCAATATGTTAGTACAAGGACCATTACAAACTTTACTTCCAAATGCAGTCAGGTCTTATCATTTGCCATGAAAATTTAGTTTTAGCATATACTTTTCTATGAAAATAAAATGTGCTTGTCTGCAGTAGGCTGCAAGATAGATATATTCTCATCTGTGCCTGAAAGTTATGGATGCAACCTTTGTATGGCAGGTATACAGTGATCTGAGATCAACAGTCAGATTATTTCTGCCTATGTGCAGAAACAAAAGACAAAAAAACAGAAAGCAAAAACAAAACAACACAAACAAACAAACAAAAAAACACTTTGGGGCTTTTTGGCAGTGTGTATTATTTAGGTGGCAAAAGCACTGTGCCCCGATGTTAATAACTAGTTAAATCACAGAAGAGTACAGGTTCCTAGAAAACACTTGACTCTCAATTTTCACCCACTTATAAGCTTGTCACTAAGTCTCATACTGAAGGTACTGTCATAAGGACAATTTATTATTATTATTATTATTATTATTTTAACCTTCAAGTGTATAATAAGCCAAAGCTAACATGCACTGCTCTTAATTAAAGATAATCTATAACAAAACATAAGACCACTTTAAAGCAATTTGTGTTGCTTCTAGTTGTATGCAGCTATAAGAATTTACTGCATCACCCTGTGCTACTTTCTGATGTGATGAAAATCCGCGTGGTTCTGTTGAACTCTTGTTGATTTACAGCAACAGGTTTTGTGGGTTGCTGATCTAGTCCTTTAATTTCAAGATTTCAAAATGAGATGAATAAATACTCTGCCTGCATTCAACAGTATGTACACATGTAGGAAAGGCAATTCCTTCTCTCCTGCAGCTACTGTCCACAAGATGAGTTCTCCATCCAGTGAGATGGCAAAAAATACTCCAACCCTGAACATCTAAAAAGGGGAACATTCAGTAAAAATAGACCATCATATGAGCTTTGTATGCTGCACTGATACCACGTTTGCTGTAATATTGTGCTCCAGTTTCTCATCTACATTTCTTCAAGTAGAGATGTCAAATACTAGTGAGTCCAAAGACTAAAGCTAGACATCCTATGTTCCCAGAGCTGTTCGGATTAGCAATTTGAAGACTACAAGATGATTTAATCATCACCTATATCTATGCACAAATGGACGCTGTGGTAGTAGGGATTTTTTCCACCATGATGACAGAATAAGGTCTAGTGTTTGGGAAGCAAAGTGACATGAATTCAACCTTCAAATATAATGCAAGCTTCTTAACTGGGCAAGTTATTAAAGACTCAGATGGGTTATTACAGAACGTGATAATCTTTCCCTCATTTGGTGTCTTTAAAACCGGATCAGACAACGTGTTAAGCCTATGTCTCTCGTGTGTGTGTCTTGCTACCCCTGTAGCAAGTCCAAAGCCTGTGCACGCAGTGGGTAGGTCAGCTGGCTGTGCTGGTACCTTGCAGACAACCAGCCTCAAAGCCTGGCCACAGCTCACTAAATTCACTGAACTGCATTAACCACCTATGCACCTAGAGTGAAAGAAGGATAATTCAACTTAATTTATTGAGTGCTAAGTCACTTGTATGCTCTGAGATTTGCTGCAGAGTAAGTGCATGTATGTTAATAGCTAGCAGGGCTTGCACTACTGTAACAATCATCAGGACATGTTCCACGCAATTAATTTTCTGTCTTTCCTAAGTGACAGGGTTTGGGTGGTGCCTTGGTCTCTGCACTTTCCTGCCTCGGGCAGGCCATGCAAACTCCCATTAACAAGTCTGATGTGGAATGCACGGTCTGTACTTCTGCTGTGAACCTGGCTGTGCTTTATTCAACTCACTAGAGTATTTCATCCAAAGAAGGGAGCAAGCCAGAAGAATATATCATAACAGGAACTGAGGATCTGTGGCCCTAATTTGTAAGGAAGAGACAAGTAAGCTCAGCAGTGAGCCATCACACAACCTATCTTCTACATTTAAGGAGATAATACAAAATGCTTCTTAAGGAAGTGTTTAAAACAAAACACAAAAATCCATGCTGGAGAACAGTGGAACTATCCTTTGGAGAAAGTTCATTCTAACCCCTAATTAGCTACTGTCTGGTTTGTGTCTTGAGGGATGAAGGTTTGTAGAAGAAACCTGTTTCCACACACTGCACAGCAGGCTGGAAGGACTTCAGATTCATTTAGTTTTATGCCAATTGTTGTGGAAACTTCTAGCAGCATCTTTGAAGCTCCAGGGAAAGTTATTCTGACACATTTGTATATATGGCATACAACACAAAAATCCTTCAGGAATGACTTCTGCATGCAAAAGTACATCAAAGTCCTAGGAACTGCTCTTTTACCTTAAAAAGATAAGGGCATCATTGTAACTGAGAGTTATTTCCAACACAGCTAGGCTGCCTTGAACATAGCAGCTTTCAACCTCCTTTAAATTACCTTGTTACTCTAATTGGCATTAACACCGCAAGCTGCCAAAATAATGGTGCATTGAGACGAGCCAAAGGTACAGCCTGGATGTGGCTCTTTCAACGTTCACCAAGCAATTGTGCGTGCTTCAGGCTGACACGGCTGCTGTGCGAGCTGTATTGATCCCACATTGGCTGTGTCAGGAGCGAGGTGTCAGGATGACATCCTAATCTGGACTAAATTACAGGATGCCAGCACCTTGCAATGGAGGCTATGGAGCTGTACTGCCATTAGGACTTCATGCATTTCTCCATTGTAAACTCAGTTTTTATTGACTTATTACAATCGAAGTGTTTTTTTGTTTGTTTTGTTGTTTTTTTTTTTTTTTTTCCCTGTAAGAGAATAGTCTAGAATACAAGCCTTCCTGCTGAACATCAGATGCCACTCTTGTATGACACTGGAGACCAGCTTTTGTCATTTAAGCAGCATTACGCCTTGTGGTCCCCTTTCCCTACCTACTGGACAAGCCAAGCACTAGAGGGTTCCCTTTAGGCACCTAAGCTGCATGACACAAAAATTATAAGTACTTCTTTAAGGGCTTTAAAGACTAACATCCTGCTAGGAAGTTCAAAAGGAGGAAACCAGGTAAATTCCTCTCTATAATTTAATTAAGCTGTGATGTTCTACTTTTCACCAGAATTATTACAAAAACAAGACACAAATTGTCATTTCAAGGCTCTTCCTTTACCCTGATGCAAAAGCCTCAGAGTATTCTAGCTGAATTACTGTTGTTTACTCTTTAATTTTAACTGAGAGATATGGCCCCAAAATACAATCAATGCTCACTTTTGAAACTCTAAAACTTTAATTACCATTCCCAGACATGCTCTATGACATATTTTATGTAGAATCAATGCTGACCCCATAAAAGGAAAGCAGCCACATTTTGTAACACAAGTTAAGAAGAAAACAATTGCTGATCATCTAACCACCTCTGCGTGCATATCTATCACTCTTCTGTTATTGTGGATTAGACAAATGATTATGTCTTAAGAAAGCAGAAATGTGCTGCAATCCTACTTCTGATGGCTTGTATAAGAATCTATTTAAGTGCTAACTTATGGTGCTGGGTTTTTTGTTTTGCATGATTTGGTCTCTTTTTTTTTTTTTTTTAAAAAAAAAAAAAAAAAAAAAAAGCTTCTCAGTGCATTGCTTCCCAAAAAGCAGGAAAAAAAAAATCCTGAAACAGCTAAATTTGATCAATACAGTTTGACACTGCTTCCTTCTAAATCAATCTTAATATGCCGAGATCCAAATACACGTTGACGCATCAAGATACAATTGCATGAGAGTTGTCACATACAGAAAGAAAACTGCTCATATATGTACTCCAGTTTTAATATGTCCTAGCAGATCATGCCATAAACAGCTTGTCATTCCTAGACTTTGGTTTTGGGTGTTCCTTTTTTGGTCATGAGCATGGTCAGCTTCTAATCTTTTCAAAGACATTACCATGCATCAGCCACGTAAGAAAATGACTGGCTTTAAGCAGACAATGACTGTGTTTCCCTCACTAACACACATAAGTAAGAGGCATTAAAAAGTCTTGTGTCAGATAATGACATTTAGAGAAAAAATGTGCCAGGACACCCATGTTCTCTACTACGAGTCCATGAGGGATAGCTTAACAAAATGTTAAAGAAAAACCTGCTATAAACCTGTGTTAGAAATCGTTAACATCGGTGCATATGTGGGCAGTTAGGTATGTTGGTCTAGCAGGTACACAGAGCTCAAACAACCTCCAGCTAAAGCCAATAGCATTTCCATTCACCACTCAGAAAGGATGTTAGCTAATATGGGTATATCTGGGGCTAGAGACTAGAACATAGCAATAATAAGCTCCACCACTCTCTAAAGGACCTAAAAAACTCAGCGGGTTAAATTTCTGTAATAATATGAATGCACATCTCTGATGGCATGCTAAAGAGTACCAATCCTTTATTTACATGCAAGCCAGAGATTTGCACAAATGTGCATAGATAAACTTAGAAACAGACAGACATATGCATCCTATGGAACACTAAATTGAGCATAAACATTGCACAAAAATCTTGTTACTTGAAAAAAAATCAGGTCACATAAGTCAGTTTATTCTTGGAAACAAAAACTACTGCTTAGAATAAGCTGATAGGCAATCCAGAGCTATAAAAGCGAGGCAAGTGAGAGCTCTTCATATGCTCAAATCTTTTGACTTAGCTTGGTCAAACAAAAGACTTTCCTGCAGTTAGTAAATCTTCAGGAATCCAAGTTACTTTCATCTTCACAACCAAAAGTGTAAATATACTTAATTAAGCTCCTCTTCTTAACAAAGGCTACCACAAAGAGCTGCCAGTTTCCTATTTCCCGACTTCCCTGGCATCTTCTCACCACCTCCTCTTCTCACACACAAACATACTCTTCCTACATTATGTGCCAACAGACCTCAAGTTAAGCACAGCTAAATACAGCTTAGAGACTCTGAAAAGAAGAGCAAATAAACCCCAAATCTACAGCCCAACAGGGAATGGGAGCTCTACAAATCTGAGTGATGGAAGGGAACAGGGACAGGCCAAAAGAAGAACTGGAGCTATGAAGCCACCTGAAGTTACTTATAGACACTGATATCCCTCTATAACTCTGAGTACTCAGCTAAATGGTTTAGACACTTAGGAAGTTCTGGCTGCATTCTGATATGCATTGCATATCATCAATGCAGGCAAAAATCATTTTACTTTCCCTGCTGAAGTAATTCAGCATAGCACCTTGAGCTTTTACTGAACTCATTTCTTTGCTCATCTCAAAGACTTTCATTAAATGCAAGTCAGAATTAAAGCTGCAAAGTTAGTAGGAAAGTACCACGCTGCTGGTCCTCACAAGTAAATTATGTTTCTTGCACCAGGCTAGTCAATGCAACATGGATGTGATGCAACACAGTGGTAAGAAGCCAAGGCCATGAAACCGAGAAGGATTCACATGCATATTGAGATGATCACAGATGGCACTAGACATTAAGGCTAAAGAAAAGCTGAATGTAGAATTTGCTGATAGGAATGCTGAGAAGATTTAAAACCTACATCTAAGAAAGAGCTTTCAAATTTTTGTTTCATCTATTACATGTTATTCTAGGGAAAAAGGTATGATCTCCTTTCTCATCACTATGGATAATAACTCTTACGTCAAAGGACAACAGTCTCCTGTAATGACTGGATTGTCATTTACTCAAGCAATACTTTTAAATGTGATCATAGAATCAGAATCATTTAGGCTGGAAAAGACCTCTAAGATTATCTAGTCCAACCCTTCTTCCATTTTAAAGGGCTCTACAACAATCAGGAACTCTGGCATCATGTTATCAGCTGAATCTTTTTCTCCATAACTGCCAGGACCTGACGGGTGTAAAGGTCCATGCAGCATCACTAGAGCATGGTCTATACTAAATTCTTTGATTTCTTTGAAGCTCAAGTGGTATCCAGCTGTGTTTGAAGTCCCATCACTCTCTAGCACTAGAATGTCAAGTACAGTCCAACCAAAGGAGAAGAAAAAGTAATTTCCCTTCACAGAACAGAAACAAAAAAAAAAAAAAAAAAAAAAAGTGCAAGTCTCCTCCTTTGAAAAATGTTTAAAAATGAAGAAAGAGACAGCAGCAATGTCTGAGGTTTCCTGATCAGTCACCAGAACAGAAGAACAGAGCTCTCCCGTAACCACAGGAGCCTGTCTTGGCTGTGCAATAATATTTTACTCTTTACCTTCTCTTGCTACAGCAATGAGTCTTGCATGTTAATCCCCAGAATCCTCGTTATTTAATAAATGCATTAAAGTCTATTGATTTTTAGTGACTATGAAAGGTCAAGTCAAAACAAAGCAAGAACACTTTGAGATGCACAGGGCTACAAAGGGGGGGAAAACACCCTAATGAGGCTAAGAAGTTACTGTGCAGGTTGAGGAGAAACCCCAGGCAGTCAAGTTCATCTCTCAGCTGCATGGAGGTAAGTGGTGAGTAATTCCACTTGGACCAAAACTTCAAGCAGTACTCTCTGTGGCCCTATCCTAAACTCATACTTGCATAGCCACGAGAAAGTTTTAATTTCAAAATTCCAGAAATTATTAAAGTTTGTTTAAAGGCCTGAAGGGGCTTCTGTAATCTTTCAGTATGACCTCCTGTTCAACATAGACTAAAAGCAAGCAGAAGCAGCAGGTAACTCCATCAGCCGTCTCCCAGGGGAAGGGAGGAACGAGAACTGATGCTCTTCCACACACTTGGGAATACCAAGCCAAAAAGCCATGCAACAGGTAAGAGCAAACATATGCTTCACTTTAAATATTTGCAACTTAAAATCCTTCATGCAAGGTAATTCTCAATAGTTACATTTTCTTCCTCAGAATTTCACATCCCACCTCATTCAAGCTTATCCACAATGAAACATAATGCTGTGATTAGAAGCATGCTTAATTACTGCTCAGCAATAAAAGTTTATGAACCAACATTTTATCCTAGCCTGTGCATTGTCTTATTTATTTTTATATATTCATAAATATGCAAAGCCATTAAGATGATTATTAATTGCAGCAGAATACAATTAGGAGGCTTTCAGCAAATGCAGTCTTTGAAACGGTTGTATCTATTCACTGTTTTTCCAGTGTCTGTCTTCAATTATTTAGCTTTCCGAAGATCTCTGTTATCATGATATAATGAATGCTCCACATAAATAGTATTGCTGCCTAAAAGAAAGGACACTGATCTATTACTAAAGTAAGCTCAGGCTTGCAGTGAGTTGTGTCATTTTATAAAATCTTCACAAAACTGATTACTTGTACAGCCTCACTCTGTTGTTCACAGTACTGTAGAGTTGCATAATCGACATTTTTTTTGAACACAGTTACCATCTCTCCCTCCCCAAAATGATTTCTCTTCGGTCATTTCATAATTAATTTCCAAACTAACATTCCTCTCCGACATGCCCGTAAGTGCATACTACAGGAAAAGAGTTGGTGTTGAGCCTTCATTAGGGGAGAAACCATTTTGCAAATTATGGATGCTGCACACAATAAAACACCAAAAATTGAGTTAGAAAGATGCTTTTTCAGGAGGTGGCACTCAAGAACTCTTCTCAAAGGTCAGCAGTCTGACCTCACTGATGTTTGTTGCACTGTTCTCACTAGGAGCCACTTACAGGATGGTTTCAGCATCTCGCTTTGGAAGGTGGTGGAAGTCTTCATAACAATCAAGACATTGTTGCAGTCTGCAAGAACTGACATTAATTCGGTGGTTTTTAGCCTCTAAAATGATCTTTTGCTTTTGATTCCATGCCCTTAAATCATTTTTGCCTAACCTAACCCTGCTCCCACACAGTGCTCCTCCTTACCACATGCTACTGCAGGTGTCAGGGCCCAATTTTCCTTTACATGCCAATAACAGGAGTTGCAATATTCATTGAGAAACATTTTGTTCAATTCTACTGTTTTCCTCTTTATTCAACTCACTAATGGAGAGGCAGGTTAAGCTCATGAAGAAAGTTTAAAAAAAAAAATAATAAAAAGGTTATACAGAAACGCCGAGGCTGCTGAAGTTAACACCTAACAAGTCAGAAAACCTGACCCATGAGCACAACCTCCCAGAGCGTTGTGCTTCATCAAAAGCTCCCCCCCAGAGGCTGTTAAGCCAAGTGGTGGGTACAGCTCTTGGCACTGGCTAGAGAGTGATGGAGAATGGCCATGTCAGGACAGAGAGGTTGTGGCTGTATTGTAGGAGGTGGCAGCAAGGCAAAGTGGGGAAAAACGCACCAAAACCACCCACGATGTAGAGCATATGCATCCGTCACAAGAACCTCCCTTAAAATGATGGTTTTCAGGGAATAATATCTTAAAGGCACAACAAGGCAGAGCAGTATGCAGGTCCTTCCCCAAGGGCAGCAGGAAATGACCCCCTATTTACACCAGGCTGCCCTCCCCAGTGCCCTTAAAAAAAAAAAAAGCACTTCCTAAACATAGCAGAAGTGCCAGGAAAGAAACCTAGAAAAGCCCCCAAAATCCTGGTGTGTTTTTTCATGTTTTCATGATTTCTCAGCACACATAAGGTGATTGCTCCCAGGGGAGAATGTAAGAAATACAGTTTGCAGCCATGCATCAAAAACAGCAACAATGCTCACACAATCAGCTTGTGCCTTTCAACCAAAACGACTGTGCAGGAGACATGAAATGTTGCAAGCGCTCCTAGATATCTCCTCAAGGGTCTCCCGGGACTTGGCATGGTTTTACTAGTTTCTACTTTGATAACAGTAAAGCAAACCGAAGGCATGTCCAGGCAGTGGTAAGCACTGGACTTCAGAGCTGTACATTAGGGACAGTACTGCTCCCTGCATGCAAGACAGAAGTCAGATTTCTTCCAGAAATTCTCAGAATTCCTTTTCAGCTTCAGCTGCATACAAAACCCAAGCAGCTAACCTGCTGATCGTTTTCCTTCTGTTCAAAATGAAAGCAAAATGTTCCTAAAATAACCGATAGCCCATCGTGTTATACCACCACACTGTCCAACCTTGACCCTATAATCCAGTCCAGGGAGATTGACCCCAACACCAGCGCTCAGAGCCCACTGTCGGTACCACAGCCACCCACAGAGTCTCAGGATGAATAATTTAAGGAGGCAGCTTTGGGAGCCCTCGACATGCACAGCAGGAGAGGGGGGCACGCAGAAACTCTCTGAAGCTGCCCTGGTGTGAGCATTCATACCAGCTTGAGAAGTAGTTAATGCTTTTTCCTTGGTGCTCAGTCAAGATATTGGCCAGATGCTGCTATCATGCGATCTGCTATCTCATCTGAGGACATGCTTTAAATTTAGTGTTGTATAAAGATATCGAAAAAACATCACTTCCTACAGTTACCAGGCTACTTTTACTTATTAATGCTTCTTATATTATCAAAGAGAATAACAAAGAGAAAGAAATTAATAGTCCTCTCTACTTTTCCTAAAGGTTTACTTGCTTATCTACCTCTTGTTCAGGGCATATACCTGTTTCTCCCAGAGAAACTGGGAGAAAAGTACTCATTGTCAGCACGTCCCCGCGTTTCAAAGCTAAAGCACTGAACAAGATACGGGCTGGGATGGACAGGACAAGCAGCTTCATGCACGACCTCTCTGCAGCACGGAGCTGCTGCACCACCGAGGCTGGGGAAGAACCAGCAGAGCAGCAGCTTGCAGGTGCATTTCTTCCCCCAGGGCCTGGAAGGGAACCTCCATTTCCATCCCTCTGCAGAGGCCGGTGCCCATCACTGTGTGCAGCTGTGTGTCCATCACCTCCTTGCCCCTCGGGAGGGCACAGCTCACCCCTACAGACCTATAAAAGTGACTCAGTCAGAAGAACAAGCTTCTGGTGCTGCCCAACAGCGCATGGGAGGTAAAACAACTGTCAGAGCTACCTCTTTACTAAAAGAGCATAGGCAGTGACAAACTAAGTCCCAGAGCTGGCCAGTAAACCACTGCAGTGCCTCGTTTGGTACCCCTGCCAACTGGGCACTCCTCAGAACAGCTTTGAAACTTCATCGCCTGTCTTGCGTTTCTTTGGCCTTGCCCTCCGCAGCAAGCCCATACTGGGAGAAACTAAATTAAAATAAACAAACAAATCTCAAATCTATTCTAGGAAGGAAGAAAAAAAAAATGAAGACAAATCATGCATGCCAGCCACACTGCATGATCTATTTCTAGAAGGTAGTTAGTGCTGTGGAATACAAGGAAGCGCAAGATGATGGAAAGGCAGCGTTGCTCCGCTCCTATCTGTGGAAGGCTGGGAGAGCTGCTGGAGCCGACACCAGCGCTGGCAGGCTGACCAAATTACTTTGATCTCCTTAACCACTGATTTACAGCAGGCACACAGCAAAGGTGTGGCATCCGTCACGTTATCGCGCTGCCGTGTGAGGACAGCCCGTGCTCAGTACTGGCAACATGCTATGGCTAGCAGAGGCATCAGATGCTCAGCAGTGCAAAACTGTCCACCAGTGCCCCTCTTATATCCACCAGCACTCAGATCCCACTTGTTTCCAGCCATTACTATAGCAGGCTGGATTTGATCCAGACAAAATGCTGGAGGTGAATAAAGGAGCAATTACCTAACAGAGATAAGCATGCTAGCAGACGGCATTCCGACTGCAAGAGCTGCCTGCTGCTGTTTAATACTGAGATACCCAACTTACATCCCAATTTTATTTCTAACTTTAAGAGTAATGCTGTAGATAACTAGAAAATAGACAAGCACATTTTAATAGCCGTTGTTTTAATAATAAAAAAAAATACATAAACTTAACATTAGACTTCAAAATGCTTTGAGAAATAAGGATCTATGCAATAAGAGGCTAATATTACTAAAACCTTTCACATTGGCATATGAAAATTTAACACTCTAAGGAAGAATTAAGCTAAAACTTCATGTTTTAATTAAATCCTACTTATATAATTTTTGCTGAATCAATCTGGAAAATCAGGAAGATTAAAGCTGAGATTCATTAGTATGGTGGCAAGTGAATATAAACATAATTTCTGCAATTTATGCTGATTCAATTTTAAAAACCTACAAGATTAAAACTAAGACCCACTTGTAGGATGGCAAGTGAATACAAACTTATTAATTTCAGATCACAGACTTTAATATAAAAATAATCAATGAGAAATCACATTAAAGCTGCTTTTCATATTCATCAGATTATTCAGTAAAGCAGACAACAAAATTAAATCCCTGCTGAAATAAAACAAATAGAATATTTTCCAGATCACAAAAGCTGCATTCCAATACACCAGTCAAAACCCAGAATCAAACTTACATTGTAAATCAACAAAATATTATCAAATTAGACCCAACTGTGGAACAACAGACTCAGTACTGCACACTTGCTCCTCTACGTCTCGGCAGGTCTAGATGCTTCTGGGAAATTAGCCAGCCTGATTACCGTTATAAGAAATCTTTCCTTTGGCTCTCCAAACCGCTGATGTCAGTTCCTTCCCATTTTAAAAGAACTCACGTTATGTTACAAATAAGAGCACGAGCTGAAGGATTGCAGCACAGCAGAAATACAATAAAGGAGAAATGAAGCTCCTGATGCTCTGCTAGGACTCTCCACAAATATCTTCATGAGGAAAATAGATATCTCAGAAGATAACAGACTGAAAATAAGTCGGGTACCTTTCTTCAGGGTCATCAGCACAGAGTAGAGAGGGACCGTTGAGGCATCAAGTTCTGCTTCTACCCCTGCTCCTCAGCCATAGGCAGTGGTACAATAAAACCTAATCCATACCCCAAAAAAGTCCTGCACAACTTCTGCTTCCCCTTCACCTTGATGCAAAACAAAAGCACAAGGGGTACAGATGCAAGGAGCCTCAACAGCCAGGTACAGCTGACCTCTGAAAGATTTGACACCCAACAGCTAAGACAAATCAAGGAACATCATTCTGACCTCTCCTGCCAAAGATAAGCAGCTTCTTCAGGTCCCAGACCTGCAACCAGATCCCCAGTGGTGGAGCCCGAAGACCAGAGCAGAGCCCGAGTGACTTTCCCAGCGCACAGGGACAGGTCTGCTTGCTGCCGCCTGCACAAGCTGTTTGCAACAAGAGCATATTCTGCAGTTTATAAAGTCACTGATACCTCCCTGCCCTCCAGCCCAAGATGGGGGATTTTATTTTTCTGAGATTCTAATAGCGTTGAATTAGACACAGGTTCTGGCTGGCAGCCTCAACTGACCTTTTTAAAGGCCTGAAATAGATTTAAACTCAAAGTCCCTGGCAAAGGAAGCCTGGCATGCTTCTTTCATGCAGCCAAACAGGGTTCAGTCCCAGCGACACTCCCCCACAGACCAGATAGGATGAAAAGGGCAAGTCTCTTAAAATATGGCTCTGACTTTGAAATTCAGATGACAAGGCTTCTGGACATATGGTATTTGACAGCTCTGTAACACAGAGGCTCTGGTCACCACTTGAAAAATTAATCAAAGTTTCCATAAAGACATGCTCTTCCAATTCTGCCTTCATAACTTTGCTGAAGGGGTCCGCGGGTGCCAGCAACCAGACGCTTTGGAGCACGCGGACAGATTTAAGCAGACATGGAAACTCCTGCAGCCTGGAGCTTCCAAAATGAGTTTCTCCCTCCAGTCTTTTTTTTAAGTGCATTTTTCAATACAGAGCATCCAATTCAGCCAAAGAGCAAGCAGAACTCAGAATATACAGATAAACGCTTACACAGGATAATTAAATACAAAAAAGTTAACTCCTTATATAAAAAACACAATGGGGTGAGTCAACGTTTTAGAAAGTCAGGAAGTGGGGCAGTTGATAATTTAATGATTTAACTATTATTACCCAAGATAAACTTAAATACCCTGCAAATACGTTGTCCCTTGTACCAGAGACAAGTTGTGCTGTGAACAGGCTTCAGATCACAGCACTGTGCCTGTCAGCCCCAAGTTGCACCTCTCCTCCACTACTGCAAATCTGCATTGTTCCACTGAATGTAAATTATTCAGGTGAGCATGAACCACCAAGGTCAATTGCTCCATTGGGCAGCCCTGTGCAAAACACCTCGAAGGATTTCTTAGATTCCAATTGTCAGTGCAAGCATGGAGGGAAAGGAAGGATCGGAAAGTTTGGGACAGTTGTGGAAAACGGGCTGCCCAGAGCACGCTGTTCCCCTCCAGGCTCAGGCTGCAGGTGCCAGGCAGTCGCCGCGGCAGGGGCTGCTCCGAGCACCTTCCTCTCCGCAGCTTTGATTGCAGCAATTACGTTCAGACACAGGGAGAATTAACACAGCTATTTCACAGACCAAGGCATCCCAGAGCTGAACCAGAAAACTACTCTGCAATAAAGTAGGATGTTTGTTTACCTCATCCTGGCCTGACGCCTCACTTTTATGGTGTAATCTTCCACTTTGCTAATCCAAAGCAAGAGCTGGGGAAGCCCTAAAGCTAACCTGCAAGGAAACCACTTAAAAACCATCGCACGCCAATAACTGAACAAAATTAATTCAATTTCAGGAGCAGATGAAAAGGGGAAAATATAATGAGAACCTACAGCTTCACTCCATCTTGTGAAACATCCAACTGTGTCAGTAAAGGAGGACAGTGCGGTAGCATAGGGTACTTACAATACAGGAGTAAAACCCTATCACCTCCAGGATCACACTCTTTTGGCTATCTTTCATGTGCTTTGTTTTTTAATCTCCCTTTTATCATCATATTTCATCATTTTAGAGTACAAACCTTAGATCATTTATACCTTACAGCAATCCCATGTGCAGACAGATACTGTGCATGCACGCAGAATGCATGAACACCTGCCTGCTCCCACCCAGAGTCACCTCCTAACTTCAGCAATTAGGGAGTACCAAAACTCATTGGTACTTCCTCTAAATTCAAATTCAAAATCCTCATTTATAAGTCATCTGAGCACATGCTTAAGCTTTAATAGTACAAATCTCCCTATCTGATGGAATTCATTGTGTTTAAATTCAGAACTTTAAGTTTCAGAGGGTTTGGTTTTGTTTTTTTAAGTGTTTCTTAACTGCAGGTGCTTCTAGGGGCTTTGTATGTACAGTCCTCTGGAGACATTGCCCCTTCGGACAGCTCATGAGAGCTAAGGAAAAGCTGAGTTGTTTTTTGTGGTTTTCTGGTTTGGGTTCTTTGTTTGTTGTAAAGTCGTACAGTACTTTCCATATGCAATTCTCCCAGTTCACAGGAATTTTGTTCATTTCATAAAAACAGAAATTGGTGCTAAGTAAGCAAATACACATACATCTGGTATTTCATGTGCTTCTGATAATTAAGGTCATTACAGGAGTCAGTCAAGGCTCAGGGCAACGCTGTATCAAGTCTATGAAGTCCTGTACAAACAGGCAAAATTGCCTTTATCCCAGGCAATTCCCCATCTCACCATCTGCTCTTGTCCACATTTATCTTAGTTTAAAAAAAAACTGTTCCTGTTGCTGTATCTGTTGTGGCCCTGAGTATGACATTGGTGCTTAGCAGCTCCTCCGAGTTATTCTGTCTCATTGAAAATTCCAAAAGCACGGAACAGATCTGAGTTTTGAGTGAGTTTTGCTTTAAGAAAGTTTGGGAGCGAGCAGGATCCATTTAAAAAACAGCGAGAAAAGGCCTAGAGGGGACAGATTGAAAAATAAAAAAGAAAAAAAGAGAGGCTATAAGAAAGGGGAATCACGTGACAAATGCAATTGAAGCCAGTCTCTCAGAATAAGTAAAACCCATCCAGCAAAAAGGACTGTGTAAGGGTAAAAATGAAGTGTGATAGTCCTGTCACCTTTGGGGCTCTGAGGGATAAGTAATGAAAAGTGCTGGATTAGAGATCATAGAAAACAGGGCTGGAAGGGACCTCACGAGGTCATTGAGTCCATCTCCATGCCCCAAGGCAGGAGCAGCTCTACAGATATCACTTGTGACAGATGTTTTTCTAACCTACTCTTAAAGGCCTACAACAATGGCCATGCCACAACCCCCATAAGCAATCAAATGTGGTATTTCATCCTAAAAAGTTTTTGTTCCTGAAGTAAATCTCACCTGCTGCAATTTAAACCCATTATTTCTGGCCTTGTTCCCCATGGACAAGGAGAAGGGTGATTCCCTTCCCTGCACAGCAGTCTGTCACCAGGAGGAAAACAGCAATGTCCTCGGTGCCCCGACTTCAGCTTTGTTTTAGTTCTTGTCACTGCTGCTCCTATTACATTACTTAGTTTGGAAGGGATGCTGAAGGTAGCACCATGGTAACAGGACAAAATCCTAACTAATCTGTCCTGTCCACAGATGGCTAAAATCTGGAAGAACATCTTCTGCTCTCCCTAAAGATGAAGTGAGAATCTCAAGTCTTTCTCCAATGACCACAGTGTTTGCATCTCTGTTAGGATATCAGGGCTCTTACGCACAGCAATTCTTTTCTCTCTGAACCTTTCCCTTTCCAGCCCCAGGCTCTGCCCCAGCAGACAATATTCAAATATGGAAAGTAAAAAAATATATATATATATATATATATATATATTTTTTTTTTTAAAGGCAAAAGAGAAACAGCCTACAAAGATTTCAAGTGGCAAGTTTCCAGGCAATGACAGGAAAGCAAGCCAAGTGCTCCAGTAATTGAAAGATGTTAGCGTGATGCAGATACTGCTGGGCAAATTATTATGGATTGTATTATATAGGATCTCTTCTTTGACCTGTAATGTTATGGCATTAAAAATGGGTCAAGCAGGCTTTTGACAGCAAAGAAGCAGGAGCTGGTGAAAGATATGTTCTCCTAATACACACAGGAAATTATAAACCAGTTCTCTCTGGATATTTGTTCGAGACTGTTACAGCAACATCACGGGAATGAAAGATGGGGGCATGTCTTTTTATTTGTGGTCTTGGGTAAAGTTTTTTTGCATATTCAAATCCAAAGCTGTCATATCTTCAAGCTGTTCTCCCCAAACATGTGGACAAATATCTTTCCTGTGATGGGAACTCAGATTTTTGCTTTATCACATCACTCTGACAGCTACGGTATTTATGAAAACTGCTAAATATCATGCAATTCATAGCATCAATGCAAGCACTACCAACAGCAGGCTCCCAGGACTGAGTCACAAGTATTTTTCTTTTTTTTTTTTTTTTTTCTTAAGCAGTGACCTACTCTGCTTCCTAATGCCAATTAAACATCCAAGAAAAGGGAAGGAGGGGGACATCAAAGTTGTCACACTTCTCTTATACCTCCCAGCCAAAAGCTTGTCCCCTTTTCTGAGCCTTTTATAGTCTAGGCAGATCTCAGCAGCATTACCATCCAAGTGAGAGCTCTTGCCTAAGGAGCTGGCTGCCTGAACTCCTCAATTTATTAGAGCCTACCAACATCAGGGAGCAAACGGGTGCAGTCAGCAAAGATGAGTTGCAGAAGAAAGAAAATAAAAACATCCATTATACACACAAGCCTTAGCTGCAGAATTCAAAAATATGCAAAACAAAGCACCCTGATTAATCATTAATTTTACCACGTAGCCCTTAAAAGCGATATATTCGCTTTACCAATCTGAAGGTCACATCCAAGATGATACAGTTATTTAGTCCCACAGCTTCAAAGCACACAATACTGAACATTCACCCTTCTGGACCAGTTCCTTCCTCTGATCTCTTTACTTACATTGACTTAGCACAATTAGGAATATACATTTAGCTGGATCGAAATTAATGGACCTGCATAAAAAGTACCTGGCATTTGCCTTGCTCATAGAGCCAAATTCCTCCATTAGAGAAGAAATTCCCATTGAAGGTAATGGGAATGCGAAATACTAAGGCTTGGCTATTTCAGATAGATTTTTAGAAGAAAGTGCTTCTATTTCAGTACCAAAGCCAGTGGCCAGAATTTCTAAGCAGTAACTCCTCTTAAGAGCTCACCATGTGTTAAGCTCATTTGAAAAGAGTAACAGAAAGCAGGTTTAAAATGTGCCTCCATACATATAGAGAGTGTTTAAGAACTGATCTTCAATCTTTTGGAAAACAAAAAACAAAAAACAAAACAAAACAAAACAAAAAAAAAAAAAACCAGCAACAACAAAACCCCATACAACTAGCTGCACCTTTAGGCTGGGTCCCTTGTTTCAAAGTGGAATTATTTTGCTGACTGAAAAATTAGACTTGCCCTGGAGTTCAGCTATATTTTCCACTGTTTACAGTTAAGAAAAAAGGAGAAACTGCAATTGCAACAAAGCCATCTATATGTGCTTGCATCCCACCCTTAGTATCATATTTTGAACAAAACACTGACATGCATGAAAACTAGATGTTATTTACATATATATAAAAAAAAAAAAAAAAAACGGGACTCCTGCTACATTCTTCAAGCTCTTTTCAATCAAGACCTGCATTTCAGTCCTTCAAGTCTCTTAATTAATACTAGTAATCTTTCAAAAATTAACAAAGGAAAGCAATATTAAGGGGTAGGAATGTTATAAAAAGAAACAAAAATAACATTGCTGCTGTTTCTTTCCCCTCTGTTGGATGAGACATTAGTATGCCAGAGGCACAAGTAATGGAAATGTACTTTTATATAAATCTACTTTCTTTGCTTGGATTATTTTAAAATGACTCCACTACAGTGTACATTAACCTAGCCATCAACCTTCCTGTAGTCAGCTTTCTTTTTATAGTTTATTAGGAACACAACTACTGTGGAATCACCAAACGATGGTTAATATTATTGCATTCTCCATTCATTTTTCTAAACACACAGAAAGCTTGTACTAGAAGCTGCTCAAAGAAAAATTCTGGGAAGCAAATCTTCTGTCCTTGCCATCATATACCCAAATCTCCATGCTAGATAAGATGGGCAAGCAGACTTCACTCCTTTCCCATGCAGCAGCACCTCTGACCACCTCAGCCAGAGATAGTGGCACAGAACAGCCAACAAGCACCTGCAAATCGGAGCAATTTTCTCTCCCTTTTCCTTATTTAACTCACATCCTTTCTCTTTTTATATTTACACATTTCTTTTTTTTTTTTAGAACTGCAGTCCACACTGTGACTGGTTAAGCTACAACAGATCACGGTCAGGTAAGGAACACATTCCAAATTTGCTCCAAAAATGCCTTTTACTTTTTCATCCTTTTTTTTTTTTTTTTTTTTTTTTTTAACAATTTGTTTCTGAACTATCAAAAAGATATGCTCAATACTGACCAAAAGTGTTAAAGATTGTGCTTCATTTTGGCACATTAATACAACTGTTGTCATAACTCAAGAAGATTCTTCTCCAAGAAAGGGATGATTTTGAGAATAGACAGCATCACTCAAAATCAAGAGCTAACAATCTTACCCTTTTCTCTCCCAAACAGTTTGCATGTTCCTTTCAACATTTCTTTCTTAATTTTTCCACCCTACAGCACAGATAACAGCATCCTACTTTACAAATGCATAGAGAAGGTTCAGCATTTAGCAGTGGTAAGAAAATTGTTTTAGATCCCTGAGGGAAGGTGCTATAGAAGTGTATTCAATATAGCTACAATTCAATCCAGTTTGCTGGAGCTGAAAGAAAACAAAACTCTTTCATCAAAGTGAAAGCTTCGATTTATTTTATAAATATATATATATATATTTTTATATATATATAATACTGTATAATACGCACACAAACAGCACACCCCTTAAGACTTTAGGAAGTGATATCTCTAAGGAAAGAACTGGCTTGTATTTCTGGGATGTGGGCAAAAATAAAATAAATGTTAATTGTGCATAAGCCTCCAAGTTGTTACAAACAATGAACACACCAACATTACTCTTACCAACACAAAATGGACATTTTTTTCCTCCAACATATGCATTAGAAAAACTGCTGGTAAAGTTAGAATACAAACAAACAAAACTGCCTCACGCAATTCTTCCCTTAATAGAGGGGAGAAAAAAAAAAAAAAAAGCCCATGCTGTGTAATTATACGAAGGTAAACAACTCGGAAGGCTTGTTGTAAATCATACGGTGTGCTGGGTGATTTGTCATGCTGACGAGCTTCCAAAGGAAGCCCACAACATGTGCTCTCACCTTTTTTTATCTTGGGTTTCTGCATAATGCAAACTGCAGAGCGAGAAGGCTCCGCTTCCCACTTAAGTTATGCAGCATCAATCTTTTTTCCTTGAGTTTGGTACATGATGTGAAAACTCACTAGCTATACAAAACAAGGCAGAAGAACTAGTTCAGACAAGCAAATTACACATCCACTCCTCCCTGACCTCCAGAATCTCAGGATAGTGGGTGGATGGAAGAGCCGCTGGCGATGTTGCCAGCAGATCTCCCCGAACTCCTCAGCCTTGGCAGAATTATAGGAGGCAACTTTACACATGGATGAACTGGTCTTGAGCAATCTCTCTAATACAGTAGACACAAACGGGCTTTCCTCCAATACAGAAAAGCATGTCCCACATGTTTCTTTTGAATGATATTACTGAGGACAATCCAGCAATATTTCTGGAGGGGAGTTTCTCTCTAATAGTGGTGCAGGGGTCAGATAAGTCTTGGAGTTAGACGGGTGGGTGAGAAGCCTCTGGCACCATTTTCTAGAGCGGATTGTCTCAGATGAACTCCTAGAGAAAAGTAGGTGCATTTTTATGGGGTTCTAAAGGGCTGAGGAAGGAAAAAAACCATTAATTTCTGGTTCCCAGTTTAAAACCAGAAGAGACAACTGCTGGCCAATTTGCTTTAACCAAAGCCAAAGGACTAATAAAAGTGGAGTTAATCTTAGTGGATGAGCTTTTGGGGCATCTTCATCTACAAAAAAAAATTTGTAAATGACAGGTTTGCTTTGTGATGCCACAGCCATACAGGTGAGCAAATGGTAAGTACAGGAACTTGGGTCGCCATACTTTCACTCATAAGTGTGATCCTCAGAGGGCTTTATCTGTGCTAAGATCACAGCCACGACTTTAGCACAAGACCACATTTGCTCTTGGTGCATCTGTTAACAGCAACACAGCCATCAGCAGAGCCCAGCTCTTACCCTTTGACACCGCTGCTCATGTGTAATGAAGAATAAATGTGTAACATGAAGAATAAAGCCAGCTTAGGGACAATGACTTGCACTACACCATCATAGATGTAAACTTAACCCAAAACAACAAAAATGCAAATCTGCAAAGTTTGCTGAGAGGACCCTTCCAGACTTCTGGGTTTAAGCACTACGCATTCACAGCAAAGATCTTTTTCTCAGTGGTAGAAACAAAGATAAGCATCTTCACCATCTTTTTATGTTCTCAAACCAACCATGTATATTCCCTGGCTGCAGAACAAAATTGCATCAGCTGATGGTCTTTATGCCCAGGAATTCAAGAATGGACAGAATGGATGAAAAGTAAGAGCAAAGGTTATCAACTGTTAACCTCTAAGATCAGAAGGAATGGTGCCATAGGGAGCATCTCTGATCAGGCCCTGAAATCTCAGCGCTTTGCACTGAGATTTAGCACCGTATGTACTCAGCAGTATATACAGTGTTAGCAAAGTTTTTATTTTTAAATAAATAAAGGCCAGAAAGTACAGATTTCCTTAACTCTCCAGTGGCTTCAATTATGCAGTACTGCATCCACCATGTAAGCTGTATTTCCAGAGCTTTAACACTTGACATTTTGAGATAAAATGTCATGAATAGAATTTGTGAACCTCTCTCTCTTTACACTCCCCCTTTGAATTTAAATCCTTAAAGGCATCAGACCACTGCTTTCTCTTCCCCCAAATTCAGTTTAATGGCACCTTTACAAAAACCTTGCTTTAAGTCTTATTGCAAGAGCTATTTTTTCCTAATGCTGCCCACTGTAAGCTAAATAATTATTTTTCTCATCATTAAGTTCTCCAGGTAGAGTCGCTCAAGCCTACCAGTAGGCTCTCTGCTGGCTGCTTGCTTCCCCATATGTTCCCTCATTCCAACACAGGACCACAACAGTTTGTTTGAAGAAATCAAAGCCACCAGCACAGGTCAGAGCACATCTTCCCTCCACGGTATGCCAAATCTCAGCGTTCTTCAATTACTCGCTATGCAGCTTACAGACTTCCTCACATTTACCTCCTTAGGCTCACTCTTCTCACTTTCAGGGCACTGTCTCATATGCCGTGAGCAAGAGATGACAGGAAAGTAGAGGGTACAGAAATAAACAACTCTTGCTGTACTCTGAATTCCTAGACAGCCTTGAATATGAAACAGGGACATAAGAACCAACTATTTCCCTAAATTAGCCAATTAGTATGGTAAGTTTAATAGTATCATGCATGTGGCTGACTTTTCTCATCACGTTGACTGATATACCAGTAAAACTGAAGAACAGTCGTTAATTCTGTAACTCTTCTAAGAAGGCAGCTACGGTGAACCTACCACCTGGAAAGAAAGTTTTGCATGCGTTTTCTCTACTTTAAGATGGAAAGAACTTTAGTCCCAGAATCCCTTTCCTCCAATCTGATGAAAACACTGCTTTCCAACTCCACTCTACCCTGTCTGCTACTTTATTTAGTTTGCCTCTAATTGTATGGCTCTTCCTGAAAGGTCAATTGTTCCTCATCCAGCTGATGGCCTCCTGATGGAGTCTGAACTGATTATTACCCCCTGCTTATTTATATAAGCTGTGGTCAAGACATTGTTGTCATTATTAAGATGTGATGTCTTGTCAGGGATGCTTTAACAAGTGAAAGAGCTAATGTGACAGCTCTGAGCTTGGAGAGATGGGAGAAAAAAAAGTTGCTTTTCCTCTTCTCCAGTATTTGCCCTGTGCTGTCATGCTGTGTGGGAAGGCCATATTGGCATCTGTTATCCATTCCCCTGAAGGAGTCCTTCACAAGAGTGAATCTGCCTGCAAAGAAAACGGGAGGATTTTGAAGACAGTATGTGGAAAGTTGCCATCGGTCTTCCAGAAATCTCTTCTTTAAATCTCATAAGACCTGACCTGGGGCACATGAAACCACAGCGCTTGTGAAATACAAAATCATCACACTGAACTCTCTTTCAGCCATTTGCATTTTCAACAATTTCTCTTCAGAGAGATGCCCTGTGCCTACGGGAATATTTGCCTCTATTCACAGTTGACTTTTAATCTAAGATGGAATCTGTTGGCTTTCTTTTATAGTTGACAGTGAAGTTGTGGCTCTGTTAAGATAAGTGTTCTCTTTGTCGCCTCTTCTATAAAAATTCCTGGAAGATGTGCCCTCGAACAAATCTCCCAGAATACCAGGGCAGAAATAAAGTAGTGTCGCTATTACCAAAAGCACTCAGCAAATCCCACACAGCCCAGGAGAATCCAGTGGAAGATGATGAATAAAGATGTTCAGTGTGGCCAGATAAAAGTACCAAACAAGCACCAAGTGCTGAATTATAAATCTTGAAATCCAGAAGCATCTATTAATCTTTTAATTTTTTTTTTATCCTCATGTCTAGGATTTTTTCTTTTTCAATCTAAGATTCTCAATGTGAGAACTTCTTCAATTTGATAATTTTTAAATATAAGAGAGATCACATTCACTTAGGACACCCTAGAAATTAAAGAGACGACCCTTTCTATATGTATTTATATATATAGACAGATTTTTAACAGCCTACTTTTTCATTAATAGATACACTTACATTAATAGATACACTTTCAACACACAAGAACAGAGATACTTTTCTCAGGCCTTCAGCTTAAGACCATCCTATATACAATGAGAAGCACAAGCAAAAACTTCTTAAACTTTGTAAAAGAGGAATTTTTAAAACTACAGCACTTTGAGCATAGGGGTATTAGCAAGAATATGTCCTTTGTTAGTAGTCTTTCAGGCAGATATGTCTGCCCTACTCAAATGATGACTTAGTGTCGTGGGAATCATATTTCTTTTTCACTGTTTTATAGCCACTCATCTTGAACTGACATTGTACAGCACTCTTCACTACTGGTGTCAGATGGCATATCAGCATCCAGAGCAGCCTCAGCATCTTCCAGATGAAAAGTTTCTGTGATTAACTTTAGAAATGTCAATCGTTCGCCACGTTCAGTATTCAGGCTTGTTCATCAGTTAGTAATAACATTCCTAGCTGAACAGAAAATGTGTTCTGAATAAGTGCTAGGAAAAGGAAAGCTTAAACATTTGACAGCAGTTAGAGATGAAGCAGACTATACTTTTTGTTTCTGAAACGAGGATTTCAATGGACTTCTGCACCAGACGAAACTACAAGATTACAGAAACAGACCTTTGCTTCTACTTTTTTTATGACAACTACTACATTTCTCATCTCTGCCCTGCAATTAAAAGGGGAAGATACCAGAAAGAGCTGAAGAAGCAAGCAACAATAAAGGAAAAATAAGCTGATTCTAGCTAGTCCCCTCATTTCTTTCTGTGCCATACACATTTCATTATTAGATTAGAAGCTTCTTCCAGCACCATCTCCATGGGCTTTGAAATTGCCACCGTTAGAAAGTACATCACCAAAATTATTTTTAAACTGTGGATTGTACTATAGAGAATCTCATCTTTTATTTTTATTTTTAAATGTAACAGAGGAAAGGCATTCATTAGAGGAATATGACAGCTGAGGGGAAAAAAATACTCATCGTATTTGGAAGATACAGAAGAGAAAAAAAAATCCTGGAATATGTTCTTGCACTCTCAGTCTGAATACCTTTCTCTTCCCTGACTGGTGTCAAACATAATCCATCAAATTAATTCTGCACGTAATAAAAATGAGTTTTCTCCAACTCACAGAGCTCTGAAGTCAGTTTCTCTTCATTCTCATGGAAGTTAAACTGCCGTCTAAATGGATCGAGGTGAATCCCTCAACAAGTTGACCAACCTATTTTCAGATGCATCCCATTGTCTGCAAGATGCATTGGTCAGGAGGCCAAAAAGAAACCAGCAGCAGGTCTATGATCCTTGCAGTAGCAGGGCCTGTAGACACAGCTCTCTGATCCGCTTTTGCCAGTAGGCTGGACTTCAAGCACTCCCGCTCTCCCATGGGGACTGCCACCACAGGAACAGCTGCTCCATTTGCACCGCTCAACACTGCTGCAGCATTCAACACCCTCAACAACAGCTTCAGACAAGAAAACGTGTATCAAGACAAACTCAGAAGTGAGTGAAATACTGGACTTAAAAATACCAAGGCGAGTGAATTATGTCCTGCTTAGATGCTAACAAAAAAAAAAAAAAAAAAAAAAATTGCAAAAGAGGAAAAAAGATCACACGCAAGAGAAAAGACAAGGCCAATGTTGAACAGGAAGTGAAGATCTCTCCCACGCACAAGCAAATAAACTCCTCATGCATTATTTATGTGTTGTGCAGCTGGGGACTGGTACACCTCTTCTGAAGAGGAAAAACACATCCAATATCCTCATAGCTCTAAACTTGCAGTAACCCCCTAGAGAAAAAATTAAGAGGCTGAGGTGTGAGGAAGGGTTACAAGTCAAACAGTGCAAGAGTTTTCTTGATGGTGTAGTTTTTTGTTTGTTTTTGTGTTGATAGTGTTTTTTTTTTTCCTCCTTCCCCTCTCTTTTCCATTTTAGAAGCTGGATGCTTGTCCACAGACATGCTAGATTGAACTGGTTCAAGTCTGAGAATTATGCGCAGTGTCTATAACAAGTAAAGAAGAGGAGGAAAAGCAATTCCTAGCACAGTAAGTTACCACAGCCACCTTCAAAAGAAAGCACATCCACAATTCAAGCAGTTGTGGCATTATTCCATTTTTCAGTGCTGTCCTTCTGATACACTGGACTATCTTGTACTGCAGCTTATTAATCCCCCACATCCCCTGGCATTCCCCCTTCACAAAGGGCACTCCACACAGTTTCTTCATGCACAACCCAAGCAACATTATTAAGAACCTGTAAGGGTCAGGCAAAAGCCCAGAGCCAGAGCTCTGGCAGAAATCCAAGCTGAAAGAGACACTGACTATGCACAACGGCAAGTGAAGAAAGACAGCTTTTCCCCAAAGTGGTATTTTAATTCAGAAAGGAACCTTCACTAATCTCAGGAAGGGCTTATTATTATCTGTGCAGCAAATGGGACTGCAGTTGGTCTACATAAAGCATTAACTTCCTACAGGGTGTTTTAGATTTTAAATGATGAAGGACCAGACTTAAACCAGAAGTCAGCTGGAACTCTACTCTTACCTTTAATTTGATTTAAGCACACCAAAAGGGAGGAAATGAAAGAGCAGCAGTAACAAAGAGACCTCAGTGGAAGGCAGGGTACGGGGAGGGGATCCCCTCAGGGAGGGATTGACATGGGAACATATTTCTGGTGAGACCAACCTCCCTCTCTGGGATCAACCCCTGCAGTGTGCTGCTGAATGTATTCCTCCCTGGCCAGTGCCAGGGACACTGCAAGACAGCAGTTACACTCTGTCCAAGCTGGAAACACAATACATTGTCAGTGCAGTTGTCTAGTTGAAAGGTAGCTGTGTGTATGACATCTCACTGGAAATAAATGACTTCACTTATTAAAGGCTTTTTGCCATTGGACCATGATGTTCTTCACTATGTTCCCAGTCAGCATGAGTGAATTCACTAATGAAAGTGAACTTGGCTTAGACAATGACTAGCTCCACTGACTTTGGGCAAGACCTTTTCTCTGCAACAACTCCCAGATACTTTATGAAAGGAAGGAACAACTTCCATGGTGCACCGGGGACAGAACTTAACACAAGGGAACCAAAACCTGGGTAGTGGATGCCAACGTTACAGAAGAAACAGCCACTACACTGCCGGGGAGGGGGGGGAATAAAATAAATAAAAAGTTTCTACCCTAGACCATAGGTAAGTATAAACAGCGATGGTTTTCCAGCATGAAATTTCTAACCTAACAGACTAAGACATTAGACACAAGGATGACATACACTAAGAGTTCTGAAACCCACTAACACAGGGTTAACTGCAAACTTGATAGAAAAGCAGAGCTGAATATGGCAGGCATCCCAAGCTACTTGCCTCCCAGCCCATCACTTGAAGATCTACATTACAAAAGAATTTCCTCCAATGCTCTTCCTGTGATGAGCTTTACTGAAAAAAAGAGGGGAATCTAAAAGAAAGATGAAAGTACAGAGATGTGGGTTAGAAGAGGTCAAAAAAGCCACCGCGTACTGTTACCAGGTTCACAGCAATGTTTCATTATTAAGTATTTTTCTTCTCTTCCCTATCCTGCACTGTAAAGCATGCCTTTTTCCAGAATGCTCAAAAGTACCAATAATCTAATTAAAGGCATAAGAAAAAACAGTTAAAATACTTGGTTCTTTTGAGAGCTGTGCATTTTGGAGCAGAAAGCAAAGTGCTAAAGAGTGGCCATCATTAAAAGAATGGTTTGCTTAAAGAAAATCTCCCACACATGAAGTGGACTGTGAAGCATTTAAGAGAATAAAAATATTTTTAGAGACCTTGTCAGATAGGAAGAGCTAGGTGGGGATTTTACAAAACCTGCTCTTTTAACCTGAAACGTGTGAGCTACACCTACAGGCTCTATAGTTATCCGAAGTTCTCATCAACCGAGCTACGATTAAAACCATACACGGAGACCTCCTGGCTGAAGTAGAGGTGGACTGCAGAAATTGCTCCCCTCTGGGCTGATGATGGCTAACACACAAAAGCTGATTATTCTTCCTAAAGATTATCACTCTACCTTCAGGGTGTGCAATTCTCCTTTCTTTAGGTCTGTGCAGCTCTGTTTGGTATTCCAGTCAATGAGCAGATTCCTCCTATTTTTGACCACCCTCTTAAATAACGGGCAAGAGCTGCAGCTGTCTCACTGAGCACTCAACTCTTTTCCCAGCGAAGTTGAGGGAAACTGCCAGGATTCATTCCTCTGTTCTGGAGGAGACCCAACCAGGTGCCTCACATTCACGCAGTCTGCTCAGCCGCACTGATTCACAGAGAGAGCTTGCTCAAAATTTTGCAGAAGTATACACCCGGAGGAATCAGTGGGATTTAGAGCTTCACCGTGTCATTGAGGATTTGGAGACAGATTTAAGTAGCAACTCAGGGTCAAGCTTTCAGCTTGTGACACATTCATCGTGGCTGGAGTGCCTTTCAGTTAAACACCGACCCGCATCCATCAGGCAGCTTGAGAGCGCTGAGCACAGGAACACCCTCTAACACTCCTGGCTGTAAGCTCCCCATCAGCAGCAGGTCTTGGTATGCCCAGGAGTATTCATCTGGGCAGCACAGCACTCTGAGTATGCAACCATTCCTCTTCTCACTGTGCAAATCCTTTTTAATAATCATGCTTAAATTAAGAAAATAAATAAATAAATAATAAGATACACTCCTTGATAAATAATCTTACAAATACTAGCAGTCCATCTGACATGTCCAAGCATTATTTTTATATATCACAGCTTTCTACTGCTTGCATCAGAAACCAGACCAGCAAGCTACAGAAGGATTTTGGGCAAGGACATGATAACTCAGATACTTTCCATCCCGGCAGGAGGTTAGGCATTGAAATGAGAATTTGAAGTACAGAACAAGACCCAAGCTAAACACCATGGCAATAACTGCTGTCTACCATGCAGCAGATCCTTTGTATTTTCTCCTATTTTTATCACCGAAGTACTTAGCTTCACTACTCAGGGAAGCACATATGATTGATCAAACATTATTCCTTTCTCTTCCCTGGTTGCTAGTTATTTAAGCCAAGTTGTTTAAAAACTATTGCAAAATTGGCTTATATAAGGAAAGAGTAAAATGTGACCTGGCAAATGATACTGAAATTTGAAGTCAATTGAAATTTTGAAGCATCTTTAGCTCATCCAACAACAACAACCAGCATAATTACTGAAAAAAAAAAAAAAAAAAAAAAAAAAAAAAAAAAAAAGCTAATCCTGTATAAATTAGAGGAACACACTGAAATATCTGAATTTGTGCTGCAGTTTAACAAACTGAGGACAACTCTGTAAAATAAACAGCAAAATTCCTCAGATAGGGAGCATTTAAACCATGATCAAGTTCCAAAATAATGCTATAAACTCAGGAGAAACTTTTCATGCCTCAGATTATATCAATGAATAGGCTCTTGGAAGCAGTAAGACAGAGAAAAAAAATGAAATGATCATTAAGGAGGAAATAAAATTGGAAGGGGAGTTGCTGTAGTGACTGAGGATTGCTGCCAAATACAGTTGTTATACTGGTTTAAATATCAATGCAAGAGGAGCTTAAAAAAAAATCCAATCTAAACAAGTAACAACTCAGGTCAGATGTTTTTCATCATTTCAGACTTCCCAACATCACTGTCTATTTCTGCAGTATTCCCCTTTGCCATTTTGATTTCTCACATCTATTCATGTTGGTTTGGGATGTGGTGATTGTGGCTACGTGGATTTTTTCTTCTGGCCATTTGCAACTGAATTTTCTAGACTCTGGAATGGCCAAGTGAAAGCATTTTCTTTTATGAACTGAAGTGAGGAGTGGTTCCACTTGAAACATTTAGCCAGTAGTTAAAATATAATCCATGTTTTCGTTTGTTAAAGAATGATACACAGGAAGAAAACATAACTATCGGTGCCAGGGAAGTTTTCTGGAAATCAAAACCTGATGGAATCCGAAGAGTTAACATTCAGATTACACAAACGATGAGGAGTGCAATGTACTTACTGAAATTAAATGTACCTGCTCCTGGGTATAAATCCAGCACCAGCTATTCCAAGCCCCCTATATTAAATTTTATTCATGAAGTTCAAACCAAGATTATGCTGATAAAATGCCAGACTGCATCTGCACTCCCCAGCAACAATACCAATGATAATTCCTGTTGCTCCTTTGCTAAATTCAGTATCCTTATGTTTTATTACAGCCGCACCAGACCCTTAACCTAGCCAAGTTTGCACTGCCAGTTGGCATTACAATCCTTCCAAAAATAAACATACTTGTAGTTCTGCTATCTTGGCTCCAAAATGTCCATTTCTCTTCAGTTTATGATCAGCCTTGTCTCTAACACACTGCCAGCTGTTCAAAAAGGCCCCAAAGGCTACAGATCAGCACGGAATTGTCACAACTGGGGTGCTTCCCCCTCCCTCTTTTAAAAGGCTCTCTTTCTGGAGATGTTTCTTCGTTTTATGGGTTTAAACAGACTTGACTCAGATTGGAAAGAACCCATGTTCTGGGTCAGCCAGAAATTAGGAACCCAATAGGAGTATCACCTGGTAGGTTTTTCTGGTCTGCATTGCACAGAAGCCAGGGGTGCTTGGATTTAATTTACGTATTGTCTTGCACCCAATATCTGGGTTTCTATCTAACCTCTCCTACTTAGATGTTATGCTTTCAGGCCACTGCAGGTCAAATCCGGAGTGCTTAGGATCCTGTTTTTGAAACAGTGCAGCCACAACCAGTGTGCGGTAGCCATCTAAGCCATGTTTCATGTCAAAACATCTTTATCTGCACAGCACTGATGCAACTTTGGGAGGCAGGCAGTTCACAGCTTTATACACTGCTCATTAAACAAATACAGTCAAATGAGGGAGAGCACAGTGGTAGTGTTCCAGACGCACCAACATGTTAAATGAAACATTCATGTTAAATGAAACAAATAACCAAACAAGCGAGGTAGAAAAGGGAAGAGCAGAAAAGCAGGCAAGAGCCATCATCAAATGATTAAAATGATTAAAATGAAGGGGGAAGAACAGCTGCTACCTGTGTGCACCAAGACAAGAATGACTAGGTTAATTTATACCAATGGAGATGGAAGTTCACTAAAAATAAAATAAAATAAAATAAAATAAAAAGGAACAGTCTAGTCTACTTGCTTTGCCATTAAGTACAGACCTGGCAAAAACTTTTTAGCATGACTCTCACTATTCTGCAAGGAGAGATTTATCTTTTTTTTTTTTTTTTTTTTTTTAATAAACTTAACTTCCCACAAGCTTTGCCCCTCAGCCTGCATATAATAAAAATAATACTAATTAGATAGCCATTTATTTTGAACCAATTGCAGGCACAGGGTGTTCCTTAATGTTTCATCTGAAGATGACAAAATATGCTTCTGTTTAGGAAATCAGTAAGGTGTAAAGACAAGATCGATTACCTGTGGCACTCTCCTCACAGAGTTCTCCGGGTGGGAAACCCATTTAAACCATCCACATCACTGAGGCCTTGTGCTAGCAGCTCGCTCTCAAGCACACAATGAAGCCTCTGTCTGCACACACGACGCTGCCCAGACACTGCCCGCTCAGCCAGCTGCCTCTTCAGAGGTACGCAGCCAGACGAGCAAGCACACAGCACACGAAGGATTTCTTTTTCCAGGCTTTATGGCACCAGTGTAAATTCCAAAATAACTTCCAGCTTCATCTTCTTCCTCCAACCACACCCAGGCCCTTTCTGTCCTCACGTCCCAGTGCTTCTTACAAACGAGTGATTACACAAAATCTTTTTACCTGACATGACTTCATAAATATGTTCAAATATAAAGAGGCATGAAGAAGCTAATACTTCACTTACAAGCAGCAAGGGAGGACTTTCTGAATAAAAGAAGGCATATGAGATCCTGGGCCAGATGCTTATCCAAACCTACTGCTGTTTGGCTTCAATCTTACACGCAACCCATTTAAAGGGGGCCTCATCTGAAGCAGATAGACATGAGCATAATTATCTGAGAACCATGAAGTTGATGATTTGTTCATAAACTACACAGTAACAATAATTTTACCCTGAAAGGCTATGTAATACCAAGTGCTAATAAAATCCGAGGAACCCAAGTGTGCTGAAACATTTGTCTGGGTTGTTGGATTGCTTTCTGGGCTTTTAATGACCCATATTAGCAAACACAGCTTCCTCCAAAACAGATTACAGAAGAGCAACGTCACTTGAATTTGCAGCAGTAGGTAGGTACTATATGATAATATCATAATGCTTCAACTAACGTATTTTACTTCTCTTACTTAATAAGAGACAGAAAACATTAAGAATGCAAATACCCTAAGCAATTGCACCTCTTTTCCTCCCTCTGTAACCAGTTCTTCACAACAGCGTCTAACCCAGAAGAAGAGATCTCATAATGCATTTTGTTGCCATCGTTCTTCCCAGGAACAGATAATGGGTTCTTATATGGTTTCACAATTCAGTCTTTGCGAGACCCTTAAGTATTGAAACACATCTTTAAGGGAAATGATTCACTGATGGCACTCCTAGGGACTTGCGACCCAGCACTGAAAAGAGGTTTTATCACTGAAATGCAACTGGTAAGGGGCACTACTTCTTGTTGTTAGGGGTCGGGGGATGGATGGTGGACGGGACACAAACCAAAGTCTTTCTCTCCCACAATGACATGATTTAAATGCTTTTTATCTTCAGGGGAGGCAGGAGGTGACAGGAATACAGAAGCTTTCAAACTGACCTCAGATTCATATTTTGACATTATGCCATGCCTGGTATATACTTCCTGCATTCATTTACCTAACCCATGAATTAATTATCAGCCAAACTATACAAACTATTCAAGTTTGAAAAGTATATATTATAATCTAATGCAGAAATACCTCACAGGTCAAAAACCTCACAAAACGTACAGTTTAACTGAGGGAGACCAAAAGTGATTTATATGACACAAGCACATATTATAACTACAAATCACACGAGCTGTTGACTTTTCAGTTAAAGAATATCTGAGCCATCAGTACTCTTAGGCTTAATTAACTTAGAGCAAGCACAACTCTTAAACTATTTTTAATTAATTCTTTAATTATGCAATAATCCCTGACAAATCATTGCTATACATAAAGGAATGACCAATTTGCTAGACAATTCTGGCAGTGTTTAGAATTTTAACTTCCTTATCATTTTCTAAGCCTTTTCTTGAGCAAGAAATCAGCCTCAAGAAGTCCTTAACAGCCACAAAATACTGTGAGGGGGCCCTTAGGGGAAAGTTATTTGGAGTGAAGTCCCACGTACATTAGCATTGTGAAGTTTCAGCAACTCCATACCTCACAGCAATTCAGAAGATCCTTTGACTCAGCAGCATGGTACCTCCCCTAAACCCTAGAGGACATGGGACAGCCCCAGCTGTGTTCATTGCTTCAGCCCAAACAGGAGTCACAGGCATAGCACCAATGTATCTCTATAGTATTAGAATGCATTAATGAACATAGCAGTGCTCACACGTTGGCTGACAATAACTGTACAAACAGCAATTTCATCTAATAGGTCTGTTTTCTCCACCTATGGAAGATTTTCTTGCATAACTCCCATTAATGTTAATAGAGCTGGACTTACAAATCCCTGCCCAAGGTGGAATACGGACACTCTCACTGCTGTGCCTTTGGCCAAGGTTAAAGGAAAGCATTCACAGCATTTTAACCTCTGCCCATTTTGCTCAATCTCAGGGGCTTTAAAATGTAAACCTTAAAAATGATTAACTTTACCTTAAGAAAAAAAAAATGCACCGTTTTGCTTTTTGTTTTGTTTTTAATCAACAAGCATACCCATCCCTGTAGGCCAATTATAAACAAATCCAAATAAGAAAACAATTCTTAATACCAGAGTATACAGATAAGACAAATAGAGCTTACAGGCTACATTTTAGAGAAGATGCCTTTCAATTCCAAAGAGAACAAATATTCCACTGTTTTCTGTGTTTACTCCCTACCAACTCTAATGCAAACAATTAAGCTGATTCTTCTAAAAGGTAGATCGTGCAACAAGGAATACCACTAAAACCTAGAGGGAAAAAACTAGAGGGAAAAAAAAAAAAAGTACTAAAAGACTCAGGTCACGGTCAAACAAAATCAGTGCAGGCAACTCTCAGATTGCAGTTTCAGTTGGGGTCCAACTCACTCTGAAGTACACTGCAGCCTGGGTACCTAATTCCATAGTGCGGGTTATAGGCACTAACCTACAAGAGAACAGTGGAGGCACAGTCCCAATGCCCAGTTCATGCTCACCAAAAATAGACTGAGACAGAACACATCTAATGGAAAACTAAGGAATCGTTTCACTGAAAATATAAGCAAAGACATGCTGAGACTGAGGTGGGAACACTGGTATCACTATCACCACATGAGGAAAAACATGCAAAGAAAGATGGAAGAGGGTACTGGTGGGACAGCAGCCCCTATTTTCACTGCTACTCTCTGCATTTCACAAAAAAGGGAATTTCCATTCTGTATGAAGCCTTGCCATTTTGAACTGACTTTTCAAACCAAGCAAGAAGAAAAGGTCAACATTTCTATACAACAGAACTTTTTAAATGTTGGTTCAGAATTATTGACATCTCCCTAACAATATCAAAACAATCTTAAGCATAAATACAGTTCTGAATAATAAAACCAAAAGTTAAAAGGACATCAAGCACAAAAGTACAACGAAAGGTTTAAATGTTTTTTTTTTTTTTTTTTTAATCAAAAGAAAGGCTGAGTATGATGTACCCACAAAACTGTTAGCTGACAACGAAGCTGCATTTTCAGAAGCTCCCACTTTTTTCTTCTCTATTTCCTTCCTCAGCCTGCTATGTGTCCATGGCTTGGCATTAGACTGTTTGCAATGCAGTGCCTGCTCAGTGTTTAAAACCCAGCTGTCCTGTAACACCTCTAGAATTTTAAGCCTCTCCTTCCAGTTCTGCTGTTTCCTTGTATAATACATCATTGCAATTAAGGATTATAAAGTATTTATTTTAATGTAGGACAAGAATATCAGGCAGGAAGGAAACAAACTATCATCACCTTCCCCATGCCATGCACATGATCTTCTTTCTAACGTGACCGAAATACAATAGTTTGACAGGCATTACAATTTCTTTCTACAGCTAATGCAGCTGGGAAGTAATGGAGAGGCTTTGGGGTTCTGCATCCTTTCACCCAGCCTAAGAAGAGGCAAGGACATTTAAGTTGGATGTATTTAGACTCAGTGGGTCTTAATAAAAGGTGATTATGTCAGTCAATAAAAAAGCAGTGCAAGACGGAACCTCTCCTGGAAAGCAGTGGTTCTGTTCTCCAAGAAAACCTTCCAATGGCTCTTATTAAGGATTTGAAATATGGTAAGGATTATTTCCCTTTTCTAAATACATCTCACCTGAAGCTGGGGAAGAAACCAATCACAAAATCAGCTGCATGCATTTCAGCACGGAAGATCTCTCACACTACAATTACATTACTCTTTTCTTCAAAGGGACATCACTGTTGTTTGACTTCTTACCTTCCATCCACACCTCCAGTGGTTAATGAATCATTCACACAGTGAGATTTTGCGGAAAAGTTAAGTAAGAAATCTTCTGGGTAGAGGAAATAAGTTGTTACAATAACAAGCAATTTACTATCTGAATGCTACACGTACTGTATCATCTTATTTGTATTTCACAGTTAATCTCCCCACTCACAAAAGTTTTATCGGATCGGAGGCATGTGCTGTATTCCCTTTTATAAAATTTTACAGTCCCGTGCTATTCTCAGGGCTTGTTTTATAGGCACAATTTGCTGCTTTAATCTCACCCAATTGTCATGTTCTAAATCACAGTGTATAAAAATGTCTTAAAAGGAGAGATGCGCTGAAGGGTAGTACTTAATTACACTTACTGCCTGATTTAAATGTTATCTGTGCTTTGCCAAGTGCCAGGCACAGAGTAACCCAGCAGTGCAAATCTGCATAAACTGATACAAGTCATTATTGGGCTTTTAATAGCAAGCCAGTTCTCCTGTGCAGCATTCTGATGAAGGTGTGTTCCTCCTCCTCCTCCCCCATTAGCTTGTGAGAAAATTAAGAAGAGAGGTTGAGGAAACTGCTAATTGGTAGGGTCTTTCCAGCCACTCTTTTCTTCCCTACTTATTTATTTTGATCTCCTTACAGAAGCCTTTGTCAAGACAATTTCACTGGTCATCCTTATAAGTCTGATGTGTCCTAATGAAACTGAAAAGCAGAGAACACAGAGCACACAAAAAAATCCATTTTTTTGGTGGTTTCATATTCCTTTTGTAGTATTGCCACTCTGAAACAGCTTCTCTTTATACCATCTAACAGCCCCTTCTTCCCAATGCTCTCTCCCCTAACTCAAAAAAAAAAAAAAAAAAAAAAAAGGAGAATCAAAGTTTTAAGCAATTAATCTGTTGGTTTTTGAATTCCTCCTCTCCCACTGAAGCAAGCACATCAAGGGACTGACTTGCTTCCACACTAACTACACAAGGCATGCAGTTAAAGCCTCTGGCTCAGGGAAGCAGAAATGCAGCTCAGAGCACAGCATAGCCAAAAACTTTCTACTTCGCACTCCAACCCTGTTCCAACGACAAGTCAGATGCCCCAAGCCAGCACAGCCTTTGTTAAGGTCTATCACATTTAGTGAGCCTGCAGAAGTACAACAAGCTCTCCCAACAACCTACAAATCCTCTTTATTTCTTGTACATACACGAAGTATAGATTCAATTCACTCTTCTTCCCCCCCTCCGTGGATGTGCTGTTCTCATGGTTAAGCCCTGAAAGAGTCTCAAAGGGGCCAAAATGCATCACTTCATGCCAAGCAGACAGCAAGTAGATGTGAGAGAACACCAGTGAATCAGTCTCACATACTCATCAGCTTTCTATTAAAATGAAATTTCTAACTTTGAACCCAGTTTGAACAATGTCAGAGCAGTCCCATTTATGTAGTACTGCTGCTTACCCGTTTATGTACCATGGTCCAGTCATGAGACTTTATCATTTTCATATGCAAGATGAAAACTACAACCTTGTCCCTTATAGGTGTATGAAATACATATGTGCTCCTGTTCCCAGTCACAGCTGTGCCTACACTGCTCTTATTTTAGCCTTTGGAAAAATAAGCATCAGTTTTGAACAGTCTTCTGGCTAAATACTTGGGGAGACAGGACTCAATAGAATGACTGGACATTTTATCATCTGATTTTAAGCACTTTCCAATGCAGTGTGAAATGCTAACCCCCTTCAGCTTCCCAGGGAGCTAAAGTGATGTAACATCTCGCATGGCAGGAGCTGGACCCCTCAGAAGAACCTGGCCTGAGCAGAGGAACAGTGCAGCTCAGCAGACTGGTGCCACAGCAGCTTTTCCAGCTCAAGGGCAGTGTGATCCAGCCCAGCCTCTGGTAGGATGACTTCTAACAGCTCCCAAAGCCCAGCCTGTGGATCCCTGGCAATATAACTTCCTTCAGGAAGAACAAGGAGGGTACGAGGGAGCAAAAAAGCTAAGGCACCAGGAAAATGCCATTCCCAAGAATCTCATTTGCTCATTTCTTCTAAAAGGAAGAGCAATATTTTCCAGACTACTGGTCTCTGAAGCCACAGGAGGAAGTTTCAGAGCTGTCTCAGGGGATCCTATCACACCTCAGCAGTGATTTTAATTAAAATTTTGATGACAAAAGTGCACAGTCCTCTACAAGTAATTTAGAGCGTTAAAGATGATGCCTAACTCCAGAGTGTCTGAGACCCACTGGATTATAAAACTGTAGGCTTAAACATAATGAGTTGCTGGCTTCAGTTTGTTTCGTGACTATGAAACGTTCAGTCATGTAAAGGCTCATTATAGTGGCCACAGACTAAATTTCTGTGAAGACAAAATTGACCTCACCACATCCAGATGCAGCCACTCCTTGAAAGGAAGAAACATTTTAGAGGAATTGTGCAGCAAAGCCTTCACTTTGCCACTGCGGTCACATCACCCTCCTAGCAGATTGACTCCTCTGATGGGTATTAGCACACATCTCTTTGCTACACACATACCAAGTTCATCAACTCTGGGGCTTCTTCTCAACTCCAATGAACTCAGCTTATTTCCCCCCCCCTCCTAACGTAAGGATATTATAGGATTAATTACTTAGCAAGGTCTTCAGAAAATGATCTGCCTTTGAATCATCTACAAAAGCTCAAGTGAAATTCCAGAGATAAACAAACACGAACTCCCTTTTAATTAAGCAGCGTGCCTCTCTGTAGGGGGTGACGGAGTGAGCAGATGCAGGGGGGATTGCCAATTAAGATACAACTTCTTTGATAGGAAGGGTGCAGCCATACACAGGAGGAAAAAGGAGAGGAACTTGCCATAGAAGTCATTATTTTAATTGGCTGCTCAGAAAGATTATGCATTCCCCACATCTGATGCTGCCAAAAAAAAGTATTACTGATCCAAAATACTAAAAAGCCATCAAAACATCTTCTAAGCTGCTTGTACCACGTTAGTACTAATGCTGCCTGCACTCCTCGCTTATCCTGTTTGAGAGAGCTGTAATGCAGGGAGCTAATTCTCAGGGTTAATTAGACAAAGAAACAGATAACGTGGGTTTCTTTTCTTATTATTGATTATTATTCAGTAAAGACTGGGCATTCCTAGCAAAAACTTCTTGAAAGGAATGTACAGTATTTCTTGCATAACTCAGCTTAAAAGTAATAACAACCAAAAGCCATGTGCACAGCTAAATAATGCTGGGAAATTCCATGTATCTGGATGCACTCAGAGTGAACCTGAGGATGACCAGCTACCTTCTGCATAACTGCTCTGCCATCCCAGTATTTTCTTTATGTTGACCTTTATTTTCTGTGACCCTAATGGTGATGGTTTCATTCTCCCAGCTTCATTAAAGAGCCACATGTTAACTTTCTATTCTCTTTTTGTTTGGTTTTAATGGAAACGCAAATCAGTTTTTGCACGGTTTGCTCCATGCATGCCTTTGTGGGGGGAAGAAAGGCAGGAAACTGAGAAATGGTTTATCTGATTTGGAGCCTGCTTGGGAATCTTGATTTTGCCTCCTTGTACAGTATGCACTGACCGCAGAGAACAGAGGATTATGCTTAGGAGAATTCAGACATGAAAATACAGAAAGAAGAAGCTGCTTTATCCAAGGCTTCTTCCCCTGAAGATGACGGCTCTGTCATCCATTCGTACCAAAACACAAAAGCAGATGGGATTTCACTGTCTCTGCACAAAATAAATGAATGCAACAGAAAATGACCCCTTGTCTCTGTGAACAGAAGACAAGTTCAGTTCCTACCAGGAATGGGATAACCAGAAATGTATTTCTGCCTTGGAAAGGCTGCGAAGGCTGCAGAGGTAAGCTGGTACAGAGAAGCTACTCCCTTCAGGTTCCCTCCAGCTTGCAAGTCAAAACCAGCAGCGTTATTAAATTTCACAGTTGTACACAGCAAAAACACTTCTGGCCCTTGTGCTTGGGCAAAAGAGCCTGTAAAGGTGAACCACGTCATCTCAAAGCACTGCACTTATGAACTGTCTTTTTTTTATATTAAAAAAAAAAATGCAGTTTGAGATCGGGAAGTGAGAAAGTCACCAATTTGCTGGTTGGAAGATATGTTGACGAACATGTTATCGAGAACCAGCAAAGCCTTCCAGGGGCACAGCCCTACTGAGGGCCATCGTGTCCCTTAATTTTCACATAAACTACACCTTATTACCCTCTCTAAAGCACTCTGCTAGATACAGCCCTCCTCCTCATTTCTAGTCCAAACTGATTCATAGCCAAAGTACATCTTTTTATTCTTGCTCCAGTACTTTGCTTTAACTAATTTACTTCTTATCCTCCTTTGTGCTTGCCACCAGTATGTTTTTAATAAGCGATGCGGATTCTTTCCAGCTTTCCTTTTCCTTTATACATCTCCTGTGAGAGCCCCCTTCAAGGGCTTTCATCAGCTTTTCTCCAGCCCTGGCCCAGTTTGGATTCATCCTTCTCAAGAAGCAGTCACTAGAAGTACCTGCATTATTCCAGTGGAGGCACCACCTATGGTATTTCCACAGTCCTCAGTAGAAAAACCTCACCTGATGTGTTATCTGCCTCTGACCTTCCACAGCTTCATTTCAGGCACAGTTGATAGACAGATGATACTTGTTTTACCCCTCTGTTGCTTTTAACTGCAGAGCTCCCAGCTTACACCACAAATCCGTACAAGCCGTTCAGTGCACGACCTTGCACCCTGCCTTGTATTACCAACGTGAGGTCACTTTTTCCAAGCATGACAGCATTTGGCTTCAAAATTTGCTTCAACTCCATAAACCACTGTCATTACAGATCAAAGAAACACAGGAGCAAAAATATATCTCCCTATGTATATTTTTCTTTTCTCCTCCTTTTCACTGGTAAACCTCCCCAGCTCCTATCTTCAAGGCAGAAAAAGCAGAAAATAAGCACAAACTACTATTAAAAACATCCTGCCTTCCCATATTTTGGGGCAAGTGCTCTGCTTTTCTCTTTCACGGCTGCTGGCAGTCCCTGACCCCAGTGCACTCAGCAGCTCTTTGGGAAGACTCCAATCCACAATCAATATTGAACATCCATCTTTCCACAGCTCCTCTCAAATCATGATGTCTGTATGGAGTGCAGAGGATCAAATACCATGCTGAAAGCTTCCCCCACCTCTCTTGCACATTTTCTACGTGCATTGCAAGTGCACAGCACTTTTAAAATACACTGAAACTGGAAGAGCTTCACACTATTACCATACTTGGCTATCAATCAGAATCAAAATAAAATGCCTGAAAAAGTAAAGGAATTCAAGATACTTGATTTATGAATAAAAAGGTGAAGAAGGAACCTACTTACAACTAATTAATTCCTGCACATGAAAAGTACATCTGCTGCACGGCTGCCTCATCTAACTGACTTCCAGCATCTGGAAATCAAAGCCAGATCCACGATGGCTCAAGAAGGAAATAAGATGCAATTTTTCAGAGACAGAAGTGCTTCCACCTTCACTTTCCTTGCTTTCACTTTTCCACCGCTTGAATCCATTATCCCTATCCATTATCACTAATGAATCCTGGAAATTTTTCAGAAAAAAAAAGAAGAAAAGGAAGGTGGGGAGAAACTGTTTTCAAAGATGCAAGAGTCAAGCAAAGGACAGATGTGGAGAATCAATTTAATTTAAGCAGCTAATTTATTTAAGTCAGGAACCTCAGCTCCTCCCATAACTCACAGGAGAGAATCAGGTGCTAATTCGGAGCTTTGAATCACTGATTGGAGGCTCCATGTGGCTTCATGGCTCCTAAATTACACACCTGTACTTGGAGGTTACTACAGCTCTTTGTCACCTAGCTTTCCACTTAACACTGCAGGGACTTGGACACCTAATACTCCTTTTAATTTGGCTTAACAGCTGAGTGATGGCATTGAGGCAAGAATCAAAATCACAATGTAGGAAATATCATTTTTCCTTTAAAATTTGTGACTGTAGCGACAAGTCTCAAGAGTCTCAGGAGTTCTTTTTTGTTTGTTTTGGAGAAGGAAATACTGCACTAAAGTACAAGATACTGTGAATATCTACAAAAAATTTAGATAGAGACATGCGTATGCCACAACCATGGATGAAGCAAACTTCACGAGAACAGGCTGAGTGCAAACAACCCAGAGGTTGTTTTAAACACAGTAATGATTCAAATCACATTCATGACAGTGTTCTGTGCAGACAAGTCTCATAACTCCTTGTTTCTGTCCTTAACACATTTATCCTTTAAACAACACTTTTATTATTGTAAAACTTTGAAAGCAAGCACCAAACCCTTACCTCCTCCCTCTTAAAAAAAGTATCTTGAAACATTGCATTACTTGGAGGGGAAAACAACAACAAAGCATTGAAGTGACTAAACTTGCACATATCTCTCACTGGGCTTTATCTGGCACAGAGTATTGTCAGAACAGAAACGCAGGCTGGTCTCACATTATCTGCAATAAGATAGACAGTCTTTCATTTTAACAAGGTACCACTGCCAGTATCAGCCCTGCTGTGTAAAAAGCTGATGCAATGATTTTGTTATATATACAAGCGCAATGAAACCCAGTGAGAGCGGATGTGATCGAAGGCACCTTCCAGCAGCTGGCACACACACATACTCATGCAACACCTTTGTCAAGCTGGAGAAGCAGCTTCCATCCCACACCAGGGCAGCCACCAATGTTCCTGCCCAGCCCTGCCAACAGTGGGGTTATGCAGCCTGAGACCAGTAAGCACAGGCACTGCATTCAGCTCTGCACAGCTATTTTTAAGCAGGAAATCAAACTCCTTTAAAACCAAGAAGATTTCAGTATTTTTTCACAAGTGAAATGTTTAAAATTTCTCCGTCTACTATCACAAGATGGATGCAGAGAGCACAGACAGTCTCTCCACACAGACACCCACATTCTCTCTTGGGCATGCATCGGAGCCAGGTGTTCCCCAGCAGATGGGGCATGTTAAGGGGGCAGAGCCCTGCAACCCCACAAGGTGCTTGCTGCCATTGGGCAGGAGAGGTCTGTACCCACAGGATGGCTGCCCATGCCCTGCTTTGTCCTGCCTCTCCCTGCTCATCCCATGGAGGTGGATGGTTCCCCTTGCCCCTAGGGGTGCCACACCGCATGGGACAGCAGCTCCTGTGAGGCTGGGAAGGGGCAGAGGCAGCTTGCAGCTGCCAGCCCTTCAGCCCAGCTCGGCCACTCACCTGCACCTTGGACAGCTCATCGGGGTGGCATTAACCTTGTCCTCCTCCTCCATCCAGGCCTGCTTGGTTGTCCCCCCGCCATGCTGCTGAGGTCTGGCCTCAAGGGCTCCCACCACAGGGATGGGAAACACTTCCAGGAAGCGCCAAAGACACAAGCAGCAGGAATGGGGCGGCTCTGCAGGGACACCTTGCAGCTCCACTCCTTCCCGTCCCATCCTCCAGGCAAAGTGGGGAAACCAGGCTGCCAGCAGCACTTATATTACAGAGGTCACAAAGCGCCCCGTGACCCGTTGCTGCACACCCGTTGCCTGGACAGAGCCTGCATCATTGCAGGTCACAAAGGACCCCATGACCCGCTGCCACCTGCCTCGCCCCTCAGCCCCCTCCCACCACCCCATCACCTCATGGCTTCCCACCAGCCTGGCACCTCGTAGCCTCCAGCCTCCCCAGCCCCTCCACCCGTCCCACCACCCACCCCCTCACGGCTTCCCAGTGCCCCAGCTCTCTGAAGCGCCCATCAGCAGCCCCTTGTCACAGGGCCACCAAGCACTGGGCGGGAAAGGAGCTGCAGGGGTGGGTCACCAAACTTGTGGTGACGACGCCTGAGTGCCCAGACCCATACAGCTCTGTGTCTGTATTTCCAGGGCATAAGGAACTGGAGGGATGGGCAGCAGCAACTGTGATGCCCAGGTAGAGACCAGTGATGAGTGGTGTCTCTGAGTGACCTGTACAGGGACCACTATTATTTAACATCTCTGTCAGTGACATGGGCAGTGGGACCGAGCACACCCTTAGCAAGAGGAGGGCCCGTGTGGACCTCATGGAGTTCACCAAGGCCAAGCGCCTTGGTCCTGCAGCTGGGCCAGGGCAATCCCAAACATGAATCCAGGCTGAATCCACTGTCCCTAGGGGTGTTTAAGGGAAGGTTGGATGCAGCAGTTAAGGACATGGTTTAGTGAGCGATGTTGCTGGTAGGGGGATAGTTGGACCTGATAATCTTGGAGGTCTTTTCCAGCCTTAATGATTCTATAATTCTATGAACATTCCTGGCACCTATCCCTCTCACAGGTCACTGCAGCACCAGCAAGGCTTCAGAACTACGAACAAGTTTGTAACCCACTGGGACAAGCAACCCTTCAAACCCTAAATAGCATCTCTTGACTTTCATGTTCTGGAAGACATGATGAGTAAATCCACCAGGCTGTTTGAGCTGCACCACCAGCATGCTGGATCAGCAAGCAGTGAACAGAGCCACCACTCAGCTTTGCAGGGACAGCACAAGGATGGCGATGTGGACAGTGTTCATTTGGAAACTTCAGCCCTGTCACCTGGAGCAGCATATAAGAATGTGTGGAGTTGCTGTCACAGTCGTGGCCCTGCCTTCTTGGGACCAAGTAACTGAAACTGCAGAAATATTTATTTCAGCTCCCACTGCACCAAGATGGTTTATGACTGAGAACACAGCTGTTCCATGAAAGACAAAAGCTGTTTCACTTCTTACTGCAGGTGTGCAACTGAGGCATAACTAATCCCAGAAATAATAATTCCATCGTTCTTCCTTCGTTTAAGTGGAATTATCAACTAATTTTATGTGCAAGTTGTCTGTTGACTGGATGTTTCAGTTTTATCACGATATTTTGAGGCTATTACACAAGCATCTTACTCCACAACCAGATAACCTAGCTCTCATCATTAAGACACCAGTATGTACTTTCCCAACAAATGCTGTTTTTTCACACAGGATCACCATCATGGACCAGAAAGAAAAATTCTTGATTGGATGAAATTTGGAGACCATGCTGATTTGCATCTGAGGGGCTTGTAACCTCTGGACAAGACTTTCCCCACACTTTGGTGAATGAAATGACAGTTAGTGAGTAAATGCTTTCTGCTGCTACAGCAGGAAGGTTTGATAGCTCTATTAGCCTGGGCACGTAAGGTCAGAAGAAACACATAACCGTGATGACCTGTTACTTCAGTAGAGACTAACAGCACAAAACAAAAGGAAAGATTTGAGAATGTCAACAGGTTCCTTCCAAGGTGGGTATTTACGAGGACTGTAGCTTTCTCCCACTGCTTTTCATTACAGACTCTGTATATATACTTCATATTCTCCCACAGAGAACATAGATAAGCTTCTAACATAATTTTTTCCATAAAACAGAGTTACTATACAAGGCTAGTGACAAATGCTGGCATCAGAAGCCTGCAGTACTGACATTTTGTTAAGAGTTTTGTAGAGCAATGAACAAAGAAGTAGAGAGTAAAGTAAAAGTCCCTTCTCCCAAATTACAGGTTCCAGAAATAAAACTTGAAACACTCAAAGTTTCTTTGTGAAGAATGTAGATAGCCCTATGACTTACTACTTCTATATACAGGAACCACTTAGAACTGTAACACAATAACAAGTTTCAGTCAACATTAGTTCAAGTGTTTGATTTTTTCCTCACAATAAATACTTTAAGCTTATTACCATTGATAAAGTCTCATCTTGTCTTGTACACCTCAGGGCACTGCTTTGAAAATTTCCATGTTAAACTTAGCAGTTCCATGGAGTGTAACAGAATACCACCATGGTGACGTATTTTCATGATAACTGATTCTGGGACCCTGCAACTCTGAACAAAGCTGTAAAGCTGCAGTGCAGAGGGACCAAAAAAATAAATAAAAATGTTATAGAAAACATATCTCACTTCTTTCCTTGGCTTCCTACAGCTGAACATTTCATTAAAAAAGCCAAATGTTCAAAACCACAGACCAATGAGATCGTGGCCCACAAGTCTGTTAGAGTTGCCCGAAGCATATGAACAAGGCGACGTGGCATGCATGGAGCTGATGCAGTACATGTGAATTTTCCCCAATCCTTCACCAGTAGCCATCAAAGAGTCTTAAGCACAAAAAAAAAAAAAAAAAAAAAAAAAAAAACCTAGGCTACAACGGGGTAGATAGAAAGAAAAAAGGACACAATGAGGGTCAACAAATGGCAATAAATAAAGGGATTTTTTTTAAGTCACTTGTCATGATGATGGGAGGTTTTTCGCATATTACTTCAGCATTTGTGTCCAGACCTACACTACTCCATACATCCATTAATGGTCTTAGAAGGGGGAGGGAAGTAATGAAGTGCCAAACGACACTGACAAAACAGAATGGTTAAGAGTAGGCACAATTATAACTGCTATGAAAGCTGCAGAAGAATTTCAAGACGTACTGATTGGACAGCAAAATAACAGAGTAAATTAAATGTTAATAAATGCAGAAGTATCACACTGAAAAAATGAGAATGACTGTCCACACAGACTGACGGGCTGAGAATTAGCTGGTCTAATTCAGAAGAGAGATGCAGTCATTTCAGACAGTTTTCTGGAAACATCAGCTCAGCAGCAACCAAAAAACTGTCATCAGGCAATTTACACTCCTGTAGCACAAAAGGTGCAGGACCAAGCTGGGTGAAAAGCCAGGTTCAAGAAGATCAGGAGCTACAAGCATGAGTTCAAGCAGTTCTGAAGTTTCACATTAGTAGCGGAAAATGCAAGAACCAAAATAATAATAATAAAAAAAAAGTCTTTCTGTCCCTGTCAGAACAGTATCATGTGGTCTGAGAAGCATATGGAGAACAAGAGGCTGTGCATCATTAATTATAAAATAGCTTTTTCCCACCTTAGGGCCAACACTTTTTTTTTTTTTTTTTATCCTGAGATAAGCAATGGATAAGGATGGAGCCAGTCACTTGAGGCAGCTGCTGTCATACCATCAGCAGCACATTCATCTTTTGCACCGGGCTTTGGAAGCAACATTTCCACTGCCACCATAGCTTTCCACACTGTGTTCATGAGTAATTACCAGCTGCTGAAGATGTGAGGTTTGGGGAAAATGTCTCTGACATCTTTCAGCTGATGAATCTCTCTGATTTCTCGTAATGCATTTTCTTCCCTATGAAGGAACCAAGATATAGTAGAATGACGAAAGTCCTGACTTACTGCACATTCTGATGCTGAGAACACTCCTCCTGTACAGAAACTATGAATTCACTAAATCACGTAAGAAACACTTCTGTTATTTACAAAGCTTCTACGCTGCCTCATTTTTCAAAAGATTTGTCTGAACAAATACACTTCTGCAGTAGCCAATTAAAAGGGGACACTGCCAAGGTTTTTAGAGCCACCCTGAGATGGTCTCCACCTCATTTTTAAACCAGTTCTCATCTAAGTCAGACAGCTTCACTATTCAAGACAGAACAGAGACCACTAGCAATACACAAGCATGCACTAAAACTGTTCACAAAGTGCCATTTCGATACCAAAATAATAGACTCTGCCGATGTAAAGATAGACCCAAACACTGCAGAGTAACACGCACATGCTAGTTTCAGGATATTAAGCATTTTGGCTTTAGAAATATAACGAAATATACTGGGGGTGAGACCAGGTAAAAATGCCATGCAGCTCCCACCAACACAATGAAGATAAAGGCAACGTGCGAAAGGCAAGGGAGCTGACTCACGGAATCTCTGCTCATCTCTCAAACACACCCTGCTTTTCCCTAGGCTGTATTTTTGCCTGTACATTGCCCACAAATACCAGCTCAGCCCCACAGACACTATCCTGTGATTCCCTTCAGTTATAAAAAAAAGGCTTATCTTCCTCAAACTCCAATTCAGATCCCTTCTTTGCCACTGCAGTAAACCCCTACTCCATTGAGAGCTGCAAGGGACACACGGACATATCTCTGCTGCAGCCTGGAGGTGCCGCTGAGCTCACGTGCCCCCAGGTACCATCCAAATATAACATCCAAAGGTAACGACACAGCAGGCAGCCTACTGCACTGCCTGTATGCTCCTGAGGGAAGATGGAGGTAGAAAACACTCCCTGTTGACAACATCTTGACTGATGACCATCCCAGTAACTTGGGTCTTGCTGGACTGTGCTATGGGAACTGCAACTGCACCAGTGGTTCCAGGGCTAGCAGACACCAGGATCCACACATGGTGAAATATGATGCTGCATTAAGGATATCACAGGCACCAAGTGAGCCGAGGGAATAAAAAGAGACTGGAGAAACACAGCTCACACAGAGCACAACCCAGGCCAGCCAGGGGAGAGGTGGGAGTGCTGAACTCATGAGGGTGCACAAAGGGAAACATTTGTCTCTTCAGAGCATGAGGGTGTGTTACCACTGTTAGCCCCATGCGACCTTTCTAAAAAAAGCACACCAAACATCATCTGCAAAAGCATAAAATATTAGTGGGACAAGTCTAACCGAACCACAGTCAGCACAGAGAGGACCGTGCCAGGGTTAGGTCACAGAGCAGGTCACAGGGTGGTGACACAGCACGGAGCCCTCCCTGGTGCTGGGGCACGCTGGCTGTACACCATGAGCACCCTGCCTCCCTCCTCCAGGTCCTTACCCAAGCCAGGGCACATGAACCTTTCTTAACAGTGCAGTTAAAATTAAGAGCAATGATGAACTTTAACTGCACTGCTTTGCTATTTCTGACTCAAACAACTATAGCATCCTCCATGGCAGTAATAATATCGTTAAATAACACACTTAAAATCATTCAGCTCTTTTAGTTTTCACACAGGTGCTTCAAGAAACACCTGTAAATGAAAAACACCATTTCAGAAATTAACATGTAGGTGCCTTTTGTCTAAACCAGTATATAAATATCCAGATTTCAGAATTATTTTCAAAGTGTGACTTAAAGCATGTAACAGCATTAAACATTGACATGCGTAGGGTCTATGCAATACCTCTCCTAAGCAGCCACCAGCTTGGGCAGAGGAATGTAGAAGCACCCATTGCTCAGCAGCTGAAGAGCTCTGCTGCTGAAGTCAGACAGAAAGAAGGGGAACAAACAGCACCAGGAAAGACTATCTAACAGATTTGTTTTTCACACAACACAGTCAATACATCAAGTCTTTTATTCGCACCTCCAGAAGTCATCATCTGTTGGTAATTACAGCATGGCTGACCCCACTCCCAGTGTTTTCCTTGACACTGGTGACAGGAGGATTGGCCTCTTCCCTATTAGCTAAACTCAAACCTACAACTTGCTTCTGAATATCTCATTCACATCGAATATTTCCTTTTCAGTATATTTTATGCTCCACCAGAAATAAAAATCAATCCATCAAAGCACTGCAGTTTCATCATTATCCCCTAAACAACAAACAAACAAAAGAAACCACATATTAAAAAAATAAAATAAAATCACATTTCAGTGCATGCAAGGCAAGGTTTTTGGAGCACCCTCTGTTAACTGGAAACTAATAAAAGTGGATTTTGCAGTGCCTATTCTAAAACAGTAAATAATCTTGTGTTTATTTATTTAACACAAAATGCTTGGGCAAGCTCTGCAAACAAAACTGCAAAATAATTCAGCTGTTCAGGACCAACTTGTAAGCAGAAGACTAAGCTCTGCTCTGTAAGGGCTATGATTCTTCTCTGGTCTTATTGAAACAATAAAAAAAAAAAGCAGTCAGGTAAAACAAAGTATTGTTGCTCAAAAGTTCATTTTGTATTCACATTTTTGAACAGTCACGTACACCAAAAAGTTAAATTTTAAAGTTGGAATAATTGTAAATTTGATAAAATAAAAGAGGTGAAATTCAGGGTTAATGATTTACTTGAATGTGACGGCAAAAACAGTGAATCAGAGGTTGGACTCGATGATCTTGAGGTCTCTTCCAACCTAGAAATTCTATGATTCTGCGATTCTGTAATTTTTTCCTCCTTTGGAAAGATAGTATAAGGTAGAAAATCCACTTACATCCTGTTTAGGTCCATAAAATAAGTCACAAGAAGAGTATAGCTACACATGCTGACACTCCAAGAGTGCATATGTTCTGCATCAAGAATTTTGTAAATAAAATAAATAAGAGACAGATTTACAGGTTACTTTCCAAATCATGGAATGCCTCTCCTGCCCCACTCCATGGCTATGTGCCTCATACATACACAAGGACAGTCGGCACAGACCGAGCTTCAGCCAGCACCTCAACTCTTCGCATCTTGAACTTGCAACACAGGCTAAAAGTCAGAACAAAACATGGGGGTTGTAGCAACACACCGTTTTAAAAGGCTTCAAAAAGTTACTGGAGCAAGTCAAACTGCATAAGATTCTTCTGTGAGAACTCAGGCTAGCAGCAGTCCAATAGCTCAAAACAGCTCTCCTTTAATTAGCTATTTGCCATGTATAAGAGAGGTTGGAGGAAGTGCCCAGTGCTGCATTCTCATTTGCGCTTTGCTGTGATCCGTACAGCAGCAATTCAGTCCTGAGTGAAGCAGAGCTCATTATCCAGCAGAGATGAACTCTCCTCAGGAGAGAGCTCCTTCTCCTGCTGTTAACAGCATCCGCTCAGTGCCATCACCCCCGCCACCTGCTCCGGGCAGGGCACGGCTGGTACCTGAAGGCGATAAAGGCACTTTGTTTGCTGGGAAGGACCTAGCAGACCCAGGCTAGGAGCAGCCTGGTTTGTAAGCTGTATCTAGTAGGAATAGGAGCACAGAAGATTGAAGAGCCTCCTCTGATGTGCAGCCACTTCCCAGGCTCTGCTTGCCAAGTTGCATGCTCCACGTTTGTAACTTAGGCACATTTCCCTGTCTAAGCTTCCTCAGAGCTACCTAAAAGAGAGTTAAGACCCTTACCATCATCCTCCGCAGACTCTTGAGTCAATCTTTAAAAGGACTCTTCCATTGATTTAGCAAACATCCACCGCAGGGACCAGTCAGGCCTCTGGACGAGCAGGCAGTGCTGTAAACAGCCCCGTACTCCCAGGTGAGCAGTTTCATTGCTGCACTCACAGACCTCAGCCAACAGCACCTCGGCGATGCAGAGCAGCAGATGCAGGACCCAGCCCTGGAGCAGGCTGAGCTACCCCCAGGTTAACAGGGGGCAGGGAGCAAGCTAAGACCACAAAACAGCGCCGTGTTCAACCCACCTGCAGGAACCTCCCGGTGCTTCTTTCCTCCTCATGATTATCGTCTTACTGTTATCCAGCAATGTTTTAACAACTGTTTTCTTATCACACCAAACTGACATCTCTGACAAAAAACAAATGTCTAATTCTCCCATATTTCTGCAGAGTATGCTACAAGCGAGCAAATCTCTACAGAGCCACATTATCTGGTTGCCTAAGCACAGATTTCACTCTTTAACCTAGTATTTTCTCACCTTCAAACAAAACCAACAACACTCACACACAACACACACCTCAGTGAGGATCTTTTGCTCAAACTTTCCCCCCAAAATAGTAGGGCAGGCCTCCAGCTAGCAGCACAACTGGCAGAGCGCCAGGGAAGTTAGTGGAGCTGCAGCAATTTATGACTCTTAAAGATCTGGCCTGGAGGTGAGTCACATGGATCACCTGCTGCTTGAATTTCAACAATTTAAAGGGGGGAATTTTGTGGGGTTTTGGTTTTGTGAGGTTTTGTTTTGTTTCAAGCCTCTGGATGTGCAGTAAAGCTTCAGTCAGTGAAGGCCAATCCAGCATTTCCTCCTGGATATTTTGGAAAGCTCCACTCAGACCTACAAGATACTTTGAGGCATGCTGCTTCTTGGATTTGGACAAATATATATTTTTAATCACAGCCACCTGTTCTGCCACTTGAGATAGTTCATTAACCTACAGACTGATGCTGCTACTTTTAATCAAGAGGTGAAAGCTTAGCTCAGAGCTTTAAAACAAACAAAAAAATTATATTAAAAAAAAAAAAAAAAAGGGATGCTTTGGGACACCTTTTCCTGCCATCGGTCCGAGCACTGTGGCTCTGGCTGCTGGCATTTTTGGGTGCCTCGTGCAATACGGTCTGTTCTCCCTCTGCTGAGCAATTCAAGCACTACATAGAATAACGAAGCTGCCTTTCAGCAAAAGGTCCTTGAGTCGTGTCAGTACTGCAAGGGAACAAACTGTAATTCTCAGGCTAACACCAGAAAAAAGGAAGAATGCCCACAGAGAGCTGCCTGCCCCACACCCCCACAGAGAAGCACACCATACCAGTCTGATGGCCAAGCACAGGGGTGTAGAGCCAAGCAGCCCCACACAGCAGTAACATGGCCAACACGAGCCCCCATGGTGCTGGTACCTGCTCACATTTCCCACCATGTCAAAACCAGTACATCAGCAGGTGGCCAACACCAGGCAAACCTCCAGAGAAGGCAGGGAAGATCCTACCTAAATGGCTAGGCCTGACAGTGATCCTGTCAGAAAGAAGTGATCCTGTCCTATTGCTTGCACACCTCCCACACCAGGAAGGTGTAAAACACCACCCTGCCATTTCAGCTGCTGGGCTGGTTCCTGACACATCTTGGCTCAGCCCAGCAGCAGGCAACACCCCCTGGATGTGGGCCCAGAACTGGTAGCTCTGCACTGCTGGTAGGTCTCTAACACCCATGGGGACTAAGAGGGACAGTAATGGGAACGGTCGGCATCCAAAAGTGAACACTTGGGTGTTTTTTTTTTTTTCCCTTAGGAGAACTTACATGACACAGCGTTAGAACCTGGTTGATGGTCCTGGCACGTCCACACTGGAGGAAAGCAAGGAAATCCCAAGGCACACAAAATGCAGATGCACACCTCCCTTCTCAAAGCCTCACTGAGATCACATCCCCAGGAGGAGGAGGACTGAAGCAACACAGGTAGTACCACAATACCGATGTTTGGGCTTTCCATCTGTTGGATTTTCTAAGAGGCAGCCCAGCTCACCATCTTAAAATGCACTACATTTAGTGAGCTCCCCGTGCATCACCAGATTCTTAAAAACATCACTAAATTCCAAAATAATCAGAACTTAATGCTTGTTGGTTAACAGAGTGCAATGCTGAGGTTTTACAGAATTTTCACCTGTGTGAAGAACCAGACAACCTCCCTTGCTAAGCAGATGAGCAGATAATGACCATAGCATTCTGTCTTTACTGAAAAGCAAGATCCTCCATTTTTTGAAGGCTACAAAAACCATCCATTTTCACTAGCTACACTCAAAGTCAACAAAACAGCTGCTAAAAATGGCAGAAATGGGGGAAGAAAAGAAGAAACAAGTAAAGACATGACACCTGAAGAGCATAATTTCAAGCACGACCCAGCACCTGGTAATGTCAATTGGGTCCTTTGGAATCATTTAAAAACCAGCCAGATACAAGCCACGTCCAGGTGCACTGTTATTGCGAGCAGCTGATCACGGCTGGGAGGAAGAATGTGCAGAACTCACAGAAACACACAGTTGTGCTTACACCACCCCTTGATTAATGGGCCAGGAAAAGTTCTTTGGTTTCTTTTCAATGTTTATCAAATTAAAACAAAAGCAAACAAACAAAACCACCAACAATATGTTTTCAAAGAGCATCCTCAGTAAAAATCCCTTGTTAAAATCAATGAAAGACAAGCTGTTAGCTGCATGTAGTGCTGGAAAGCTGCAGATGAAATGCAGAAAGTTCGCATGTGTTCATTCCTGATACAAAAATTCAAACATTTGCAGTTCCCTCATAAATCAAAGTTTGTCATTAAGCAACACCTAAAGTGCTATCTTGCCAAAACCTCCGCTAAAGCATCAAGGTAGCTGCTAATTATTTTTTTGACAGTCACTCAGGAAATATTTCCAAGGCCAGGAGCTGGGGGCTGGTGTAAGTCCTTCCTCCTTTAGGATTCTGGATGCTGATGGCATCAAGGCAGGGAAGCAGGTCAGGAAGTACGTCAGCTGGTGTCCAAAGACAAAAGGACTCCGAGGGTGATGGTGTATGGGAGCTTTTAGGCTAAGATACTTCCCTCCTCAAGCACCCCTAGGGGACTCGATGTAAACAGATAACAAAGCCTAAGGTTCTCACAAATGAAATAAAAGCAGGAGTAGACAAGAGAGAAAGTTATTTTTTCACCTAGAGAGCGACAGTGTTAGAAGATTGCCCTGGAGGCTTTAATCGATGCAAGTGAATCTTTTATATTTTTCTCCAGTATTTCCAAAATAAGTCGATAAGATGCCAGCACTTTCTCAACATAGAGTGACCATTTCCCAGCAAGCTTGAGTTAAAGTCTTTATCAAAAGAACTAAAGAAATACATTATGATTTCAAGGGAAAATAGCAAGCAAGGAAGCAGAAACAGCAGGATAAAAGTATAAGGTAGGGTAGTTTTTCAGGAAAACTTTGTACTATGCTTATTTTTAAGCATGATTAGAAGTGAATTAAGACTAGTTGAACCAGAGTTGCTGGTGCACAAACACACCTGCAGCTACCCTGGACCATAAGAACAGCAAAACAACTCAGAAACGCACACCACCATCAGGCACTAACCATCCAGAGGCACTTCCACATTCAGGACCTCCTCTGATGAAGAGGACGCATCTACTTGTTCATCTGCCTCATTGCAGATCGTGTAAAGCTTCCTATGCATTCAACCAACTTCTAACGGATCCACCTAATAAACTATCACCCAGCGGATATGTGCATGCATATTGCATCCACACACATCACATTAAATAAGGAGCAACAGACCATGTTATATAACACTCTTTTACATAATTATCAGCACCTGAATAAACGGCCCTGCCTGTCTGCCGGTTTGCATGCAGAATAGCTCTTGGCCAAAGGAAATGTAGGCAAGGAGCTTTCCAAAGCCATGAAGCAGCTTACAGTCCCACCTTCAGCTGGAGCTTGGAGAATCTATTTCTCTAATTTCCTCTTTGTAATACTTGCTTTAAATGCACAAAGCGAAACAACTGTCAGATTTTAAGTTTTAAAAGTGTTTCCAAGTTACCTGCAAAAGCAAAGAGGCACAAATGAAACACATCGGGGCATGCGATTCACAGTTCTTCAAACAAAATGTTAAAGGCTTCCAGAAAGCACAACACAGTCAATGTCTTCACTGCACTCCAGTGCAAGAATTTCAAGGACTTAAGGGGCAAAGACAAAGGTAATCTTTCAGTGGCAACCAGAATATTGCAACAGCTGTACCTCTGCTAATCAAAGAGTTTAGAAGCAAAGTTCATGCACTGTATTGCTAAGAGGTGAAGCTCTCTTGTAGTAAAGAGCTTTTACTACATGTAATCTTGACTGGGTTGCTTCAAAATTGCGACTCCCGTTTCTCATTTATCAGTATCATTTTGTCTCAAACTGACATTCAAAATAGAACTCGTCCTTTAAAAAAAAAAAAAAAAAAAAAGTCTGAAATACCAAACTGGATAAACATTGCAATGAGAAGACAATGGGATTATGTCAATTTATACCAAATGAAACACAACCAAGACTTCCCTCCTTTGAGGAGATGCTGGAAGTGGGACAATTCTACTCTTGAAAGCACAGGGCACAAGAGCCCATCCCCATGCCTATGTAGTGTCACGGAGCAAATCTATCTGTTAGCAGGAGGAGGACTCACTTCAGCAAACTAATGTCGTAACGTCGCTGGCTGCCCTATTCTGTGCAGCACACAACTGAGAGTTGTTCATTTTTCTTTTCAATGAGCCACTATGCAAGTGTTGATTTAATGGTTCATTTATCAACCCCTCTGAATATTAAGCAATTCATTTTGACTTAATTTGGACAAGTCAATTTCACCCATCCTTTCTCCCCTTGAAAAATGTGAATTGCTGTCTAAGGAGAGGCTATTTTAAAAGTTGATTTAACTTGGGAATCTACGGCTTTTATACCCTTCCATAGCCTAATAAATATTTTTATCTAACTTTCTTTTTGTCTTTGCATTTTACATGCTATACCTGAAATTCACAACTGCTAAAGCAAAGCCACCTCAGTGAACATTCTTAACGCTGCAGCCCAAAACGCATCTCCTGCAGCTCTCCTCCAAGACGACCACCACAACGTCAAGCACACCATCGCTACAACCAACCAACCTCCGCAATTCTTTAATTCTTAAGCAGCTCCTCGTTGCAAACCCGTTACTTTCCTTAAAAAGTTTTTCTCGCTAGATCCAACTGCCCAACAGGAGAAGAAAAAAAAAAAAAAAAAAAAAATCAGCGAAGGAAACACCTACGCTGTGGGCTTGCATTTCAGCAGCAGAAGTTGGCAGCCCGAAGAGCTCCCGCGGTGCAGGTATGTGCGGTGCCGTGCGGTGCTCAGCACCCGCGGAGCGGCCCCGGGAGCACCTGTTGGACACCCCCGGGGGGGTGCCGGTGCCGCAGCCCCCCGCACAGCCAGCGGGTCCCCCCGGAGCTGCTCCGTTTTTACCTGCTGCTGCTCCCGCGGCGCTCCAGCCCTCCGGCCGGCTCGCACCCCCGAGCTGGCGGCGGTCGGCTCCCCAGCTCCGTCCTGCCGCGCATCTCTGCCGGGGGGGCAGCCCCGCACAGCGCCGCTTCCAAAAGTCTCTTCAGGGAAGGGACTGAAGGGAAGGACCCCCCCCCTCCCCATGCAAACACGGCCCCCCCACACCCCGCAAAGCTCCGCCGAGCGCCAAGCAGCATCCTCCCGACGCCCAGAGCCGCTTCACCCTGCGGGAGCGCAAATAAAGGAACCGAGGAGGGGATGCTCGGGGCACCGCTACCCACCCCGAGGGGGGGCCGGGGGCGCACGACCCCTGGGGGCTGCGTGTCCCCACGACGAGCATCCCCGGGGGGAGCCCCGCAACTCCGCCAAGTCCGAGAGCGGAGCTCCCGCGGGCGGTGCCGGGCGCTGCTCTCACCTGGACGCCGTGCGGGGTGGGGAAGGGGGGAAATTGGGGGATGAAGGGGGGGGGGCTCGGCCCCTCTCAGGACATCACGGCGGCGGAGCGGCTCCTCCGGCAGCGGGGGCGCGGCGCTGCCTCACGCCGCGGCGCTCAGCCGCGCCTCCCTCCCGCACATCCGCGGCCGCCGAGCCCTGGCCCCCGCTGGTGGCGGCGGCGGAGAGGGGGGGGGGGGACAGCACCGGGGGGCGGCGGGGATGGGGGCGGGCCCCGCTCCCGTCGCCTCCCGCCTCGCCCCGCCCGCTCCGCCGCCGCCACCGGCCCCCCCCGGGAGAGCCTCGGCTCCTCTGATGCGTCTAGGGGGTGCCTTCTCCTTCCCCCTCCGTCCCTTTTTTCCTTTTTTTTTTTTTTTTTCCCCCCTCTTCATCCCACTTTTCTCCCTGGTAGCCGTTTTTCTTTTCCACGCGTTTTTTCCCCATTTCTCCCTTCCTTGTTTTCATTCCCTCCCATTTTCCCACCTTTTTTTTTTTTTTTTTTTTTTTTTTTTTTCCTGTCCCCCATCCCCTTCTACGCCCCCTCCACTTTTCCCCATCCCTTTCCCTACCAAAAGCTTTCAGCACAGGATCCTGCGGCCAGGCGCCCAGCAGCCTCCCTCTCCGAGGAGCTGGCCAAGGGCTGTGGAAGCATGTCCCCAGGGGTGGGGGCTGCAGCACCCCACAGAGCCAACCCCGACCCACAACTGGCTGGCACCAGAGGACACTTCCAGGGCCATCCTTCCCCCCTGCCCTCGGAGGTTACAGAGAAGTCAGCTTCCTCCAGAGCATCCAGCACAAATCAGAAGCAAGGTTTACTGCTCTGTTAAGCCCAGGCAGCCCACCCTCTCCTGGTTGCACCAAAATGCCCTAAAAAGAGCCCAGCCACCAGGTCCAGCTGGCTCCTGAGCACCCAACCTGCACACCAGGCTGTGGCATCCCTGCAGCAACAGCACTTCTACTGGGAAAGTTTCATTCATTACAGACAGGATCAGTGGAAACATCTTTTCCACCATAAAATGGTGATTGTTTTGCCACTACAAGCGAATGTTTTGGTTTCACCAGATGGCAATGGAGGTTTGTGCTCCATGTTTTACTGTGGAGTTAACGATCATGGTGGAAAGTTGGTACAGTTAACAGCAAACTCAGTAGCTACAGACTGGTATTCACTAGGACAAGGTTGCACCTGCATTCGCGGAGAACTCGTCCATCCCATGCCTGTCTGCTGCTCTTCCCCTCCTCTCAGTAAGCTCGGGTAACCTGAAAATTCCAGTGAACTGCCAAGTTTGGGGATCACTAGAGATCTGTAAAATCAGTGTCCAACAAAAGGACATTAAGCATGGCTAAAGTTATAAAACCAAAACCTAAGATGAAGGTGTTATCCTGTTTCAGGTCTCCTTCCCACTCTCTGGGTTAAGGACTCGATTTATTTTTCTTTTCTGGGAAAGAGAAATGATCACTGACAAGCTGTGACACAACTTAAACACCAGTAGGTACATACAAATCAGAGAGACTGTTTCCATCAGTTTAACTTAGCTGCTACATCTAGACCTTGGAGTTAATCACTGTCAGAATAGAAATTTTAGTCTTATACAAGTTTATCAAAAGTCAGTTGTGTTTTGTTGTTTTTTTTTTTTAATTTGTAACTCAATGAATTGATACCAATGTGGATGTTGCAGTCTTCATGGCCACTGAGTATCACTAAAACAACACTGGGAAGAAAGAAAAAAAAAAGAAGAAAAAAAAAAAAAAAAAGAACGGAAAAAAAAAAAAAAAGTATATATATAAAAAGAGTTTAGATTAACCAAAAATAAGTTTCTTTTTTTCCATCTCAATATCACACAGTATGGAGCTCCAATTAAGTTGTTTTCTTACCATTCTAAAAAACTTGCAACTGATGACAAATGTTTTTTCAACAGTGCACAGAAAATGCACTGAAGTCCTGCCCTGCACATGCACCTCTAAGCATGCACTCCTTCCTCCTTTTGCGTTACATGGAAACATGGCTCAAGCAGCAGTGTCAGAGCTATGCCTGTAAGACTGTTGCTGAAGAATTCAAAAGAATGTATTCAAAAATGAAAAAGAAAAAAAGGAAGAAAAAATGGGAAGTATCAAGCACCATGTCCTTCATTAGCACACATCAAGTGAAGCCAGCACCAAATTTAACCTATGGCTCTTCACTTTTTTTGTTATTCTTTTTAGTTTTAATCCTTTTCCCCACAAACTCATCCCAGTTATTGTCTTTTCCTCCCACTGACCGTGTCACTGTGCACTGGATCCAGTTGGCCAGCAATGGCAGGGAAAGCTAATTCCACTTAGTTACTGGAAAAAAAAACTATAAAAGCAAGTATGTTTCCCTAAGGGCCCAGCCCAGGATGATAAAAAATCCAGACCAGCAGCATATTTTCTTAAAATTAGTTTTGAATGTCATCTCTTTTCCCACCGAAAAATGTAAGTATGAGAAGAGTACTCCAGGCACACTGAGGCATACTGGTGGACACTTTGGTTTCCCAGCTCTGGAAATCGCACCCCAGCTATACCCTCAAGCTGGGGAAACAGCACCAGTCTCCGCCCCAAAACTGGGCAAACCCTCATCACATTTCAGAGGTGCCATAAACACACAAATGCCGTAGGGCTGTAGCTAAGCTTATTTAAAGTTATGGGGTCAGTGACAGCAGCAGCTGCTGCTCCTGACCTCAAGGGAATCACGGTTCTGGCTAACACCAGCTCCCGTCCTCCCATTTCTCACTGGACTTACTGGAGTGTGGGTTATGCTCAAAGCTGCTGGAATGGGGTCTCAGTAGGAACCACAGGCCGGGTCGTGCAGCAGAGGCAGAGGAAAAGGCAGTGCAGGGGAAGATAAATAACTTTTTCTGTTAGGGCTGGCTCTACTTGTTTTCCCTGCCTTTCGAAATGAACAGCTGCTGCTCAGGTTTGCCAGCATCCAGCACTCAAAAACTGTGAGTGAGAGACTCAGAAATAGGATGATTGTCTGTAAAACAGTCTGATACTGAAAAAAAAAAAAAAATGCTTTTTATTTAGCTTGTGATTACTATGTCTTTAGGGATCCTTTTTCAAGCTTTTTCTCTCAGTTCATGAGGAGCAGAGATCCACTCTTTTTTTCCCTTTTTCATTTTTTTTTCCAAATGAATGCTGGGATTCTAGCATAATCAACTAATTCCAGGAGCTGAGGCTTGAAGATAAAAAAAGTATACCATGTCGCAAAGCTCACAATGCAATCTCATTGCATTGGCATTGGCAGCGGTTCACTTGGCTCTGGAAATAATAAAGTGGGAGACTGAAATGACAAACAAACTGGAGATCCAAGCCCAAGTACCACTGGGGAATGCAAAGCAGATGGCCAGCTAAAGAAGACCAGCCCAAAGAATCGCTGTAGTCTTCGTAGTAAGATTACTGACAGCATCCACCGTGGTTTCCTCCTTCCTACGAACGTGCCTGGCATGGTTTGGACCTTGGTGTCCTTGTCCTGAATTATTAAGACAAGCAAACAAGCTGGAGAGCCCTCTCAATTGCAAATCATCTGTGCACCCTCTCACAGCAAACAGACAGTCAAGGGCATTGGGGAGCCTATGCAAGGGTCGGGAACAACAACTTCCAAAAGTTCCTGTGCCATCTTGGGACCACATTCCTTACGTTAACTGATCATTCAGCTACCACAAGGATAATACTGATGTGTGTTTTCAGGAAGAATCGATTATTCAGCATGGTTGTATTAAAATGTCTGCTGTCTTTCAATATGCCATAGCATTATTTCATCAAGAGAATTTGTTTAGAAGTTGCAAAATGAAGTCTGTGCTAACCAGAAGCAGACACAATGGAAATTAGATTTCGGGACTCCCCATAAATATGCAAGAGTGAGCATATGAGATCATATGTAGCAATTCATTTTCAGAAAGAGGAAAAAAAAAAAAACTAAATTACATTGTCTTCTGTCATATCCAGTTTGCCCAGCGGAGGAAAACACATGAGTACCAACCGTGACCATCAGAGGTAAGCAGTGTGATAAGAATATCCTGCAGAGCTCCAGCGGGACAAATCCTTCCTGCCTACCCCAATCAATACATTGGTTTATTGGGGAAGAAACAATTATTGCACAATGAGTTCCAGACTGCCAACCCCAGCAGATTCTCTCTGTTGCCAAATAGGATTTCTCTTCCGTTTATGTCCATCCCAAGCACTTAGCAAAGCTGCCCGGTTTTCTTGTGCTTCTAAGTATACTGGTATCTTCTCCAATTCTCACTCTCTTTACCAGTCTAGAAACACAGCACTGACCACTAAGTAAAATCTACATGCTCTCCTCTGTGACTGTTCTCAGAGATCAGGATTTGGGACTTTGGACTCAACAGGAAAAGTTTTCCACAAGCGCTTGGAGCTAAATACCACTCACCATATTTGGGGGTGTTGCTTCATTACCTGTTGGTCTGACATAAGCTGGATATGATCATTTGGGGCCGAGAGGGAATTACAGCCCCCCTTGAACAGGCACAGACCTCCTGTCCCGCTCTCCCAGCCCATCTGCCCACAGCCTGGTGCATCGCTGGAGCGCGGCCAGGCAGCCAGAGAAATGCATGCAGTGAATAAGGTCTTCCTTCCCCAGCAGCCAATAAAGATAATTACACAGGCCAGCATATATTAATTTGAGTTCAGCCCTTTTCCCACTCAAATTAACGTCAGTTTGGCCGTTAACGCTGATGCTAGCAGAAGCTGACCCAACAGCACAGGGCTAAAACGAGACTGCTCTGCAGCTCACTGCTCATCCCCATTGTGGGTGGAAGGGAGCTGCTGGCCCAGCAGGGAACTGGTACCAGTTCTCAGAGCCAACTGGGTGTCCAAGGCACCAGAGGTGGCTCTCACACCTACTGCAGGATCTCAGGCAGAGGGAGCTGCATCGTGATCAAAGCAGCACCACCTCTGCCCCTGCAGCACCGCAGCCAGGCCATGGGCACGCTCATCTCGCTGGAGATCATTTGCCAAAACCAGCACTAAGGGAGGGCAGGGGAAGAGGCACGCACGGAAAAATGTTATCCCAGGGGGCTGGAGTCAGGGGAGCTGGCAAAGAGGAGATGGCAGCTTTCTGTGAGGGTGCCCAGGTGCGCTCAGGCAGGCGTGTGACACTCAGGGACTTCCAGCCCGGGTCTGTCAGGTTGTTAGTAGGCTTCCAGACCACAGGAATCACTTGTTATCAGTATCAGGGATGACACTTGAAAAATCAGGGAGAATCCATCATGACCTGAGAGGTTATGCTGGTGTAACGGGCAGCCCTCGTATCTCCTTCTCCAGGAATGAGGCTCAGCCCTTACGTCTCCATCTCTGCTCGGTGCAAAGCCGGAGGGGGGTAACAACGCACTGCCCCTGGGGCCTTCCTGCAGGCCAACAGCTCACCTTATCCCTCATACACGCAGATCTGGATGCATGCAGGTACACACACACATATATAATTATTACCCTCCCCAGTTTTCCCTTTCAACAGCATTTTTCTTTCAGGCAGTAGCCTGCCTATGAGTATGTCTGAACATCCAGACACACAGGCACTCAGCAGCAATGCTGAAAAGCCTCAGCCACGCTTCCATGGAGCACACGTAGCACACTGATCTGCACGTGTTTCAGAAACACACACAGCTCTTCTCTGTCCATATTCTGCTGTTTCAGTAACTCCGCCGAAAACTTTGCTCACTGGCCTTGTATCACGGTGGGTGTAACTACAAGCAATTGCTCGCCTGCTACTCAGAGCGGAGTCACATGCTGGGACTGCTCATGTGCTGCTCATATTTTCTAACAGCTGAGATGAAAAAAAAAAAAAAAAAGAAAAAAAAAGAAAGAAAACACAACTATTTCTATCTAAGACACTTTCCTCTGTTGTCTGAATGCCCCCTGTTACACCAATTTCCTTGAACTGGTCATTCCCCTCCCTGTTTCCACAAAAATAACTGCTTGTAATTCGGATCTCCCATCTTTCTGCCAGACAGTGTTCGCAGATCGACTGCCAAGGGAAGCTTCACACAGGAAAAAAAAAGAAAGGGAGGAAAAAAAAAAAAAAAAAAGAAATGGCAGATTAAAAAGATCAGCTCTGATTCTTACCTTCAGAAGCAGACTCCGTTCAAAGCCCACAAACACTTTTACTTCGCTGGAAGTCCACCAACTATTTTTAGCTCCCCGTGGGGATGCCAAATACGGCCTGCAGCCCCCTCCCTAGCATTACTAATCTGCCCAGCATAACAGCGGGACACCTGCTGCTGGTGAGTCACTCTGTGTGTGAAGCTAATGGTATATATATAGGCAAACCACAAAGACAATTGCTTATTTTCCTCCCTAGCCTGTGTTGTTTGTGCCTTCCTGGATTCTAAGCACAGCAAATAAGTGCACAGACAGACTTCTGATTACAAATTCAATGTAAAATTCTTGTTCTCTTCAGATCAGAAGCTGTAAGTGAGCTGTAGCAGAAGCATGTTTGCCTGTATTTGTGCCATTATACCCATGTGCATACACGTATCTGCACTTTCACACGTGTATCCATCCTCAGTGTCACTGTGTTCATGCAAGCTCCAGCTCTGATATGTGCAAACCAGCGTTTTCTCAGAAAGCATTTGTGGAAATTCAATAATTACAAACCTAAAGCCCCATCCTGGTCCTGCCTTCCCTACTCAAGAAAGAGCAAGCATGGAAAACAGGCATGTCCAGGGGAAACTCAGGTTTATAATCTGCCAGCATGGAGAAGAGAGCTGCCACATGTCCCTCGTGCCTCATACGAGGCAGAAGTGGCTCAGTGGTTGTACAGCGGCTGTGAAACACCAGCCATACTCCCCATTGTTTGCTTCTCAGCCATTACTTGAGGCGAGAAACATGGAGAGAGCAAGGCTTTGGTCTGCGCTGGGAGCCTGATTTAGCTCTTCCCTCAAGCCGTGTATTTTATTGTTATAGGCTGTACTTCAGAACTTCTCAGAGCTGCAATAAAGAGTTGCTAGGTCTGGCATTGTGATCTCTGGAAGATCTCTCTTTTCCTTCTTTTTTGTCACTCTATTTTTTTCCATAATGTAAAATTTTGGTTCTTTCTGTCTTTGAAATAAAGGCTTTGTCCCAGTCTTCTCACTTGGGTAATAATGTGTATTTCTACTCCTGATGGACACTAGTACTCACCATTCCTAACCTTAGCTCACCCTACTGTCCTACTGTGGAATAGGATGAAAATTTAAAGGAAATACTAAAAACATCTGACAATAACCTTAACTGTCATGGGCAGAATCCGTGTTAGGCATTGCAACACATGAAACTGTACCCTTTAGATTGGTGGATTTAACCATGTAAATCCATACGTTGCCCCCACAGAAAAGCACCTGAAGTATTCAGTGGATAATGAAAAAACTTCCTGGAGGTTTATAAAACCATTGCATTGAGTATGTTGCACCAGAATGAATTTTATATATATATATATACACATATATATTCAAGATACCTCTGTTCCTAGAGAGTTCTGCAGATTTTCAAATACATTTCTTTAGAGCCTTTCTTTTTATTTTATTTTACTTTAGTTTTTTTCTTTCACTCTCTATCTTCTCCTGCTGAACTGGAAGAAGTATGGTACAAACTAAGAAACTCTCTCAAACTTTCTGGTTCCCCTTCTCCAAGAGGAGCTGAGTTAGGCAGCAGCAAATGACCAAATTTTCCCTCCTTCATCAGCTTAGGTTGTGTGCTGTATAAAACCTTTCAAAAGCTGAATGATGCTCCTAAAAATTGCTGTTGCTGTTACGTATGTTAAAGGCTCTTTGAGTGAGATTTTAGAAATATATTTCAAACCCAGAAATTAAAAAAAAAAAAAAAAAAAAAAAAAAAAACCCTTTGCAAATCAACATCTGACCCCTGAGAATGACCAACATCAGCCCTGAGCCTTCTCCCCCAAATAAAGATATTCAAGTATATCACGGGCCCTTTCCCTCCCGCTGGATCCAGCAGAGCAGCAGGACTCGGGGCAGCACTGGCAGCTTCAGGCAGAGCAGGTCGGGCCGCACTCTGCGGTGCTCTATTCCCCTCTAGTGACTGGATTGCACCGAGGGTATTGAACCAGCTGCAGCCTTCCAGCTCTTCGGAGCAGCTGCATCCCTCAGGCACAAGCAGAAGCAGCTCTGGCTTTGTGCTTCAGGAGCATTGCATCCTTTTTGGAAACTGCAACCCCCCCAAAAAAGAATCTCCCTTCGCATCTCAGAAGCGACCAGCTGTAAAGGGGAGTGACAAACTGAGTGCAAGGGTCAGCTCTTCCTGCCACACCTCCACCAACAGCCTGTGTGCCATTAACATATTAAGTTACACTGAAGATCTATGTGTCTATGAAATAAAAAAAGAAGTGGAAGCAGAAGATGAAAAAAAAAAAAAAATCAGCATGTCTGCCTTGAATCCCAATTACAAAAGAATTGTTTGCCTTAATTCTAAATGTATTTAGAATATGGAGCATATATTTCCAAAGGATGTTTTGTATTTACAGTGTGTCTGTCTGGTTATACTGCAGCAATGTAATTGTTTTCCTGCTGAGAATTATAGCAGTGAAGTTACTCTGGGTGCGATTACAGCTAATTATAGTTTCGCTTTGGAATTTAAAGGCTCCCCTGCACCACTTTCTCCTTTCCACTTAGACTCAATGGCCTCGGAGTGCGTTGTGGCTGCTGCCCGTAATTGTAGTAACTGAGGTCTGTAAGGTCACTGCCAGCTCTGTGGTGTTCGGGTGCCTTTGAGGTTTAGTTGCTGGAAATGGGTAAGTCATTACGGTAACTATGTGAGGGAAAATCCACAAGGAATGCCCTGCACTGAGCCCACAGCTGAGACAGTATCAGCCAAAACTTCACCTGGGAGGAGCTTTAACCATGAGAAGATGGCATCCCCTGCCTGGCAATGCACTGGGCAGCCTTTAGGAGAGAGAGCAGTGCAAGATTTGTGTCCATATGGGGCAATTCTTAACAAAGATAAGTTATGTTCAGGGTGGCTAACAGCTGAAGAGCAGAGAGACATTTGTTCCTGTCGACAGACCCAGCAGGAGGTGGTGACTGCTCTAATATCAAACCTAGAGCCCTAGGAAAGCCTGGGTAAAGCGGCAGGCACAGCTTGGCCAAGCTGCAGCAAATTCATTGACTTCTCCCTAATGGGAAACAGTTCTTGACATTTTTCATAACTGTAGTTGTTCCTTTTGCCTCTAAATCTTTAAAGTCTGATGCTGGAATGAGGTTTTCTTCATAAATCACTTCCTTCTATCATACCTCTGCCTGTCACTGCTGATATCCTGAGCAGAGAGCTGAGCTCCAGCTCACTGGAAGAGCAGGGAGGGCATCCAGAACACACCGCAAAGCCCAGCCCAGCACCAGCTAGAGTGGCCTCGATATTAATTCAGCACAAAGCATGTTGGTGGCTGTGGAACAGCTCAGGCCCCTCAAACTCTGCAGCTGGATGGAGAAGGGCCCCCAGGCAGCCCCGGTCCCCCCGCACCCCAGATGGCACAGCGTTGGGAAGAAATGTACTCCACTGCTGAGCGGCACCATGTGTTTCCAAACAAAATGTCAATGAGTTTTCCAGATTAAAACATTAAAAATGTATGAGCAGCAACTGTCGCACGCAAGAGAGCTAATAACGTTGGTAAGGTTTATTCCTTCTGAAAACAGGTGAAATCATGGTTAGGATCAACTTATGCACTTACAGCTTCATCACACTGAAGGCCAGGAAGACTTCTTAGATCTACGTTTGACTTTATAGCAAAAGTTTGCATTTTACCTAGCTATCTCTGATCGAACACAATTATAATGCCCAAGATAGCCAACAGGAGAGAAAAGCAGCAAGTCTCACTCTGAAGCCATCAAAAAGCAGAAAATCCTCTTTTTTCTGTGGAGAATTTGCTCTAACAACCAAAATCACTTTCCAGTTAAAAGCAAACAAACAAAAACCAAAACACATACCTCGTTTAATCATATCCTGTTCAGTTTTTAAACATCGGCTCTTCCAGTTTTGTCTGATAGATCAGAGAGACTTTTAGGATGTAGCATTTTCTTCCCAGAAACAGGTTCATGCACAAAAAAATCACCTCAAACTTTTTTTTGGTCAAACAAACACACTGAGCTTTTCAGGCCTTCTATTTCCTCTGACCCTCAAATAATTGCAACCATTGTTTCCTACATGTTCTCCAGCTTTTCCATATCCTTTCAAAGTTCCAACACAGTACTTTGCTATTTCAGACCTAATTTTAACAATGCTGCACATAGAACTAAAATTACCTCTTTTCCTGCTATTTGCCACTCCCCAGTTTATACATTTAAAGGCCGTATAAACTCATTTTACCAGACAATCACAGAGGTTCTTCAGATGCACAGAGGCTTTTTGGAGCATCCTTCTTCTCATGAGTGCTCCCTGTGCTCCTGTGTGCAGGACTGTGCCTGGGGACAGACCAACAAATGTTGGATGGATTTCTCATCATCTTTATCAAAAGATTCATGTTTCTCAGTGTCACTCTCCCTTCCTCTTCTCAGCATCCCACTTTCTTGATCTCCATGCTGTGCAAAATGTTTTCATCTCGTGTCTTACAGCAGACCATTGATAAAAACACTGGAGAGCTTTGATACTGACATAACTTTCACGTGCCCCAGAAACCCCAGGTCCGTTCAGTGCCAGTTCTGCATTGGGAGCTACTTGTTGAGCTCCATCAGACACCTCTTAATCCACTTAATGTATGTTCCCGCATTATTGAATAGTGCTAATGTTTAATCAGCACGTTATTCAGTACCAAGTCAAACACCTTACAAAAGTGTAAATGCACTAAATTTATACAATCGGTTTTGTCAACCAGACATGCAATATAATCAGAGAGCAGAATTAGGTTTCTTTGATAAAGTTTGCCATAAAGCCATGCCGTTTAGACTATTTACTAATTCAGTTTTGCATCAGCTTTTGAATTATTTAAACCCAAGTGATTACAAACTAACCAGCCTGCTTGGCTCTCAGGAAATACTTCTTCAAAACAGCCTTCTCTCTGAAATTAACACAGACACTTTTCATACGACCGGCTGAGTGTTATCTCACTCCTGAGGCAGCCTTTACTTTCAGGGGGATTGGGTTGAATTTGCTGCCTTTCGGAAGCTGCCACAGAAAAACCGGTCTCTGGTGGGACCAGCTGGCTAAGGCAGGGGTACCGTGCCCCATTCCTCCCAGCACCCTTCACTGCCACCCTGCTGACAGCACCTCACTAGCACTTCCAAGGAAAAGAGACAATCAAACAATTCTTCTTTACAGTTTTCCTTGCAAAAAGCTGAGAAGTGACTTTATCAAAAGAGAAAACCTGTGGCACTCCTGCGTGCACCTGGCAGCACGCAGCCACTGCTGCATGCAATCTTGTGATTTAGGGCCCCAGATAAGTCTGCTCTTTAACTACATTCGTACAAAGCCATTGCCATGAGCTTACAGGCTGAAGGATGGACACGTTTAGGAAGAGATCCAGCTGCCCAGAGGAGTTCTATAAAGTTTGAACACAAAGACACAAATTACTTCGTACCAAAAACCCACCTCTTTTTGTTCAGACCAAGTTATTTGAAGGAGCCTAAAGGCATCAGGGAACCCTTTGCATAGTCCCCACCTTACTCCTTTAAGCAAGTTCATTTTGTCCTGCCAGAACTGCTGTTGCTTACCTCATTAAATAATAACGAAACCTCCAGGAATTCAACAGAGAGCTGTATGTTTTGCACATAAAGACACAATGGTTTCTCAGTGCTCCTACTGTTATTCAGAAATCATGCAAAATGAAGCTGAGGCAGGGAGCAAAGCATGGCACAAACATGAAGCCTTCATACTTCATGAGCATACCTCATTTGCTCTGCTGTCAGTAACTCAAAACCCCAATGAAAAGAGGAGAGGGGAAAAAATGAAAGAAAAAAAAAAAGTAAATTACATGCAAGCCACTAGACTCATCACTTAGCTGTTGGCAAAATATTGACTCCTGAATGATCTTTGTCAAATCTCATAAAAAAAACAGCCTCTAGCTGATGAATCTTGCCACGGGCATTAGAAGGGGTGCTGCTGGAAGAAGAAAAAAAGGGAAATGGAAAAGAAGGCTTAATTTTAATTAAGTAACCTACCTATGTCTGCATTTGGTCACGGCTCTCACGTGATTTGGAAAAGAAAATGCTTGAGGGCTTGATTTTTGTTTGTTTTAAATATTCATGGCATTTCGAACGCCTTCTGTGCTGGGCTTGGTGGACCTGATCATAAACGGCTGAACCAGCTATGGGGCTCCCTGCAGTGAAAACCTCGACAGCAGCAGATAGCTCATATGGCTACTCAGCCAAATCCCTGCCCCACCACCAAAGATCACAGCAGAATACTTCCAGTGAAGGAGCTGCTGGGACCTCATGCAGGGGCTGAGCACTTCTACAGGTTTCAGGAGTGAGGTGGATGGACGTGCAGTATGTCTGTATCAGCAACCTAGATGTTTTAGACTGTATAATTGTGCTGACATGTCACCATGACCTCGGTTTTTGCACAGCCTTTAACCCAGCTGTTAAGGGTTGACGCTAGGAAGGACAGTGCTATGAACAAGGGGTAAGCAGTGGGGAAGAAGAAGAAAGTATTTATCTAGAGCAATAATTTATCACTTCCAGACAGTACAGCAGGATAAAGAATAGCCTCATAGTTAAGAGAATTGATTTGAGACTGAGAGGATCTGTCCCCACCTGGCAGATCTTGGACCTGCTGAACAGAGACATAAAATGGAAGAAAGTTTCCCATTTCCGAGTGTGCTCTGAGGGGTGCCATGGGGACAAGCTGTGCTGCAAAGCCCCAGATAAAATCCCAAGGAAGAAATTTGCAGGACTTAAAAAAACCTGGAATTTTTGTCATAAATAATGTGCTGTAAGCTATGCTGAGCTAGTCCACACACAGTCTGCCATTTCCAGTTTCACTGTAATCACTAATCAACATTAATTCAACATTAGCTCAGGACTCGATTTCTGATTTCTTCACCCAAATCATGTTGGCATCACACAATCCACCCAAAAGTCTCTCCCTGAGATAACGACTTTTTTTTTTTTAAGTGATTTTTTAAAATCACTTTCAGTGATATAAGAATACTCCTAAATGTCAGCTACAGGCAGGAGAAGACAGTTATTGGTCTGTTTTTAGAGAGAATTTTTGGCTCTGCTTCTTCTTCCTACCCTGCTCATCACTGATGTATTTTTAAATGAATCCTAAAATACACACCAGGAAACTCTATTAAATAAAAATCATGAATGGCATGCAGACTGTGCTATTACTGTGCATAAGAAGATAACAAGACTCCAGAGACTGCCCTTTACATTCTGCTGCTCTCGCTAACTACAGACCTGGCCCAGCACACGCGCACATCCCACGCAGAAGGGAGAGAGCATCACGAGCCCCATACAATGTGCCTGGAAAGAGGCCGGCAGAATAAGAGATCAAAGAAGAAGAGAATTGGGATCCGTGAGCTCAGCTCTCTGTGTGCTCAATTAACTAAGTGATTGGACATGCACAATCGGAGATCCCCAACACGTCGTTTGCAGGTTATCGGTGATACCGGACATGAGCTGGAGCAGCACTGGGCTCCCAGTGCCAGCAAACTGGAGGAACAGATTAGATTTCTGAAAGCTTTTTAAAGCCAGGCTCTCACCTCAAGACACAATAAAAGAAAAGCTTTTAGATCATTCCTGGCAGAGAAGTTGGAAAGCTGCCATGTTCACACGGAGTAACTATGGTAATCCATATCAGGTTGCAGAAATCATCTTTAGCATAGAGTCTTTTAAGCCTTCCAAGAAGCCGTCTTCTTAATCTACTTAAAAATAAAAAATAAAGGATGTTTCAAGGCCAAGCAGTACCAATAACAGGATCAAAGACACTGAATGGGAAACAAGGTGAGGCTCCACATCCCCGAGCACCAACCCCTGGCTCTGTGAGGAGTGACAGCTCTGGTGCGAGGGACAGCAGCTGAGCAGGGGACAGGCACCTGTGCCTCATGCTCTGCGTTACCATGTGAGCTTGATCATGTCATTCGCAAGGAAGACTGCATAATTAAGATGCTCTGCAGAAAACCTGTGCTTAATTGCTTTGATGCTTAGGTGATTGAGAGCTGAATACATTACTGTGTCAAAATTACTGAACACAAAGGCCTTGATGCTGTTCCTGTCTGTGCCGGTGGAAATGGGGCTCAGAGTTCACCTCCACGGGCACCTGAGAATTGCTGGAGCTTATTTACACCAGCAGCCACAGCCCTCAGTCACACTCCAACTCTGCTTGAATACTTGGGGTTGCACTGTGCCTGGTCTAGAGGAATCTGATTCTATTGTTCACTTAGGCAGAATCAGCAGTATAGAAAATCAAGTTTCACTATTTCAAAATTAGCTCAAGATTAAATTCCACTACTTAAATCCCCATGGTAAATCTAGCCCGAACTTTTGCCCTGCTTCACCTAGCTGTGTGTGCACAGCATCCTACCCTGTCATCTAGCCATCTTCCCCAGTATTCCTCAGATATCTGAGTGATCTTTCCATGTCTCCAAACATCCTTGAAACTAAAGCAAATGAACGTGACAGGAGCTGGACCCAAAAAGGATCAAGAAGAACAAGGGTAGCACAGAAACCTTTGAGGGAAAAGACGACATATGACCAATGAAATCTCAAATGGCTGTACTGTAGGAAACTCATATCAGACTTACTCTGCTGCTTTACTTTGCCACCTGCTGAGCCAGACTTTCCTCCTTGTAAAGACAGGAAAATCTCTGATGAGTCCAACAGAACATCAAAACTGAAAACTGTTCCTCATCAATCTTATGGTAAAGGGCCAAAATCTGAGATTAGGTGTCTATCGCTGCATCCATGTTCTTTATTTCTTCTTTACTCTTTAATACAAAAGCTGAAATTTTCCTCAGTGATGGGGTCTTTTTTTCTTTCTTATACGCAAAACAGTTGTACTTGTATGCACAAAGCAGCTGAATGCCCATCTTCCTGGTCTGCTCATACAAAAACAATACAGGGCAAACATCTGCATTTGGGGGAAAAAAAATAAATAGATGCCCAGAAAAATCATGCAGGCAAAAAGCCTCAGTGACGATAGACAGCTTTGGAGATACTCCGAAAACCAGGAGTAAAATAACAATTTTAGATGGCAATTGCACCTGTGAGCGCAGGTCAGCATGCCCATTCCTTACAGGCTCTGACTGTGCTGCAGCAGCCCCAGCCATGGAGCAGCAGTGTGTCCAGAGCCTGCTGACAGCCAGCCACCCTTCCTATGCACGGGGATGAAGGACAACACCTTTCCATCAATGAGCTTCACTTCTTTGTATCACAATAACATTCCTTAGCACAAACACTGATGGGACTTGCTTGCCAGGGCGGCTCTGCTGGTGGCTGCTGAGCAGACTTCACTTGCAGTGATACCTGTGTATCCTCTCCATCTATTCCTTGTGCTTTGGCACAAGTTGGTGTCGTGCCTGGCTGCCCAAAATCTTTCTACTGCTTCCTCCAGTCCAGTCTCTACACAGGTCTCTGAGGAAGAGCCCAATGCAGGCAGAACGCAGCTGCACAGAGTCCCTCTGCAGGAAGGCAACCACAAGCAATTTCATTCTCCCCTCAAGCAGTCCCTCGTACACTCCACTGCAAAAGAGACAGTCATGGAGTGTCAATGAGTATTTAATTAATAAGCTATTATAGAACTACTTTGCTAAACTGAGCATCCAATGAGGAAATAACATCTAGGGAGCAAAAGCATGAATGAGGCTCCAACTGTCAGCTTTATGGATGTCTGCTGTTGGGATACGGCTTCTTCAGCTGTGATGGAAGGAGCTTGCACTTTGGGAAAGAGATACAGGAACTAATGCACACGCTTCTTGTATGCACATTTTCCACCTGGAAAATGTCTGTAAAGATACGGTCTGCTACACTGTGTCTCTGGCACAGGAGGGAGAAACAGATGGAGAGATCATCTAAAACCCTTTTTTTCACCATAGTTAATAACCTGGAGCTCTTCTAATATCTAGCATGTGTAGGTTGGGCTCATCACTATGTGCATACTCTTCTGATGAAAACCAACTACACTCCCTGGCTGGATAATACAAAAATGTGTGACTACTTTACAAAGAGAACAGGATAAGCTCTTAAAACCACTGTGTCCTTTATGAAATGCTGTTTACAGCAGATCTGTCATGAGCATCAGTAACTCACCTAGCCATCTTAGTGCAGTATGACATTTTAGTGCCAGTGAAATTGGGGATGAAACCAGCCACATTTTGACACAAGTTTAGAAATTAGGAAAACCATTCTTTTCTTTTCTTTTTTTTTTTTCCCCTTAAGCTCAAAAACTGTTGATGTGTTCTAATGGAACACCGCAGTGCTCCTGAACAAAGAACTTTCAGCACACCATCTCATGCACAAAATGTAACTCTGGGCTTATTTGGAATTAAAACAAATCATGAAATTGTTACTTTTCCCATGGAAGAAATGTCCACTTCAGTCCGGCATGATCTAAGCAGCAGTACAATATTGCTGGTGGAAGGAATTGCCTTCCTATCCCCCACCCCAAGTTGGTTCCAGGCTCTGAAGTTTGTGATTACCCTTAATTTACCATGCAAAGCTACAAATAACAGAAGCTATAAGATTATCCATTGCTTGTTAAAATGCAGCTGGAATACACGGCCTCCTTAGATAATGATTTCCAGCGGAAGGCTTTATGCTGTGTGAAGTATCAGACTCTTACTCCCATGCATGAAGAGCAAATAATACCAACAGACAGGAGTCAACCAGAGCAACTCCCCCATTCTTGCCAAAATGTACTCCTCAACAACTGAAACAGAACTCTTCAGCTCCTACAAAGTCCTCATAGCCCTTTGGTGCCCACACCTCATGGCAGCTCCCAAATAAAACTCAGAAATGTTACCTTTCACCATTAGGAGCTGCCATGGGAAGCTGGCGTATGTTCAGTCTGTAGCTAGCAATTTCCTGTTCATAAGTCATCTGCTTCTCTATGTCTTAGGGGGAATACAGATTTTTCTTGGGACACCAGGACTCAGGGGAATTACCTGTAGTTAAACATCTGATTAATGGCTCATTAAGAATCAGCAACAGTGTTTATTCAGTCCCTGTCTGAGTGTGGTTTTGCAATTATGTGCTTTTGAGACTGCAGGTGTGTGAAATATTCATAACCCAAATGGAAATATGATGGAAGTGCAGTTTATGCTTACTCAAGGGCTGGCTGCTCTGGATTATAAATATAAAGCAGAAAAGCAAAGGTGCGATTATTACTCTGCCCAGGGAGTGCCCAGACACTCACAAGACTCTTTACAACATATTAGAATAAATTAGTTGGGACAGAAATTTAGTTGTGGCAGTGCCTCCTACCCCCTTCATGCCACCTCTGGTATAAAGTCCTACTAGATGTAAGGCTTGCTCATAAAAGCAGTTACTCGTGTAGTAACCAGTGCACCCAGCAGGATCTGAGCTTCTCTGGAGGCACATCCACTGAAAGAAGAAAGAAGGAAGGGGACAGACGACCCTTGTCCAGGTCTGATTACTGGGTTTCAGGTTCCGTATTAAAATCACTGGGGCTTTAATTCTGCGTAAGGCAGAATCATTGCATTATCTTCCTCCCTTAGCTGACCCCAGGATGACATGGGGTGGTCACAAAGCCTCTCTGGCCTCCATACGATGTGCTCCTGCTGTTTGCTACGTTACCTCCAGAGCAGACACACACATCGAGGAGCTGCAGCTTCTGATCACAAACGCAGCGAGCTAGCAACAGGTTACCAGGAACTTTACAACATGCAGTCATAATGCTCTAGTTCTGAGGATGAAACAAGGAGCGTGGAGCGGACAGGATGGGAGGCAGACAGCAGCAAACACTGCCACCTGAAGAGAGCTCCCTCTTCAACTTCAGGTGGGGCAAAATCTATCCTGAAAGCAGTTACCTTGTCCCTGCTGTGGCTGCTGGTATGAGCATTGAGCCTTTCCCGCTTCCTTTTCTTAATTTATTTTATGCTGTTGTTTTTTAAAAGGGTTATTTCAGTATTCCTTTGGGTCCCTTATATGCCATGCTACCACCTTGCAAAGGCTCTCCGTGGTGCTGTACAAGTAAATATTAGTCACAGGAGAGGGGGAATGGATAGTCGAGCAGAAACAAATCTAAAAGCAGTGAACCATCAAATGCGAGGAACACGGGAGGAAGCCGACAGATGAAGGACTGTGCAGAGTCCCTAAATCCAGAGCAGGTTTCTGAAAGGGCGCCTTTTTTTCAAGAGAAGTAATTCTAATAGTCTCTCTCCACTGCAAAAGGGAAGGATTTATCTGTTTGCCATCACTGATTGCCTAATGCGAAGTGCTTTGTATTGGCCTAAAAAGAGGCAGACAAGTGCTTCCAGATGGTGGGAGGCAGCAGGTGAGGCCTGATCTCTGCTCCCACGTGCTACAGGTACCCTGAGACCTGGGTCTGCAGGCCTCACACCCCCTGTCCAGCCTCTGCTGCCTAGGCCCTTGGGGGGCTTAAACCCAACCCCTTGCTCACAGTTTCCTGGCTACACTGGGGTGCACAGAGCCTTTGTCCATGCAATGTTGAAGCCTCCTCAAGGATGGAGGTTCCTCAAGTGCCCTGCTGCAGAGCTTGGCTGCCCTCAATGCGTAGATCTTGAAGTCCAGTTTTCATTTCCCTCACTAGAGCTTGTGTCCCACATCTACCCACCAAGACTCCCCTCTGCAACAGCTGTGAAGGAACTGAAGGCAGCAATCAGGTCTCCCCCTGCTTTGCTTTCCCTTCCCCAGGCTGAACAAACCCAAAAACGTTTGGTGCTTCTTTCTGGTGGCTCAGGGGCAGGGGTAGCCTGCAAGAGAATCCAAGGGTGGATACCTACAGTATGAGCCTAAGGTTGAGATTCAGCACTGACATCTGGACTTGAGGAAGGGGACGGAGGAGGCTGTAGAGAGTGACCCCAAAAGATCAGGCTGAACACAACCATGAAATTTAGAAAGATGCCCAAACATACTTAAAAAATTGATTTAATGTTGGTAAATCCACATTGGTCTAAGGTAAGCTGTTTCAGTGGTTCGTTATCAGAAGCACTAGACTTTTTCTAGTCTGAATGTTTCCCACTGCAGTTTCCAGTCTTGGCTTATGCTATGACATCACCTGTGACATCCAAGGGTCCTCTGCTACCAGACATCTTCCTTACTGTTAACACTGACAAAGTAATGAGAAAGAGTCTTTTTTAGTCTATAAGCCAGGACTTTTAGAACTCTTGTGTATCTTTGTTTTCAGAAGTATTTCAAAATTTGTCACACAGCACTGCAGAAATGGTTTGTCTTTATTTCCCACCATATTGGTAACATCTGCATTAACTCACACTTCTCCAGCTCTATATTCAAGGTCCCTATTTAATTTCTTAGCCACTGCAGCCAGCTCACATTGAGGTGTTTATCATTTCAAAACCACAGTCACCTCAGCCAATAAACATGACCTATTTTCACGGTTCCTGGACCTCACATTTTCTGTGTCATTCAAATAAGTCTTTTTGCATGCTGGATCCAGATTGCTTTGAAGAACTGATTTATTGTTATTTACTAACCTGCTCATTTTTCTGTCATCTGCAATCTTTGTCATTAGTAATTGGATATTTTCTTCTAGATCATCAACAATGATGCTCTACGACAATGAACCAAAAATAGATTGCTGGGCAGCTAAGAAGCAACCACACTGAATGTTGGTTCCCTGCTCCCAATTACTGTAATGTAGCTAAAATACCTGTAAACGTGAAGGCCCATTTAAAAACCTTTTGGAAAGCCTCCAAAATAGAAAAAGGGAGACTTTCACAGAGCAGACAAAAAAAAAAAAAAAAAAAAAAAAAAAAAAAAAAGCTTAAATCTGTTTTGTTTTGTGTTTTTTTTGTTTGTTTGCTTCTTTTTCACAAGAAGACTTTGTAACTATGTCAGGGCTTTTAAGTTCTGACAAATAAGGAATTAACAGAGAAACTGTCACATTATTGTCTGCTTAACTCTTTCCTATTGCTATTTCTTGTTAAAACGTCTCTCATCTTCTCAGATTTGAGGAGAGACACCATTTACTGTGAGCTGACATTTCTAGCAAAATAAAGGATAAAGTCTGGAAGAAATATCACCCTCCCAACCTTCTCTCTTATTCTCTTTTTGAAACTGTATGTTTCATAAGTTCAATCAATACGAAGTTTTAAAAAGCCAACCAATGGCAGCTGTCTCCTAGAAGTTTGAACTGTAATAGCTTCCTATTATAATTCGAGTCCTGGTCAGGCTTTTTAATCTACATCAGAAAGTATTCAAGGATGTGACAAATGTTATCTGTTAGTATGATTTACTGTAGTATTGTTTATATTTTTTTAATTTGTTTTTGTAATATAAATTAATGCACAGTGGTAGTCCCTGCTGCACAGAGTCCCACCAAGCAGCAACCCAACAAGTGGATTGGGGCAGCGAGTTAGTGACAAAAATAGGAAGCAACCTGCAATTCCTAACCAGTTCTGCACTCTGAATGTCTCCTGCCACCTGGCCAGGATATTTGTGATGTATTTCTGGGAGAGATAAGCTTTGAAACAACTTCAGAAGAAGATAAGGATGAGAGAAGGATGTGTTCACGCATTTGCTTGCAAGTATTTTATCTTTGCAAGGCCCACAAGCGAGCACAGAGAACCAAGCTGTGAGAAGTCTCAGGGAAACCACATATTTAACGTTAATAATGTACTTCAGTACCCAGCTAAATCAGGGCTCTCGGTGTCTTGTCAGAGATGCTGATTTCCTGACTCTGTAACTCTCTTTTTTACCACGGGGACTTGTGCAGTTGCTCAACCATTTGCAGTTCTCTTGATGGCAGACAGTTTCTTTATACGTGACATTTTTCTAAGATTGATACAGAAAAGGTCATATGCTTTTCCTCAGCTATGTGATTAATACTATTCAAGGCTTTAAAAAATATATAGCAAAAAGACAATAATTGTCAAGGTTTAGGTGTACGTCTAGTGAATTCATTGCTGCCATTAAGAGACAATTTGCCATGCCTCTGATGGAGTAAGAAAGTCTTGTAAACAAAAGAAAATGCAGTGAATATACCAGGAAAAGAATGAGGCTTTTGTCACCGTTGTCATATAAAATATCTGCCTCTCTCCCTAGAAGTCTAAGAATATTTATCAGTAGTATGTTGGAATCCTACCTATTAAACAGTGGAAAATAGAATCATTTTGCAGAGATCAAACACATTTCTAAACAGGGAGAAATCCCCCATTAAAATCAGAGCCCCTCTCCCAGGACCTGCAGTCCCGCAGGGCAGGGACAGTGCCATGCTCTGTGTTATTCAGAGCTGGTGCAGCCTTGTGCTCTCCACAGCTGGGAGGGGATCTGTCCCTAGAAGCCCCTCTTGATTTCCTCTGTATTAACAGCCAGGAATCCAAGGTCTCTTCATTGTCACAACGTACAGTGCAGACCTGCCCTTCATTTCAGGGTTTCAATCCAAAAAAACATAACCGATGCTCTAATTAGCAGCTCTGCTGACTTCATCTGGACTGCGAAGGATTGAGAAGTCACAGCCAACCTTTGATTTAAAATCAAGAGGGTTACAGCCCAGCCTTCCTTCAAGAAACTGATTTCTGCACTCTGGTACTCATTAGGAAGGAAGCTTTTACTGCCGTACATTTGGCTTATTAAAAGGCTGAGCTCTCCAGCAGATAAGTTACACCCAGATGTTCAATTCCACCCCTTCTTTTTTTGTGCCCATTGGAAATTCACAGGGACAGGGTAGCAATGTCTGTGCTGCACGGATGCCCAGTTCACTGCGAGGAAGTTCTGTACAGAGACAGAGCGATGCTGAGATGAAGGTTACTCTGCTGGTTACATAAGGGCTTAGGGCGTGTTTTTTTTTTAATCTTTTTTTCTTGACTTCTCTGTTACCAAGGCTTTTCAAAAATCCACAATAGGCCCAATTTAGCTAGACCCGACACTGAGTGCCTTGCAGCGTCTGTAAGAGCAATTAAGAAACACTATTCCCAAAGCTGTCTTCTCCTCAATTATGTCAGCGAACAAAGAGGCGTGACTGTATAAGACCCTCTCTATTAAACAAACCAGACCTACTTATTTCAGCTTTGATCAGGGGAATGAAGTCAGTGGGGAACAAGGAAGGCATAGTAGCATGTTCTCGGTTGGACCTGTGAAGTTTACAAACAGAAAGGAGAAAAGGAAAATAATGATGATTCTTGCCTATGTGCGCTTGAACCTAAACCTGCCCTTTCTGCAGAGCGCCAGGTACACCAGGCACTGCTCAGAGCAGTGGGGCCACAGCCTGGGGCTAGGAACAGGGCAGACATTGTAGTTAGCATAACATAACTCGGAAGGATTTGGGGGAATTTATCTTTTGAGATCCCTTATTTTTCAAAGAAGTTCACAAAAGGACGACCCATAGTTCATATCCTGGTCTGGTTTAAATGTGGCAAAAGATGCAGGTAACTGCTGTGCCCCTGCCTCATCGCTTAAAGCAAATAAAAGACAAGGAATTAGGACTCCTTAAATCGTCCTATTCTTTCTATTAGTATAGTTAGTTTGCTAATAAAAAAATGGCAATGTGTTCCATAAACTATTAGTATAATTCTTTCAGATTTCAGGAATTGCCACTTAGTTTGGGTTAGGGTTTTTACTTTGTTTGTCTGGTTGGTTGGGCTTGTTTGGGCTGAGATTTTTGGCAGAGCTTTTGTGCTGAGATGGAATAAAAGTTGCTCCTCATCACAGAACCCCCATCACCTTTTGCAATCTCTGCTGGAAAAGCCAACTTTGCATTTCTGATGCACAGCTGATGAAATATTCAGCAGCGTCTGGGTGAGGTGGGTTGCTACCAACTCATGCTACTAGAAGTTATGTATATGATGGTTTCTTAGATAAAAACACAGCATCTGTATTAGCTATTTTGACATCACTCTTAATACCTACTTGGTCTTGCATGTAGCAACCTAAGAGATGCTGGTCCCTCAGGATGTGTAGGAAGCAGTCTCAGGAGTAGCTCCATTGAAGCCCACAGCAAAGCTGCAGCTATGAGCTGCAGCTCATAGGAAACCTGTACTTATCTACTGGCCAACTTCTCAGCAGCCCCTCCAAGCTGAAGAAACAGGGGGTTTGTTCAGAGGGTAGGTTGTTTGTTTGTTTTTAACTTTGCAAAAGATTTGGATGGACAACAGAAATAAAAACTGTTTTCTTATCTGCAGACCAACATCTCAGTGCACGCAGAGGTACTGATGGTTGGGGATATTGCAAACTGAGCTTATAGCTCTTCATGTAAAAACTCGCTCGACCATTACTTCATTTTAATCTCCTATTTATTATTGGTTGCATCAGCTTATAAATTAGGACAGTAAGTTGTCTGGAGCTCTTAATGGCATGTTTGACTGCTGCTTTGAAAAATCATCTGTACAGTCATCAAAATAATATTAATGGGTCATTACTTCAATAAAATATACCACAGAATGATAACAGCATTAGAATTAATAGGATAGTGATAGTGAACTCTTGGAATTCTCTAGTGCCTGGTATCAAAACACTTTCCGAAGGAGATCAGTATTGTTAACCCCATTTTACAGCTGGAGAAACTGGGTCAAGGAGCAACATCTGATTGCCAAGGAGTAAGAAAATCAGGCATTTAAAGCTCAGAAGGTGAAAGTGGTATTTGTCCCAGGCCATGTTCTAGAGTTTTTAATTTACTGCCACCTTCTCTTTTTGAGTCTGAGCCTGTGCCAGCTCAGGGGAAGGCTTCTCTGAAGTAGCAGAAAAGGCTGCAGTTGCCCATTATCCCTCGTGTCACCACCATTTGCCCTTTGTCTTTCAGATTTCTAGAAGTATCCTTCATCCCTAGAAGAGCTCATTTCCCAAAGGCATGCACACGCTAGCATTCACTGTGTATGCTGACGATTTTTTAGGGCTTTTCTGGGTGGAGATACGTGGGAAAACTAATCCACAAATCCTCTGTGAACTTGCTCAGAATCCAAATAGCCCCAAGTGATTTGAGCTAAGCTAATGAAGGCCTAATGAAGCCTCTCTGCGCAAAGCCCTCAGTGCCATTTCTGTCATCCATTACTCTTAATTTGGGGTCAGCAGCATTGCACACAAACACTCTCAAAATAAAAGAGACCAAAAGGACAACAGCATGTGAGTAACTATCGACAAACATTTTCATAGCAGCTATTCTGTGAAAGCCAAGTCCTAACCAGGGAAGACAAGAGGAGTCTCCAACAGAGACTTGTGAATAATAAAATTCGGGTTTGGGCAATGCAATTCAGAAACACATCACAACCATCTCTGGCTCCTTGCTTCTGAAGAACAGATGAGGGAGTGACTCAATGCAGACTGCACTAGTTTAGGAAATGTACTCGGGCAGAGTGCTGAGGGGAGAGGAGCTGCAGATACAGGGAGATGCAGAGCAGTGAGAAAATGAAGCATCCAATGCAAACTTTGTGACATTCCTAACGCTCCAGCTTTACTGTGGTGCAGTGTAAAAACCTGTTGGTTGTACATTTGACCATTGGATCTGTGGCTGCCATTAATCTGAAGTGGCTCTGTTTGGGAGCTGCTTTTTGAGCAATTAGTCAAACCCTCAGCTTTCACTGGAAGACACCTCTGACCCTTCTGCTGGGGCAACATACCTGAAAATATAACACCTGAGGCACCAGAATCAAAAGACAAACTCAGATTTCACCTTTTCCTTTTGACACCTCTTTCAATTTCTCATGAATTTCTGCTCGTTCTCAGCATGGTTATTCAGGACTCAGTTCTCCCTTCTCAGTGCAGGAGGTCTGGTAGCTCACTCCCAGGAGGGAGCAGAGCCCAGAGACTTTTCTCTCCCAGAAGGAGGGGGCTGAGCCTGCAGCAGCCAAACTTCAAATAGATTAAAAGCTAGGTTTTTCTGCTAATCTGCTCCATTTGAACAGAAGCAGCACAGTCAGTGTTGGAAGCAGACCAATGCCTTGGAGAAATATTTCAGTTTCTCCTAGTTTTGTAACCCAGGCATCATTTTTGATCTGCCCTGCATACTCTCACCAGATCAATGCATCATCACACCACTTCCCTCTGCTGAAGCAGGGCCATTTGTCTCCCCCCTCAGCCAAATGCTTCACCCAGGCTCTCATCACCTTACACCACAGATCAACTCACATTTTCTTTTCTCTAACAAAACGCCATTTTGCCCTGCTTGTATCCTTTGAGAACAACAGTGTACAGACAATTTCCCTCTGTTTTACTTCAGCCCATCACTGCTGCATGCCTCTCCCCTCGCTTCCATCCATTCAATGACCACATTAAACCTAAGCTGCTTGATCCTGCATTTTCAAGGCTCTTCACAACTTGTATCTGCCTTACCCATCGTTTCTCACTGAATTTCAAGAGATCAGCTCTCACCTTCAATCAGTCCCAATGCCAGATGGAAGCAGCCCCAAATCCTTCCCTCACCCTTCTCAACACAGCTAACTACCATGAAACAGCAATTTCTCCCTTCTGCGCCGGAGACTGTGGCAGATGGCACCACCCTGTTTATTACAGGATAATCCTTTTTAAAGGAGGATAAGGAAAAAGAAATGCACGGGAAGTTTAAAGAGGACTTTGAAATGGAGTTTCTGCATCTTTGCAGAGGCTGGAAGTCATCCCTGGGGTCACCACGTGCAGTCCCTGCTATCATATGTGCTGCATCGTGTAATCTCCTCATAAACTTACCGAGATGTGGCTTAAACGTAGTCGGGGGTTTGTTCATTGCCATTCCTACCAAAAAGCTGTTCCAGCCTTCCTGGCCTAGAGACTAGAAAAACTTCTTTCCGTTTCCAAAGTGTGTTTATTCATGGCCCTTTGTTCTTACCATAACACTGCTCTCCAATGTAAATGGTCCGTTCTCCTCCCTGATGTTTTACAGGCAGTAATCATAACCCTGCTAAGCCTTCATTTCACTATGATAAACAATCTGTACCCTTCTAGCCTCCTCTTGTAAAGCAGGCTCTCTGTTCTGATCTCTGTAATACCCCCATCTGCATGTGTCCCTGCTTTAAGTCACATTTTTCGAGCATAGATATTCCACAGATGGCTGTATCACACACAAATGTCAACAGCTCCTTATCTACACAGCCAATACTTCTCCTGCCATGGCCTAGGTCCTTTTCGCAACTCATCACAATGGTGGGCATAAAAATTTGGGGCAAAAAAATTGATTCTGCAGAGCTGATGTCAGATGAAAATGCCTGTGCATGCTGCTCTCCCTATTTCCTTCCCTCTCTTAAATACAGATACTGTGTTTGCTATTCTTCAGTCACACAGTGCCACCCTTGAATTGATAGATTTATTAAAAACTCTTACTACCAGATTTGCAATTTCACACATCAATTCTTCCAGAACTTTAGGACCAAAAGTTTCCAGTCACCCCCCAGCTTTAGCGCATGGAAATCTTTAAGCTTTCCATCCACTTGTGGTGAGGCAGACTCTGTTCACAAGTGCCCTTTCCCAGTAGCCACTGCATTTTTAGCCCCGTACCAATTGGTTACCTTGAATTTCTGCGTGCACACATTGAGATAAGGTCTCCAATATAGTGAGTGATGATTCTATGCCTACAGAGAAAGTATTGTATTGAATTTGTGCTGAAATGTTCAGAAACACATAGGATATATTGAGCGTTTCAGAAACTTAGCAGGTGTATTAAGATGAACAAGTATTTTTTAAAAACCTCCGTGTAATGCTTGAGGCAGAATAAGCACCATATATCGACTGTGCCATTAAAACAAAATCTCTCCCAGGATTTGAGAGCATTTCTGCAATAAAGAGGAGAGAGCAATGCTTGTGGCAACCATAGCCACAGTAATTGCCTGGGGACCTCATGAGAAGCCGAAGCCCAAAAGATGAAGGAAAGAGGGAATACCATTAAAAAAAAAAGGTGAAAACAAATATTGCAAGATACCTGAACAGCTATTTCACTGCTACAGAAAAAAGGAAGCACCACGTGCTTTCTGTAGGAACAGCATCCCAACGCTCTGGCTTTCACTGAAATCAATGGAGAGTGCTAGAAGGATCCATTAGCATCGCAGCCAGCTGCTGTGCTGTGGGTCTGCTCGCTGATATCCACAGGAGCCCTCAGATTCTGCTGGTGCAGCCTTCTTAAAGCCTGTCTGACCCAGAGGTGGGCCCTCAGCTGAGGCTCTCCAAGCTGCCTTCTGATGGGGCTGAACTTGGGGCTCAGTGGCTGTGGCGATCACTCGGCCATAGGGCCTGGGATGAGCAGGACGCCTCTGTGTGCCTTGGTGAGCACCCCAAGAGGGAGCTGTCATGCAGGGGAGCATGAGGAAGGGGCAGTGGAGGATAAAATATTTAAAATGCAAGAAATCTGAGCATGTGGGGTACCAGGGAAATCCGTTCAGCCTCTTCCTCCTATTTCACCCTGGGTAAATCACTCTGTAAGCAAACACCCAACTGGAGTGGGTGTGAAACACCAAAAGATCTCCCTGCCTCGTCCACGAAACCTAACTGCACAAGAAAGCTCAAAGCTGGAGTTGCAGGGCCAAACAAGCCAGGCAGCAGGCAGAAGGAGCAGACTGGCTGGCACAGGAGGGGGCTGCCCACGTGCACACAGCCACAGCCCTGCGCAGGGAAAGCAGCCCAGGCAGCACCGTGCTCCCCTGACGTTAAATGCCAGTTTGTGGATGCAAGCAGCAGATCACAACCCATTCCCCTCGGTAGCAGAATGGGCTCATCCTGAAGCTGTTTCCCCTCACTTGGTTCATGCAAGCGGGTTGTGTGCACCCTGGGAGCACACCTCTGCTAAATCACTCCCAAAGTCCCCAAAGTACTGTTTTATTTTATAGTCGCTGTCAAACCAAAACGTTTCATGTTAATTCCTTACAACGTACTCCACTGTCTGCTTCACTCCTATTTGATATTTATTCCCCTGCCAAACATGCATTTATTTGTTGACATTTTTATTAAATTAGACTGCAATAAATCTGTCTGCGTTTATGTTTATATCCCTTCATGCTCAAGTATTCAAAGGACCCCAAAGTAAGTTGCATGCATTAAATACGCAGCCAAATGCTCATAAGCATTTCACAGAGGGTAAATAAAGTCAAAGTAGTGGTAATCAAAAAAGATAATGACCCAGCCTGGCCGGGCTGGAAGGGGATGCTCTTTTATGGAACTGCATGATCTTCTCCCCCCTAATGAGAAGGGGAACAATCTGGGAACAGTCCTGCTTCCAGGCTGTAAAAATTCACATTTTTAATTTCCCTGTAGATAGGATAGGGAATTTCTTGAGCGCCAGCATTGGTAGTTTTTTGTTTTTTGTTTTTTGTTCAGAGTGAAATATTATTTCTAAATGGTTGCACATTAAAAAATGTTGCCGCAAGATGCAGTATCATGAAATTCCAGCATGCTGTTGATGGCCAATGCTACCTGGCTCTTAACAGAGCATGTAAAAACATCCTTAGCTCACCAAGCACCATGTAAATACAGCTGTGCCCAGGGAAAGCAGGGCATGGAGTGTGCGATTTGCCTGATGTCACCCATCAAGCTGTCACCAGAGTGAGGAATGAAGGTCAGAGCTGCTAAGTCCTATCTGAAAAAAAAACGTAAGTGACCACATTCATGTCATTTGAAGCTTCTCCCTGACTATTCAAAAAAAAAAAAAAAAAAAAAAAAAAAAAAAAGTGGTTTTTTGTACTATCTTTCTGTCATAACTGTTAAAGCAACAGGGAGAAGAGTAAGTTAAAAATTCACCACATCAAGGTCACTCAAGGTTGAGGCTGTTCCTCAGCTCCCTCCTGCTGTCCCTTGTTGTATTGCTTGGGCCTGATATTATGCAGCACACGTGCCCTGCAATTCACAGGCGTCACGGTGGCATGCTAAAGAGGGTCCTCGTGCCTTATTTCTCCCTCCATGCCATTCACACTGAACTTGATAAAAGGAATGCAGAGAAATTCAGAATAGCTCCTCCAACTTCAGAGGACTCTGAACACAGGAAATTTTTGCTAAATTACAATGTCTCAAAATTGGCAACAGCACACTGATTATGTCTCATTGTGACTGTGATGTCCTTGGCGATGGAGCTGGGAGACCGCAAAGTGAATATAATGCTCCTATATGTGACTCTAATGACTGATGATGCTCTGCTGTGGGTAGCAATTTTGAAATAACTGAGAATGACGACAAAGAATATTGCTTTTGTCTTTTTGCTTCAGAAGAACTTTACGTGTAATATAGAACACAATACAGCACTGCCAGCTACACATTGCTAATAGGGGAATTTGCAGTAGTTCGCTCTAATCACAGAATCACAGAATTTCTAGGTTGGAAGAGACCTCAAGATCATCGAGTCCAACCTCTGACCTAACGCTAGCAGTCCCCACTAAACCATATCCCTAAGGATAGTATAATAATAGGGCAGTATAATCTGCCCTATATTTACTTCTGTAGGGTAGGCAAGGCAGGAGGGAAGGTGGGTGCTCACTCCTGGACATGCCCTCACACACGGGATGAAATCTCAGATCAGGACAGCCAACAAGTGCTGCAGACCACACAATCACAGTAATACGTTAAATTAAATGTAGCATTTTATAAATTGGAAGCCAGATGCTTTCCTCACTCTAGTTGCTTCCTGTCATTCTGATAGCTCAAAGCAACCACTGCACTGAATAAAACAGTTGCCTGATCCCACAGAGGGAAGAATCACATGCTTTTGTGACATGAAGCGAATGCGATTATGCTGTCTTCGAGACCTGACCTAGTATCACTGTTTGCCACCCCTCTGTGCCAAGGAGAAGTGCCAATGTGCTCGGGAATAACTTGTGCTTCATGACCCCACTCAGAGTCAGCACATGCCCTGAGGACACCCAGAGTGTCCCACATTAGGCAGGGACGATGGAGCTTTGCTCCTTCCTTAGCTATCATCTGACAGAGCATCCAGGAATCTGGTGCAGATAAACGCCTCTGTCAGCCGCATGGAAAACACCGCGTGTCAGCAGTCATCACACGAATGGGCGAGGTAAAGAACAACCCACAGAGGAAAACGCAGGAGGAGGCTGAAGGCAGATCTCTCCCCTGACGTCTTCTGCAGGAAGCTCCAGATCTCTGAGCTTCATGCTCCTCCTCCCCACCTGCCCCCCCAGGAGCACTCTGCAGGTCCAGGCTGGTCCTGGGAGCACCAGGCGCTGCAGGAGCGCACTGACTGTTACCCACGGGCTGCCTCTTAATTTTTACATACTGCCCGAACAAGCTAATTTAAACCCGTGCAGGTCAGTCTCTGGAGATCAAAGACTGACATAAGAGGGGCACAGAAATCTATTTCGGATCTGCTGGAACAGCAGGTCCTGGGAAGTCCAACTGCTGTGCTGGCAGCACATTGCTGTTTGCCTTTGAGAGATGGGAAAACAGGAAAAGAGAAAATTGGTTAACTTCAAGATATACAGATGACTTGGGGAACTGTGATCATGAAGCCTGTACTTTAATGATCGTTCAGCCTCCTGAAGATATTGGACTGCGCAAACTTTGTTTTAAACCATCCTGAAGGATTTTAAACTCAAGGGATTGTTCTGAAAATGAGCTCTTCACTCAAGCCCCATGCAGACTCGATTACCACGTTGGCCTTTCTGTTCTGGCAGCGATGTTTTATTAAATATTCTCTCCTCCCATTATTGCAGGAGCCAATGGAGAACAGAAACATAATGACAGGCCTGCGTAAATCCTTGTGAAAGTCTTTCCCTAGGAAGACAGTCAGTCAGTGCCCATAGTGCCTAGCCTCCTCCCACATGTGAACTCACTGAGAAAACGATGCAGAGATGAGGCTTTCCTGGCACCTAAGAAACAAATTTAAGTGCAGTAAAGAAATCTGTTCTGCCCAACAAGCCAGAGGGTCTTCTTGAATTAGAAAAGACTGGTCTCACCTGACGACTACTTTACTAAGTCAGTAATAAGGCAAAAGAGTGGTTTTCTGTGCACCTGAAGCACGTCTTTTGGTCTCACCTACCATCACCCCTTCTAAGTGGAAAACATTTTGAAGCTGTTTGTGTGCCCTTAGCACGTTTCATAGTATTGTGACTTTGGGGGCAAAATTCATTCCTTGCATGGTGTGAAGGCCATGCCCAAGGCCTATTTCCACCTCCGGACAGAGAGCTGGGCTTTTCACAGCTTTAAATGGGGATGACGGCTCCGGCAGCCAAGCTCTGAGGAGCCTGGCGGAGGCAATTTAAAAAGTTACTGCTCCCAGTGGTCCACTCTCCCCAGAACAATTAGAAGCGAGTGTGTGCCTGCATTTCAACGGCTTCAGCACAGAGGTTGGCATATTAATGTGAGCCCGTTGCTGGCCACAGCAGAAGCACTGAACTTTGCACTGGGCAGCTTCTGGTGCCGGGGGAACAGACCTGTCCCACCCCATCACTGACCCCATCTCTCTGTACCCTCTGAGCCACCCCTCACCACATAGAGTTTTCATTCCTACTTCTACACGATTTTTGGCCAAGCTGCTCTGGGACTGGTTTGGTGGCAGTGCAGAAACAGCCAGCCGGGCACTGCTACAGCTCTAGGGGTGCCAAGTGCCCCCCAGCCAGCACCAACCAGCACCCACCTGTGGAGAAGGAGCTGGGACAGGCAGCAGCACCTCCCCAGTGGGACCCCACATACCTGTACACAAACCATCACATGGAGAAGCCCAGTCCCAAGGATGATTTTTGCATGTAAATTTGCATCTACCAAAGTGCATGGCTATCCTAGTTGTTCCTTCCTCAGGCTTGCTTTTAGTTTTACAAATCAGTGTTTTTTTCCTTCTTTCCTACAGCTGAACATTGCTTTTCCTCGGAAGCACTGGGGAACAATTACAGCAATGAGAAAATGGTAAAAATAACACAAACCCAGCATATTCTTCATGACACTGACAGCCAGAATGCTGCTTAGTATGGCAGAGAGCAGAAACATTAACAGGCTTAATACCCAAACAGGTAAGCACGATCTGTACTTGAACTGCTAGCAAACTCTCTCTTTGCTAGAAATACTTCAGAAATCCTGAACACCTCCATTGCCCTGTGAACACACTTACCCGTTCTCAGTAATTTGGCACTTGGGATGAAAGGCACTATATTTTTGATACCGTTTCAGTTGTAGCAGCATTATAATACAAAAACGTTCAGACACTGCTAGGTTAAAATATGTGTTTCCCCACTGGTAATTCGTAGAGGGAAATCAGGCTAAACATATTAGTTTGGGCTGGCTTTTTCTTTCCCTTCCTGTAGTTTTACACTCCACAGTCTCAATAATTGTAGCCCTTATGAACAATTATGTAAAATAATGTAAAATGCAATATGATCAAGGTATTAGTCTATTATTATCCCAGCTGCAAATGCATGAATCATTACAACAGAGTACCTAAAAAACCCCAGACTTTTCTGTCAGTTTGAGTTTAGACGACTTTTTTTTTTTGTCTTCTGGATGTTCATGACAATTAAATCATACCTTGAAAATTATAAAAGGAAAGGAAATCCAGCATAGTTGTTATGAGTGCTCATTAGGAAGCAAAAGATTGGTTTTGATTAATTGTGCTTGTTGTGCCACTTAATTAATTGACTGGCTTCTTACTCAGTTGAAGAGTTGTTTCTGGAGCAGGCATCCAGACAGGCCTAGGATGGGTACGTGGGGCTTCTGTAGGGATGCTCCTACTGTAGAGCTAAGATCTGGCAGACTGGAAGAGGGTTAGGCTTCGTAATGAGTGTTTATTGGGTCACCTGTTGAGTGCATGACGGTTACAGATCATTTACAAGCCCTGGATACTCAAGAACTTTGGGGTATGAATGAAGGCAAAAATTTCCCTTTCTGCCTGAGTGTGTTGCTTTGCTTCCAGGGATGCAGTGATGTATGTTTGCTCTTGGGCGTGAAAAATACAAAGCTTTTATTTATATACATGTACATTTGTGTGTGCACAAAATCCCCAACTTTTAAAAATGGGTCTCCTTTATTGGAAAGCTGAGTAAACATTACATTAGTGTAAAACTATGCCCCAGTCCTACAATCAGACCTCAAAATCAATGGGACTGTAGGCTGATAAGGAGTCTCAGCATCACCAGTTAGACTCCAGGATGTGTTTTAATTCCCCTCTATGCTGAAGGATAACTATTCCCAGTGATTTTGGAGGAATTAAACTAATATCCCAGGGAGAAGGAACTCTGTGACCTATTTCTTTCCTTTCTATTTCCTATGGATATATATGGTGATTTGTATGTAAGACAAAACTCTGGAGACTGCTCAGGAAATTCTCATATAATCCACTCCCTCCTAAATCTTACAAGAACTATGAAGATCATATTACAGTGTTACAGAAAATAATAGGGCCTTGAAATTAGGGGGAAAAGTCAGAGAAAAATATGGCTGAGCCAGGTTCTATGGAAATTACATAAAGTTAGCTTTTTTTTTCCTCTGAAAAGAGGGGGGAAATGGAACAGAGATAAAGCACTAATAAATATGTGGAGAAGAGTAAGATGCATCAAAAATTGAAAAATCACTATGAATTGGTCAAAAGAAAAGGACAATTATTTATATGCAGGTCCAGAATAAAGACATTCTTGCCTTGGTTGGTAAAGCCGGTGGGCTGCATTTATATTTCAGCCTGGTGTTTCTGTACCCCATCCTTCTTCTTTCTCCCGAAACTACCTGCAGTGAACTGTGCCAATTTGCTGCCATCACCTTCTGCCATCACAGTGCCACCCGTGTCACAAAGACTGGACAATGCCCTCATCTAAGAGCAAGAAACCAGACCTGAGATAACAACAGACGAAGCAGCAACAAGAGAAAGCAGACAATGATTCATCAAGGTAAGGAGGCCACAAATGTTCCCCTTCCCTGGTTCAAAATACAGGAGTCACTCTCTAACAGGTTGTTATGGAGATCTGCAGCTTTTAAAGAAATTGCACTGAGAAACTAATGCTGCTTCTTCCCATCCACTGAATCAGGCTCTTTCAATGACAAACATAGGCACTGACAGCAGGACCCAAATAATTCTTTAATCTAACGAGAGAGCACTCGATATCTACATTTGGAGCAGGAGGCTATCTCCTGTTTTAGGTTATCGCCTACAGGGAATGGCGACGGGGCTGCTTTGTATCAGGAGCCTGGCTGCAGATGCCCAGGTTTGCAGTAATTATCCAAGAGGCAAAGCCAAGCATGTTAAACTTAAGATCAGCATTAATAAATGTAAGAGCAAACTATCTAGCTAATTGTCTGGAAAAAAAATATATAATAATAAACCTGTGCTCCCCATTTGCAAGAATGAGACAATATTAATCATCATTCAATAGCAACAATAGTTGTTGTTCAAGAGCCTTGTTGTGCCTTATTTTTTTCATGAAAAGGGGAAAAACAAAAATGAAAAAATGTGTGCAAGGAGGAGACACAAGTATGAGAATTGAAATGCTAATGTTATTTCGTTAAATGATTTGTGGAGAATGAGATAAGAGATCGACATTCTCTAAGAATAATTTCTTTAAATACCTTGTGCTCAGGATTCCCCTCCAGGCAACTTTTCATCTTTCTTCATTAAAAAAGTAGCATTAAATTTATTAAAGAGTCCCAATTAAGCTGGTAACTTGCTTCAAAGAGCATCCAGGCTTAGGGGGATATGTTAAACTTTAACAGTGATGGGAAGATTCACCCGTAAAGCTGATTTTAAAAACAGCATCTTTCTGACTGGTACAATTTGGCTTGCACACCCTTAAGGCATTCTCCCAAACCTAACTGATGCTTATTTTGGGAAACAGCACATAAATGCTCCAATTTAAGGTCAAGTAGATGGTAAAGTTGGCCAGAACAAATGCAAATTTTTCTTCATAGCTTTGGAACAAGGGACAATTTCTTTGTTTTTTTTTGGGTCTCAAATTGATCCGATTCAAGGGTGGCATCAGACACACCTGAAGCAAACTATGAATTTACCTTTAATGCTACCTACCCTGCCCAGTTACATATCTCACCTCCTTGTTTAAATATAATTGGAAATACACACACTGGCTTACAAAATATACCATCAGTCAGGAATGGAGACGGGTCAGAGGAAAAAGCTTTCAGTCCCACCTGCCTTAATTCTCAGGGTCAAAACTTCTAGAAAAACTCCTGTATCTGAAAATGTACAAATCCTTTTGTTTTCAGAGCAAAAGACAGAGAATTAAGTTAAAAAAAATAATAATATTAAGGGATGTCTGACCCTCCGCCTTCATCATTTTACATTCTGGGGAAGAAGAGCAAGATATGAAGATAAATATTGCAAAAACATTCAGAAGATATATTAAGATATGCATTCAGGCTGTGGAGTGGGAAGAAGTGAAACAGATGGCTCAGGTCTGAACTCTATGGAAAACCTGAGAGAAAAAATGGAAGGGAGAAATTGCAGAGAAAACCACTTGTGAATCTCATATAGTGACAATAGATGAACAGGGCAGGGAGAAAAAAATGCAGCACTACCAGGTCTCTGCTGATCCCAGGGGAAAAAGAGGATGGGAACCGAAGTGAAGGAAAGATCTTCCACCTGAGAAAACCACCTTAAAACCAGATTTCTCTACCCTGTGGAAAACCACACTCTGCTATTCCTGTGGCAGACCTTTCTAAGCAATGCTGCATAAGGAGACAATTTATGCAGCCATACAAATGTCACATTCATATTTAGACATTGATATAGTCCTTTGCTTTACATTCACATCCTGCATTTCCTTCACTTCTAATCGAATGCTAATTTCACATTCATTCTTCATAGCCAGATTTAGACAAGGCACCCAGTGGTGCATACTTAGGGGGGGTTATTATTATTATTTATTTTTTATCAGACTATGTCATTCCCAGGTAAAGGATGTGCTGCCTGCAATGTAATTATGTATTCTGGATAATGCTATCATTGACTGGGAGGCATATAAGTCAATTGCATATTGCATTGTGTATTATTTTATATTTATTATTTGCTGTCAAAGTGTTTTTGAGAAGCAATGCTTATGAGCTGTGTGTACTTTACTATAAATATGGGGTCTCCTGGAGAAGGTACAAGGAGCAGGATAAATTTAATTTGACAATTCTGTCAGAGGTAACCTCCACTTCTTCTCGATCTGCCACTTGCAACAAACAAGCCAAGCTGGTGTTGAATGCAGAGGAAAAGAGCTGGAGGGACTCAGTAGTAAATATTACAGTGTGAAGATACAGAAAAGCTTGTTTCATGAGCTCAGTAAGGAGCACAGCAAGACTACACTTTCCCAATAAATGTATTAAGAGCCCCCCTGAGATAATGCCTCCATATGTTTAGCTTTTTCTTTCCTTTTTTTTTTTTTTTTTTTTCCTGTTTAATTCCTCTTAGAAGAGTCAGGTTTCAAATGATACCTTTCTCCCTCTTTCAATGAGACAGCATATCTCATGCAGGAAAAATCAATTCTAAGTGGGAATGGTCTATATTGCCACATTTATATTAAATAATTCTCCCCTCCTCTCCATTGTATGCATCTCCATCGGTGATAAATAATGGAGCCAATTTTCAGTGGGTGAAATGTGACAGCATCTCTACGCACTCTGCGCCAAGGCTGCCTGAGCAATTTACCTCGATGCAGGAGAAAGAAGGCTGTTGGAAAATTTCTGTCAGCCTGGTATGTACGGAGGGCTTCGAAGTGGAAGGAGAGCAGAACAAAGTTCCCTGGAAATAGTATAAAATATTTTGATACTGCGATTCTGATTGATGTTCCTGCTTTTCACACTCTGTTACTTCTTCTCCCCTTGGTGTGCCTTCTTGCTCCCCACACCAGGAGCTGTCCCTGTCATCTGGTTGACTCTCAGTTGAATCAGAGCCTCTGCACCACGCCTAATGGACCTGAGCTGACTGCTAACCACAGAGGACTTGCTTCTTCAGCTCCATTTCCTTGCCCATCCATGCCTGCATATGTACATTTTCTGAATGGAGGAAAAAGCTGAACTGATATTTAAAAGTCAGGTGCTGTGAACATGCATGTTCTGGATTCAGAAATGAGTAAATCTTATTTGATCAGGACCGAAAAGCTCATCTTCTCCTTCTGTAAAATTGTTCATGCTGCAGCTCATCTATCCTGGTTCAGAGCATGAAGACCGACAGGGTCCAGGACAAACCCTGTGTGATAGCACAGCTCCTGATGGGGTGGGACTAGGGAAAAAAGCAATTCTACTTTATGTTCTACCTTCCCCTCTGTATTCATTTCATTATCCTCTAAACCTTCACAAGGAATAATCAAAAGAGATGCACTGGCTGCACAGCAAGCATGCCGAGGTCAAACTTGCAACTTTACCATAACTATTTTATCAAGACAACACACTGACCTGCTCTCCAAGTTGATTAGATAAATCTTGAACACAACTCTTAATCAGTCTCCATATTCCAGCTTATCTTTTACCAGAGATAGAGTACAGTTGCTTGGCTGTTTATCATAGTGTTGGCATGGTTGTATCTGCCTTGAAACTTCAAAGTCCCCCTGCCCAGAAGTGTGAAAACTAATAGGCATCGGAACGACATTTTTATAGATAAAGTAGGATTTTGCTGGGGGGGGAGGGGGAAGAACTTTTCTAAGCAGAAAAAGAAAAGGCACTATTACACTGAATTTACACAGATCTCTTACCAGCATTTGCTTGCTACATCCCCTGCTTTTGGTAACATTTTATTGTATAATCAGGACTCATTTCCTAGAGACATGAACAATTACAAATTGTCTCTGTTCCCCATTTCTAGGGACCTTTGTTCATTAAACACAAGTTGATTCCCAAGAATCTTCCAAGGCTTCAGGGAAAAGGGGGTTTCAGAATGAAAAACAGCCACTGTTTCCGCAGCAATAACAAAAATCCTTTTAATGCTCCCAGGAGACCCGACAACAAGAAAAAATCACTTTTATGAAGGACCTGGTGACAGAAGGAACTGAAAATTATATAAACCTTCAGTGCCTAGGAAATGAAACATAATTTTAAAGAAGTAGGCATCAAACTCACATGCTGGAATGAGCTTTGTATTTATCAAGTTCTGGCTTTTGTTGGCCTTGAAGGATGAACCCATCCCTAACTTCAGGCGCTATCTTTTAAATCACCTGAGATCCAGGCATGGCTCCTGGATGCTTTCATGATGATCCTTAGCGAGACCTGTTCTAGAATGCAAAGCCATGACAAGACGTGATGTTTCTGCCTAAAGGCCACTGGGGAGCTGGAAGGGAAAGCAAAGCAGGTGGCAGTGTCAGGAATGCTCTGAAGCCTGAAGAAAACCTTGCAGCAGAAACATCACCTTTCACGCTAGTTCCCTCCCTTCAAATGCCTCCAGCTTGCTAATGTGCCTTTCCCTAGCTGTAATTTTATTTTGCTATCTACATAGTGATGAAAACACAGGTCTGAGTTTGGATATCTATTTTTTTAAGTGATATCTATAATTGACTTCTGAGCACAACAGCGTTCACTGAGTGAATTGATTTAAAATTGCTATAATAATACTGCAAAATTCCTTTATTAGTGTTGGAGTACATCAAGGAGAATCAGTTAGATTGCCATCTAGGATAATAAATACTTACAGACTAGTGCAAGCAGCCCACAAAAAGCAGCAGTTTTACAACTGCTTTCTCTTTCATTCTGTTTCTCCTACAGCCACTAGCCCATCATCACCATAAATTAGCTACTACCTACAGGAGCCATCTGAAGGGATCTGTTTTTCATAACCATTGTGAGTACGTGCGGAGCACAAGGGAGAGAAAAGAGGAAATGGAAAACACGACACTGGTAAAGTGAACTGAGCTGATAATCCCTTGTTTCATGATAACTTTAGGAAGAAGGGACTAGTTCCCCTGTACACATCAGTGTAAGTTCAGAACCACTCCACTGCCCCAGGAGCACGTTTGGAATTAGTCTGATGGTCAAGTCTCAAATCACATTCGCTGGGCACAGTCCAAAAGACCCTTCCAAAGGATCCAAGGACATTTGTGTGTTGACTTCAACAGCATTTGGACCAGACCCATTTTCTCACAAAGCAGAAGCAAGGATCTGGACCTCACATGGTGTGTGTGCTGGGAGCCCTGCCTGGCTGATCCACCAAGCTCAGCCCCCAGCCCACTTCACTCCAAACATCCATTTCCTGAAGACCACACACCGCAAATGCTACATGACTGATAAGCAAAGCTGACACCAGAAAAAAAAAAAAAAAAAAAAAAAAAAAAAAGGAAAAGAAATTATTATTATAGCCTTGCTTATACTTGAAGTTTTCTCCTCTACATGAAACATTTCAAGGATATTTTACTGAATCTTCTCCATCAGAATTAAGGCCAGGTTTAGTTGTGTTATTTCTGTTGTTGGTCCAGCCTCGTTGCAGAGTTATCAGAGAGGTTGTCTAAAATACAACGTATCACACATGCTAATATTACATGTCCCATACACGGATCATACACAACTGGAAAAACAAACAAACAAACAAACAAACAAAACACATTAATTTAATTAGTGCAACTATAGACAACAAATTTCAGGTTTGCTGGTGCCTCAAACCTCAGACAAAGCAGAATTTTCAGAAATTTATAAATCCCATGGGATCCATTCTGCTCCTAGAATTCACGGTTTATCAATACCTATCACACCCCTGGTAAGCAAAGCGTGTCAGGCCCCTACGTTGCAGTGATAATTGGTGGGAATGTGTGGGTCTGTCTGAGGGGGGCTACCCTACCTCACTCACCAAAGGAGGCTTATTGCTATAGCAACAACTGCATCCTATGATTTGCTTGCTACAAACACCCGCAGAAAATATTCTGAAACGATCCACGCAAAGAACAACCGTTACCTTGACCCGGTGTGATTAATGTGTTCAGACCTGAATTATTTCTGCCACGGCTTAAGCATGCTGAATTCAGAGGACTCCAATGCAAGAGGAAAAAATCCCACTGCACTTCAGATTGAGGAGGGGAGCCTTTAGGCTGAGCTCTCACTAGCCTCTGTGCTGTGCCTGACTTTCCCCAGAGTAAGACATAGAAAACAGAGTTGCAGCTTGGCCAGGTTGGTTGGGAAAATTCATTCAGGCAGCCAAAAGTTACAGGGCTTTTCTGTTCAGGACTTGCTCATAGATCAAAACCATGCCTTCCTGATATTACTTCTGTTCTTACTTTTGCTTGCCAAGGGATTAGAAGTCACAGCAAGAAGATGCCATCCTTCTGTTCAGAAGGAAGAGGCGTTACGTTGCTCTCCTACTTAAAATTTAAAAAATTGGGTTACCAGTAACCTTGTCCCAGGGTGTGAGGTGACCCTGAAGCTTTGCCTGTGGCACCAGCAAGGGTTACTTCATTCCCCCATTTTCCTCTCTGTGTTATCACGCAGAAAGCAGCCAAACAGAAAAGCAGCCTGAAGCCAGAAATTAAGGTGTACCATAAAAGAGTTTGTCAAAGGATCTTAAGGAGAAAAATGAAAAGACATAACCCTTCCTTCTGTCTCTTTTAAATCTCTCGTGTGGTGTCCTAAAGCATGATCGATACTGAAATCCAAGGCTCTTGGGGATGCAAAGGACAGACACTGGCATCCCTGGTTCTGGCCTAAGTAGAAGCACCTTCCAGTGACCAGGAAATCTCCTTAAGAAGCAGCAGGTAATGGGGAACATGGCAGAATCCTGATGTCCCATGGAAGTTTCTCACACGTTACCCCTTACTCCACGTCTCTCCGTGTCACACCACTCAAGTAATGATGCCTCTGTCTCAGCTGAGCAAGTCAGAAAGTGTTTCCCAATTCGAGTTTGTGTATTTCTGAGAATTTATTTCTGAGGCAACTCTCAACAGTGAGGATAGATGCGATGGTAGTGACTATGTAGAAAGATTCACAACCAAACTGTACAAACTATTTCTGAATAAAGAACTGTCTTTATCCTCCCACCAAAAGTCTTTTTACTTTCAAACTCAATTTAAAAACAGAATTGCAACTTCAGCACAGAAACTAAAAATGTCTTACGGACTTGATTCCCTTCTATGCAATTAAACATTTCGCAAGAAAAGCAACTTCACATACTAAAGCCTGAACATTGTCAACTGCTGCAAGAAATTTCTCCCTTGCACCATTGCTATTTAAAACAGCATGGCACCAATTTGCGATATGAATGATCTATTGCAGTGAATCTGATTCAGTGCCTCGTAAAGGCAAATGCATCACTCTGACCCATCTGTTCTATGGACATAATCTTAATTGCAAACATAGGGTCACATCCCAATAAATCAGCAAGGCTGCAGTGAAGATGCCTGTGTTTATGCCAGCTGAACATTTACCCTGTGCTGCCTACAATCACTGTTCAACAGAATTTAGGGACAAAAAGAACAAGAAGATTGCTATGAACCCCTTTTTTTCTTACAATGACTCATCGTATTTATTGAACCTAAAGCTCTGCATGGGTAAAATCCAGGTCCTATTCCTACAAAAAGCAAAACTTCTATGGACCAGAACTTCATCACATGTGTATGGCATATCAAGGCACCAGAGATGTTTGGGGTGAAGGGCATGCCACGTAAACGCAGAGGAGAAATATATATCATGTCACAGAAGAAACAGAGTAATATCTGTTCCAGGCCTGCAGAGCACTGTGCAGAATCTGAGCATCTTTAGTCTCAAAATAAAGGTAAATGATTGGAAAGGATAGAAAGGAGAAAGCAGCTCCTTGTTTCCCTCTTCCCCAAATGGCACACACACAGATGATCTCATTAGCTCATCTGTGTAATTTACACTTCTAATATGGCAGGGGAATAAAACAAACATTCAGAAATAAGCAACAGGACGGGGATAGAAGAGGGGAAAACCTCAGAGCCCTCTCTTATCTAAGCTCCTTCTTTCCTTGCCAAATGTTATATTCCCTTCCTGGGAACCCCTCCAAGTTTGCGTCTCCAGATGCCACATTGCAGCAGGCTGCCTGGAATCCCTCCTACCCGCCTCCACATCACTCACGCTGAACAGGCAGGGCAAGCACAGGGCGGAGAAAGCACTTTATCCTTATTTATTTCCAGATGGAAAATTGAGGCATGCAAAGATCTAATAAAAAATAAAAAGTATTTAAATAGTAATAATAATTCAAACCATCTTGAAGACAGACTCTTCTTTTGGGAAAAAAATAAAAAAGGAAATACAAGTAATTTGTTTGGGTTGAAATTTGGAAAACTGGAAGAATACACACGTGTGCTGTGTCTCCTGGTGTTAGCCTAGGGTTCTGGCAGGTAAATTCCTTACTGGTAAAAGAGAAGACAAGTATGGGCACAAGGAAAATCCTAATTATGAACAAATGTAAGCATGATGATAAAACCCATGTGCGACTGAAGCTCAACAGGATTCACTTTTAACTGAATATTTGGGCATACGTTCGTTCTGGCTGTCAGCATTCACTTGAGCCAGGAATGTGCAATTGTAGGCGTTTCTCAGAACACCTCACTTACAGCTTCAGGTAAAGGAATTTCCTCCTGGAAGCACCTGCCTGTCCATGCAGGCTTAAGCAGAGACCTAAAGGCTGGTGCCCCTTCTCCCCAGGGGCAAGAGCAGCACCACTAGGGTGTCACCCTGCCTCTTTCTCTTCCTAATTGATGGAGGAATCCCCCAGTGACTCTAGCTCAGTTTGGGTCCTGAATGTAGATAGGAGGAAGCCAAGCCTAGGAGCTGGTAGCTTGCTGGAAGCAAAGTAATGGGATCCATGGTTACCAAGGAAACATGTTGATCTTTAGTATTTTTGACACTGAAAAAATGCACCTGCTTTAAATACAGATAAATCTGGTTGAAGAAGAAAATGTAACTGGGCCTAATTAGAGAAGCCAACCTGCATAACATGAGGCTTACTCAATTCACAGCCTCCTTTCATCCTCTTCCTACGTATCTCTAAAGACCACTGCTATCCCATCCACGTCTCCCTACCTAATTTTCATTTTAAAATGTGCTTTAATGACTGCAAGTAGGTCTGTGGTCCAGAAATAGAAGTCTCAAAGCACAAAGGGCATTATGTTCCCATCCACCTCGCAGGGCAGGCTGGAGCGAAGTCCAAACCCAAATTGCCCAAGTATTAGAAGAGACCTCTATGCAGTATTTCATTCCAATTGCCTTTTGGACACAATTTTACAATACCCAGCTGGCCTCCAGTCCCAGTCAGAACTACTATTGTACCTGATTCTATCCACCCCTCTCTATTTTTCTCTCCCTTCTCCTTTCCCTGCATGAAGAACATTTGGTAAAAATTTATTGTGGGTGGGATTTTGAGGCACGCATCCCATTAAATTTAATGGGAACTGAGCATCTAAATCCCTTAGGCAGCTTGAAAATTTCAGCCTCTATTACTAATGCTCTTCTCATTATAACAAGATTTGTACATGACAGCTCGAGAGCCCTGACTCCACTATTAGTGATGTGGTTCCGTATCGTGCCGCTCACGGCACCCGGTGTAGGCTGCCGTGCTCAGAGCTCAGCCTGCCACAAGCTCTGCAGCTAACGCCAGACCAGAAAGCAGCCGGTAATTTCATTAGGAGCAGTGAACTTTCTCATCGAGGGATTTCCACAAAAGAAAGATAATGCCAAGGAAATCTGCCTTTGTAGTGATTCTTTTTTTTTTTTTTTTTTTTTTTTTTTTTTTTGAGATGCATTTAATTTTAATTGTAATCATCAGCATCTGACGTGCAGTGCACAGCAGAAGGGATGTGGCTGTGTTGCACAGCTGCAGCACGATATCAAAAGGAAGAGTTTTTCAAGGGTTTTCGTAGACTTTGCTGTCAGAATTTCCAGATTCCACCACATTAAATTTTTCATCAGCATTCTGCTAATTTACTGAAATTATAATTTACTGAGAGGGCATGACTGCAAAGAGAATGGCTTTTTAAAATTTCAGGCACATCCTGCAGGTTTTCACCGGTAAGGTATTTAACCATGTTGGTGTTAATCACACCTGACAGAGCAACCGTCTTCATTCACATCAGAGATTTTCCTGTCTCTTCTTATGCCACTCTGGCCCAACTGTGCTGTGGGAGCAAAGGGACCTCTGGGAAACCTGGGGAAAAGCGGAGATTGGTAGGACTTTCATGATAAAACCCTATCTTCCAGTTGCTGAGCACTTTATTTTTTCCGCCGTTGTTCTTTTAGGGGGTCACATGCACCTACTTCCATCTCCCAGGGTGCTACATGAGACTGGGCTTTGGACCTCAACCTTCAGATCTGTAAAGATGTGCTGGTGGCTCCCCTTACTTGAAGGCCCAATTCTCAGAGGAGTCAGCGAAGTTCAGACACTTAAAAAACTTGAGACATCTGAGCCCATATTCACAGTCTGAGGACAGATTTTGTAATCAACTCTTTCTTTCTTTACCCATTACTGCTACAGCTGAGATTGGAGCTGAGGGCTTCAGAGTCTCTTTGTGCTGTTATGAAATTATTGGAATAAATTGGATCAGGACCTTTGGCCATGTTCCTATCTAGCGGCAGTGGTTACGACAAAGGGCTGGGAGCCTTCTTTACTGGATTTTATTCACTGCTTTGATGCCAGCTTGCCTCCTCTACCCAGATATGCAGTGCACAGCCCTACGTTGCTTTCTGTGCAGTTTTAATAGCTGTTCTCACAGTTCTGGAATGCAGGAATTGGCACCCTTGCACAGGCAAAAATAGTGTCTAAAGATTAAGTGATCTCTGCATCTGCCTCCTCAACTTACCTACCTTATGGGGAAAAAACAAAAAAAAAAAAGAAAAAGGGAAATTATGTCTCTGTCTCCTCCTGTCACCTCCATGCTTCAGCTGCAGATTTAGGCAGTGAGCTTCCTGGGCTGTCTGCACACAGGACAAAAATACGCAGTGCTTTTCATGTAAACCTTAATCATCTTCCCCTGAGCTTGGGGACATACCTTACTTCGGATCTATTTTTTTTTTTTTTTTCTAAGAAAGCTTATTAGGCCATCCCCAAATGCTCTATCACTCCACTGCTCCCAGGCAAGAGAGGAGCTATCCTCTATGGATGGCAAAACCTTTTTCATGGTCTTCAAGAGGTTTCAGAAAGGAGCAGGCAGGTCTGCCACACTGCTGCGGTGTGTCTGACTCACATGGTAAGGTCAGAGGAAGGCTAGGAGAACTGAAAACATTTAGGCACTTAGTATTGTACCTCGGCCTTGTCCCAGGGTTGTTGGCCATAGTCACCCTTCTGTGACTCATAGAGGGACACCCCATACCCACAGGGATCTCTGGAGGTCTCAGCTGCATTGGTCAGGACCTGTGGCTCTCACTACAGGGTCCAGATCTGTGCTGCGTTGACTGACACAGAATTACCAGACAAGGGTAACAAAGAGCATCTAGATGTTGTTGCCATGCAGGAAAACTCATAATTTTAAACAAATCAGGTTGGTATGGATTAGGTTGTTTGAATGGAAACGCACAACGAGTTCACAGTTCAAGGTTGAACAAACCTTTCAACTTTGTTTTTTTCAGATGAGAAAATCCCTGCTTAAATCTTTGACTTTAACTAGGCAGGTGATTATTTTTAACTGCAGCTAACATACAAGGTTCATTTAGGCAGAACCATCCATGGACTTCAGATGGGAACTTTGTTTCCAATAAACAATAAATGGCTCTCTGACTACATTAATATTAGACTCTCACTTGTTAGATAAGGCTGATAAATAGGCCCTTCTATGCCAGCAAGCAACAAGCTCTGCCAGTACTGTCTGGCTTAAATTATGGGGACTGGTCTTCATCACGAAATATATAAGCACTGGGCTGAGGAAAGGAGCACAGAGAAAATGGTAAGGTTAAAAGTAAAGTGATAAAGAGGGTGCACGAAGATGCTGAAGGCTTTTCAGGTGCACATCTAGGTACAACAAGACTTTTTGAGAGTGAAGTAGTCTGGGATCCTGTGCCAATGCATTGCACAGAACCGAGAAGCATTTTAGGAGACTTATTAAGCAAGAGCATATGGATCTGCAGCTGGGTATTTCCACTGGTGTTGAGATCCAGGTAGTATCTTGAGAAAACTCAAAGTCCTTGGATGCAAAACTCCTTTCGGGCTGGTAGCACAGCAGCAGATCATCCAAAGCAGCTTTCTGTCTAAAACCCCTTCTTGTTTTAGCAGCTTGAGGGAAAGTCAGAATCTTCTCCATGATGGGTACATGGCTTCACAGATTGCATGACAAAATTCCAAGTAATTAAAGAGCTGATAAAAATGGTGTTAAAGGAGTCAGTATTTCTTCGGGACACTTCAGATAAGCCAATCATTGCATCTTCAGAACAATAATTGTCTTTTCTTTGAAGAGAGAGATGAAAAACAAGATGAGTCGCTGTTATATGTGATATGATATGAACAGAAATCTGTACGATGTTATTAGAGATATGAATGATACCAGAGTTGTGGTTACAGGAAGGCTTTAGTAATAGGAAGGCTTTAATGTTTCTGATAGAGATCGGAAAACAAATGCAACTTATTACAGTGGGCCTCAAATACTCGACTGTGGTTACCAACACATTTCTTTGCAACACGGGCTCTGAGTAAACAAAATGCTTAATACTGGGCTTTAGGGAGCAATAAAGTCAGATGGGAATCTTCCTTGTAACAAATAATTTGGTTATAAGTGAATCAACATGAGCTGATTTTCTTCAAATTAAAACCAAAGTTAAAGTCTGTAAGTAATGTTTTTCCAAAAAGGAAAATTGAACATTTAAGAGCACCAGTTAGTGAAATTATCTGAAATGCAGATCTTAGTGACCAGACTGCAGCAGAAGAACTGAATATGTAAATTACAGATTCAGCCATCTGATACACAAAATAATAATTCTCATCTTCCCAGAACTGCGGGCAACACTTTTAGATTTAGCTTGAGCATATGATGAAAGTTTACAAAGCAGAGAGAAAAAGTCCAACAAAGAACCACAAGAATAACCAAAGTCCTTAAAAAGCATGAGAGAAGCATAAGGATAAGTCTCAAGGGGCTTAAATAAAAGCAAAGGAGATTTTAGTTAGAGATTAAGGGAAACTCTCTAGCATGAAACTAGTGAAATGCTGGGCTAAACTCCTAGGTGATGGAAATCCCCACGCAGGAAGTTTTGAAGAACAGATCAGACAGACAGCCACTAGGAGCAGTTAATTACATGTTCACCTCCTTTGAGGCAGAGAGATGGATTAGATGATCTCCCAGGGTCCCTTCTGCTCTTTTAATTCCTATTTTGTCTATGTATCATCTCCTGTTTTTACACCTCTTTAATGAAGCAGAGGAAGGAGAAGGTACGAGGGAATATTTCAGTTGCTTAGCCATCAGAAAGAAGGATTCAGTAAGTAGAGGGAAGTGGAGGGTGAAGTCCAGAGGAAAATTAACTAATGACTGAGATCTTTGATAGGAGAAAAAATACTCTGCACCCTATCCTGATGGTCCTTAAAATTTCTCCTGAGCTGAGTCACTGCTTGCCCATGTTTGAGGAAAGGAGTGCACAGCCTATATGCAAATAGGAGCTGGTTGGAGTCACAGTACACATAAAAAAACCCTTATGTTTTAGGGTTTTCTGTCCTTCAGCTCTTTACATTTTTCTCTGGTTCTTAAAGCCTGATAGCTTCCCTGTTGTACTCCACACAAGAATTGTTCCTCATGAAGAAAAAAAAAAAAAAAAAAAAAAAAAAAAAAAAAAACATAGGGCAGTTGGTATAATCTACTAATCTACTTTCTTACAATTACTAATTACCATGGTGAGGGTAGTGCACTTCCAAGGCAGTTTCTGGCTGTAGTAGACTAATTCACTCACATCACACTATTATTGGGCCTTAAATCTCTGTTTCTCAGGCTGTTTGTTAAAAATAAAATGCTTCAGCATAAAAGGGAGTGAAACAACTGGGATGATTCAACCCACTCAGGGTGCTATATATTTCTTCTCTTCACTTTCAGTACCTCTGAATTGTAGTTCCCAGAGCAACCGAGCCTCAGTCTTCAACCACGATTTACATCTGCCAGGGAAAGGGATAAGAAGAGCTTTACACTGATTTGTGTGTTCAGTAATCCTTATTCCACAGCTGCTTGTTTCCACAAGAGGGCAGAGGATGAAGTTTGCGATGTGTCGACTCCTACAGCATTATATATGACTGCACAGCAACTGTTTGCCATAAAGCAGTGGCAGCCATGCATTATTCCCCTATATCACCACAGTATTCTTTACCTACAGGGTTGTTATGATGTACAGCATCTTGGATCACTTCTCTGGCTGATGTGCAGTGTATTGCAGCCCCAGCATAGCATTTGCAACATGGCCTTGTGCAATTTGACTCTCTGCAGCACAATTTGAGGTCCAGACTACCCAGAAAGCAAACACCAGGCAGTGAAATACTTCTAAGAGTTTTGTGCAGAGATCAGTTCCTCTCTCCCTGCCCAACAGTACATGGTACATACAGAAGGGTATGAGCCAATGGATGGATTTTATTATTAAATGCTTTCTTACTTGTTCCTCTAGAATAAATAAAAACAAAATGTAAGCAATCCTATTTTCAGCTAGAGAAAAAGCTGCTGTCATGCTGGCATAGAGTATAATGGAATACAGTAGCACTGTATTTCATTATGATTCAGTTTGTTTTCATGTTAGTTGCTAGGGATTCAACAGCTTAACGTGAATTCTAAAATAAGATTAGTATTCCAAATAAAATACTTTTGAAATATGTGTATTTCCCATTTCATTCTAATGAGCTTCAGTAAATACATGGTACTGCTTGTGGGCCTAATCTGAATTCAGGAGGGACGCAGTTAGATACAGCTATTTGGGACCAGTGTGGAAGTATTTGGGCAAATTAAAGCAAGAGGGCCAGGCCTTCTGGTCTGCTTTGCAATGGGCTCCACAGTCATCCAAGCCACAGCATCGGAGGCCTGGTGGAAGACAGACAGCACAGCCACTCATTTTCCAGCAGCTTTCAGCTTTTGTGGGGCGGGCGTTTGCACATGATGCTTGGGACACAGAGAGCAAAATGGGGGGAATGTTTCCCCACGACCTGCTCAGGTAACACTGAGTAGGAAGGCACAATGCATCTGATTTCACTGTAACCACTCAACTCAATAGGGTTTAAATAGCCTTTTTAAAAAAAAATTAAAAATCGTGTGTGCTCTGGAGCAATGACCACTCCTTCATCTGAACAGCCCCAGCTGCTCTGACACTCCTCTTACTTCATTCATGTGAATTACCACAACAACTCATCAGGCCACTTAATTTGCCTTTTTCTATCTTGACATTTGTCTTATTGGTCAATCATCCTCTTGGGTCAGCGAGCCTGGAAACAGCCAAAAAATTGGGCTTAGGCACAACTGAGAAGTCAGTACCGAACAAAGCAAGTTTGTCTGGTCCTTTCTAGAATTTTAGAGCACTGACACTGCTTTTTGGCAATGCAGACAAGAAAGTGGCACAGCACAAACCCACTGCTAAGAAAATGGCTACCCAAAAGAAAAAAAAAAAAAAAAAAAAAAGAGACAGAAAGGGTAAGTTGTATTACAGGATACTTTCGGTTCAAGCTGAAGACTACTTCTACCTCCAGACCATGGCTGCACGAGGAGAGCCCGAACTTGCTTCCTCGCAGGCAGCCTGCAACAGCACAGCCCAGGAGGGAGCCTCCTCTGTCCTGCTGGGAAGGCTGCGTGTTGCTGGGGCAGCTGCTCAGCAGATGCTGCACCCAGGGAGCCCTGTTCTGCCCCACCAGCTGCTGTGCACACAGCTGGCAGCTTCCAAAATCCTCCTGGCTTCCTGCAACCACATTCACACTGCGAGGAGCCAGCGCCGCTGCATCACAGCGCCTGGGAGCAGCACTGAGCACATGCACAATAAGTACCTGTAGGAGCAAAGGGCTGAGATCCCATCCCTGCCCAGGTGAGATGCAGACAGCCTGTCCCCTGATGGGAGACACCCCCATGTCACGTAGCCACACACAGACTAGCAAACCCTCAGACCCATTCCCTGGTTCCCTCTCATAACCTGGCCAGTGGCCCCTCATGTGGGGATTATGCTGGAGGTGAGGGATGATGATGCCAGCACTCATCCCACCAGCCCCACAAACAGTAAAAGTTATTTACCCTGCTGCGACCCAGCTATGATGCTCTCCTCTCGGCAGGGCCAGAGCTTCCCACAAAGTACAAAAGCAACCAGGAGAATGAATAAGCCCTGAAGCTTGTGGGAAAGAGTTGTCCTTCACATGGCTTGGCAGAGCTAGCACCTGAGGGTCTCACCTCTCCTCCCACACTGCGCAATGTCACTTCTTTGCTGAGCAGTAAGAAAAACCTTTCAAAATTCAGCCCATAGTGGGACCACCCATGGTAAGAAAAATGAGTAATGCCCAGAGTTATGAAGTAGCCATGACTTTCTGACAATCTTACTCCCAGGGGACCCTTTTTGTATTCCTCTGCTGTTTTCTTTTTCTCTCCTCATTTATTAAGCCTGTATAAAATGCTTACCAAGTGGACTGCAGGTTCAGAGCTGAAGGATGATGTATTTCTAGCTAACGGCCTTTTTAAAGAACTAACTAGAAAAGAGGCGGTAGCATTAAACAGCAAGATAGCTCTGTAATTAGTGGGAGTCGTATGGGAACAGAAGACTGATATACTGGGGCCAGGAAAGTGCTGGAAAGAGAGCAAGTGAGGAAGAGAATATGCAGAGGAGAAAGAAAAATAGCATGGAGGTTGGTGGGTGCAGAAGAAAAAGATCTAGATAGACCCCAGCGATGTGCATTATCGAGGAAGCAGACTGGAGGAAGATGACGCGAGCTGTCTGCGGTGGCATGCCTGCGAGCAGTGAGCGAGAAGAGAAAGGGCCAGACCAGCTGTGACTCCTGCAAACAGGGCACATCCATCAAGCAGCAAGCATATCTAGTGCCCTCCCGTAATTCAGTTAGTCACTCGATCCCTTACATGAGGGAACAATAAATTGGAATGCCTTATCACTGAGCGTAGGAGAGAGCAGAAAATATTGTGACATGAACTCCATTAGCTACTTCCACCACCAGGATGAGAAATCCAGACATTTCATTCCTGTGTGTGGTTCCTGGGCTGCTTAGGTGTTAACTCAAGTGAGCTTCAGTAGGATGACTGTTACATAGATATGAAAATGTAAATTCACAAGTCTGAGTCCTCGTATAAATGAGAACTTTGATCCATATATTGTAGACAGAGGAAGCAGCACCCATAACATCACTGTGGCTCTCCACACCCACTGACAGTCCTCCAGCAAAATGGCACACAAGTGTTCTCCTACGCCTCACAAAATAATATCTGCCCCAAACATTACTGCGCATTTGTAACTGTGTTGAACCTATATAGAACCCATAAGCAAAGCAGCCTGGCCACGATAAATAATTATGTCAGCTCGTGATCTTGTCTGGCTCTTTGGCCACACTATGCAATGGGCAATGTTTAATTACAATTAAATTGACTAATCCTACAGTACTGAAAAACAAATTAGAAACTTGTCTAGATTACTGTAGATATGCACCCAGACATGAGATAATTAGGCTGCTGGAAGGCACCCTGCCACACATTTCAAACTGTTCTGCCACTCTTCCCTCGTCACCCAAGGACATGCAGACATAAATGCTGAGACTTGCATCCCTTTTGAAATGGCCTTATGCAAGGTGTTACGCATGGCATGTTGAAAAAAAGCAGGTGCAAACAAGTTCTCGGTATGAGAAGTTATTAAAATAAATGCTGAGAGAGAAAATAAATGCATTTTATAAGGAGAAACCATAATTTAACACAGCAATTTATTAACTGAACCTACAGAATGGCTCTGATTGATCCAACAACAGAGTGTCAATACTCTGCTATTCCGTGCAGTAACAATTATGTTTCCCTCTGCTTTAGCCTACCTTGCACTTAATGTAGACTCACAGATTCTGGGGAAAAGTGAGTTCAAATTATTTTGATTTTTATTTTCTGGTCATATTTTAAAATTTTTTCCTACGGTGAATTTGCTTGTTGAAAAACATTGACTTGAGCGGCTAAAAATATTTTCTCGGAAGGGACTTCTTTCAGAAACTGAATGGTTGATTGTTATAAATTGCTATCCAATGTCTTCAGGGTGTTTATATCTACAAAGCCAAGACCTAATCTGCCTTTTCACAGATTTTTTTTCAAGTTAAGCATTAAAAAGAATTAACTAGAAACTTGGGAATAGTTATAGTTTATCACTATTTTTTTCCTAGGGAGCTGTCAGAAGAGTAAAACATTTTCATTCATGCCATTTTCCTCTTTAATATTCCCCAAAAGCTCTGAAATAAACAACAAGTTTCACCTTCTCTCTCTTTCTTATTTTTGTTTTGTTTTGATGGATTATAGAACTTCTAAGCACCTCTGAGGAAGTAAACTTTTACATGTATTCGATGGAAAGCATGGACAGGAGGAGGAAGGGGAGCAGAACTTCTATCATGTGGCTGGTTCTACCTGTCCACTCTTCAGTCTCCCACATTATCTACAGACTTCTTCAACATAATTTAACCTTGGCATAACTTTACTGGCATTATATCAGGGATTGTATTCATCCCAGCTGTGCAATACTAAAGTGCATATTAACTCTCTTAGACAGATTTGGTACAAGATAGATATACTCTTATTATACTGACATATACCCAAAATTACTCCCCGTGCTTTGGGACAGAATGCATTATTCAAGCAAAAGGCATTTCAGAATGTCACTTCATGTGGAAACAACCTATTTTAGACAGAACAAGCAAAACTTTCTGGTTCCCATTATCATGTAAGCCACTACTAAGTTTCAACACTGGAGGATAATTACTAGTGTATGAGCTTTGGTACCTGGTATTTTGCAGATGTAGTCCAGCCCTTCCCAGATTTTATGAGCTGTTATTCCAAATCAAAACCCAGGTATGCATGAACGCCGAAAGCCTCCAAGTCCATGCTCAGTTTGAACAAGAACCTGTATGTTCAACATTTGAACATTTGTTTACCTGCTGAATTAGTACCAAGCTTGAAGAGCTCTGTGGAAAATTTAAGCAAAACCTTTTGATGTAGTAGTTTTGTACTTCTCGATCTAGTCTCAGCTTATGCCAGAGCAGGGACTGTGGACTGCTGGACAATTCAGAACCACGGCTGCAAGTGCTTCATCCTAGCCTGGTCCTAAAGCATGGCCAGTGCTCATGCAGCCAGAAAAGTTCCTCTGGCAAAACTGCTTTGGCTGCTTCCAGCTCAAACTCTTAACCTTGAGAAACAGCATAAACAGCATCTGTGCTGCTCTGTCTTGAGATGTGTTAGGAATGAGGAAGAATTAAGTAATTCTTGGAGCTAGAAAAGATTCAGTGCTTTATTCCTTTACATCCACTCCCTGAAGAGTTACAGCAAGTGTCCAAGCTTTGGTTTGTTTTATTGCTCAGCTGTGGTCTGGTGAGATGCTTTTAGTACAGTGCTGCTCCACCATCTCCTCAGACCTTGCTAGCATGAGGCTTTTAATGACAGAGCCTGTGCTGCATTTTCCTCTTGGCTTTGTCTGTGTATTGGTTTATGCACCTGCTGCTAAGGCCTTGTTCTTTTGCTGGAGACATCCTTGACTTTGAAGGGTAAGAAAAACACCCCTGCTACAAAGGACACCAGAGAAATCCACAGTGCTTTTCTGGTGCTTTGGTCGGTAGAACTGACCTAGATATCACATACAACAGCAGGAGAAAAATGCAAATACCTCTCCCTCTATATGAAATTATTCAACACAACAGAAAACAAAGGGATCTGAAAGGTGAGGGATGATTTATAAGGGCAGATGTGGGAATATTCTTTCCACTTCCCCAGCTGTGGATTTCTGATGTGCACAGCTGTGTCCTCTTTTTCACTGTTTGAACTGCTGTCTCTACAGCACAGGTCCCCTGACTTCTTTTTCCTCCTAAAATCTTTGCTTCAGCTTGATATTTCTTATTAGGCTTCCCCCAGAGATATATGTGGTTTTTAAGATATTAAAATAAAGAAAGACAACCTAAAAGAGGCCATGTATCTGTGCATAGGCACATGTGTGTGGCAAAGCCTGTCTCAAAAATAGTCTTCCCTTTCCCCCTTTGTGTTTTTTTTTAAATGTTTGCATAGGAAAAAAAAAAAAAAAATCCCTTTCCAATTTCAGAGGCCTACAGCTTTGAACAAATGTAGTAATTACACTTCTCAAAAGCAGATAAGTGACAGGTGAAAAAAATTAAACTCACTTAGGCGAGGCAGGTTTAGAATATCTGTAATGAACTGAAATTACTGCAGTGAGTCCCCCTTTTGGTTTGAAAGCCCAGAAATCATAATCATTTGAGCTTTTCCTGCATTTCTTCAACACATTGCAATTAAGCTGCAATTTGTGGTGTCTCTCAAGTCAGCTAGGTTTTTCACTTATACGTTTGCTAAAAGGATGTAGCCAGTGCTGTACACTTGGTCAGCCAGACAGATCATTCACAGCTTTGCACCATTGGCTCTAATCAGCTGGAAACAAACAACAACAACAAAAAAACATCGGGAACATGCAGGCTACTCTGGTTTTCTCTCCAGAGGCCAGCACAAATATATCAAGGATCAATATATCTAGGATAAAACCTTTGCAATGCTTTTAAGCAGTTCAAGTTGATGCACAAAAAATATAGTCTTTTATTTCCGAGCCACTGCTGGGACAATTACAGCAGCTCTAAGCAACTATTTCAACCACCCCCATCCACGCCAGCTCTGCAGGAACTATTTCCAGTCTGCACAGACAGCGTGACCAGACGGGACCACAACACCTCAACCAGTGGGCACAAAGGATGCGGAAAAGGTCTTTACACTCTACTGTGAACCCCTTCAAATGCAGGCCCACAGGGACCCAGGCTGTGACTGTGCACAACCTGTAAGACTCTGAGCAAGAGATGTCGTGTGGGAGTGGGGTAGGTATGGCTGTCTGAACATGAGCCAGAAGCCAGGCCTTGCTCTGATAAAAGAAGAAAAGCGGTTGCTATATCAATTTCCTCCTGGTCTTTTTTAATTGTGACTCACTGAAAATAAACATGGTGAAGCACTTTAAAATAACCTTTAATTATCCCTCAAGCATTTCTATTGCACAGTTTAGCCAAGGCACTGTGATTCTGCCCATTTTGCTTTCCCAAAGTCTATTATCCATGAGCCCAGAGAGCTTTTCTTTCAGCCTTCCCCCCATTGCCTCTCCACCTTCCCTCATATTTCCTGTAGAAGGAAAATTTCCAGAGGAATGGGGCTATGCAGGGCTTCTGGAAGCCACACGCCCAGGAGTTCAAGGCAACACAGCAACCCTTCAAGTCCAGCACTAGTGAATGTTAAACTCTATTCATGGGTCAAGTGACCAAAAGTTCCAATTACCAACCCAGCAAATAGATTTGTACCCTAAGCTAACGTCACAGGCAAAGCTCTGATTCAACTTCCAAGTCCTGCTTCCATCTGCAAACAGACACAGTGTTGTGGTTGTTCCAGCAGGAAAACTTTGATATACAGTGCTGGCTCCAATCACAGCTTTTGCATCCTTCATCTAAAATACTAAGTATTTCAAACAAAGCCATATATTTATAAATTTCATTAGTTCACTACAGTATTCCATATCATCAACTTGTGAAAGTTTGGAAGTTAACTACAGATTATATATATTTGATGCATACCACTGTAAATTGATAACAAAAAGATTGGTTATAAAGCTATAAAATGTTATGTTTTGTTTTTACAGCCCATCATTAATATTATGAAGTGTAGTTATGTTTTTATGCCTTGTTGGCTGACAAAAACAACCAGAATCTAAAGGAGATTATGAACTTTGTTTAATAGAGGTCTTAAATTGACCCATTCAGAGAAACATCTTCTTAAAGGTTATAAAATAATGCTGCAGTCTACGGTACTCATTATAAATAGGTTAGTAATCAGCAGAGACCTCAAAGTCATAATGCACTATCTCCATCGGGTATGTAGTTGCTATGGTTCAAAAGAAAATAAGATCTGACATCAGGGACAAAAGAAAAAATCTTTTGTTGATTTTTTGTGATAAATTTAGAACGGCACTCAACAGTCAGAGGTAAAATCCACCAAGCTCACAGGGTGGAGGTTTGCACTGGTGAGGAGGATGGATTGGTAGGTGTGACATTTACCAAACACCAGTAAGAAATATGAACAGATAGGAAACCACTATATTTTTTTTAAGGTTGTGTGGATATACCAAGAAGCATTTGAGTTTGCACACACAGGGGCCCTCAGGAGGACAAACCCAAATTAACTTCTGAAATTAATTATTTTACTGTATTAACCAGAATCATGGCCAGTTTAAATTCTGATTAAGTATGGCCATACTGGAATTAATTTTATTCTCTTTGGAGGCAAATTATACCAAATTTATTCAAAGCCACTTACAAATATGAACTAGGAAACCCACATGAGGCTTTACTGGATTTAGTTGATTTAGAGGTTTAACTATTCTGGACAAAGCCTGAACATCTCCACACAGAACACATCAGTGCGTCACCTTGCATCACATGCTGCCCCATCCTGGTCTCTGCTCCTTTTTGGGTCTTCATATTCAACTTGCAATTTTACTTTTCCTGGAGCAGCCATAGGAAGCTTAGAGAACCCCAAAACCTACAATTTGCATTTGTCTGCACTATTAATAACAATGTACAGGCACAATGAAAGACCTATTGATGCCCTGATAGATTGTGAGAAAAAGGAAAGCAATTTTTTTTTAAGCTGCGTTTTTAATCTGCTCATTACACATATTGTTTCATTTTATTTTGCACTGCATTCTCTATTTGCTATTCACTAGAGGTTAAAACATCCAAATGAATCCTGCTTCCAGGCCTATGGTCCAAGTTGTGATTTGGTTAAGTAAGATTGGCCAGATTTTCTCCTGGAAAAAATCCATTCAAAATCAGGAAAATTATTCCTCCCAGCAGATAATTTGGCTTGGAAATGATATTTTCTTTCAAAGTAATTTAGCAGAAGCCTGTGCAAATCCAAGCACATTTCCACTGACTATGAGGGCTTCAGTATAAAATCAAAACAAAATCTGTACTTTTCCCAAAAGGCTCCTCATTTTCATTTGCACCAAACCCCTAACCATATTTGTTACGCATAACCTAGTTGATGGTTATTTCCCATTCTTCTTTTTTTTTTTTTTTTCTTTAACCCCTGAAGAAGTCTTACTGGAAAATAGATAGCAGCAGCATTGTAAAAACAGCATTTTCCAATTTTCCACATCATTTTCACCTGTCCATCCCAGAGAGTAGGTTCTGGGAATTAGAGGAACACTCTTGTAATGGTGCAGGAGTCTGTACCATGTGTGCAGCTGGGATGGGCTGGAGATTGGATGGGACAGGCTGGCATTGGCGTGGGCAAACTCATTGGAAGTAATCACCTGGAGCCAGCGTCCAGTGACAGTGCATCTGCAGAGCTCTCAGGGAGGAGGACAAGGGGAGACTGAAGTGCACAATTTAATAACTTGGAAACTCTTTGTATTAAGCAGAGATAGGAACAGGGTATTGAGGAATCAAATCCTGAAGTGGTGCTGGAAGCTCTCATACCCTGAGAAAATCCTTCTGATCTCTTAAGTCAGAAGATCCTCTGCTGTATTTTACCCCTTGATTCTAAGCTAGTTCAGAGTTTCAGATGGAGGAAATTGTGGGGACTGGATAAAGTACTGTGCTTGGCTTTTCCATTTAAACCACTAGCATTAGATGATCAACTTATGGATGTTTTCCAGTCAGAACTATCTGCAGGTTCAAAATGCTGATAATTGGTGAGTCTAAACTGTTGATAACAAATAAAGATTTACTTCGGGTAAAAAAAAAAAAAAAAAAAAAAAAAAAAAACACTTAAAAGCCTTTATCTTGAGGAGTCCAGGAATAAAGCCAGAACCACATAGTTTAATAGATTTCACAAGTCAGCCCCATCAGGGGAGGAGAAGCTATTATACCTGAATTATCACACCGAAAGATCCTGCTGTAATCTCTACCAGAAAAACCTCACCGACCCAGAGAACAGCTAAGTTCAGTACTGGGGACCACAAACACCTACCTCCATGCACAGGATACAGAATGGGTGAAGACCAACCTGTAATTCATGCCACAGAAAAAAGAATCTCCTCTTGCCAGCACCATTCTGCCACATGCGTCCCAAGCGCTGAACATGGGAGGGCTGAAATCCTCTGCTCCTGCAGCTGCCACCAGCAGGCAGTTGTCACAGACACGATCTGAAGACATAAGATCCAAAACACAGTTGAGTCCCATTGTGACCTCAGCTGCCCATAAGACTCCATCCCACTCAGGGCTCATATCACCCTGCAGTTTGCACGTGAGCAGATACCATCACTGGGTTATACCAACTTCATTTACCAGTTAAGATAAACGAGACCAGGGGCATTGCCATCAATGGTCAGAAACTATGGTTCTGCCCCAGCCTGGCTCCTGATTTTCTAGTCTCAGGCCAATTGCTTCATTTTGATGAAGCTCTGTTTTCTGTTCTGCCTTTTCTCTACCCCTGCCTGTGAGGAGGGGGCTAAAAGGGGGTGTACAAGTCACAACTGTAGTCACACGGTGGGTATCCAAGTGGGGAGACCCCTGGCCCCTGCACTTATTCAGAGGACCATAACCATGAGGGCAATGTTAGGGAGCAGGAACAAATCGTGATGCACAGTCAGAAGAAGCACTGATAAATGCCAAGTATAACCTACACATGCCATGAGCATCATATACATGAACAAACAAACCTGTTGTCATTTTTAAAAAATCAATAAACAAACATTGTTTGTGTTTGTTTTTTTTTTTAAATCAATAAACAAGTTTACACCCCGCTTAATCTGCCTTTGCTGTTAGGGCTGTGTGACATGAATACAACAGCACGAGACACAAACTGTGACATTTATGACATATGACAGTGAATTATTATTGTTCATTCCACCGAATATATTCTAATGCACTAATAAGATCACTTTATCTCTCTCGATGCTGATACCAGTCTGTTTGCAGTAGATCTCCATCTGAAACCAGGGGGGTTATCCAGAGTAACATGCCCAAATTCAAAACCTAAATATTTCTACTTCTCACACAGCTCCACTTCAGAGAGAAGCTCTGATAGTTCATATTTCATGTCCCTGCTGCCTTTTCTTTTATCCAGCTTTCATGTTTCTCAAGATAAGTATTTTTGTCACTCTCCTTAGAATGAATTACATGTGGTAAATACAGTCACTGTGCTCTGATCTTGGCTTGGTGAAAGCTTCGCGGCATGGTTAAAAAAAAACTTTTAAAAGCTTGTACTGTAAGATTTAAGGTGAATATAAACAGCAGGCATGCTCCCAGTCTTGGGCTTTATTACAGTGCAGACATAGCTGAAGTTATCTTTACAAATGGGATTTTAGTTCCTGAACTCCTTTAAAAAATGTTACTTCCTTGACTGTGTGCAGTATTTCTGCTGCAGAGTTGGAGAGAGTCGACATGGGTCAGGGTGAAGGGAATTATTCAGAACCTGAGGCTCTCCAGAGGAGGAGGAGGCTGGGAGCTGTGTGCTTGGTGCCTCCCAGAAGTTAAGTCCTAAAAACATTTTGCATTTGCAAACAAGACATTTACAAACAACTATGAAAACATGCAGTGTTTACTTGTCTCCCTTTGACAATGAAGAAGCTGAGGTGCAGGAGGCTGGCATTGCTGATTCCCCTGGAAGAGGCTGCCAGAAGTCGGAGTAGATGCAGAAACTCCGGCTCCTCTGCACCTGCTGTAACTGCATCGGCCAGGCTGCAGACAGTCCAGCACAAATAAAAAGATATACCTGCTTGCTTTGTTCCTTGCACTGTACTAAAGCAGCAATACTGGTTTCCATACTTCCCTGATTACACTATCAGGAAATATCCCCATAAATTTTTTCAAGCTGAGCCTTTGTTAACTTCTGTCCCTTTAATACAGCATTTCTGCAGCATTACGTTCACCTTTTCATAGTGTGCTTTTCTTTAAATGCTAATTAGCTTCACTGAAGTATAACTTTCCTTCTCCCCAATTCCTCTCCCCCCACCCCTTATTTTTTTTATTTTCGATTTTCCAAGACACCAGTCTTCCCTTCCCTTGGAAGCACAAAATCATCTGCATGAAAGTACTTCCATCATTCCGCTGTAAAAAAATGTTATTTACCATTATGCCCAAGAGTAAAAGTGGTTTCTTATTCTCAAAATGCGGGCATGAAACACCCCTGAGCCTGCCTCCACCACAGCAGAACATATGCCACTTTTAATCAAACTAACTGCTTCTCTGTTCATTAATCTAAACTCCCAAACCAATCTAAAGATGAGAGGGAGGAAAATACAAACAAACAAAAAAAAAGTAAAATAAAATCTCAACAAGTTTTCCGTGTCATCTAATACCTTGCACTAAGCTGCCCAACCAGAAGGCTCTGGAAAGCTGCACTGGCTCAGGATGCAGCGGGGAAGGTGACATTTGGTGCTGCCTCCCAAAGCTGACCGATGGCACTGGCTCTGCAGCTCTCTGAAAACGGAGGTGGATCTTTTTAGACTTGTGTCATGCTGTTATTTCAACCTTTTTGGCTCGCAAAGCCTGTAAGCAGCTCCTTTTGAAGCTGATTGTCAATCCTATTTGCAGCTGAAGCTAGATTGGTTTTTGGAGAGACAAAACCAGCCCATCAAGCAAGCCTGGGAGGGGCAGTACAGAGCACATGGGAGAAGCCTGCCTAAAATGAGCCAAGTTTCTTTTCCAAATGTTAAGGGCAGTTGCATGGCCTCTGCTGCAATTCACATGCCTGTCTTAAAGACATGAACTTGAGCTTGCAAAACACCTGCAATTCTTGTGGTTCCACCAACCTTCCTTGAATCCTTTCCAAGCTTCCACCTGGGCCACATTCTCCAAGCTTGGGGTGGAAAACGTGGTGGGACTTCACAATGCCCTAAAACAGTGATTGATCTTCCCTCTCATTGTCCATTAGATTCCAGCAACATTTCAGGATGGTGCAGGCAGAGGCAGTAACAGCCGTAAATGCTCATTAAAAGCACTGGGCCCCATGCTGGAGCCAACATAAGGGAACAGCATGGAGCACCACATCAACACCTAGTTAGTTTTGCAGTTGTGTCAGACTAACCCAGCACAATGGTGCAACTCAGCAGCATGAACCAAAACGTCTCCTTCAGTTAATGCTCATCTCTGTTCTCTGAGCTCATCTTTCAAGAAAGCACCAGGCAACCAATGGGCTGCTCTGCATGCAGACGCACTCCGTTATTCAACACGTCACTTTGGAGGGGCTGCACACAGCTGGTTGTGTGTAGGCAGCACCAGGAAAGCTTCGCTGCTGGAGGAAAGGATTTGCAATGACCACAGGAAGCGGGGCAGAAAGAGAATGAAGTGCGCTGGGCATCCCTCACAATGCATGTCCTGTCCCTGGGCAGTGAGGTGTGGAAGCGATCAGCACGGACATCACGGCACAGACATCACCGTGCTCTGCAGTCTGTGAGCAGTGCGAGGTTACAATGATTAACAAGGACATCGGAGCTGCTCGTAGGGTGAATTCACAACCTCGGACAGTGAGAAATTATCGTGATTAGCTAGTCAGAATGATCAAAATTTCACAGGGTGAACTGAGATCCGTGGACAGAGAGATGTAATGATTAAGTGGGTCATGTCCACCACCTCATCAGGGGGAGGCTCCGATTCACGGGCAGCAAGGCCGTTATAAATGTGGTGACATCGATAGTTATTAACCTGGCTGCGTCAGCGCTGGGCACAGAATGAACTTCACTTCACAGGGGGAGGCAGGGAGAAAACGATTAACAAAAGGATTTAGCAGAGCTCTCGGGGTGAATTAAGATGTATGGACAGGAGCAGGATTAATGCAAATGCATCAGCGTTGACCGCGATGTGACCAGATTCACAGGCAGAAGACTCAGATTAGCAGAGTCTTGTCATGTCAACTTGCTAGATGGCTCCTCATTACAAGGGCTTTGGAAGCGACTGTGCCTGCAGAATTCAAGGTTAAAACATTACCCAACTTGGCAACCAGCAAAATCAAGCCAAAAGGGGAAGTAATTATCTAGTCTAGACAGACCCTTGGTAACTCAGATCTGTACAAATGTTTGGATGTCTGTTAGCTGGTGCCAAATACATCAATTAGTTTGCAGGGAAGCAACATCAGAAACCACGTTGTTAGTCTGATCTCCTGGGCAAGGAGAAGCTTATGGGTTTTCACAAAGTGTTAGTAAAACCTTATGCAGTTCTAAAGATCAAGACCAGTTTGGGCACTCAACAAACTGAAGTGATGTTAGCACAGATGTGACGAGCAAGAGCCACTTGTGTGCCATCTTTACCAACATGGATAGCAGGACATGGCAAGAAATGCCCAGCACCTCCAGAGGTGGTGGCAGGCACACAAAATCCACACTCAGCTACTGATAAATGTGATTAAACTGATAACCTTGCAGACTAAACTTCTTTTCAAAGGACAGATACAGCAGCATAACTGAGTGCAGACTGAGCTCTGCAGCTGAGAGCCATCAGCACAGCTGGGATCTGGGAACAGGCCCCTGTGTGGCTGCAATACTTCTCTTCTGGAAGAATCTTGGGTCTGTGCCTCAGTTTCAAAAAACCTGGTGGCCAGTTCAGGCCAGTCAATACCAACATGTCCCAGCTGTGCAGTCTATGTGACAGTTCGGCTACTTCAGAAATTTGGAGATGTGCTTTAAATTATATGGAAATAGAAGAAACATCAAGGTAAAGAGTGAGAGTTGCTACTAAACACACAGAAATTTCCCTGAACAATGTCTTTTGACCACTGCAACTACTAATCAAACTCTTATTTTAATATTTTAGCCTAAGGCCTGTAAATGGCCTACCTACCCTTGGTTAAGAATAGAAAATAATCTCAGAGGTGGAAAACACTTCTGTTTTGAAGCCAGAAGGAAAGCTAAGAAAACAAAGTCAGCAGGGGATTGAAGTGTCAGGAAAAACTATCTCCTATGGGCTGGGTACAATGCAATTCTGTGTACAAACAACCAGCTAATTATTTCTTACTGCATATCAGCTAAGGCTGACCTGATTAAAATCATAAATCAGCCAATGCCTCTGTTTTTATGCTGTGAGAATCCATGTCTGTGTTTGCATATTAATTAAGATATGCTAAGTAATCAAAAATGTTTGCTAGGAAAAAGAAAATAGATTGTAACCTGACAGAAGCAAACAGAAAAGCGTGGTACAGCAACTTTTCAAAAATCTTCCTGTGTTTACACTGCACCCTTTGAAATTATGAGTAGTTTCAAACCACCTGTGATTTCCTTCCATCAGGTTTTAAGAGAAAATGTCTCTGTCGTTTGTATCCTACGACTTGTTTCCACTTGGTGGGAAAATAGCATGAAAGCTGCTGTCAGGCTAGAAGGCTGCATAACTTTATAAGCTCCAGCATATTTTTTTGGCTGTTCTTCCCTGTGTGCTATGCAATATCAGATTAATGTCACTGTTCAGCAAAGCTTGGAGTATTGATGTTGAAACATTAAAGCTATTTCATCAATACCAGGTTTGGAGAGAGGTCATTTATGGTCATTAGAATAGAAGAGCATTTATTCTGGACATCAGAGAAATCCCCATGGGTCCTAGAGATGATGCTGCAATCCCCATAATGCCATTAATATAATGGCCTCTTTCTTCTTTATTAGACTTTTATGGCTAAGTAGGATGTAGGGAAAACTATCAAGTCAGTGGAGTCCAGCACCCTACAGTTGCTCCTGTCACAGAGTCCATATGCTGTTCTCTGTTGGTTTTCCTGAGTGAGAAACAATGTTCATTAACTGATATCGCTGAGCCCTTTCTCTTAGCAGCTACGGGATGCTACAAGGCTAATATCTCCAGCAGGATGCTAAAGTACCCTGCCCCAGTTACGGCATACAAAGCAGCTGCAAATGCCCTACTTTATTTTATTCTCGCATTATGCTAATTCAACAAGGAGCACCAAAGGTTTGGGGTATTTTACTCCGTATTGTTCTTGGTCTGAGGCTCTCAGAGCCCAGAGGGCTGAAGCCAGCATCCTGTGTCCATCAGAGCAGTGCCTGCAGCCCCATAACAAGTCACGAGAATGTTTCTCATCGGGAAGTCAGAAGCCTCAATTACCTGCCCGAAGGGATGGAGTGAAAGATCTGCTGACACCTCCAAGCAGCTTCCCATAGCCTGAAAACAGACACTTCCATCTCCCACCTTTTCCGCCCCAGTTTACATCAGCCCAGAGACTTGCAGCATATCGGCCTCTTTTTCTTCTCTCCCCCCCCACAGCAACAGGTGAAAGCACTGTGTCAGTTCAGCTGCACCAACATGCCAGTCAGCTGGGTTAGGCTCCAGGGCCCGCTCACATTGATGTGCCCAGAAGTGATTTATGCAAAACGCTCCGCTAATTTAGGCAGGAGGTATACGCGCTGCATCTGTCTGACTGCAAGCAAAGCAAGAGGTGCTGCTACATTTGGATAACACTGCTGCAAAAGCAACGAACACAAAGACAGATGGGTTGAGCCAGCGGTGAGTATCTAATCCCAAAAAGCAATGATTTCCCAAGTAAAAGACGAGCCCCAGCCTCTCGATGGAATAACCTGCCGAGACTCAGCTAGCTGTCCTCACAGCACGCCGTTCCTGCGATAACACTGTCCTGCAGGGCAGTTTTGGGTTGACTAATGGCATTGCCTCTGCACAGGGTGAGGCACTTTGTTTAGCAATGGGCTTGATTCTACCAGGAGATTTCAGGAAAAAGGCCTGCAAAGATCAAAAGGAATAAATTCCAGGTTTGGAATACAGCTACTTCACCTAGTGCGAAATGCCCACCTCCCCGGTACGACACTGTACTCGATGTCCTGTAAGACAAGTGGACTTCACCAAAGGAAACACTGTTCTCTGTTATACATGGGCATAAAATTAACACCTTGAAGAGAGCTTTACACATAAAATAAAAGTGTTTAAATCTTATAAACTCCTTAATGCTTTTCCCCTAGCATGGGTCCTTAAATTGCCCTGCAGAGAGCACTATTTCTGTTCTTCAATTTCTGCCTCTAAAAGTTTCACTAAACCAAGGAGGGAGCCAACCAGTTTCAAACAACCCAATAAAAAATGGCAGATAAAATATCAAGCACACTCCTGTAGCAAGATAAGTTAAGAAACCCTGCAACCTGCTCAAGGACGTTTGGTGCACTGGAAAAATAGAAGGGGGAAAAAAAAAAAAAAAAAAGGGGGGGAAGAAGAAAGAGAGTAAGAAAAAGAGGCAGGCTAAACTCATCAGTTAATTATTCATTGTGAATTATTTACTCGGATGTAGTTAATTAAGAAACACTTTTAACGGGAACATTTCTGTCCCTTATTCCTGAAAATTAAGCTGTGTTTGAAGTCTGCCCACAGACACCACTGCAAGGCGGGTGCAGGAGGACCTGAGCCCCACAGCCAGTGTTTCTCTCTGGCCAGATGTGGGCCAGCTCTGGGATGAAGATCGATAGCGTGACAACGGGGCTAGGATGGTTACGCTCCCAAACCCAGGAACACAGCTGATTGCAGTCCTGCACACAAGTCTTGCCATGCTCAAGATTAGAGCTGGCTTATGCCCGAGCAGGTCAGATCTGAGGCAGAGAGAGGTAACTACATCCAATTCTGCTGTTCTCCAGTTTCCTTAGAAGAGATGTAACCTCGTTACATCTGCTGCATAGCACCTGGGGCAGCTATTGCTCACTTGGAGTCATGAACTGTTCTTGCAGTACAGATCAACTGCAACCGCAGAAGCCAACAGCCTAGCCTAAAGTTAAATGTACCAAATTTTGGTACTAGTTACCCCACACCTATTGTTTGTTGCTTTCCTTAGTCTACTCCTTGCAAATATTTGCATTGCCTCTTGATTTTAAGGAACTATCTAAACAGGATTTTTTTTTTTCTCACTGTGAGGACAAAGCAAGGAAAGCTCATGAGCAAGGGCAGTTTTGCCTGTGAGAAGATCAGTTTTCAGGAGTGCTTTTCACACAGTGAGAGGTGGAAGACATCTGTGGGCTCTGGCACGCACGCAGCACTGCAGCAGCACACCGACCGCACGCAGGCACTAATCCAGCTGTGTGCATGGCCAGGGCAATGCACCCACAGATGGGTGAGAGCACAGCCCCCTCTGAGGCGTAATGTTACTTTTTCCCTACACTTTCACTACGCAGTAATTTAACTTCCCGATATGCACAATATTTGCAGAATGCAATAAAACAGAATCATTTCTAAATCATGGATTATTGCTTCTTCCAAGTTTTTTCCTCCTTATGCCTTTCCACCATGTGTTTCTTATAGAGCGAGTGTACTTCGAGAACAACATTGTATGTCTTCTTTCAAAGCTTCCCCTTCCAAAAGGAAAATACATCATTTTATTAATTTTTCCTGAAAATATTATTCTAAGCTAAGTATGTCTCATGGCTGCAGAATGGATCCCATTGATCTGCATCTTTCCCAGGTAGATAACATACAGCATGAACTTCACACAAGTAAAAAAGAGCAGAGCTCTTAAACCTTTGGAGCAAGATCCAAAAGCCCCCTGGTCTAAAATGAGAAGATCCAAAAGCCCCCTCTACTAAAATGAGAAGAGCAGGTTATTTGGATTTAGCTAAAGAGAGGATGCCTTTCTCAAATATGTTTTTATTTGGAGGCCAAAAGCTCATTACAAATGTGGATGGTAAGTTATATGGTACATCTGGTAAATAATGTCTTCTGGAATGAAGGGGGGTTGGGGGGAGGGGGAGAAGGAAAAAAGAAAAGAAATAAAAATGCTATTTAAGGAAGAAAACTTGTGTTGTCTTTAAGATTTTGCATTTTGATTTCACCAGCCATTGAAGAAGGCTGTATAGTTATCCGAGTTCTCCAAAAACCAACTTTCCTTGGACTGCTCCACTCAGTGTCATCCAGTATGTCACTTTGATGCATCTGCCCGTGCCTGTCAGCAGTAAATAATCTTAGTTGGCAGGTTAATTGAATAATGTATATTGCAATCAATTTTTCACAATTCCTCCTCTGTGCTGTAATTTGTATAAATGTCGCATGACACGCTGGGACTTCCAGCACGGATTCGGGATTGTAATGGTCACAACAGTTCAGACTGACAATGCCAGCAATTGATATGGATTCCACAATCTGATTTTGGTGACAGTTTTAGATAAATATTTACTTTCTGGATGTCACTTCATTAGTAAAGCTTGAGCACAGAAACATTTACAGAAAACAAACACAAAGGAATGACAATGACAGCTGAATCAAAATTGACCACCGATTTTGAACAAATGTGAAGTGATGCTTTCTACTCCTACCTTATGCTGCTGTAATACAGAGTTGTAGCTCTCTATAGCTGTCTCGCATACAAAATGAACCAGAGGGTCAAGCTGGGAGCGTAAGATGTTGTTCCTAGCTTAATTTACATTCACACAATCTTTGCAAAATGTTTGCTTCTCTCATCTCTTTTAAAATACAAGAGGCCCGAAGAAAGGGCTTATGACTTGTAAAATAGTTTGTCTCAGTGGGGACAATGTTAATCACTAGATAGCATAATGCCTTTCATAACTTTTTAATTAAATATTGAGCATTTTAACAACATTTTGGCTACCCTGCCACAACTACCCTACTGTAGGTCATAGTAGGGCATCTGTCTTCAAATACTGCATGCTGTTTACTGCTGATCATCCTCTAAAAGGCTGATTACTGTATTAAACCTGAACATAAAACTACTGGTATTGCTCTACAATCCACACAGCTGGAGAAGTTAATCTATTCTGGTTTATGATGAAGGGAAAGTAGGGAAACTAAGAGCTACAGCAGGGTTGAAAAGAAACTTTGTGGTGAGCAGTGCAAAAAGACAGCACTTTTCTGTTTTGCCTTTACATCCACCTAAATGTGCTAGTGCTAAACCCATGCACTGTTCCTTTGTCCCTAGGTTCCTTACTGGCATGGAAAATAGACAGGAAAACTGAGCACTCTTAGTAGTTAGCACCACCTAGGAAGTGCCAAACTTTTAGTTGTTTACTGCTCCCTTGCAGCTTCTATTTTGTGCTTATCAATATACTGCCTAAGCACGAAGCAGCACACACAGAGTATGACCATTTGTAGCTGTTGTGTTCCATCACAAAGCTAAACAGCCCAATGCTAAGACAAAGCTTCTCGTAAAGTTGTTCACATTAAGGTTTATGATTTATCATTGCCATAGGTGCTCACTATTCATTTTCCATTTCCTGCAGGCTCCCTTTTAAGGAATGAAATCCTGGTGCAGAGACTTTCCATGCGGTGTGATTACAGTCTGACAAAGCAGCCAGACGGGATTTGCAAAGTGATGGGCTGTATCTGATATGCAACCTTCTTCTTAAAACCTCCTTCTTTCAGGAAAACACCTAAATATTCATATGTTTATATACAGGTTGATTCTTTTGTCAGCAATATGTTACTGATTTGCATTCATTTGCATTTTGTATCATGGTCTCTGCACTAATGGCACTCAATTCTTTCAGATTACCAGCAGCTACTGTACCAGCCTCAAATTATTCTGGTCTAAGCTCAGGCACCAAAGTATACACAACTCATCCCTTCTCCATACTCTCTGCATATTTCTACCTGAGATGATGTATGAGCTCTATATATTTACCAACAGCTGCTCCTGATGGCCTTTAAAACCATGCTGAATTTAAGCAGCAGACTGTGTCAGTAAACATTATGCATATCATACACTTTCCTCTCAGAGCACAAGAAAAAATAAAATATTCCCTAACAACTTCATGTCTGTATTCTGCAACTGTGACACAAGAAAGCATAAATCTACCAGAGCCACAGGAGATCTTGCTCAAGTTCCTTTTATTTTGATTTACTAAAGATAACATTAAGTAGGCAAATGACTTTGATTCCCCTAAGAAATAGTAATAAATAATGTGTATTAGGAAGAAAAACACTAACCGACAAAATTTACTAGGACTTTTTTAGTAGGAATAAATGACTCCATTTTATGGCCTTAAAAATGAAAGCACAAACTGTTAAACAGCTGAAGTTTCTGTGGCATGAGATCTAATAGTAAAGAAGAATGAAAAATAATTCCTTTCTGCTGGCTATGCATTAGATACAAGTCTAATAAATAGTGCTTATGTTTTAAAGGAACTTTGAAAATCATATTTTTTCTTACTTATATTCTTACAGAATGGTTAGATGATTACAGAAGCAGAAAGTAAGTGTTGTCCACTACAAAAAGGCAAGATGTACATTTTTCCTTGCATTTAATTGTGTTATAGTACCTCAACGTTAAACACCATCAGTCTTTTCTATTTCAATCCCCCACCACCACACCACACTTTTGTTCCTGCCTGGAACAAACCCGTACAATCTGAACCTGGCTCCCTGCTTTCCTAGTGCCTGACTGCAGCGTTTGGGAGCTATGTGATGCTCAGGGGTGACTGCTGGAGAAAGAGCTAGACCAGAAGCTGGGTTTGCATCTAGAGTTTCCGCTGAGAAGACTCTGGTGAAAAAGGTTCTTGAAGGACACTTCAGAAACTCATTCACATCCCTTTGTCCTCCCAGGCAAATTACCACCTACAGCCCAACAGCTTGGGCAAACTCACAGTACCATTTCCATCAGCCGTGGAGGCAGACTTTAAGAGCTGGAGGTGCTTACGGCCAGTTGGCAATTAATTTGAAACAGATCCTGTAAATCTGTTGTTTTAAAGTTTGGTAGCTAATTTGCATCCAGAGGCTATAATATCCCTGATCACAGTATTGTGACAGTTTCCTCTTAAAATCCCTGAAGCTTTAATTGAAAATAATCAGCAGTGGAAGTTGTTCTAACAGTCCACATTCACTGACGTAAACAAACACAAGACTTGAAAGCTGTGAATGCTTCTGTTTGCATCTGTGGCTCTTTCACCAAAAGGCATGTTGTTGATTCCATTTATTCCAAACACAGAATAAATGAATGCTTAATTTGGAAGCCTATAAATAAAGAGCATGCTCACTTACAGCAGCAGAATCTAGAAGCAGGCTTGAAATGAGGTTTCTGAGTCACTAATGCTATTAATTTCTGTGTGCTTAAGCGCCAGACACACAGGCTCAAAAGTTCATGTGTGTGTGCTCCACCTATTTGGGGACAGCCCCACTGTACTTCAAGCACTAAGAATTCTCAACAGCACAAAGCCTTTTTATGAATTATCCTCATTACTACAATAATCCTTCATTGGTTCCTAGTGATGCGAATTCAGTGCAACAGCAAGTGCCAAAGAAAGAGTGATGCCTTTATTGATTCTCTTATTATTCCTGCCAGTCCATGGGAAAGATCTGGAGGGTATTTGACTAATTCAAATACTTCGCATAATCAATAGTAGTGAGATGCATGGCTTGCTACCACTGCCCTGAGTGACAGTGACCTGAAACACCCTCCTTTCCCAACATCTTTCCCTGGGAAAAACAAATGATTCTGGCAAACCAAGACAGACAGGCATGTAGCTGGGATGACATTCATATCCTTTCCTCATTGCAATCTCTCTGAATGGATTGAAGGGCAGGAAGCTACATAGAGAAAAATGAAGAAGCCATGATGAGTAGGACAGGACAAAAAACCCTGTGCTGTAACAGGCCCTTCCTCCTGCTGGTGTAATTTCTACAGCACCACGAACAGTTTCTAAATTTAATCTCCAAACACACTTCCATTTAATAGGGCAGCAGTCTTTCTTCCCTCCTCTTGCCACAAGCCTAGCCTTAGGCCAGCTACTGCAGACAGGGCAGCTGTCACATCTCAGCCAGGTCTCTGGCTGCTTCCATGAGACTGGCAGCAGCATGGAGGAGATGCCTGTCCCCTTTCCTTCTTCCTTCCCTACTCCCAAAGCAGGTCAGCCAGCATTTCTGCCAAGAACTTAGCCGTGTTTTCTCAGGATTGGATGTGTTTGAGGCCACACTGGTATCTCTACTGCTTGCCACACTGATTAATGCTAAACATTAATCCTTCACTTCTTAGTTGCCTTCCCCTCATCCCTTGACCTCTCTCCATTATCCCCTCTTGTAATGAGGCACTAAATGAATACTCACATGTATTCCTGAATTTTAAAGTTCTGCACCCTACTGTTTAGTACACAGGTCACCAGCAGCTGAGAATTATTTCAGGAAGGACAGAAAAATCTTCCCCTTTTCTTCTCTGAATGCACATAGACACCTCCTGCTGTTCAGAAATTGCTCACTGCCCAAAGATACACAGCACAGCAGATGTCGGATGGCACCCAGGCCTTGAACAAAAGAAACCAAGTTTCTTGAGTGAGGTATAACTAACCTTTTCCCTTGACATTCAAAAACCATCACTGGGACATGCCAGGGGACAGGAGAAAGCTACGAAGCACAGCAGGTATGGTAAGCCATAGTGCTCCTTCAGACACCAGCTACCCAAGGCGGGCAGCTTGCAGACTCAGTGTCTGTATTTGTCCTCTCTGCTGACAAATCTCTGGGTAAAGCACCCCAGCAGCAAAGGCTGTCAGTCGCACAACAGATATGTCATGGGCACAGGACAATTCAGAAGTTCTGGAGATCTCCTCCCACCTTTCCCCACACAAAATACAAGCACACTCCCTGCAAGAGCCTAGAGCTTCTGGGACATTTAAAAAATGAAAAGGACGTTTTCTTTGAAAAATTACAAAACCTTTTCTCCTTGCCTAGTGATGACTTTCCATTTGAATAAGGCTCATAGGGATGTACACCCAAGGTACACCTGCCCTGCCCCAACGGCACAGTTCTGTACTATGCGTGGACATCTCACACCTTTCACTAGCATTAAATTCACATGTAACTGAAAAGAAACAGAACTGTGCAGTGAGAACTTCAAATCTTTATGCCTGAGCAACATAAATACCTACAAGGGATTTTCTCTCCCAACCTGGTAGAGCTTACAGGTCCCCTCACGAGCTGAAGGGCAGAGATGAAAATCCCTTTTTTCCTCTAAGACCTCATCCCTTTTGGCTGAGCATCTTTGTATTTCAAGATTTAGTGGGAGAGGACAGGCAAAATTCAAATTTATTAGCTGGGGAAGATGAGAAGGCAAAGAGAGAAATAAAAGGGAGGTGAGGTAAGACCAAGGAGTTGACTGGGACTTTTCTTCTCCCGGGAGTGCCCGAGGGTGAGCAGGTAGTGGGGAGGAAAAGCAAGACTTGTAAAGTTAAAGGGAATGGTTGGTAATGAGTGACGACCCTGAAGAACTGAAGTAATCACAGCAGACAGCGCTGTCATATTTTATCTGTGTAGAGACTTTTCATTTTGGAAGAGCTCTTGCCAGTCATGCTTTTAAAGGCATTCCAAAACAGTACTGCGCTGACCTTGGAGCTCGCCTACACCGAGCTCTTTCAAAGCACCTCTCAAGAAAACCAGAACCTCACATTTTTGTAGTTTTGTGTTCTACCACTGCTGTATCAGAAAGAAACTTATGGGGTAATACAGGCTTTCAAGCAGTCTTTCAATTAAAATTTAATAGGGCATTTATAGTCTCTAATACCAAATTAATGGAATTGTTTCAAATGTAAATCCTGGATGGTAAAAAATCCTCCACATTTATGTCTCTGGTGCAGCTAGCCAGAGCTCAGTGAAAATATTTTTAATCATCTGTACAGGTCACTGCTTATCTAAGAAATAAAGAATAATTTTAAAATTCAAAGGCATTTATAGCGGAAATTTACAGAACTGCAACAGAGGATTTCTTCATGTTTATGGAAGAGTGAAAAAAGTATTTAGTTCCACTAAATTTCCAAACACTTTAGACCGGGTTCTGACACCAGACCTCCTCGGTGTAGCAAGGAGGGATCATTAACTCCAAAAGTTATAGTCTGAGGACAATTAAGCTCAAAAGATATTTCAGAAATTCCTACATAGTCCCAGTGACATTCTAGGTGAGAAGGTGTTTGCAATCCTGGAGAAAAAACAAACAACTGGACACACACTTCCTGGAAAAGCCTCAGGATAACTATTTCTCTGTGTGTAGCCAAGATGCACATATAAATGAGACAAAAAATGATTAGTGTTCTTGGAAATGTTGGTATCCACAAGGCTGTACAGGATCCAGTAAGCTGAATGCTAAACCTGATATCTTGGCAACATTAAAACAGTACCCTCTTCCCTGGTTTTCCTTTTGCACACAAAGTTATATAAGCAGAACCCAACTTCCTAGTCAGTATTAAAGAAAACAAAGGGAAATTGCAATTCCAGGAGGAAATTGCATGGTGCCATTCTTCAGCTGTGAACTGAGCACTCATAACTTTCATTGCCAACAATCCATAAAACTTGCTGTCAAGCACTCGGAGTCCAGGAGGCATAAGAAGTGTCAAAAAATGCTTTATGCTGTTGCTAACATGCTACAAAAGGCTTGATCACTAGATTAAACTAAGAACAGGCTGGCACTCTCTGGGAAGAAATTTGGATGAGATCGTAATGGTGGTGAGAAGAAGGGATTTGATTTGTGTAAAATAGGGTGGATTAAAAGGGGCTCCACAGACTGCAGCTCTCCCAATCAAAGGATCCAGACAGACAGAGGGACTGATCAGGAGCTGCAGCTGATTGCGTCCATCTAGCTGCCTGATGGAGGGACTCCGGCTGCCCAAAATAGAGTGATAGCAAAGGTCACGCTTCCAGCATTCTGTCCCACCCTCATCCCTCAGATAGATGCAGTGGGTTGGAGCACTATACCTTGTGATCAGTGATTCGAACAAGTACAGCCTCCAGACAACCTTAGTTTGTGCTTGGGTGCCCATGAACCCAAGAAACTCTTACGGCACGCCAAAATTGCTGGCAGATGTGTGTGCTTTGCCTATGGCTGAGTCTTCTGTATCTGGGAGGAATGGAGAAAGTGCAGCCCTGCCTCACCCAGTGCTGTTCCTTGGCCCAAGGAAATCCTAGCAATGTGTCAGCTTGGAATGACAGGAATGGCATGAACAAGCTGCAATGCAACAGAGAGCAAGGCCTGCAGCTGGGAAGAACATCTCTGAGCAAGTCAGCTAGCACGGAGCACTTTCACTGAGGACAATTTTAAGGAAGCAGTAAAATGGGACAGAAAAGCTGGCACAATATTGACAATATTTTAGTGATTTGCAAAAAATTCCAGGAGGAGACCAGACAACTCCTCCTGGTCAAACAAGAACCTTACAACACAAGCAGAACAAAATGATCCATCTTTGGAGGCTACACACATCTGCAGCTCCTCAGGGCTGGTTACAACCAAGAAAACCCCAGCAAGCTACAACTAGAAAAAGTTGCAAATCTTTCAGGAAACATTACCGTGATGTAATCAGAATAGATAAAAGAAGCACAACTAGAGCTTCAGGTTTTTATCTGAAACTCTCATGTAAAATATTTTTGAATGTTAAATGGAATTTGTGAAGCTCCATTGCCTTAACCTCCTCTAATAAGCTGCTCAATAAACTTCATGAAAACATATTTTATGTACTGATAGAATCTCGAACTATGACAGGCTTTGCAGTTGTTCAGCAGTCAGTTACCAGCTGGATTATGGTCCACTAATGCTGTTAGATTTCTGTAAGACAGAAGGCAGCTTTTCAACCATTTGTTATTTTAATGATGAGGAATCTCACCATAAGCCTTGTTAAAACTTCATTTAATCCATTACAAAAGAAACAAAGACATTTAGAAGTGAACATAAAAAAATCTCAATCTATCTGAGCAGAAATTATAGGGTCTGGGGAAGCTTTAAAGGAGAATCCATGGAATAAAGTGGTCCTGGTAATTAAAGAACTGTATCTTTTCAGGTTTGACATTTAGAGACTGTCTTCAACACGGACTGAAGTACTCTGCATGAAAGTACTCATCATGACAGGGAGAAAAAGGGAGAACCTTTACAATGCCACAACTAAATCACTATCTATTCTAAATATCATCCAAATCTTTGCACAAGGGTGGTTTTTACTTAGTTTTATTCCAAAAATGTCTCAGAGGAACACAGGGTACAACCTTCCTCTCCCTAGATCATGGGGAAATATTTCCTTGGAGAGATGGCTTCCTTGGCTCAGCAGCAGTCCTAGCAAACAACCCAGTGAGAGGAAAATGTACATCAGAAACACGACTGTCCGGCTAGGAGAGGTGGGTTGTGAAATCAGTTGAAGGAACTTCATGTGCAGCTCAGGGAACTATGGCTGCCTAACTTTTGCTAAGCCTAGAAATGGGACATCTGAAGCAAGCAGGTGGTGTCTGCATTCCTTTGCTACTGCTCTCCCAGTTTACAAATTTCTCCTACAGAGACTGGAAGAATTTCCACGTGGGTCCCTAAAGAGAAGCAACGATGCCCTGGGCTCCTTGGTCCTTCTCTAGGATGTCCCATTCCAGCTCTGTCACATTGCCTCCTACATACCAGCTGAAGGGGAAAGAAGAAGAAGAAAAAAAAAAAAAAAAAAAAAAAAAAAACAGAGGCTGGAATAATCTCCTTTTATAATATCCAGGAAGTATTTGATGTAACACATTACCAGAACGAACATTTCTTTTATGATTAACACATTAAAGGCAGCTCTCAGAGCACTAGGAAATGGCCATTTCTGACTGCACAGAACTACACATTTTTCCAAAGGACAGCACACTAATGTCAGCTCTTACAATTCCATACCTACAAAGCAACACAGCAAATGTTTACAATCAGTACCTCAACAAACAGGTCCAGATTTATTTTATTTCGCCTGCACTTATAGGTACATGTGAAATGTTTATCCACAAAAAAGAAGCCTACTTACAGAAAAACATACTGAAATGTTGTAATCTCAGTTCTGCAAGATGTTCTAGAACAAGCAACATCATTTATAGCACAACTTTTCATATTCCTGGGGGAAGGACGTACTATTCCAAGTCCTGTACCTCCTTCACCAGCTCTAATCATGTTCCAAATTGCTATTTTAAGATAGGCAAAAGCTTCCCTTGAGAGATTTTTCCTTCAAGGATTTCCCCAGAGTTGAGTTTAACTGACCAGGCCATCCACTGAACTGGAAGAAAATTCAACACCACCTGTCAGACCTTCATTCCATTCAATTCATGCTAAGGAACAGGGCAAGACCTATCTTTTCTATCTTCTTTCTCCTCTTTGTTGAGGAATATGGAAAACACTGCCTAAAGTTTTATTTATCTTTAAGGCCCAGGTACCAAGAAATTATAAATAGATAGGCTTTTTCATTTTGAATACAAAGCAATAAATATTAAAGATTCCAGTTTTATGTATAAAAATAAATTGTATTGCTTTAGGTCCTTTTGAAACGTTTGATGTAAAAACACATTCTCTAGCTCCCGCATTCTTCCATACCAAACCAAAAAGTTACAAGATGTCCAGCTGCTTTGAGACCTGATGTCTTCAGCCTAGTTCCCTAAAGAAATAAGGTTTGTGCAGTCATGCTTTTTGTCTGTCTTCTTACACTAACTTCTGAAACAGGCCTCATAAGTTGTTTCTCAAAGAATTACTTTTTCCGGTTCCCTTCCCCTCAAGCTTAGAAAATATTAACATTTGAAATCATTTTACATAATATTGCTCTTGCAAGAAGCTGCTGAAATGGTAAATTAAGTGCCATCTAGACTGACTAAGGAGTTTTTGATAAGAGAGTGATTTTGAATGAAAAAATGGATACTTAATTCAAAGCCAATTAAAAATGGAATTATAAACCATCTAGATGAAAATCATATAATAGATATCAGCACAAAGTCTATAAATGAAAATGAAGCCTGGAACTCTTCCAAAGGGTCAGCAAAGTCTTGAAAACTTGCTTCACCATAAACTTGAACTTTTTAAAAGCCTTTCCCAAAGCTTTTCATAAGACTTCATTAATGAAACAAAGCAGTCATGAACACTATAGCTAAAGCTATAGAAACAGGACTGAGTTATGAGTAAGAAACTAAGGAGCAGATTTCAAGAAGTGACCATGTTTCATTGTAGCATAATATTAGCAGCTGTTGTCCCAGTATTCTCTAATAAGGTTGTCTGAATCTAGTTCCTAGAATATACAATTCTACCACTCAGATTCTGTTCCTTGTTTACCATAACAATGGGAAATCATTTTTAAGGAACTGCATATGCTTACTACCAAAATAATTAAGAATAAAATTTAACACAAACAGTCCAGCAGAAGATCAAGCAAGAGAAGCTTTAAGTTAGTAACTCTTGTGAAAGCATATGTACCTTCAGTATGTCAGAGACTTCCTGGTGACTGCAGAATAATTTATCTACATATGTAAGTATTTTCTTTGAAACTATTGAAATCCATCTCAAAAAGCAGTTGAAGTTCATAATAACTGATCATTTCCACCTCAAATTGCATACTATATTCTTAAAGAATTCCATCATTACACTCAATTAAACATGTCCAAAAGATGCCCATGTACATAGACTACCTCCTAGGAACTGGAGAGGGATAAAATCAGGCAGCTCCTCTCTGTTACTTAACTGATCTACAAATGTCAGATCAAGCCCTTGTTCTTCCAGCTGATGGGAAGAAAATTGGTCTAAACTAATTTTCATTTAAATTTCTTAATGCACTGTACCAGTTGTTTGTCACATCCTGACACGCTGTCATGTTGTTTTACAGCATGATGTATTGTAATATGATACGAAAGGAACATATTTCATTCAGAGAAATACACTAATGCCTTTAGACTCTTGAGGAGCAGACAGGTATTTGCATTATTTCTTAGCACCTGATCTAGATTTATTAGAACAGGTAGAAACAGCGCAAACTACCTACTTTGCTTTCAAAGAAGTCTGGAAAGCATCACCTTAGGAACTGTAGGGGTGCAGCATGCCCATACACATTCTACTGAATGCACGCAACTATGCCAGGTATCACATCAACTCTTTGCAATACAGGGCCAAATAACTTCTGCTTAGAAGAATCAAAAAACAAACTCTCCTGAAAATTTTACGTTCCTTCCTGGAACATGAGATTTTTTTTTCTACTTACACAAGACATTTTATGCATACTTAGGAGAAGTTACAGCAATATACTACACTACAGAAGTTGTCTTATTTCAATTAAAGAAAACGTAAAAAAAAAAAAAAAAAAACTCCCTAAACTTCACGAGAAATGGCCCATGGTTTTCCAACAGTCTCCAAATACATGTATATCATATCTTTGCATTGTAGGTGAAGTTTTACAGCCACCTGTAATCTTTGCAATCTGCCCAGCAGAAGGGGCTGCCTTGCCTCTCTCACTGCTGGCTTTCAGTAACTGCCCCTACCCTGCAGGGCTAGCTGCACACTGAATTGGATCAATTTGCTGCTCTAACTGAAAGCTAAACTTTTTTTTTTTTTTTTTTATAGGGCTCATTTTTAGTTAGAACAATGGGCAGATACAACTCACTGTGAGACTGCATAAATGTTAAGGTGATAGAAAAGGGGAGAAGAAATACATGGTTGGCAGCATGGTAAGGAAGGACTACTTTTTAATTGTTAACTGATAAAAAAAAAAAAAAAACTCAAATTCATAAGCACAAGACTGAAATTGCATATACTGTATCCCACAGTATTTCCAAGAGAAAACACATGCATTGTGTGCATAGTCTGCAACTTTAAAGAGTGCATTTGTGAATGATAGCTTGAATTTCAATCAATCACTATTCTAGCCTTTTCCAATTTCTGTGATTCAGTAACCAGACCCATTTCTCATTGGCACTTTTAAGCAGAAAGTTGACAGGTATTGAAAGAATATTCTTTTATTGTTGCCACAAATAAATATTTAAGACTCACAAATAGGATTCTTAAAATGCCCACTGAGCTTTGACTGCAGTCTGAGAAAAGCTGTAGCACAAAACAACACTCCTTAACTTGCACAGCCCACAACAGTATGTGCACTCGATCCAGAAAGATTAAGTACATAACAGCTAATTGATTATCTGGATCAGTTATACGCGGTCCAGGAGATCTCTGGATCCTTAACACTCAAATTTCACTGAAGTAAACAACAATGCCCAGCTAGATATCAAAAGATTTTTTTATCAATGACAATCCCCAGCCCTGCTAATAGCAAATATTTTTGAAGTTGGCCAGTCAACAAAAAGCTTCTTGAAGTGCCAGGTAAAACACCCCATCGCTCTCCCACTCCTAAAACTATTGCAATGTAATGCAAAATGAGTGGATTGTGCTGACTGATATGCTGCAATATACACCCATAACTTGGAAACATTTTCAAGTGAACCTGAAAGCTCCCCATGACTAATGAGCCACTGTTAGATGTGTGCATCCTGATGTGCTCAGGATCAGCAGGAAATACTACAGGAGAGCCTCTTCAGGCAAGAGCAGAGGCTTCTGAATTTACTTCCCCAAGAAATAAAACCCAAGAAATAAAAACCCAGTCCCCTTGCAAGGAGGAGTCTTTTCACAGTCAAGATTTGCACCAGTGAAGTGAGGCAAGAGAGGTGAAAATGAAAAAGTTTTAACTTTTTTTCAGGCAAATAATACTGCAGGTGGGCTCTGCACAGCCCAGCATAATGCCATGCCCCAAGCCAAACCTTTAAGTATGCTCTGCATCCATTAGCATTCGTTCAGTCTTACTCCTGCCACACGCTTACTGAGCTATAAGAAGTCAAGCTCTATACCATGATCTTTCATGCTAGCATGTGTGCTGGGCTGTCTGAAAAGTGTAACACAGCATAACCGGAAAAGTTAACTTGGTCTCCAAGACACAAAGAAAAGAATAACTCCAGTTCTGCCTCAGCTGCTCTCGCACAGTTGTCCCTTCCTATCCAGAAAGGCAGATTTCTTCGGCTGAGCACACTTGACAGAGTTGCCAGCCATACCAACCATGCAGACGACTTGTTTGGTGACATATTCTTGCCATCACCTGCAGAAATGCCCTGTTTCCCCAGCAGCAGCTGCAGGATTTGACTGGAGCTGACAGTAGACTGTAACATCTAATGGACTCGTGCAGAGAGCCTGAACGCCTAAGGACTTCTGTCATGTGTCAGTGCCATTTATGTTAAGAGATCCATTAGGAGTGCAATGATCTAAAGAAAGGTCAGCTGTCACAACTAATGCCAGAAGTGTCACCTTTGCTTAAAACGATTTTGCACCAAACTCCCTAGCTAACTAGATGGCGCTGATATCCTTGTCTTGAAGCCAAAGACATGTCACTTTAGGTTGGCACACGTGTAAGGACATCTCTTACTGTTGCAACACAGACACTGAGCCTTTTCTGGATGGGTCTTATCGAAGTCCAGTGGTACTGTCACCATCCCTGACACCTCCATGAAGTGCTTGGACCTCTTTGGTCTTACACTGGAGCTGGGCGTTACGAGAGCTCTGCAGATGAAACTGCAAAGCATCACAGGAGATGTTTTGCAAGTTTCTAGAGAGAATAAATGAAACCTATTTCTCTTGCTCCCGTTGCCAAGTCTCCCATAAGAAACAACAGTTCTGCCCACACTCAGGCCAGAGAAACAGGATGCAATAAGCATAGCAAATTAAATCAGAAATAATCACAGAAATGTTAGCCGAGTTACAGCACGGAAAACAGGATTAGAGGCAAGGCAGAATCACCACGGTGGAATTACCGTTCTGGTGGATGAGCTCGCATGCAGAAGGTAATCCGATTCAGCCTGAAGCTTGCTTCTCTAGAACTGCAACTCCAGTGAAAGTTATTCAGGGGTCTGGAAAGCACTAATGCAGAATTGATTCATTCTTTGCTGACAGAGTCAACGTGTTAAAGACAACGCCTAACTACAGTGTCAAATTTGCAGGGTCAAATTCCAACTTAAGCACTACCATTGCAAAAAAACATCAAAAATTCACTGTTACTCGAGCTTTAACTGTTCCATTCTTTTATATTATGCATGCTATAAAAGAGTTAATGTTCCATAGTCACCACAATTACCCACTAGTCTAGAATCTTGGTATTTTTTGAGTACCTGACATGTACCAAAATAATTAGCTTCAGGAGAGGTGAAGTTGTTTGTGCCTAGTTAGTGTTGTTTTTGGATTATTTGGGCTGCAACATTTGCATAATAGCTAGTGTTGCTCATCTATTTGAGTAATAGTGCAATGAGGATTTTAATAAACTATTTTAAACCACAACAACAGATTGCTAAATAGACAGAAAATGCTGATGTGTCGTTTTTATACTTTCAGTCCTTTGAACTAATTCTGTGAATTATAAAAATAAATTCAAGATCTGGGTGCCTTGTCAAAATGAACTGTGCCTCTATCAGATTGCACTGTTTTATGATAAGAATCGAGTATGGCTTAATCTTGTCAAAGCAGGTTTATGGTGCACTCCTGACAAGTAACCTTAACACACCTGAAAAAGAGATGACATTAATATAATCATCACCCAAGTGCTGGCTGAATGACACCAGAACTCTGATTTTTGCATGGCACATGACAAAAGGGGGGAAAAAAAGAGAAAAGAAAGGGGGAAAACAAAAATCTTAAGGAAGAAAAGGCTGATTCTTGGGCACAAAGTACAGTTGTGCCAAAACTGAAGGCCTGGTTAGAACAGGGGTACAGAAACAGAAGTCAATGAAGGAAGCATGCCTGCACACACACACACACAAAAAAGGTTCAATACAAATTTTGCTATTTTTTGAATATTAGCTAACATCAAGAAAGTTAATAACCATATTTTCCCTGGAACTAGTAGGCTCAGATGCAAGAAAAGAAATTCAAAACAATTTTATTCCTAAAGAAACAACTATTTTGACTGGAAATTATCTACCTTGTGCTCAAAACTGTGCACGTACATAGTATGTTCTCACAAAGCTAGACAGCCTGGTAAATCCATATTGCTTGTTTCTGCTAAGCTTAGGTACTGAAGTTTCCTTGTTTGGAGAGAAAGACAGTATGTCAAAGAGAATGCAAAAATGTCCCTCAAACCTAAGGAAAACAAACATGCAGGTAGTAAGGCTTTGTGATTCTCAATTTCTTGCCCTTTCCCTACCACCCATGTAGAAAAAAGGGGAAAAAATATCTTGAAACATTTATGTAGTCACTTTGATTCACCGCCGATCTTGTTCAATATCAACCTGCTGCATACATGTGGTTCTTCCTCATCAAAAAAATTATAGTGCAGCTGCTCAGAAGTGGTGGCATTTGATGATTTTTGCTACTGAAAATATGTATTTCATGAAACAGAACAAAAAAACATTCAATGAAAGTTGCCAATTCTTATTGAATTCTGTAATGCTTTTTCAAAAGGCAAATTTCAGTGGCAGAAATCAATGCTTCTGAAGGTGGCTCATTAAGGACTTGAAAATGTACACTTCTATTCACAAATGATCTGGAAAAAGAGATGAATAGTGAAAAGAAAAAATTTACAGGCAATACAAAATCATTCAGGATAATCAAATCTAAAGCAACCCACAAATTATTGCATAAGGAACTTGCAACGCTAAGCAACTGGATGATACAATGGCAGATGTAATCCAGTCTTGAGAAAGGAAAACACTGCACTCTGGGAAAAATAACTACATGTGCGCATTGTTAGCATTTATATTAGCTATTGCCATGCAGGGTAGGGACGACTAGAGCCTTTGGTTAGTTCTAAGGAAAACTCAAAGTAATCCTCAATGTAATCAAAACAGCTAGAGAAATATCAAGGTAGACTCATTGCACCGACACTGCTTACACTACAAGCACATCACAGAATGAGAGAAACCTCAAAACATGTCAGGAAATTGGAAAGTAGAAACCTGCAAGTGGTCTGTAGTTCAAAGTCATCAAGATGCCAGTTTTGAACTGAGTGGAAGGTGCTTGTGCTTGACATTTCTGAAATAAACCCATCATTTTTCCATTTATCCCAAACCATGTTTTACTGGGCGTGGTGGGACAGGAGCAGTTTGTCTTTTCAGCTCTTCAGAGATATACATTCAAATATGTTTGAGGTTACTGGAAGTGGAAAACCAAATTTCATTCTTGATTGATTTTTTCAGTGGATGGAAATGCTCATTTAATTGTTTTTTAGTATTTGACCTTTCTATTTCATTTGGTTAATCTTTGTGATGATGAAATAGCATTCATGATATTCACACAGGGTAACTGTTGAAAGCTAGAGCATGAATACTGATTTTTCTGCAACGTTATGCTGCTATGGACACCCTAGGAATGAAATCAGTTTGAAAAACAGCCTCAGCTTTTGATGCTTCTGAGAGACTGATTAAATTTGGTTTTCTTGTAGTCCATGATTAGTCAGGGGAGGGGAGTGTCTGTACAGGACATCTATGGAAATCCATCTTTTGGACCACGCCAGAGCTGCTGAAGCTGAACACAAGGAAAACCCATAAAATAAAAAATTTCAATGACAAACATTTCAAATCAACTCTTTCAAGTCATATGAAGATTATTAACTCTCCCAATAGCGGGACAATTCAACGTACAACCTTGTGGGACAGGATGTGAATGGCAAAACACATTCTCTGTTCGTAATGATGGGGCTACAGATGGGTCCACCATACTTTGCCTGCCTTCTTCTGGCACCGTTTTTGACTGGTATCATGTTGACTTCATACATGTGGCCAAGCAATTTAAAAAAATACATTTCACATGCTTGCCTTAAACTCATCAGATAAAATATCAGTGCTACCAATGCAAATTACTCGAAGAACTCTTGTTTTTCATTTGTATAACCTGGCTGATTACTAACAAATGCTGTTCTCTGGCAGTATAGAAACCATACATACTGTGACTTCTTATGAGCTGAACATTAATAATTAAATTGTTCTGCTTTTCAAAAAAGCTTATCACATGCACAAACACACAGAGGAAAAAAAAAAAAAAAGTTGTTGGTCTTTGCCTACTGCTGAAATTTCCAAGTCATTTACAACAGCCCTCAAAGACGAAGGACATGTCCTACTTTGAACCAGGGAAGATTTCAACCTGAGAAGTGGCAAATATCTTGCTTCACATTTAAAAAAAAAAAAAAAAATCTCCCTCTCCATAATAAGAAGCAGTTGACAGGAATCATGTGTACTAAAACAGACACAGCTTCCAAAAACTAATTTGCAACAGATGCAGATTTTCATAAGGATCCTCCATTTGACAGGCATCATTGCTGCTTGACAATCTGCTATTAGTAGGCAGTTACACAGCACTGACAGGAGCCATCCTTCCAGCTGGCTGTGTGGGTCTGCACGTCCCTGATGTGACCCTGGTTTGTCCCCTGGTTCAAAGATGGGACTTCATGACTGTAAGTTTTAGAGACTTTAAACAAATTTAATCAATGTTACCAGCCTGAAAAGGCAAAACATGAGCTACTCCAGTCTGGTTTGGACTGAGAGTTTCCTTACTGGTTATCTGACAGCATCTCGTACCCACAGTGATGGAATTTTAAGTCCTCAAGATCTTGTGCCTCCCCGCCCCCCTTAAAAAAAAAAGTTTTCCTGCAGCCATTTATAAGGAAATCAGCATGATTTAAGAGGAAACATTGCTCTCCGCTGCCTCTGCCCACAGAGAGGACAAAAAACAGGTTGGATTTGTTTGGTACTTCAACTATCCCTTTATGCAAAAGGTCAAAAATGCTGCAAAAACATCAGTCATCCGAGCTAACCCTCAGATCCACCTCACTAGGCTGAACAGTCACTTCTGTTTCACAGGAGAAAACAGAGACATGAAACAGAGAAAGGCAGAAAAAGGCAAAAAAGGGCTGGTCGTGTGTAAAACTAAACGAGTTAGTACTCATGTCTGCACTTGATCACCAGTCTTTCCTACCTTCTATACCCACTGTACCAGAAACGCTTAATTAAGATTTAAAATATAAAATAATAATAAAATCCTGCTGTCTTCTGATGCTTTTTTCTCTGTCCCTTGTCTTCTATATGCATCCCCTCTCACCAGCACACTTATTTCATCAATCCTCATCTGTCTGCCTAGTGCACATAATTTTGTTTTCAGGATGCATTCTTATCAGAGTCTCACACATATAGAAGACAAACTGATAGATGCAGTGTCTTTTAAAAATCAACCCCTTACACGCTTCTTCAAAAGCCCAAGATAGCAAGACGCACACAAAAAAAAAAAATAGAACACTGAAATGTTTGACTCATCTGCTCATTTTAATTGAATGGTCTGTATCTTCAGGCAATTTCATTATTTCCCCAAGAGCATGGAAGCTAAATGAAAGACAAACGTTGTTAACCTCTGACCATGAAAATCAATAATTTTCAATAAAATTTAAGCTAATTTGTCTCCAAAAGATCTCACAAACATCCTGGCACTAGTATCATGTACTCTGGAGCTAATCAGATAGGGGATATTACATTGTTCCAGAACATTTTTTCCAACTTAGATGCGAAGCCCTCAATTTTACTTAAAACTATGGGAACCCTTGCATGTATATGAACGGTAATTACTCTCGCTGCCACGGATGGTATGAGCAAACTATCCAGCTTGCCCTGTACTCACAGCTACTCTAGAGTGACAGTGCAAACATTTCAAAGAGCGCCGCTCTTATTTTTAGTTCTGCTTAGGGTCATCGATTCTTCTTCAACCGCAGAATTGATTTCTACAAGTTCATGTTACACACTTTATCTTACTGAATTCTGCAACCACTGAATGCAAAAGTACATTCCTGATTAAAAAAAAAAAAAAAAGCCAACCTTTCCAACACCACACGCTGGAAAAAGCAGAACATAGGCTTGTTTCCGTGGCTGCACAAAAACCAAAGGGTGAAAGAAATGCTTAATATTTATTCTAGTTCACATTCTGCCCAGAGAACAGCAGGAACTGTGGCAGTCTGCTAATGAAGTGCTTAAGCTATCAGATTCCTCCAAGTGCCAGGGAGAGGATATTTGTATAGATCCCTGCGATACAACGAGAGGAAATCCATTCCCTACCTTAGTGGAGCATAAAATGCATACATTTCAAAACAGAACTTGGTGTTCTGCAGAAAGAACAAATATAACATTGCTGAAGCGTGGCAAATACTGATAGGAAAAATAGATCAGTGAAGAGTAAAAGCAAGCAGTTCCCCCAAATATAAGAGAAAAATCCCCACTGGAATTCTACCAAGGTTAAGGGAACAAAATCAGCTTATAGCAGAGCCATCACCATTAATACAAGAATTGATCTTTCTAATTCCTGGGCAAGGTTGGACACTAGATTATAAGGCTTTAGAAACAACATTTCTGAAGGAAAATAATAGCAATAGGAACATCCACAGGTCATTGGGGAACAAGACTCTCCAATAGCTCTCTTTGAGACGGAAAATTTCTCAAGCACATCAAGAGAAAAGGGAATCACAATAAATAATAAAAATAAATAAAAAATAAAGGCTAAGTGGGCATACTATCAGATCTCAATGAACACATGGTGCATGTACATAGCCAATCTAGGAGAGTGAATGAGTATCCAAAATCCAGCCCCAAGATTTGCACATGTAGTCCAACTTTTGACCACTTTCAGATGAAACCAGTAAGAAAACGGGATCCATTGTCAGCTTCCTTTATGACTTCACATTCAGACTGGAATTCCAAAACACATCACACGGGATAGCTCCACATCACACCATGAGAAACAGAGTCACAGTGTACCCAAAGCAATGCTTTCTCTGGGCATAAGACCTTTGCAAAGGAACTGAAGATATTAAAGCAACAGATAGAACATTCACTTTCAAAGGACAAAAGAAAAAAAAAGGAAATATAAGCATTTATTATGTTTTGCTCCTCCATGACCCAGAAGTCTCCTCTGCTGGAAGGAAGACCAGGCCTTCTTGAGCACTTCAGCCTTGGCTGAGCACTGAATGTGATGACACGGTAAGGCCAACTCCTTGCCACAGAAGCCAGTCTGAAACGCCCTGGTTCACTACTCACAAGGAGGTCTTTACTGCATGACTGCTTTACCTTCACTGTATTTCTTCTGTTTTAGAAGTCCCTCACCTAACTTACGCTCTTGTTTAAGTGAGGCACTTCCTCAGGTTATTCAGCCCGGTAAGAATATTTCTTTTGCTGACTTTGAGAACCTTGGCAGAAGAAAAACAAATAAATTAAACGAAAGGTCAGGGAAAGTTGCAGCCACCGCGCAGCAAATTCCTCCAAACACAGCTGAACATTTTGCAGAACCTTAATGAGAAACAATCAGCTTGCTACTCTGACAGCTCAGTTTAAGGAGTAAAACACTGACTACCGTGTACCTCGGTAATGTAGACAGCAAAAGCTACATGATGAGATCCTTTTTGGTGACTCAGCACAAGAGAATGGGGAAAGTGCATGGCTTGCAGAACAGCAGGCAAACCACACCCCGGCTCAACTTTCTAAAAGTCATAGAGGAAGCTGACAAGAGAACCCTTTTCTAACTTTTTTCAGATGAAAGTGGTCAAAGAAGTTAGACTGCACATGCTTAAAATTATGATGAAGGGTATCCTGCATGGACGGATCACTGATCTTCCATGGCAAAGAGTTTGCTGCCTAAGGAAGCAACAAAATCTCAAAATTAAAATTAAATACAACTGTATTTAGCCACTGTTCCACATTAGGTAAGAAAAATCAAAATATATTAGACATTGGATTTAGATTAAACAAAATTTGTCTACTATTAGACAGAAAATAAATCAAAGAAAAGTTCAGTTGGATTTGCCATCAAGAATCTCTTTTCCATGAGTAAAAAGAAAATGATTTTTCTTACTCAAGGAGAGGAAAAGAAAGCGTATCAAAAATAAACTATGCAGAAAAAAAGCAATGATTTGGATTTCACATTCCTTTTCTGGAAGATCACAACAGACAGTGACACAAATGACAACAGGTTCTTGCTTTTTTCCAGATAACCGAGAGTACTGGTAATTGAATTCCAGCTTCACACTAATTTTTTGTCTGAGAGGCTTCCCATTTCAAACTGGAATGAAAACTCTCTCAGTACCAGGCAGTGCAGCATACTGAATGCCCCCATCAAGTCAAATCAAACCAACTGACCTCACATCATTTTCCCAAATGCTTCTGGATGTTTTCATCACACTGCCCCCGATAGGATTTTTACTGCAAGATTCATAACAACTAAAATCTTTGGCAGTGAAGCAGTGATTGCATGTCAATTATTCTACAAATATTATCCATAAATGTTCCATATTACAGAAAGCACTTTGCTTATGCTGTGGTTGAGAAACTCAAGCAATATCAAATAATTTTCCCCACTGACAGCTATATCTGCTGCTTAGCAGAAAACAGCTTTCGGTCTGGAAAGTAGACGTACTTGTCTATCTGATCATTGTAAATCAAGCAGATCTTTAATTTTTCTTCCAAAAGTTTTGCTCAAGGCATCCTATGGGCAAAGTGAACAGTTGAGAAGTCAGCCTAGAGATTATAGCAGGAACACTATTGTTTAAATTTCTGGAATCTACATTCAGTTGTACACCAAATGGCACAAAGGTTAGCATAATACATTAATGTTTGTAAAATCGTTTTACATGCTATATATCCATCTAGGCACTAGTGTTGTTACACTCAATTTTGGAGAACTGAGTTCAAACCATTATGAGGAGCAGCAATAAAAATAATCATGTTGGTTTAGTCTGATCTAGCAAAGTGAGTGTTTCAGTGTGCATAACCAGCAATTAGCAATAATTTTGGAGCCTTCTTTATCTGAGATCCAATGTCGCATACTCTCATGAGACTTCTTCAAAGGCTGTACCATTCACTTGCTTATAAAAATCTCAAATTGAGCTTGTACCCTGCACATACATATACACACACTCTAACACTGATCATCTGGTTACAAACCCTCTGCTGAAACTATTTAAAAAAAGAATGCAAAAAAGTTGTACAATCTAAAACAATGACAAAAGAGCTGTCTTACTCTAAGGGGCACCACAAGTCAGATTTCATTCAGAAACCCAGATGAGGAAAAGTTTCAAAGTACTAATCACCCAATAAGCAAAGAATTTTTTCTTTTACTCTTAAAGTCACATCCATTTTGTAATAATTTGAACCCACTAAAAGTCATTCTTCTGGCTCCTTAGGCAAACTGATATATTGCTCATAAGGACTGCAATCACACTTGCATAAGCAGCCAGCAGAGAGACCCAAAGGGCTTGGCGGAGATGCTGCACATGAGCTCAAACCTGGCCAACCACACTGCATCCCATAGGCACTGGGAGCTTTTTCAGACCTTTTTTGTTTTCCTACACTGCTGTGCAAATTTAAATTGGAGCTTTCAGAACCAGATTTACCAGCACAAAACCCTTCACAAACCAACTGTTCCCAAGAGTGCTCATCATGATCCAAGGCCTCTGAAGACAGATTCTGCCCTCAGTTTTATACACAGTGACTAGGGGTGCTGAATCTTGCCAAGTTGAATTTGGACAGAGAAACAATGGAGAATTCCAGACACTTCCCTGAGAGACTAGAAGTGTAAGATGTGTGAAATGAACCTTAGCTTAGCAGTATCCCGGTGTGACTCTTACTGAGTTCATTAGAAACGAAACACAGCACACTCAGGTATCTCCTTAAATACCTTGAACATTTTCCAGCAAAAGAAACGGATTTCTCATCACATCCTCTGAGCTTTCAAATGCCATACTGATATTTTTCTTGCCTTTTTAAAAAAAAAAAAAAAAATTCTGGAGGTGCAGGTGACATAGGTTTCCCAAGTGCCTTAAACATTTGTTTATATTAGGAGACCTGTCAGATTTCATAGATTCATAGCTTAAATTTATAGCAATTCCAGGTCAATTCTATTAACAGGAACCAATAATAATACTAAATGAACCAATTTGTTATCTTCCCATGTCATCCTGGAAAACTGGCTGTTTGAGTGCTATTTGTTTTATTATTGTGACATTGGTAAAGAAGATTTAAGGATCTAAATGTGCACACGTGGATACATAGCACAACACAAAGTTGTGTGTCAGTGTCAGCATGGCTCATAAGCAACCCTTCCAAAACTATCCTCATTCATTTTGCATGAAAAAAAGCAGGTTGACATTCATTTTCTGACACCACTCTTCCTTCACACTATCTGAATCTACCCTGCTTATGGTCAGCTTGTACGTTACAAAAAATTATGCACAGAAATTTGAAATTGTTTATAGAAAAAAACAACTAAGTTAAATTTCACCAACTTCTGAAATGCAAAAGGGCTGTTTTCTGCAACAGGGCAGTAACTCAGGAAAGCACTAAATATATGCTCAGAGTATTTTCCCTTCTGGTGTAGTAATTACGGTGTTTAAGTGATTCATTCAACGGGGGTGGACATCCAATTAGAACAAAAGTGTACAAATCACAGGAGTTGTTATTTTCAATTGAAAATAAAATCAACAAAATGGAATTTTTCCTTCTAAATTTCACGTAAAAATACAAATTTATTAGGTCTCGTTTAAAGATATTGAAGACTATCAAAAGAATATTATTCCAGCATTGATTCAAAACCATGGGGTGCACTATCAGCATAATTAAAATGAAAGTATCTTGAACTATTTTCCTATCCTGCTTTCATATTATTGTCTAATTGTTCAGAATGTCTGTTTGTTATGGAGGCAAAGTAATTAAGCACAGCACGTTGAAACAAGGGGGATCATAAAGCCAGAGCTGGCTGCATTACCAACACAGATATCAGCATAGAAAAACATTAAAGAAAGGATTGGAATTGTAATTGAAAATAATTGGATGATCCACTTCATTTGGCTGACATCAGGACCATTTATGAACTTCAATGCTCTTTAGCCCTGGATGCTCCCTGCTCACCTGTGCTCTTAAAATGGATCTTTTCAAGGGAAATTCTGGAACAACGTTAAAGATTTGTTTGCATTATCATTGCCTTGTCAGAAGGCCTGAGCATTATCATTCACCTTGAAAGGCAAGTGGTCTAATACTTAGATTACTACATACAAAAAAAAAAAAAAAAAAAAAAAAGACTAAAAGCATGAAAAATACAGACTCCTGTAAAGCCCAGCACAACATGGCATCCATTGGAATCAATGTATTTCCTTTCTCATTAGCTGCTGACAACAGAGATCTCCAGCAAGAACTACTCTCCTTAGAAGAGTTAAGACAGCTCCTCACCTATCTGGGGGGAAAAAAAATAATAATAATATAAGAATATATTGTTAATGTTACAATTATTGTTAATATTGTTAAATATTGTTAATGTAACAATTAAGCTGAGACCTGGTTTGGAAGCAAGTTTAAGAGCTTCAACAGAAATACTTCATTGCTGTCTCACAGGAACACAAGCACCTCGCATATCTCCAGCTCTCAGCAAGTTGTGACTGTACAACTCTTTAATTTTGTAGGTCACAACTTGGCAAAATCAAAACTCACCACTCAGCAAAAAAAAAATTTGCAAGTCAGCGGTATGGAAACAGCCAAGTAACGACTTCCAAAATTACTGAATCGTACAGCGTCTTCAAGAGCCTAGCACTTCCTAATGATCATCTCTCAAAATTCAGAGCTTAGCATGGTGAAAGCCATGCTTGTTTGCCTAAAGTGCTTCAAAATTCCAGAAGACTGGAGCTTCACCACTCTCCAGCTAGTGCCACCAGCATGAGCCCTGGGAAATATGTAACTAAAACAGAAATTTAATAGAACTGTGCACATGAGATTTAGAGGGTCACACAAGTCCCATCTGCAATGCAAATAATTGTGCCCATAATTGGTGTTTTTTGTCAAAACATAATAAAAGGCTGGTGAGAAAAGAGCAGGTGCAAATTGCCTACTCTGGGATGAAATCAGGATTGTACCATCAAGCCAGAGAATACCAGGGAAAAAGGTGAAAAAGGAGGGAACAAAGAAAAATCAAAGATAGTTTCTAAGGAAGTTTTCTCTACTGCCCAGACTTGTGCTTTATAGGGCCCACACAAGAGCTGTTGGAGGGTTTTTTTAGATTTAAATGGCAGCTTGAGGGCTGTTGGGTGGTGAAGTTTGAAAACTAAACCTTCTATAACTTGTTCTAACAGCATCAGCACACCTGCTTCTGGAAGATGCTGCTCCTGCTCCCTGCCCAGACACGTGCTGCAGAACTGGGTGCACTGGGGAGATCATTAGTGCGGGCCCTTGAGCAATTAAGTCACGGCTGCTGACCTTTCTGAAGTCAGCTGATCAATCTGCAGCACTCTCCTAAAATTGCAAGTGCTGTTTATTGCTAAATAATTTACGTAGTTTCCTAGCAAACTGTCTGCACAGTTTATGTTTATAAAATGAACTCTCCCACATGGACTGTTTTAACACACCCTTGGGATCTCTTCAAACCAACAGCCCTCCACAGTCATGCAAAGGTTAAAATAAGGTTAAGTCAGAGCATTTAAATTCAGCAGAACAGTATACTTATTCAAACGCCCTTGCCTGAAATTATGCATGAGCCATGAGAGTGGCAGCCGTGTCTAATCGGTGTAGAAGCAGACTGGGACCAGCAAGCACCCGATGTGCAATCTGAGCTCCATCAAGGCCCTCTCAGATCTTGCCTACCTCAAAAGGAGCTTGAGACATTCCCTTCAAGTGGGACAACATGAACTCACCACTGGCTTGGGTGGGGGAAAAAAAAAAGACATACCCTGGTCTGTTTTAATGATCCTGAAGCCAGAAATGAACCACCAAAATGTTGGCTGATGGAGAGAGGAACCATAAAGCTCCTCAATAAGAGCTTTAATGCCTTGTATAGATTTTATTCGGAGTTTTATTCGGAGACAGGATTAGAGAGGGCAGGGCAGGAAGGAAAAAGGAGCCGGGGGCACAAGGGAATTTGGAGCAAGGCGGCTGAGAAGAGCCTTGGGGAGCAGAGGAGGGGGCTGTAGGACGCAGCAGGAACACAGCTACCCACCAGTACTTGGAGTGCTACTGCTGCTGCCTGCACCTGGCCACAGCATGGAGCAACATTGCAACTCTCCACACCAGGATCATGTGATGCTCACAGCAGTGCTGCAGCAGCAGTAGGGAAGGATTGCAGCTCACAGTAACAGCTGGGTTCCTGCTCCAGGGTGAGTCTGGAGCGAGCCATTTTCATTGTGCCACTCTGCACATCAAGAGATATTCACCACTGACCTCAGGTTCAGCAAGCTCCAACCACTAGATCAGAGTACAAGTAGACAAAGCGGGACACAAGGTCAGGGTTTATATCCTGTCGAAGCTGTAAACTCAGCGCAGCCTTGGGCAAGTCACTCAGGTCTCTCATATGTCACAAGCCATACAGCCTAGCAAGTCCTCTTTCAGGAGGGAGGTGGTGGAAAAAAATGAAAGCTGAAGGTCGAGTTTAGCAGTTTCCCAAGGAGTCACTTATTCCAACATCTTAAAGACTCACACAGTGCTGTACTTTGCTGTTCTCCATTTCCTCCCTGAAGCATTTCAGCCACCAGAGCCAACACACGCGGCTGTTCCCAGCTCCGCACCTCTATGCCCCAAGCACCACATGAGATTCCTGCTCAGAGTGAGGTGATGCTCAGCACCTTATCCTCAGAGATAAGCAACTCAAAAACCCACAGAAGCACTGAACATTTCTTTAGTTTATTGACAAAACAAGCATCTGCTTTAGCAAAGCACTGAGTGCTCACCCTGATGTTTGAGGAATAAAGCGAGAACTTTTGGAGTTTTCTAGCCTAGCTCTAATTTATTTTTTAAAAGAAAGTTTCAAATTTTTGAAAGTTTCTTATTTTTGGTTGGATGGTTGCAATTATTACTTAGCACTTTTTGGCGTTGTTGCTACTTTATAAATGTAAATTCTGCTGAGCTTCAGACAGACGATACATCCCCAGGCTCTGGTTGAATTATCCATTAGACACAATGCAGTTTGTTTTTTTTTTTTTTTTTTTCCTTACTGCTTATCCCGTATTCTCAGTCTTAAGAGGAAAGCAGATATGAAGTGCTCTTTCATTTGAACCCCCCTTTTTTTTTTGAGACAATTTTAAGAATACTAATAAGGAAAAATATATATATTTTTAATACTATCTTAAGAAAATTAAGCTTACCGGAATTCTCACCTCTTTTTTCATCTCAGCCAAGACATGGTTACTACAGATGACATCGCTAAACCTCATAACATTGCATGAATACAGAAAAATCTCTTTTCCTAGGCTTTGCATATGTGTAGTGATAGCATGGGATCTTGAAATTCGTAGCAACCACTTGGGTCTTCCTATTCATCTTCGGCTGCTGTGGGAGTGTTCTTTATTATACATTTTTCAGTGTCTTGTCTGGTCTAGTTTTAAACGTGCCAGACACTGAACTACTGCCACATGCCCCGGGAGACCATTTCATAACACAATACATCTCTCTGTCAGAAGTTTGGCTGATAGTTGATCCAAGTTTTCTTTTATTTCATGACTTCACTCTCCCTTACACTTGCTATCTGCAAATAATTCTTTCCTCCCCAGTGAACATATTTTGTAGGAACTGCCCTCTTCACTGTGATTCTTTACTCATACACCACACTGTATGATCCTAAAATTTATGTATAATTATTTGGGCTCATAACTATTTTGTTGCCTTTCTCTGCATTCTTTTATCAGGAACACATTAACTAACAGGGAGCTAACAGGGAGTGAGATGTTTTAAATTAGAGGTGTTCTCTATGTAGCAGTGCCTCATTGGAGGAGTACAAAAAAAAAAAGAAAACACAAAAAGCAATAAAAATCCAGAATAATGGAAGATCTAAGGAATTTATTTCTCAATATAAGAAGACCATGGGCTTTAATTAGAAGACTTTGTGATCCAAAATTTCTTGGAAATATATCAGCTTAGACAAGCCCTTAGGAAAGTCAGTCTGTGGTCAAATCAGACAGATTCAGCCACTCCAAAATAGCCAAAAGTTGTTTTTCCATATCAGCACTCCATTCCAATGTGCTATGAGATTTACGCTATATCCTTGCAGATATACCTCTAACTCCTAATAGGTTTGTTTTGCTTTGTTTTTTGTCTTCCTAATTTAATATAAATAATTGTTCCTTAATCCAAGAGGGATGTAAACTAGCCCAACACACTGCCCAGCCAAGGGGATAGTCAGGTTCTGTTCTCTGTTGGAATCAAGCAGACTTAAATGTTAAATGAGTACCATCACTAGCTGGACTCGGCTAATCTGGAATGAGACTTGATACACAACACAGAAGTGCAAGTTAGCATCAATCAGACTGAGCACAAACCTCTGGCATCAGAGAGAGCCCCCACTGCTCAGGGCTGGCTGCAGCTGCAGTTGTGTGAATAATGGCATGGGGAGAGATTGTTCCTGAAAGAAAAGTTAATAGATTGCTACTCTGAAGAACCAGTTGTGCTGCTGTCTCCTCTGAAAGCTGTTGGAATTAACACAAAAAGATTTCAAGATATTTTTGATAACAGCATCAGCAAATTCTTCCTGAGGGCCTTTTTCTGTTAGATTCAACCACCACAGGTCATAAGTATTTCCTTAAGAGGAAGCCTGCAATTAACAAAAAACATCCCTGAATCCCATGTTTATTTATTGTTCATTTTTAGCTTACCAAGGTTCAGAAATGATAACATATGCCTTCAGTGACTAACTGCCACAAAAAAAAAAAAATAAATTGAAAACAAAGAACACTCTATAAGCCGTTGTAAAATACTTCCAGATAATAAATCCTGAAAAGCCAGAAATAATTTGCATTAAATTACCCCCCCGAAAAAAAAAAAAAAAAAAAAAATCTCAGCCAATAATTCAGCAACATCTACTTTGAATCTGGAGTCTTGTGCATGTTTGTAAACTTAGTGCACTTTCCAGAGAAAATACTTTTTTCTTTTAGTCTTTGCATCCTCTTGACTTCAGTTCAGCTGATAGCCCACACCATCACAACTACTTTAGCTACATTAGCTCACTCATGTAATGTCACCTCCTGTTAGTACCAGGCAGTGAAGAAAGAAAAAAAAAAAAAAAAAAGACATGACATGATGTAATACTACATGGCCTTGCTGAATGTAATGCAAGTTGTCAGAGGATTGTAGGGATAGGCTTTAAACAGAAAAAGGAAGATCTATTTGTGATGTAGTTAGTGAGGAGCAGGCCTTAAGTATCTCAAATTTATCCTGCAATATTCCCCAGGAAACCACACTTTTCATTGACTATGTGAAAATTTTATGAGCTTCATTCTTCCAATCTTCCATATTTATCTTTTACTCTACACAAAATAAAACCAGTTTTCCCCTACTTTCACACAGCTCCGTGACTTTCTCACAAGGAATTCCAGTCCCTATAACCAAGGTCCAGAATATGAGAAGTTCAAACAACAAGCTTCCATCGAGTCTCCCATCTAGGGGCACTCAATGCAATAACTGTCCCTGACATGAAAAGCTTGTAATAGAGAGCCTCAGACAACACAGGATGCACCCTGCAAAGTGCACATCAAGAACTGAAATGAAAGCAAGCTAAGGAGAGGCTCCTCTGCTTTCCTCCCCAGGATTTCTTTCACTCCAATGAGACCTCATTTGTATTAAGGTACTATTCGACAAGGAAAATGGCCAAGCCTCAGTGCAGATCACCTCTAGGAAGGGTTGTTTAATCCACGGTGAGTAAATGCAGCAGCGTAGCCACAGCAGAGAAAATGAAGTTTTAAGAAACTGGAGACTCTTGTAAGCTAATCAACATCTCAAAAGTTCAGCATTGTTAATTTAATAAGTAATCTAGAACAATAGTTATGTTAGATATTGAGTGAAGTGTCTTAATTGGGAATATACCATTACTTCTCATTTCTTCTTATTTAAGGTTGATTTGCAATGAGGATTGGAAGCACCTCGCCTACTTCCCTTACTAAAACTTTGGAATCATAACAGCAAGCAAGTTTAAGGTTCAAATGAAGATAAAGAAGGAAAAAAAGAAAAAATGGATGGAAAAAAAAATCAGAAAAATCTTCAAATGATAGGCCTAGTGAAGTATTTGCAGACCTTGTTAAAATTTGATGTCAAATATATAAGCTACTAATGAGACTTCCCATTTGCCACTTTTGCAGAGAACATGGGGTGGTTCAGCAAGCCTACAGCACTCTGCTCTCCATGTGAAAACCCAGTGAATTAATCTGTCCATGAACAGAAGCTGGCAGTGTCCAGGAGCAATTAAACACTTACTTTCTCATTTCACTTGAGAGTACTGTATCCTTCAGCTTGAGATGCTCCGAAGTTCACAGACCAGATTCAGGTTTCTGATTTTGACACCAATCCCTTGGCCCACCTGGCACTTTGTTCTGATCTGCAAACCTGTAAAGCAAAAATGAGAAAGGAGATTAAACAAATGCTCAGTTCTGAAATGTCTTTGAGTAGGAAAAGCATTCTGGAGAGATAACAATAATCAAATACTTTCTATTTTCATCTCCCTGATTTCACTGCCTTTAGGATGAAGAGCAAGTCAGTTTCTGTGCTGTTGCCCAGGATTTCTTTTCACTGCCAAAGGAATTTATATACATGTAAGAGTTTCAAGGAGTATCTCCTGCTACACAGCCTTTTAATCTGATGGTTATTTTTTACCGTGGTCATCAGTCCATAATGACACCACTAGTTTGTAGGGACAAAGCTATAACTGAGACCCATATGATGCTTGCATGTGGAAATAATACAACTTTCTATAAGTGCTCATGCAGTTGGAAGTTACATGCATGCTTTTCTTCAGAGCAAGCAAGTCAAAAGCAATTTGTCTGACTAGAGATATTGATCAGACCCAAAGAGACGACAGCTGGGTAACTGAGGAGTAGGGCCAGGATGTCAGTATGGGAAGAGATGTCTCCTGCTGAAAAGTGGCGATAGGTACTTTATCATCTGTGGAACACAAAGTGATTAGTGGAGCAAAGGAGATGCAAAGTCATAGTCGATGGGTGTTCACCTCCCTCCCTTCTAACTGTTGACTTCTGTGCAAAAGCTCCATCTTCTCACCAGCCACATTCATTCGTATAACATACAAACAAACAGAAAACAGAAGTAGCTAGCACTCCAGCTAATAACAGACTGATGTATCTACTCCCACCACATGCAATCGAGATTTGAAATTACATAGCTCTCACATCTCTGATGAAGATGATAGAAATTGAAATGCTACTTTTGGGGTCTTTTATATTCTCATTTCATAGCACAGTTGCATGAGACATTATCTGATAACATCAGTACCCCATCCCCACCCTTCACAGAAAAGGGGTTGTTAGAGGCTTGATGATAGAGCGGAGATCCCTGCCCTTGCTTGCACTTGTGTGCATCTCATTCAATTTCAAGTGTTATTCCAGATCACTGGTAGTCACACTGGCGTGAGGCAGCTGCTGCCCCAGGGTTGTGTGATGCAGGTGCTTACAAGGCTTCTGTACAATGCAGGCTAGCCCAGGAAGCCCTCAGACTGCAGCATGCTGCCTACTGCAGTGGTATGAATTTTTTAAATAGTAAGCACTCTCTAATGAACGAATCAAAGTTGAACCATTCAGACGTTTACACCCCATTATATACGTAGAAATACCCACCATCACCTCATCAAAGTTCACCTGTAGAAGATACAACATGCTATGCTCTCAAATAGAGCAACAGCCATTTTGTAAGATGATTTTTTAAAAAATCATAGATTACAATGCTTTTTATATTTTTCTGGCAACTCCACAACTTCTGTGATAAACATCTCCACAGTGCTGAGATTAGAACTGGCTAAGATTTCTGAAGACAATGGGTGAGTTTGGGTGCATTACAGGAGTCCCTGAAAGAGGGGAATGCTTTTCATAGAATGCAGTTCCCTCCTCTCTGCAGTTTGAGTCTATTAAGCCAAGCAACTTGGGTCACCAATCACCCTTCAAAATCCTGGCTGTTCATCACCACAAAACACATTTCCATGAAGGAAGGAAAGGCTTTAGCATCAAAAATATGTAAATATACCCAATAAATTTCTTCCTAGGATCTGTTTTTTAAAGTCAGGAAACTAACTGTTACTGCCAGCCTCTTTGCAGGGGCTGTAAGAGATGATCATTTTCCCTTGTAATGGTTCTGACATAAAGTGTGTATCAAAAACTGCATACTCTTCATATCCATCCAGCTGTGTTGAGCAATAAACATGATAATTATGCAGATAAGGCTTAAATAAATTCCTATACCTAAGGGCAGCCGAATGCTTTTTTAAGCAAAACAATAATTAACCCTCCATAGGGCTGAATGAGCACAGACCTTTGCTCCTTCCTAAGGTAGGAAACCTGTGTCTTGGCACCTCCCAGGCATCTGTCACAGATATAAACGGGTCAGTGTACTTCAGAGGAAACAGCACCAGGGCTGTTCCTTGGGAGGTTCCCAAAAAGGTCAACAACAAGATATACTTGCTGCTATGTCTTGCCTCTGGGATTTGAGGTGTCTTTCAAACAAATGTCAGAGGAATCACAGGTGATGAGAGAGAAGAGCGTAAACTTCCAGTGGAAGTACTCGCAGAAGAACAAAGAGGAGGTATGAGCTTGGCAGTAAACAAAGATCCTTGCAGTAAACTCAGAAGCCCAAGGGCTCAGAAGTACGATCAAGCTATTGCAGTGTAATGAGCTAGCACACATTGGTTGATCTGCAGTAACTGCTCATATGCACGCTCTTAGCTCACAACAAATATGAAGATTTGTTTATCTTAACCTCTTTCATTAGGTTGAGGCTAATGTGTTTTACTTTGGATCTGTGACAAGCCAAGCATCTATACAAACTGTTACTGCTTGAAGGAGCCTGCAGACCGTGTTGATCTGAAAGGATAAATAGGACCAGCTCCTTGTCTTATATGGCTAGTCACCACCTTACTGAAACGCCTTTGTGGCTGTCCTCACCATCATGTGTGACTATTTCAATCATAAAATATTTTGGTATAGACTTCATTTTCATACAAAAGGAAAATACTGCCTGTTATTTTACAAATATAGTGCAGAATTAAAAGGCTTGCCCAAAGCCAGACTGTGTCCCATAACAAATGAAAGTAATAAATCCTACATGCATTTGCTTCCCCTCCTTTTTTCATCATTCTTGGCCATTCTTTAGCCTGAGACTAAACACTGAAAGGAGTCCAAAATTACCTCCATCCATATAGCTTCAGGCTTTAAAACCAGCATAAGAAACATGGGAACTGCCATACTGGTTATGTGAACTTGGGGTCTAACCATGTACCTGAGAGTCATCAGCTGCAGATGCACAGAGAAAAGGACTAAAGTCATCTTTCTATGATTAGGAACTGGGAAAAGTCACCAGTCCCAGAAAATTCTGCAACACTGTGCTTATTAGTCAATGCATTTTCCTTCTGCAGTGTTTCCCAATGGGTTTTGGAAGCCATCCAAACTTTTTATCCCCACCAAATCACAGGGCAACAAACTCCACAGTTTTGTTCTGCACTATGTGGAAATAATGCTTCTTATGAGTTTTTAACCCTCTCAATGATTTCAGTACTCCCTAATTCCCTTGGTAAGAAAACCAGTGACTAAACCTCTTGCACTGCCTCCCCACCACTCATGGCTTTCCAGCTGGCTTCTGGAGCCACTTTGCAGCACTGACCCACTGCAGCCTAGCCTGGAGGGACAGTGCGAGGAACAGGGGACAGGTTCTGAGGCTGGGACTGCTCTTGAACCACTGAGAATATGGAGCCATGGCTCCTATTTAACAAATATCCCTGATCAGACCTGCAAAAATTTCTCAGCTCTATGCCAAAAACAAACAAACAAACAAAATACTTTCCATGTGGCTCACTCATGGCAGCACCACTGCTGTCTGTTACTCTCATCTTGGTAATATCCCTGCACAGTGTTGAGCTGAGGACAAAGACACGACCAGACCCTCACTCTGCAGTTTGCTGACTTACCTATAAATTTTGAGCAGAGACATAATCCTCTCATACTCCAGAGGGAGGTTTTAAACCATATGGAAAGTTTCCTGCTCCCCATTACATTCTTGAACTCTTTCAAAAGCCTGTTTCTGCAGACCCCCTGTTGACTCCATCTATTCAAAGGAGGTCTCTGAAGCCATGTCATGCATAAGGAACCCACATCCCAGGGGAGGGTGGAAATCCAGCACAGCCTCTGTTGAGAAGCCAAGGCACAATTATTATGATTTCAGCAGAGGGCTAGCTGTCCTGAGGAGTGCCATGCTGTGACAACGAGTGAAACCCCTTTCAAATCCATTTTTCAGAGCCTGACAGTTCTGTCTCAGCCTGCAGGGATGAATCAGACATCCCAGCAGGCTCCTGGGGGCACAAAGGGAGAAGTGCCTCAGGTAGTCTGAGTGCAAGTCAGTCTCTGCCTGTACCATCTGCAAAAGAAATGCTTAGCACTAATGTCATCTTTACAGCTATTCTGGCTTTTCCCCTAGACAGGTGTCCTGGGGCTTGCTGCTTCTCCCAAGCTGGGTCTCTGAGGTTTCACATACTTTCTTCTCTTACACATAAGAATCTAGAATACAGACGATTCAGCCTGGGAGAAAACCCAGAAATAACATTGGCAGCCTTTTATCAGATTCCCAACTAGCAGAGAAGTTAATTTCCCTCATATAGACTAGAATATTCCCTACACCCCCATGGAAATATCTTTAGCAGCAATAGGAAGCCTACAGAATTTGTTAAAAGTAAAGCTGAGACAGCCTTATAAACTGTAAAAAATAAAAAAATAAAATAAAAAATACAATACTCTTCTTCAGGACTCATCTGAACAGCAGAAGAAGATAGAGTCTGGGTGAAAGAATAACTTCAGAAAGAAGAACTGGGGCCTAGGGAACGTACTATCAAAGTCCTACCTCTCACTGTGCTGAGATCTACCAACACCACCGAACTCTAGCAAGTAGCGTATTGAGTTAGTCTTTGCACCTAGAAACTGTTAGCTGATAGAAAAGAGAAGCTAAAGGACAGAAATCCACATCTTTTGTAGACGCACTGGTTTCCTGCACTTCCCTTTGGATTTCGGTTCCCCACTGTGGCATACGCCGGGCAGCCCTTCCCCTCTCACTGCCCTGTACGATTTCTTCCCCAGCTCGTCACGGGCCTCGTACAGACAACTCGCTGCCAAAGCACATTACTTAGCAATTTTCTGCTTTAAGCTACATTGTGCTCATCTGCCTGGACTCAGGCCATCCCCCCGTGTCTCCCAGCAGCTTTCAGTCATATGCGCCCACCACCTGACCCCCTGGACTCCTCTCCTCAGCTCCAGGAGCAGGCTGCACCTCAAGCCAAGTGGCGTTGAACTCCAGCCCTTCCAAAGGGTTTACACTGCCCAGCAACAGATGGTAGAGCGCAACTTCTAACCAGCATGAAAATGATGTTTTTCCTCTCACCAACTGGAATATTGTTTAAAATCTGCACATGTTTTCCACAGTTCCAGTACGGATGTTGATTCCATTTTTCAGGTCAGAGCTGCAGTTCTGTAAGGTTACCAGAGCAGTTGAACCTGAAGTAAAAACACTCAGATTCCCCTCTGGTGCTTCAGAAAAGTTTTCAGTAAGGAAACATTTTCTGTTCTGGGAGTATTCTGTGAAGTTGTTACTTTGAAAGTTTTTCTTGTAGTCACGATCATTCCTATGTTCTCAGAAAGCCCACCATGCTCAGCCTGTACTCTGTGAGCCTCAGGCATGTGCCATTGGATCCACCTGTTAGTTACTGTCTGCTATTTTTAAGGCATTTTATAAAAAATAAGTAATGGGCACGGCTTTGTAATTGTAACGCAGAAGCCAGGACTGGTTTTGTACCAGACCAGTGTTTTGCACTGTTGGCCTCCAGAATGCATTCTCAATCCCCCCTGTATTACAGCCACATCCCAAACAGCTTTGGGAATCCCTGGTACAATGTTCATTATACTTTAAAAATAACTTCTACTCTCTAAAGTAGAAGCTACTGTAACTTAGCAACATGACAAAGTGCCAACAATGGCAAAAGAAACCCCCCTAAGACCCACCTGCTCCCTCGTTGCTCTTTTTTATTTGCCAAGAGTTTGTTATTTACTGATAAGCAAAGCAAACAACACATTACTATGGCACGTATGGTCCACATTTACCCACCAATTCCGTTGTTGACAAAGAAGTTCATAAGAAACAAGAAATTAATAAAGCCCTGTATACACAAGTGGAAGTTGATAATATCAGTAATATCGTCTGTCAACCAAGTTAATATAACCAACTTGCTAATTACATGAGAAATACTGAGGAGTAAAAGAAAACCATTTGCTTTGAAGAAAATTAATTCCCTATAATCAAATTTGAGTATGGCTATAGCACTCTAAGCATTTCCCTTTAATGTTTCTATCAAAACATATGACCTGTTTTCTTCTGATTATTAAATCTGCAAAAATATAACATAAGATGGTTTGTTCAGAATTGCATCTAAAGACCAGAAGAGGAAGTCAGTGATGAAAATGAGAAAGAGACAGAGATTTTTGCACACCAAATATTTTTTTGTGTGTTAATTACTAAGTATGCCTCAGATATTTTTTAAATGAGCTATTTCTCCTGCTGATGCTTGCACATTTCAGGCTATGGGAATCTGCATCCTCACTCTCTGGGGCAATATCTTTTAAAAAATATGAACCCAAAGATAGACTTTTTAAATAAGATTTACTTTTCCTGATTTCTAAAGGAGAACTGCTATGACATTATATTTTTAAAAAATTAAAAACATTAGGAAGGCATTTAGGCATAGAATTGAGTTGAATTTTTGACCTTTTTCTTTCTTTCTTTAACTTTCTCTTAAAAAAATAAAAATGCCAATCTTGTACACAATTCCATCTACCAACCAAGAGGCCATGCCAGGCTGAAAAAGCAATCAGAGCTTTGGTAAGTGATAAATTGTCTTTTACACTAGTAATTAGGTTGGAGACAGCACTGACTTATTTCTGAAAAGACCATAACGAATGACCAGTGAATGGCAAAAGTTTCTACAAAAAAAAAAAAAAAAAAGCTTTTCCTTAGGAAGTGGAAGGCTCTTCCAGCTTATGTTTTCTTTAACAAATCTACCCAGTTGCACATGACGACGACTATGGTCCTGGCAACCATTCTTCAAAGCCTTTTCTGTAAAGGCTTACATTTTTGTGATGGTATTGGCACAGCAATGAGTCCAGGAGGGAGTGCTGAGGGAAGAGCTCTAGGCCTCACCAGCACACAGGATCCTTGTCTGGCACAGACCTAATGGTTTGGACTGCCAGCCTGCCCTTCTTGCTCTGAATATCCCAAAGCAGGAAGACAATTAATTAGAGCAGCCCAAAGGCTGCAAGACATTGAGAGGAGACACTGTCCTTTTCCCATTTGGGTTTTAGGTCCGGAAATTGAATCAACCTTGTATTCACGTGGAAATGATCCCTTTCGGAACTGTTTTGCTTCATTGAATGCTATAACACACAGTAAATCTACATGAGTTTATTCTATCAGAGGATCTCAGTTAAGTTTTGTGGGATGTTAAGCCTCCTCTTGAAGCAAAACAATGGGCTGTGTTGAGTCCATACACTGCCTGTCACTGCACAAAACCAGGCACCTTTTAAGACCAGATCCTACACACTGAGCAGTGCAAGGTGTGATGGGTTCTTTTTATTTCGAACCTAAGAGCCATCTTTTTACAAGATGTCTGCACAGTTTCTGTGCAGACAACGGTCTCAGGCAAACATTTAGTAAAATCTCACCATTATCTTTGTCAGTCAGTTATTCTGTTTTAGCATGAGCAAGTCCAGCTGCTACTTAAAGACAGAAGGAAGGGGAAATGGCAGCATCCATGACTTAGTCTTCTTACTGAGAACCTCCTCTGGTGCCTCCAATTAGTTTATATCCTTTCCATCTGATCTCAAACAAATCATGTATATTTCCCTGTTCCTGAGCTAATTACCTTGTTAGAAAACTAGAAAACAGCGTGGAAATGAGATGAAACCCTATGAGGAGCTCTGCGTGTGCAGTACTTTCCTTGTCATCCTGATATTCTTTAAGAACAAACCTTGCTGATCTCCAAACATAGCAATTTCCATAGCCTAACTTTCAGAGAGGACTGCAGAGGGAGAATACCACAGCAAGAAAATAATTTACAGCAAAACACATTTTCTGAGACCCATGTATTGCCTAAATGTCTTCCCATCTCTAAGTTACCCTTCCTGAGAAACAATAATAGCCCTAGCTTAGAGCTGAAGTAACCAGACTGATGGAAGTTCAGAAAACAAACCTGCCTCAAAGAGTCATTGCTTACCGATTGCCTCAAAAGCTACTTACTGTATGCCATAGGAGCTCTACTTTATATAAGCTAAAAGCAAGGTCAAATGAGCAGCTTGTGGCTGCATAGCAGGTGCGATTGCCAGAGGTCCGGCTTCTGGTGGCAGTTTTGAATATCCAGTTATCCCATGCCTCTCATTACCCACCCACCTCACTGAGAAGACCTACACTCCTGATTCTGCTCTGGTTGACCTGGAGCTGTGCCAGCCTCCAAAGATGAAGTTCTTTGATCTCAAATACATTTTCTCCGCATGACAGGAGTGTGCGTGGCTGTTTGCAGAGAGGCGCCTAGAGCACAATTCGCTTGTGCATTACAGAGAAAAAGAATGTTATGAAGTTGTCCACTTTTCATTGAGCTTAAAACCAATATAACTGCAAAAGCCAGTTTCAGCTCTGAGATCAGGGAATGCCAAGTACATTGTAGAAGCAGTATCTTCTAATACCCTGAAGCTCAGACAGAAAATTGATTTTTGATTATTAAAACATACAAATATGCTGTGTGTCACAGACCATGCTGCAGTTTTCTTTTCCTAGTTCTGCTTTTTCTTCCCCTCCTGTATAGGGCACCTTAATACTGTGCAGCAAAAAGGACTTTAAACCTCCAGCAGAGAAGACCCCTCTCTCGCTTTAATTTGTACTGCTTGTATCAGAAAGGCATTTCTAAGATTTAAACGAAGAGATAGAAATGTAATCTCTCTGGTGTTAAACTAAGCTATCTGTAAGGACTGATGTTCTCATGGTTCACCTGAGCAAAACAAATGTTTCATCCTTATCTATGTATTTCTTTGCTAATTGAAATGCACGGACTACTTTAAACACTATTTACCCAAGGGGCCTTCAGCAGTGCTCTTTCACCACTAAAAGTAAAAATAAAAATCCAACAGTAGAAGGTTTTAAAGATGCTGCACAGAGAAGCCACTCATTAATATTCCCAAAGAGTAATATCATCAAAGCAGGATATTAACACTACAGGTCTATCTATACAAAACAATTTTCAATCTAAACACACGACAACAACTGAAATCAGAAGCAGTCAGAGATAAACACAGAGAATGTACTTAGATCTTGTCAGTTGTTGGGGAGAGCTAAGCAATTCTATGTCAGAATTTGCATTTTTCCCTGGGTATTCCCAAAAGTACACAAAAAAACCCTGCAGCAGCAAGACAAAATTATCCAAAGCACACTAACAAAGGTTTGCAGTGGTGCTAGTGATGATTCTGTTATATTTTAAATTCAATTAGAATGGTAGGCAGCTAAAATAGCAACACCTTGCTGATGAGGCAAATCTTTCCCAGACTGAAGGATAAAACAGTATTTCTGAAACCTGTTCATGCAAGTGATTTTACAAAGCCTGACAGCAACAAACTGAACTACAAGTTTTCCTAATATACTTTACTTCTGAAGGCCTCAGCTCAGCCCAGAAACATGAATTATGGGTGTGGACCAGCAATTACAAACAAATGAGTAATCAGATCTTTTTGATTTTCTGATTATCAGCCAGCTTGCCTTCACAGAGTTTTAAGATAACACATTTTACTTTTTATATGCAACAGATTAGGGCTATACATGTGGCCAGTTAATTCAGTACAGCTAACAAGCAGGGAATTATAAAATACAGTAACACGTGTTTTCAGTATCAATCTTAGCAACTCTGTAGAAGGAGAGTACCATGAAAAGGTCATTTTTTGGCACTGGTTGCTCTATATTATTACTTTTAGTCTTATACCCATTTTACTGATGGGCAGAATGAGACAAGCAGAATGAGATGACACCAGGTTACTGAGTCAAGGCTAGTCAGCAGAGAGGTAGAGACGAGAAAGCTGTATTTATTCTCTCTACACCTGGCTTTTCCCTATAAACAGAAGCACTTCCCCTTTTAGCAAGTTGCATTTTTTGGCAGACTTCCTTTGCAGTCAACCGGTTAATTCTTCCAAGTTAAGCAGCCTTTAGAGGTGGATATGCTTTAACACTAGATGATGACAAATACTGTAGGGTGTATATTTAAGTCAGAACAGAATATAACTTTTTGAAATAATTACTGTAGATGCATATATAGATACCCCCTATTTGTGTGGCTTTGAAGTGGGTGATATCATCCTTACTATGTTATATCAGGTTATGTTGTATTATGTTGTATTCCTCTCGTGGAGGGTTTTCACCTACCCTTTCTCTGAAGAACTTATCTCAGAAAGTCAAGCCCTGCCCCCAGACCTTCCATTCAAGAGTGCTACACAAATTGAGGCAGTGCATCAGTATTTTCATGCCACCTTTCTGTCTTGTGTTATGTTCTCCTGCTGAAAGGAAAGCAACTTTGAATAACCTTGAGAACCAGCAAACTGAGAGCAAACAATCCTGCAATGGAAAGCTTCTACCTGGACAAGGAAGATGTTAAAATGCTAGAATTTAAAGCTTTTTATGTGCAAGTAACAGAAGAACAGATATCTGATAGGGCTTGACTTTTAAAAAATGGAATCCATTTTTGCAGCCAGAATTAACTGACAGCATATATGCACCCAGTTCAGCTGTTTACCAAGTGAGTGGTGCATACAATTCAAGGTTGCTCAATGTCTAAATGCTAATGTCTTCATAGATTATGCAGGCACAAATTTGCACCTACAAGGAGTGGAAACCACTTCCTTTAAATTATAACAAATGTGGCTGAGACAGAGGCAACGTGAATAGTTTGTGATGTGCATCTTGGAGGCTTTGGTGCAGCTGCACAGCTCCAATTAAATTCAATAGGAGCTTCACATCTAAAACCCTGAGCAGTGCTTTGAACAGCCTAAGGGTTTGATGTCACAGTATGACTTTCAGAGTCAATTGCTTTTGTTCAGCAGAAGCCTACACAGAAGAATGAAGCATAGTCTCTTCTCTTACAGAAAGGGAAGGCTGAAGAGAAGAGTAAGGGGGGACAAAAGTTCTGAACAGACATTAAAGCATTTGTCCAGCAGTGTCTAAGGGCCACGCTGACGTTATTTGTAATGGAAATTATTCAAAAAGGTCAGGTTTTGGCTTTTCTGTTACCCAACATCAGAGATGGTTCACAAACAATTTCCATTACTCTTCAAGCCATCAAAGCCCAATAGGATGAAGGAAATTCCTAGATAAAAGGGTCAACTACTGATCTAAATGTAATCAGCACAAAGGTAATTCTTTTACCTCCAGCAGGATTAATCTGGTTGTTTAAATAAACAATTTTATTCATCTTTTGGGACCACTAGGGGAGATTAGATGTCTTTGGGTGCCAGTGTATTAGTGTTTTAGTCTGGATTGACTCTTCAAGCTTTTGAAGACACTCTTCTGCTTGTCTCTACTTACTGGGATTTGGATCCCATCACAGCTTGCGCTTGGAGCACCCAATCTTTATTCAGCATAAAGTTAGACTAGAAATGCACTCTAGGAGCTAACCTAGGGCCTTCCAATAAATGGTGGACAGCAGATCAGGGAGTCAGACTGCAACTACCTAAAGTAAAACTCTCTGAAGTACGCATTATGTCAGAGCTGGACCTTCAGCATCGTTTTGCTTTACAGATGTGGTTCCGTTGAGGTTTGTTACTTGTTAAAATGTGGACATAGCTTCCATGGCCTCTGGAGTGTGTTCACACAGATCTCCAGAATCAGAAAAGTTTACTCTAAGAGGTTTTGCAAATGCTAGAAAATCATCTACTTTCATGTACGACAAGATAGATGATGGTGTTGATTTTAAAGATTCCAATTATAAAACACCAATTAAACTGAACTCTTGCTAGTAGGAATCACATTAACTGGCATATTCATCTCAACCTCAAATGTGTTAAGTGACAAATTTTGTCTCAATATTTTTGTTCTGAAGATGTTTTCTCTTCCTATCATTTTCAGAAATTTATGTTATTTCATGACATGTCTGTGGCACCATGTCTACATATCATTATTTCAAGTTGTCATGTCACATTCCACAAGACTACTGCTGCCATGTCAAATCATCGCGGAGCAGAGCAGTCTCTTTTCTTTATCATTAAGGGCAGCTGCTGCTCTGTGCAAATTGAAACATCAATATACTGCAGAAAGGTTCCAGGCTACTGAAAACAGTTGCTCCTGAAATTAGTACACCAAATGCTTATCTTTTTTTCTTGTACAAAGTGTTAACCCTGTATCATTTCAACACAAACAGGAGACACTTTGTTCAAACAGACAAAGTGAAGGGGTTTCAAATATTCAGAGAGCCTGCATCATGATTGTCTAAACAGACGAAAAGAATGGGAGAAAAGGTCATATTTTCAGGTACCTTTCGTATCCAGAATTACATGCAGAAATCACAGAACTATTTAATGTTGTCACAGAGGAAGCCTTTGACAGAGCTGCAGATTTAAATTTGCATCATTTACATTCTACTCCAGCACTGTAACCATGAGGCATTCATCCTGGCACAGCAATGAACTACATGGAGATAAAAGAGGAAAAGAGAGAAGTCAGTAAGATTCCAACACACTAGAGTAATTGCTTACATTTCCAGTCTTCTTCCCTGCCAATTGCTCAAGTGAGGTTGAAGAAAATAGGATTCAGAAAACAAATTTCCTAGATATTGTCAAAAGGGTGATAAATCCCATTTCCTTTAGAAACCTTGGAAAAGGAGGAATTCTGCTGAGAAGAGATGCTCATACACATGCAGGCAGTTCCCAGATTCTTTTCTAAGTTAGAAGCAGACAGAGTCTTGTAGTAGAGGCAATAGCCCTTGATCCACAAGGGCTAAGAGTCACTGTGCAAAAGATGTTCAGGGGCTGCACGAAGCAGCATTTGTGCTACGTAACTCCCATTCAACAGGGACTTGCTTCAGTATAGACTAAACTCCTCCAGAAGTATTGAGTGTGGCTAAAGGATGGAGGTAGGGCTATAAGCCCACCTATGCACATCCCATTCAAAAGCTCAGTAATAGCGACATCTGTCACTGAAAGACAAGACATACCAAAAGCTTCAGGCAGAAAAATAAATAAGAAAAACCTCAAGTTGCTTCTATTTACAGGGGCAAAAAGGCTAGAAATATAAAGCTTAAGGTTACCTTCACTTTCCTACTTTTCCATGCCAAACATAAGCAAAGAATGGAGGATGGGGAAAACTAAGTTTATGATGAGTCTCCTACCAACAGTTTCTCAAAAGGATTCAAATTTAGTTTTCCTTCAAATTTAGTTTTCCATTAAGTGCACTGCAGGACTTTTGTTGCAAGTTCACAAGGACATGGAGTTAGTTTGGAATAAACAAGCAAACAAAACAGAGGAAAACTCATGAAAAGAGGGGGGGGGGGGTTAAAAAAAAAAAAAAAAAAAGGCTGCTTGATAAAAGAAAAGAGCTTCCACAAATATCTTGAACTGCCCCTTTTCCTCCTCCCGTTTGAAGTTCAAAACATGGGCCAAATGCCATCAGAGTGACAGATGCTAAAGTTTTGTAAGACATTCCTCTTGAAGACTTGCAGAACAAAAGCGACCCACACCTTTCCTCTCCTAAAAGGATTCAAACATGGAACTCCAAAGCAGAGGTGGGCACTGCCCTCTACCAACCCATCCCATCTGGGGTCTCAAGGTACCAGTTCTCCTTTGCTCAGCAACTGGGACATCCCATTCTCAAATGGGGACACACGGCAACTTGTTTGAACCCTAAAACTGCTGGGCCATCAGCAAAATTACCAGGAGTTTCCCAAGCAATCCTCTGCTAGGAAAAATATTCAGGACTTACGCTGGCTAGGGAGCAAAGAGATGACATTGTTTCAGTCTTTTTCAGTTGGATTGGAAAAATACTGATTAAAAGTCAGCCTTACACATCAGTTTAAAGTAACCTGCTTTTGCACTTTCTTTCTCAGCAGACAGCAATGCTACCTTTGAAGATAACCATTCATGCATAAAATTACTAATAGAGACCATCTATCTGACGAATGTCTGTTCCTTAATAATTTATATCACTTGTTCTATTTTCAAAGGTTAGCCTTACATTAAAATTACAGTTCTGAATAGGTCAGCCTGTTACTTAAAGATAAATTACTCCACCTCTTCACGTTGTAGTGTTGTGTTTTGATAATGACAGGCTTTTTATTCCCAAGCTTTCCTCTCCCTTCTCAGGAGCTGCACAGCAAAGTAGCAACATGAACTACCTTGCCCATGGCTCCCTGTAGTTCCCATTTCCACTCTTTTTGACTCAGGCAGTCGAAACATCTCCAACTTAGTCTTTTACCTGCTTTTAGCAGAGACTCTGGAAAGACTCTGCACTCCAGGATGAAAAAGATGAATCAGTGATGCATGATAGGACTATGCTAAACTCTAAGCTTTGTCATGCTGTGTGTCAACTAAAATGCTGCATAACCAACACCATTAAATTCTTTGTAATTAAAGGATAATTTCTGCTCTCCTCTAGATAGATAAAGCAATAAAATGACAATATTTAAAGAGGAAATGCCAGTGTAATGTTCATGCATTTAACAACTACCCGGGAGATATGCATTGTAAATATAACAGAGAAGTTCCTACAGCTTTCTGAATAGAAACATTTCATGGTGGTATTTTCATACACTGAAGTGGTCTGGAAAGTCACTGAACAAAAGATTTACTTTGTTGTTTTTGTTTTGTTTTCTAAATACCTGGTCCAGGTCTTTTCATATGATTGTGAAGAACTATCAGGTTATATCTTGTCACACATTTTATTACAAAAGTCATCTCCGAATTTCTGACCATGCAAAGCTCTTCTCAGGCAGCAGACATCTGTGCACCAGATCAGCACACCACTCTGTTAGCTCTGCAGTGGCAGGATGAAAGGAAAAAGCAATGCTAGGAGTCTGGGTCTTCTGTAGTAACTGCACAAATACAAATCTCTGGGAGCAGCGTCCAGCACTGGAAAGAGCACAGGAGAGCAATGGCATCCCCCCAGTACAGAGTTGCCCTCAGGAATGAGACAGCCCCGGGAAAGGAAACAGCCCCACCCCTCAGATAAACTATAGGGACAAGGAAATTAAGACAGAAAATCAGGTATGTCGTTTGGAGGGGGATTCATTGAGTCTTAAACAACATGCAGCAGTTCTGAGCAATCTTCCCAAGTTGTGCTCCTGGGCTCAAGTGGAATAACTAGCCTTTGCCTTGCAGATGCAGTGCAGCCCTCAATGTGAGCATGGCATTGCTGTGGGTGCACCCAGCATCCCAGGAATAGACAGATTTGTGGGTCACAGGCAGCAAACAGGTAAGGCAGATCTCAAAGTCTCCATTATTTACCATAGGACTTTCTGAACCCCTCACACTGGGGCAGAAGAAGCAACAATGGTGTTGAGCACTGTAGCCCCCAGGACAAGACTGCAGTATTATGGGAGATGCACTTTCACAACACTGGCAAATTTGAGAAGTTGTATTAAGTCTATTATTATTTTTTCCATGAAGATGATTGCATCATTTACTTCTTTCAGGGTTTGTAAAGGATGGAAAATCCTGTATTGTACCATGCCTTCACCACATGCCAGGCAGAACTAAAGGAGGAGAACATTTTAAATTAATTGATGTAGATTACCCCAGACCACCTTCCCCACAGTAAATTAAATCAGGCATTCTTAAATTCAGATTTTTCAGCAAGCTGTCATTGATACCTCCACCTTCCACACTACAACATTTAGTCTCCTTTCTGTCATGGAAAGATAGAGCAGCTACAGTTAAAACAAAAAATATTAAACCATTAAATCATCTCCAACACATGCTGTGGCTTATCCTTGCTATTCTATTCTTGTAAAAGCCGAACAAGACAAGTCTGATGCCTGCAATGCTCCCAGTCCAGGTGGAGCCCCTGTTCTCAGCCAGCGAGGCCATTTCCTGCATTTGGCTCTACTCTCACTCTCCCTGCTTGGGGTCTCTTTGGCCTTTCCTCTGCCACAGCTCTTGCTGTGCGATTATCTGCATTTGTTCATTGTTCTGTGATCATCCAGAGGCCACACAGTAGGATCATTGTCGCTTTAGCATGCACCAAATCAAATCAGTTCTAGTGCTGTAGCTGGCAGGGCAGGCTCTCGCGCCTTTGTTACCTCTCAAATGCCAAGGCACTGAAATGCCAGTGCTGTCTGAGTGCACCCAGAGCCAATTACATTAGCCTTCTGCCAACCTGGGGCCTTGTCTGCTCCCAAGAATTAATTTGTGTTCTGCTGCAATGCACAACCAAAGTTTTAAGTTTCTTGGCCAATTTATTACAATTAGTCTTCCTACAACACATTTGGTCTTTTTTAACAATTAACCCACAGAGTCTGCAGTTCTGGGAACTGCTCAGTGCACTCCTCTGCTTCTCCAGTTGCTTTCCTTTGATGCAGATACCAACTTCTCTACCCCCATCCCCTCCTGCACAGATAACATGAGTAAATTGAAGCAATCACCACAGAGCTCTGTGCTTGGATAGCTTGGCATGGAGCGCAGGAGATAAACTGACAGGCTGACAAACACTCAGCTAAGTTTGTTTCTTCTCTTCAGGAAGTTTATTTGCAATAGCTTTCATTTGATCCGATCACCTTCACTCAGTCTGTCTGTTTTATGCTCATCACCACAAGTAACCGAGCAGCCCAACACTATCCTGTGGTGCAGAGCAATTAGGAAAACAACCATACAACATCCTCCCACAGTGCCTGACAAATTGCTGCCTGGGTTTCCCCACACACATAATCCTTTCTGAGATGTGAGCCCAATCTTGGTGATGGCCAGAAGTCGCCATCAGAGGAAGCAATTCATTGAACTCTTCCATGTAGGTCCGTTAGTATCTAGATCTACTTTCTACAAATAGTGGTGGAAACAGCATTATGGAACTAGTACAGTTAGTAAATGGGTGGAAAGGGTGAATTTGTAGAGTTTGATGAAGGGAAGGTAAAGTTTTCAGGAGGCTCCTCTTGAGGAGGACAGTTGAGGGCTGCGATTCAAAAATCTGTGAGGATTAAGCTCCTTTTAGCTCACAAGTTAGTGATTCCTTTTTCTTTCTCTTCATAAGACAAAAAACCTGGATGACTTCTGAGCTGAACCTCAGCAGCATCTCCCCAGCAGACAGGGGAGGCCAAGTGCCCCAAAGACAAGTTTATGAAATCTCCTTTCCCTGAAGTCTCACCAGAAGATGAGCTGAACCATTTAAAATCCAGACACTGACCAAGTTTTATCAAAAACACACTTCATTGCCTCCAGTACAGAAATATTATTGCCTCTGTTACTTAAATCAATATAATATAGAATACCAGAAATGCTCTGAGGGACTGCCAAACATTAAATTTAAGTACAAATTACAGATATGTGGGGGGGCTTTAGTATTTAGTCTGTACTAATTTCTCATCTTGATCCTTTTCTCAACCTCAGAACAAACCTCATAATTACCAGCCACCCCAATAAGTTATTCTGCAAGTTTATCAATTGTAAGAATTATTCTGAGTTGCAGATCTAACTCAATTAAACCTGCAGTTACACCCCAAGGAGTTATAGAGAACCGTATGTCCCTGGCAGTCAGGTGATCCTCAAAGCCCTTGGACAAGTAGCATGCACTATGCCACACCGGTTTTATTTCCTGGTATGCTTCATTTCATTGCTGTACACCACATGCAAGTTGTTGGGGAAAGGGGCCACGTCCATTTGGGATTGTTTCTCTGAGGATGTTTTGATGCGACTCTCTCAGCCATTTCACCTTCAGCTGGCCCCCTTTCCACAGATGACCAATCATCCGAAACACCAGAGAGATTTTCAGCCGTCTTGATCCAAGGCAGTAGGATGAGAAAAGACATGATGCAGGCAAATGTCACATTTGTGTCACTGGCTGAAACGTTGCTGCCAGGATACATTATTCAGTATCTAACAGATATACTGAAAGAACCCTGAGCTGAACTGTCCTCAAAAGATCAGCCATCTGTGGCATTCCCAGGCAGGTGGAGTGATTTACTGCTGCAGCCCTGGGGTAAGTAAAAAGGAACGCCTACCAATGTCTCCACACAGCGCATGAAAATGCATACTACAAGCAAAATGCCCACTTTTTACTTCATGAAGAATTCTCCATAGCAATGCTCTGTAGTGTCCTGTTTGTATAGATGGAGAGCTCTGACTTCAGGCAAACTAAGTTGGCCTGCTGGATGCGAAAATCTTTGCTATGTGCCAATGGAAAACACTACACCAAATGATTTCTACTGCCACTGGCATGCTATTACTGGTAAAATATTTGATTCTAACAAGGAGAGAGCAGAAGCAACACTACCAGCTCACACCTTCAAGCATGATGTGACTTCATGTCACCACAGGGAGTTGGGGAGAGCACCAGAGCATCGGCTGTCCCCCAAGCAGCCCTTTCATGTGCTCTAAATCTGAAAGTACAGACATATCAGGATGCAGTCATCTCCCATCACATGCAAAGCCTCACCCCAGAAAAGCAACTGGTGTAGTTTTTGGTCAGGTTTTGTCCTCCTTACTCTTCTTAACTGACTTTGTGCTAGAATCCATTTTAGGAGTAATGGGAAGGAAAATTGAGTTAGACCTTTTTAAAGGGTTTGTTAATGAATTTATTCATGAAAGACTTCAAGGTCTGAGTTTTCCATTAGCACAGGCTTCGTTAAACAGTACTCACCTGCAACCTTTTCTAAGCAAGCCAGGATGTTACCTTCCTGTTGCTTCACCACCCTTTTAACCATCTTAGCCAGAGAGTATCTGATCATGTCCACATTAGAGTGGCAACAGTGAACGCTCTAACAGATCTTACATATTTCCTAAACTGCTTGTGCTTCAAGACTTCTTGCAAGACACAACACAAGAAAAGCCAAAGGGCTCCATCCCACTTTGATTTTCAAGAATGTCAATGTTCAGAGTTACAAAAGTAGCCACTCTGAAAAAAACAAATTAAAAGTTATACTCCAACTAGCCTGTATTGGGCATGAGAAAATTCCAGTATCTTCCAAAATAAAGACAAGTATATGAAGAAGGCAGACTGCGTGATCTATTACATAGGTCTTTGGGGGCTGCAAATTCAACCACTGCATCACAATAAGGCCCTGGAACCGAGGTCAGGCTGACAGGTCTGTCAGGCCTACTTAAACATAAGCATCTCATAGTGTTACAGATAAAGACCTAACCACAACAACAACAACAACAAAAACACCACACACACAAAACAAAAACTCTATCAGTAGATCCTTGGCCCATGTATGGCTGGATCTCTGACCACAAAGTGAAATGGAAGATCATCTTATCCTTATTTGTGTGTTGTATCTGTCCCATTACAAAGGAAAGGTGTAGGCCAGGCATTGCTCAGAGAAGCTTCTGTTCCTGGCTAAAAAGCATAGCTTGGAACTTAAGTGCACAAGAGAAGAAAGGTCAGTATTTAAGCAAGGAGAATGTAGAACAAAAATCAAAGTAAACCAAATCACACTTTGGTGTCTGAGGAATTAGCACTGAGAGTTTGAAGAAGAAGCAGAGTCCTAAGTCACCTAAGATGGGATTTGTTCCACCTGGAGCCCCCAGTACCTTAATGGAAATTAAAGTGTCAGCAGAAGCCCCCAGTGCTCAGAACAGCACTCATTCGTTACTGAGGCTTCACACAAGCATATGCTCCTTTTGAAGTCCATAAAGTTGCTCTTGGTAGCTGAACAGTAAGATATCTCTGATGCCATAACAGCAAGCGGATGTGGGAACCTGGGAGAAGTAGTTACCCTTATCTTTTTTTTTAAGGGAGTCAAGCATAGAGGTGCCCATCTCCCAACACCCCCAAAAAAAACCCTGAAAGTACTGGTGCCAGTGGTGTGCTCAGTCTGTGTGCACTGCCTGCACAGCAGCAGTGAGCAGCACAAGGAGCAGCTGCAGCAGACAAGAGCACTTGAAGAAGAGTCCCACATGGTCTCTCCACAGAGATCTCCAGCAGCTTCTGAGGTTTGGGGATTTCACATCCTGTCACTGGAGGAGATCCAGAGAAGACACAGGGTGCCCCAGCAGCTGTGAATACCAGGGAAAACAGAGGCAGAAAACAGTAGAAACTAATCTTTCCCTTGCGCCAACCTAAAAATTAAGGAAGGAGCAGGAAGTGAAGTCTACACTTATCAGCAGAGCTGTCTGCCAAACAAAACACCAAGCCAGGCACCAGCCCTGCTAGTTTATCTCTCAGGCTGTCCTACTTACTCACTGTGCGATCAGAATAGATTGTACAACACGTGCAGATGACTAATGATGGCAGTAATTAAGAAGGTTGCTGATTTTCACATGTAAAGCCCTTGCTGCTCTCCAGTCAGGTAACTGCTTATGATCCCTGCAGCGGTGATTTATCTTTCTATCAGTGAATGCATGAGGTACTTCACTTCTCCTTGTTGCCTGGGGAGTGCAGCCCTCCATCCTAACCAAGGACTTGCAGGACAGATAACATGCTTGGATGCACTGCTTGAAACTAAGTTGTTGGGGGAAAAGTCTTGGTTCAGGCAAGTAGAAATGTCAGGGCAGGTTGAAAGTTAACCTCAAGCTTTTTGTTAAAAAAAAAAAAAAAAATCTGATATCAGGTTTTTTTCAGAATATTCTGAATATCAGGTTTTGGCCAAACCAATTAGCCATTAGGCAGACTGCTTTTTTTTAAAGGTTATTAAATACTTTTTAATAATTTATATTAAAGATGATACATCAAGAAGTATCCAAGACTTACACTAAATACGTTGGGGAAAAAAAGGCAATTTCAAAATGTCATTGAACCAATGGTAAAGTCAGAGTAGCCCAGATGGCTGCAAAGAGGAATAGGGCAATGGGCTGGGAATGGCAGTAGACTTGCAGAGCAATGAGTGGGATAGTGCTTGCTGCCCAAGAGCCCTTCAGATGGGTTCTGCTTGACCATCCCTGAATTCTTCCTGGAGACTCATCATCCATGCCATTCCCAATGGCAAAACCAAACTCACAGTGAGGTGCCAAGAGATGAGCTAAAGCATCAAAGTCATCCAAGCCTGAGAAAAGGCTGGACAGGATGCAAGATCTTGTGGTACATAGGACACTGCCATAAAGATGTGATGTGAAGGATGCAAAAAGACAAATGTGAAAGATTTGGCAATCTTTCCTCCATCAGGCAAACAAACAGGTATTGGCATCTACGTCTGCTTAGGCTTTACCTTGTGAATAATTGATGAATTTCCATGTGTTTTTATTCAGAAGTGACTTTGAAGTTACAATCTCCAACATTTCCTGATATTCTCAAGGATTAGAAGTGCATAATAGTGACTTATAATCAAAGAGTCCACATTAGCAGAGGTGGGGGGGAAAGAGTGAGCATGAGAAAGAAAGAGTGAAAAGAAAAACAAAAGGCAACTCTAATAACCGTTGCAGGAACTAGACAGGCATTTCCTTCACACTGAGCTGTCAGTAAGTAAAAACATATTGTGGCAGGCTGTAGTTTACCTTTGCTTGCGTGCAGGCATGGGAGGCTCAGTGGGACTAATTATGAAAATATGATTATAATGGATTAGTAATTCTGTCAATCAGAGACATGCATCTGGTAACAAAAAAGCAATGGGTAAAAATGCCACAGGACAAAATTTAATGCTGTGGATGAGTACCAAATGTGCATCTTGTGGGGAAAAAAAAAAAGATTTGAGTTATGGTGGGGGAGGATTGCTGAAATTGTGCATTAATCAGAAAGCATGTTTCAGATTGGTGGCTCAGAAAAGCATTAAAAAACAGCTGTACACCCATTTTTACTCCTTCCCTTTAAAAAAGGCTTTGACTTCCTTGGAAGGGATGCAAGTTCAAGCTGCTCTAGAGGTTTGAAGGCAGAACTGGCAAACATCAACATTGGATGGGCCTCCTCTACCAAAGGTGGCATTTTATCTAGAATCAAAGAACAAGAAAACCTGGGCAAAAAGATGCTGCAATTTTGGGCAAAGAACTTGGTTTTTAAATTGGCAAAGAAGAAAGTGTCTTTGAACCTTTTCTTACTGTCCTACTCTTTTGTCCCCTACTCATGTCTGGTTTGCTACCTAAAACCCTTCAGGAGAGCTGGACGATGATCAGAACATCTCAAAGAAAGCTGAGCAGCTGTCCTGTCTCCTTTTCCACATAAAAATGCCAGAAAGTAATTTATTCTATAAAAACAATGTGAAGCTTGTAAATAACTGCAAGCATTTTTGAACTTCATTCTCTGCTTTACAGCTCTGCCAATATGCACCCTAGTAACTTGGCCAACACTTGGCATATTAATATGTTTTATTACAAATTTTTGTTCCTTGCTTGCTTGCGGGGTTGAGGCAACGCCTGTGTTTACAGGCAAGTCTGGAAGGCATACATTCCTCTGGAGGAAGCAGCAGCCTCTTGGCTCAGCCCCGGCAAGCTGACAGGAGCCAAACACAGCTGGGAACAGATCCTTCTGCAGCTCCCCGGGTGGCCTGGGAGCACTGTCATCTGGAAAATTAGGATGCTACAGCTTCCCTGTCTACTGGGGGGTAGAGACTAAGGAGGACCACTTTGTCAGTCTACAGTGATGGATAACAGTGCTGAAACATTATTGCTGGTCTGACAATAAAAAAATATAATTTCTTTCATACAGTCAACACAGAATCAGCCCATTAAAGTCCTTCTCCTCATCCCAGATGCCTGCCCCAGGTACCATCACCAAAGCAGAAGGACAAAGAATTTGTGCAGAAATATGGACAGGAAACATTGACCGTGGTGCAGGGCCACTGAAAACAGATCAAATGAAGATAAAAATACCTGTGTATTTTTGGCCTTTCCTTTGACCTGTCATTGTTGCCTCTTCTTTGCAGACATCTCAGGTTAATTCTTGGAGGCACTGAACCGCTAACTGATGGGACAGAAAAGGGAAGGAAGCACTAAGCTGAAACATAGACTAAATCAGAATAGTTTCGCCCTCAGAAAATAAGGAGAAAAAGCAAATATTCAGGCCCTTGTTTTTCCACAAGTACATTTTGTTCATTGGAATTTCTCTGAGTTTATTCTGGTGTAGGACCAGACTCGGGTGTTGGGTATGAGCCTGCCAGCAGTACGTCTGCTAGGATGAGCAAAAAAGAAAGAAAGGAGATGTGCTAACATGAATATTTATCAGCTAAACACATAATAAAAGCACAGATTCAAAGGGAAGACCAGCATAATTTTGAATACCATCTCTACCTAACAGCCTAGAAGATAGGGAGGCAGACCTTACATTGATAGAAAGCACAGTAAACAAAGACAGCCAAAACAAAAAGTATGTCTGACACATAAAGGTGTCCTCTTGGTGCCCACCTAAACCACCAAGTAAATACTTGTCAATAGCCTAGCACTGATTTGATTTTTAAGATCACATTTTAGTGCAAGTGACCCAAATAGATGCAATAAAGTCATTCTGAAATGAAACAGCCTGTGCTGCAAGTGGATGCAACTGCAATAGCTGCTGAAGAGTTATTATAACCATTGAAGAAGACATTCTTAAAGACAGTAGCTTTACAGTTGATTTTATTAACCTGTATTGTTTGATGCCTTGGCATTTCTATCTGCTGCCAAGTGTGCCCTGGAGGTCTTAGCTAATAAAATGCAGTGTGCAATCCAGTCCACATGGAGGCTGATGAGGCAGGTCCAGCGAGGGACACCGAAAGGAGCAGGATGAGGTTCAGTTTGGTTGAGCAGACCTGCGTGCTCAGATAGGTACCCAAGAACCAGGCAGTGCTCGAGGCTTCTTTCCACAATTTTGGAACTCTCAACACAGGCTCTGAGGGGTCAATATCCTGTGTGACCATTGCTGTCCCTCACTAGATAGCAAGCAGGCATCAGAGTAAGGTGCAAGGACCCCCTAGGTAGACAACTAGGGAATATTTTCTGATATTAGGATCATTTTGACCAAGATGCACCCCTGTAGAGTCTAGATTTAAAAAAAAATATTAAAACTATCAGCCTTCATGACACATTCAGAAAAGAGGATTCTCAAAATTTCATCTTCCCTCTCTCCTCTGCCAGTGCCTGCATGCACTTTGCATGGGATTCATTAGCCAAATCCAGGACTCCAGGAATGATGGAGCAATAGGATGCAAATAGCACTGATCTCAAGAACATCACATATTTCATTGTCCTACTGAAAAGATAAATTTAGTGCATTGCTTGCACAGGCCCTCTCTTGTCTAACAAGACTATTTTCATGTACTTGGTGGCAGGCACAAGTGGGCTGTGATAGAAGCATCCAATTTTGGAAAGGACATTAGATTAATCAGTGAATATTCTCTCCATTGACGTGTTTTCTGTTAAAAGGCACAAGCCCACTCAGAGACCTGCAGCACCACAAACTTCCTGCAGCGACTGAAAATCACAAAACAGAGTCCAGATGCTTAGAAAGGTAATACAACAAAATTGATTAGGGGTCTACACCTTACATTTAAAGCTACCTGTATTTTAAAAAATGTTTTAAAAAGAGATGTTAGACAACAGAAAGCAGACAAATAAAACAGCATTCACATAGCAGTGGACACCAGCACTGTCCTGGAGCTGGGGTTGTAGTTTCCATTTCCCATGTGGGCATTGACCAGATGTGCTCAGAAACTGCAGGGTTCGTCCCTCAGCCATGGGTCAGCACCTCCCTCAGATCCACACTCCAAACTCCATGTTTTTAGGAAACAGCAAATCTTAGCAACATTTGATCTTTGAATTTCTTAAAGAAAAATGGGAAGAACAAAAGGAAACATTCCAATGCAAAGACTACATAGGAAATATTACAAAGGAAAATCATTTAAAAAATCAAGAATTAAACCCTAACCCATCACCATGCTTTTTCCTACTTTTATTTTCCTGTGTATCATATTTCTCTATTTCAGCAAATTGGAGCTTTGCTGATATTTCATTACTCCTGTGAACACAGCTACTGCTATATAAATAACAATAACACTGTTTCTCAAGGACAAATAAATGCATTTTGATCATATCTGAAAGGGAAGAAGGGGAAAAAAATCATCTTTGGTCTGAGATGAAGCAAATAAAACCTCTGCCTAAAAGAAAGATGCATAATCAGCTAATATGAGCAAATGAGAGGTGTTATTACAGAAATGGCTCTCCATTCTTGATGAGTTTGAGAGTCCATAGCAATCTGTTTTGCCAGTACCACACAGTTAATACAAAGATGCCAATTCTACAACCTCTCCCTAGCACCCACCTCACTCAGAGGCATTGCTAACATTTACCACCTTGCTTTCAGGTTGCAGCATTCCCTGTTAAAAAGGAAGGTTTCCAATTGCTAATATTTGTAAGACTCATTTCATCAGATAATATCTTCCATATCCTCTCTCTACCTATTTCCTATGTAACTAATTCCTACACAGATTATAGTAACTGTTCAGTTCAAACACCAGCTCTGCCAAGGTCAAAGAGCTCCAACGCTCAGCTATGCTGGATGCTGATTCTTTTTCTTCCCCTCCCCTCCCACTAGGAATAAAGACAGGAAAAATATTTTCTCTCTCATCTTTTAAACAATTCTATTCAGCCAGAGCTCTCCTACCACCTTGTAAATGATGGCAACTGCTGGTAATCGAAAGAAAAGTGGAAGAGTTTATGACTCCAGTTGAGAGCTCCAGCCCCCTTATTTACAGGGCTATGGATTCTGCTACACACAGTGAGCAGTGCTCAGCACGTCCCTTTTTCCTGGCAAAATGGGACCACTTGCAGACTAAAGGAGAACCATCATAAGATGCATGGCAGACTTTGCCTGCAGTTTGTCAAGGCGAAGCAAGCAAAAGATTTTATTGGTATCATTTTATTTCCAGTTAAGTTCCATAAAATCAATCTCTGGGAAGTTCCAGTAGCTGATGTCTGCATTTACAGGCTAATGCAGTGAGAGGGCATAGCATGAAATAGATAGCTGTAAAAAGAGATAGCAGCAATGCAAATTGGACTGAATAAGAAAATTATATCCTGAATCTTATGACTGTAAAAACAGGAAAGGCAGAACAAGTAAAACTGAGGTATCTGTGCTTAAGCTGTGGTTTGCAAATCTCATGGAACCAGGTAGACAGACAGGGCAGCACAAGGAAAGTAGGAGCCTTCCTTCTAGGAACTTGTTACATGCTTGTTATAACTTAATTTCTATCCAGAGACAGCACAGGCCCCAAACTATACAAAAATGCTTATGCAGGCAAAGCTCTGTAACTGCATATAAAAATTAGAAATGTGAATTTTTATAGATGAGTCTGTGGGGGGAAAAAAGTCTTTTTAAGTTTCCAGGTACAATGTATTATGCATTCTAGAGATTCCCTCATTCAGTTCAAATTGGACCTTAATTCTTTTGCTTTCTTTGCAGATAGAAACCAGGCTCCAAACCCGCTGCAAGTTTCAATGCACCATCCCTGCTGACTAGACATCACTACAAAGTGTTGATAACTCAACCTTTCCTTTTAAACATGAAACAGAGTTTTGAGTCAGGACCTGTGGGCTTTTTAATAGTTTAGATCCCATTTTAGCTACTGCCTAAAGCATAATGCCTGGAGGATAAGCGGGAGGGCAAAAATGGAAGTCAGAGGTATTCTCCTAACTCTAATTGTATTTATATTTCAAGTAACTCAAATCAAAACACATGGAATTTGAAATAAAAGCTATGATCCTCAGTACTCTCTGTGGCAAAAAAAAAAAAAAACAAAAAAAAAACAAAAAAAAAACAGGAGATGTCCCAGGCAGACAGTGCTTGTTGCTGCCATGAGCTGAGCAGGGCAATGAGCAAGGTTACACATGAAAGGAGCACGTGTTTGACCTTTGAAAGAATTCCTTCCTTGTGAAAGCCAAAGACTGACTTCACACTTGTGAGAAGTACTCTTCCAAAGAGAAGTGCTCATCCAACAGGTTTCAGGAGCAGATCCAGGAAACAGGCAAGTGGCTTATGCAGAGATGATCTGGGCAGGTCAGGAATGAAAAAACTTCACCCAGAAAACCACCAGCTGCTGATCTGCTTTCTCAGAGAGAAAAGAGTTTGACTTCAGGTGTCCAGCCCTACACATGCTTTGACCTGAGCTCTGTCATGACCCCAGCCTTTATCCACACTCAGCAGAAGCTTCCAGAGGAATCCCAGCTTAGAAGGTCCCCAGCTCCTTGACCCTATTCCTTTTGCAAAATCCCACAAAACCAAATACGTGCAGCTGCTGATGGAGGTGTAGAACAGAGTAGATCAGACTTGGGAAGAGCAGCCTTGGCCCTGCACTCGCCTTCCTCCCCTGCTTTTACCATTTTTTTCCCCTTGGATTTATGCTCCTTTCCAGTTCCTTTCATATTTGCCCATTGAGGCAGGTTTTTTACATCTGTGCATTCAATACTCCACAGTAAGGGGCAGGAGGTGTTAGAAGAGGTCTTTGCTCATTGAAAAACTTAACCACTGGGAGACCTATGGTGGTCAACCAGTAACATGGGCTGAGAAGGGGCACCAGGAAGGACTGTATGCATGCTCTAGAAGAGTACAAGCTGCTTACACATTACACATGGTGCCTCAGGAAGAAAGGAAGATAATGGCTTCCATGGAGATAAGCCAAAAAGATGAATTACAATCACATAGTTCTAAATTCTTATGGAATCTCAGTCCAAGACTCATCCTTCTTGACTGAGGCACTAGTCACAGGTAGTCAACAGGCAGGGGTCAGCCTCAGACAGATATTCTCTTTGAGAACTTGCTCCAGGCAGTCCTCCTCACCCAGAGTTATTGCTCTGTTTTAGCAGAGGGGGAAAAAAAAAAAAAAAATCAAACAGCTCCACTTCTTAGACTCCTCCCAGTTGTACTGACCTCCATTTGTTTTATTTATTTCTCTAATATCTCTCCAGTACTGTAGCATGCAGAATTACAAACTTTATTCCATCTCTTCCTACAGTACCCTATCAATCTCTTTCAAAACTGGCTGCAGCATCCAAAGAGATTATTTAAAATTTTCACTTAAAGGAATGATTCAGAAGTTTCCTTCAATATTGGAAACTTTTAAAAAAATGGTTTCAGATTTTCTGAAGTCATCTAAGTCATCTGGCAGAAAAGAATGCACCAACAGATGTTTTCAGCACTTTGGTAACAAAACGCAGCAAACGCTGATAATGCCATTGGCTTTGTGTACAGATGTACTGCTATCAACTGTAGAATATAATGGAATAACTGAGGTTCAGACTAGGATGTTCTCACAGTGCTGGCACAGCTGCTTCACTTTTCCAGGTAAAAACAGGAAAGCAACCTTCTGTCTGACCTTGCAAAAGCTTTAAGATTTATTTTTTTCCTGGGGTGGAGACCAACTGCTCCTACCCAGAAAATGGCTTCTTTCAAAACACTTTCAGAAAACCCCAGGTCTTTCTTCAAGTTCTGCTGCCATTAACATGGTGACTTTTACTGTCCCAATTGCCTAGTTGTCCATGACAGGTTGGACCTAAGAAGAGATGGAAAATGTGTCCTAGCCTCTGTGGTATTCATTTAAAGTCAGAAAAAAGTTGAGTCCCTGTGGCTACTGAGAAGCTCCAAGTTTGCCGGTGTATTTTGTGTTGCAACATTTAGCAGGATGAATTTTTAACAGCAGAATACTCTCCTTACAAAATGAATCTATCCCTAATGACTTACAACTTGCAGAGGTGAGCAGAGAGCAATCTTCTACTACTGAAATTTTAACATTCCTTTAGGGGATGCACAACAAATTGTTTTCCAGGTCAACTTAAGCCCCCAGTCTGCCTAATTCATAAATAATCCTATCTCTAACAGATGACTGTATTAAAGTTACCTTGTTAATCAGGTCAGGGGAGGCAAAATAACCCCTTAAAAAAAAAGACCACCAGGAAAAAGAAAAAAAAAAAAAGAAAACTGCCTAGAGGTTACAAGCAGCCTAGACAGATAACATCAGAATAAAAACATTCTGAGAAACTTTGGAGTGCTACAGAATAAAACCATACTTTATCTGCACAGAGAAGAACTCGCTGTAGTTTGAGTGCAATGGGACCTGGCTTCTGTACCTAAAACACAAAAAATGAAAGTACAGCTAAATGACCACTGGATGTCTCTAATAATTTGCATGTAGGTAGAGAGCAGCTTCCAGCTATTCCTCTTTTCTTGGTGGAATTAGCAAGAAGAAAAGCAAGAAACTAGAAAAGAAAGAGCAGATCTGTCTGTTCACTTGAGAGTTATTCCTAATAATCACAATGCAGAAGTATCCACGTCTTCCATTTTTACCTCAATAAATGCAAAATGGTCTGTGGAAATTTTCAAATGTAAAAGCCCAGCTGCTCTTGGTCATCACAGAGCACAAAGCACTCAGCACATGCCCTGCTTCTGCCCCGGTAAAACAACTATGCATCTTGAGATAGATGAGCTTCTAAGAAAATAAATGCATACATGTCCTTAATACAACCTTTTTGCTTTTATACCAGTTGCAAAAAAAAAAAAAAAAAAAAAAAAAAAAATCACACCACATCCTGCCTGAGCTAAATCCGGACACATAATCCAAGAACAGAGAAGGTTTATGCAAGCAGTGTGTCAAATAAACAGTTATATACAAAGGCTACAGTACTGTGAAGTTTTACAAGACAAATAACCCAAAGCTATAAGCACTTTTGAAAAATAATTAGCTCATCAGTTTGCTCGGGTCCCTGCATCCCTTCACAAGTCTGCAGTAAAATAAAGTAACCTCACCTCAGGCTACTTTTGGTTTTCTAACACTCTGAGAAAGCTTTTCACATTCTTTAATATTTATATTCCTGCACTGAGCAGCAGCTCCATTATGGAGCTGGGTTGCATTGAGCTGGCTGGCCTCCACATGGATATCCATGAAAGAAACAACCCGCGCTTGAAGCGCTAGCAATTTTGATTTATTTAGTTATTTCCTAGGCCAGAAGGAGAAACAACAGTCCAAGCTGGTCAGCAAGCAGCAATGCTGAGTCACATTAAGATGTTTCTACTCCTCAGCTGAATGTTAAAAGGGCACATTTAAAGTGAGGCTGTAAAAGTTTCTGCTCAAACCACAGGGCAGAAGATGCTAAATAACATCCCAAAGGTGACATCAGGCTCTCAGGAACAAGGGGCCTGCCAGCTCAAGCAGACATCCCCATACAGCCCAGGTACTGCCCATGATTACTCAGGTAAGTGCTCACAAGCCCTGGATGCACGTGTATTCCTCTTCTAGTCAAGCCAACCCAGCAGCCAGATGGGAAATGCTTATTCCAAACTAAACAGCCATAGAAGTCAGCCATAGAAGTTATCATTAAATGTCATTCCATTAACAAACTTCATTTCAGTCACATTTTGTCAGAATGGATTTTTATTCCATTAAACTCAGTGTACTCTACCAGCCCTAGAATGAAGAGCACAAGATAAGGCTCAGTCGAGCAGCCATTCATCCACATTTCTGGCACTGCTCTCAAAGTCTGCACAGCACAGATCACTGCTGTACATCCTCAGTGGTTCCCTAAAGCCTGCAGCACAGCCAGTTGCAGTTGGTTTTGTGGCTTTTGGCTGGGTTAACTCTTATTTGCTGTCCCTAATGTTCACTTTCCTGGCTTCCAAAACTGCTGTTGTAAGCAATGGAAGAAGCAGCAGGATCCAAATGATAACTAGCCTTCATCTGTTATCGCCCTTCTGCAACAGCATTACAGAGCAAAGCCTTGGGCATGTAAAATACAACACTGCTAGGTCAGAGACACTCCTCCATTGGCTGCGAGCGAGGATTACCAAATCTCAGATGGAGGGATCAGACTTTGCTTCCTAGCCTACGAGTGAGAAACAAATAGATGTACGAGCAAATGAAGAAGCAAACCAACTGGGATGATGTTAGGCAGGTGACTCATCCAGCCAACAGCCCTTCAGCGAGGCTGAAGACCTCTCCGTAAAATGAATTCCCTTCTGGATTATTGCCTCCCAAAGCAATAACATAAATCTACCTAACATTTAAGCAAAGGGATATTGGATTTGACAGATCAACAACGATCATGTTTGTCTACAGAGTTATAAGGTCACTACTGAAGACCCAGCTGAGAAAAGCAGGTGCATGTGGAAAGGGGCCAGATATCACAACGTAGCTAAAGGAGATTAACCTTTGAAGAAAACAAAAGATATTAAGAAATCATCAAGGTAGAAGTAATCTCACAGGAACTAGCAGTTAGTTCACTTTTCATTGCTAAGAAGAGATACAATAAAAGTCTGCATTGTTGTTTGTTGGGATTGGTTTTGTTTTTTCTGTTTGTGTTTTTTTTTGGGGGGGAGGGGTTGTTTGTTGTTGTTTTTTTTTTTAAAAAAAAAAAAAGTAAACTGTAAGATCACACAGTTCAGATACCATCAAAAATAGACCTTACTTAGAAGCAGAAATCAGGAAATGGGCCCAGTTTTGAAGACCTCCAAAAGCTGTTCTCCAGTCCCCCACACTGCCCCGCATTTCCAGACATGCCCATTGCAACTCCTTGAAGTAACACCGATGTCTGCCTGGAAACACATCACTGAGACTAACCCAGATTAGATTCAGTCAGATTTCCAGAGAAAACCTATCCAAATCCAAAGACTACACAAATTCAATTCTAGGTATCAATTGCAATGAGGTAGCATCTGTCCTTGGGTGATGCCATGCTCATGTGGTGGGAAAGGGCTATGATATAATTCAGTGTGCTTAAAGTGTTCCACCTCAAGCCATTTCCTTTCTAGCTTTAATGAAATTGAGGAGAACATCTTTCAGAAAACTGCCAAGTTAATTTTCATTCATTTCAACTTACTTTGTTTGTACAAATCTTCACGGGTCAAGATCAACATACCACCCAAACTGTATGAACATTTAATAATACCACAAAATTAAAGCTAATATCCTACAGCTTTCTCTCACTGCTGCCCAGAATACCTAAGCCACTTAAAGAAAAAAAAAAAAAAAAAAAAAAAAAAAAAGTTCATATCTTGAGCCTACTTTTGGGAAAGTGCCAAACCAAGTATCCTAACAGAGGAAGAAGATCAAGATAAATCAAGATAACTCTCTCCTGTGTCATACAAGCCTTGGTCTGCAGCTGCTTATTTCCCAGTTTCCCCAGATGGCAGAAACCAGACAAGCCAAAAATCTTGCATTCAGCTACTATATAAGATGGGCGTGGATGTCTTTACACCTAAGAGCATCTCTCAAAATAATTGGTTCTGCAGTGTCACGAAACATTTCTCCCCTGAGCCATCTGAAGCATGTTAGTCGTCTCCAAACCTGAGGATGCTATCCTACTTCTCTTCACCTGCTTTGCACACAAATCCTGGACTGAGACAACCAGAGAAGATGCTGGACAACACAGCCCTTGCTTCTGGCTGCAGGGCAGCTGGTTCAGATCTAAAGATGCTGCTTGGACCTTACCCTGGGAGTCCACCTGCAGATCAGCCTGGGCTGGATGCAGCATCGGGCTGCAGAGAGACAGAGACAGAATTCTCAATTCATTTCCTCCAATACTGAAACAGTTCCAGTCCAAAAAGTCCCTCAAAAAGAAGTTTTTAATGCCAGAGGATTTTAGAAATCTGCAGAAATTAGATACACAAAGCAAATGAGTTGGCATAGAATATTTATATTTACTTTTAAAATACTTGTATACAATCCATGATTTATATTTGCATTTAAAATACTTATATACAACCCATGAGTTGTCTAAGGGTTCCTGGGCTGTCCTAAAATGAGGATTGAACATTACAGGGAAAAAAAAAAAAAAGTATGCACATACACATTCAGTCTGGTTTCTTATCTCAGTACATAAAAATAAGTCCCAGTGTCACAACAAGAGACCATCTGCTGGAGCAGCAACATGCAGGAGACCTACAAAAGGCAAACCTGTAATCATGTCAGGAGAACTGAGTTATCAACAGGGTTTCCTAGCTCTGTAGTAAATAAGAAAAAGTCCAGCCCAGGACTTCACTCCATTTAACAAAGCCCAAAGTAGTGACAAATTGGGAGAGGAGCAGAGTCCAGTTTATGCACCCTTTAATTAATTTGGTACAATTCACTGGTAAGCACTTTTCACCTAAGACACTCCAGATAAATCCCAGACTACAGTTCTATTCCTCACTGTAACAGCACCTAAAAGGTTTATCAGCCACTAATTAATTCTTCCAAAGTGATTAATTTAAATTAGTTTGTGTCTTTTGTGGGTACAGATTTGTCTGTGGAGTACCGTATTGTTTTCTGAATTCTTTACTAATGTGGGATGTGGCTACAGTAAATAGGTCTTTTGTTTGCCTTCCTTCTGGGCAGAAAGGGAACATAGCAGCAGAAGCATACAGGCTGGGAACGTCGTTTTTTGTAGCTTTTCAATAAACAAGTTGTTGATCCCCAGACTAATAATATTGACTGGTGAAATCTACTAAAACAAATAATTCCTAGCTAAAAAATGGTCAGGGTAAGGAGTTGAACTGGCCTCAGAGGACAGATGCAGGACACAGTTGATTTTACCACGTACAAGCCAGACACTGGTATTTACCATCGGACCCCTAAACTATGCTGAAAAACTGCACTGTTGTCTTAAGGACTTCTAGCCTTCAAAGACACTGACAGTCTGCTGTGATATAGGAAAACATGGTCAAAGTTTTCATCATGGATTGGCAGCACTGGTGTGCTTGCTATAATGGAAGAGAAAGGCATGCATCTGAGAGGGTCTGTTATCTAAGACCAAATATCTCAACGCCCCCACACAGCATTTCCTATGCCACAACGTACAGCATGCTGTCCTGCTTTTCCTGTGGCAACAAACATCGGTACTGTGAATTTTAGAAATGCAAGAAAGCAGCCTGCTTCCTCTGCTGCTGCCACAAGTCTGGAGGTCATCCTCTGAGCTGCAGCTCCTGCCACCACGGTGGTCCTGCTGCAGCCACTCATCTCAGACTAATACTGTAAGCATCACTGAGTGCTCTACATGTCTCACACAAACATTGCTTCACCTTCAAGAATTCAGCTTCACAATTCAAGACCAGTGACCACAATACATAGACCAAAAAAAGAATTATCTAGCACTATGCAGACCCAGGAACAAAGCTCAGGCAGTTCCTTTGTCACTGACTGCTGCTCAGACTCTCTCTTCCTCCAGTGTAGAAGGACCAAATTAAGAGCTGCAACAGCAGCCGCATCTCTCTTAAAAGATGCTCTACCAAAGAAAAAAAAGGATAACACATTAAGTAGGCAAGCAGGGATTAGCTATGCTCATTTGGGGACGCTTTCTTAATCTTGAGAAGTAGCAGCAGAGCTACTCAAAGCAGCAGACAAAAGAACCAAAATGCAATTTTGACACACAAGTAGAGAGCACCTCTTACCTACAAACTCAGCCCATTACAACATGATTTTGCTAAACTGTTTACTACTCAAATTGTTTTTCTCCTCTCTTTAGTCATGTTCCTTTTATATAGTGTTGACTGCCTTCATTTTTTATTTATTGTATTCACCTCCGTTATGATTTTCCTCAGTAAAGTTTTTAAATGATTGCAGGAATCTCACGTCCCTCCTGACCTGCTGCTCAGAGCTGATGGACAGCAGCGTTCATTATTTCACAGTTGCCCTCCATTTGGAGAAGCAACACCATTTATGAGGGAGATTGTGTGGTGACACAGCAATTCTCCTTTCTGTGACAGAACCTTTTACTAAGATCTTCAATATTTAATCCTCACACTGTGTAAGAAGATCGGGAATGATCTCCTTGCATACATACCTATATCCATGCAAAAACACTGGGTCATGGTATCCGTTAGCATAGGCAGCTGTAGGTCCCTAACCTATGCCCACAATTTCTGCTCCAGAATCATCTCTGAGCATATCAGACAGCCACTGCAACGGGGTCACAGCAGCGGTAAGACCCCAGTTTTACACCTGGGATACATCTAGCTCAGTTGGCTTCATTCCCAGGGAGGTTTTGAGCCAGTTTCTAAAGCTCTGAGCTTTATTCTGTACAGCTGTATGAATTTACTCATGCCACTGTAATTCATGATTTCATTCCTGCAAAACTCGAGCCCCAGAGCGCAACTGCACCCTCACACACCAAACAGGGAGCACAGCCACCGGCACGGAGCCCAGCAGGGCAGGAACCTGAGCACGAATCCTCATACAGAGCCCCGCAGAGGTGTGCAGCACTGGGATAACATTGTTCCCACAATGCCGTAAGAACAGGAGAACAAATTTGGTGTATTTCTGAGCCGGAAGCAAACTACCAATGAAAAGACGAGTTAGAGCTGTTTGACCAGCAGCTTGGCATCCATCGATAGCAACGAAGAGAGAAACAAAGGAGGATCCTCAGGGACCTAGAAGACTAAAGGAAACTATGAGATGTTTGTTTTGGAGCCTGAAAATTGTATGATACAGTATTTTCCTAAACGAGCAAACTGCAGGTGAAATGTGAAACAGTACCTTCAGCCACCTTCAGTGGGGACTTTCAGGCAACTCCCATCTGCCTGCAGACAGTCACAAGCAAAAGGAGCACTGGGAGATAAGCTTAGAATAAAGAGAGTAAATAAAGAGAAGCCCAGCTGCCCTGTACAAAGGAGCACAGTGAGACACCTATTAGAGCATATTACTCTCCCCTACACAGAAGGGAAACATATGTCAGGCACTAGTATTTCTGAACTAGTTCTTGCTAACCACGCAGGTAGGATGTTAAATATACATTTCTGTGTCACAGCAGCAACACGCAAACAGGAGCATGGTAGTACTTCTGTATGATGCTCTGAGCTTAAAAGTCACTTACAGTAGAATGAAACCCATTTGGTATTTATTTTCCACAGGTACAAGTCAACAGCTCTAAGCAGATGGCTGCCTTTAGCATAGAATGAGCACCTGAGGAGGGAAGGGAAGGCAAGTAGCTCCAACAGGCCATCTGCTTCTTAATTTTAAAGCAAAGGGCAAAAAGAACTTTGAAGCTCTACCAACTACATCCATGCTGTGCCATACCCTTCCAATTACTCAAGTGTCAGCATCAGTTAATTCCCCTATTGTTGTGCTGTGATACTTTCCCATACAATGCCTGAGAGCCATAAACGCTTGTACCATGTGTCATTGTTAGCTTCTCCAGAGAAAATGTTCCCCCAAGCCAAAATACTTCATTTGCAAATCACACCTGAGCAGAAGTTGATAGGAAAAGCTGGCTCCATCTGTATTTACAGCTTCTCTTTGGCTTCCGCAAGACATAAGCAAGTACTTAAATGTTTCACAAACCAGACCCTTGGAGCAATGTGTACACTTCTTTCAAACAAATACATGCATTAACCTTACTCCAGACGGTAAATGTTTACATATTACCACTTATTTATGAAAGTTTTTGGTTTACATAATTTACAAAGGATAAAACTAAGCTCTCTACTTGTAAGCCACAGAGTTACTCTTCCTTTTAAAATACTAATGCCGCCTTTGGTAGGGAGCCTCACATGGCTTCATATGTGCTCTGTCTCAGCCACCCACATCCTAAAACTATATTTTTAATAAGACAAACTATGATTTGTCAGGTTTCCTGCACTGGCATTTACTTCTTAAAAAATAAACATTGGTCTATTCAATGTCAAACTCCCACATAATGCCTATCTCCTCTGTGTTCAAGCTAACAAGTTTTGCTGAAAATCTTTCAGCAGTTATTTTTTTGGCCAGACAAACCTATTACTACACCAAAGGTATAAGGCTGTGAAGAACCTCGATTAAAAATTTGACTCTTTTAATGTGACAAAGTTGCCTTTTAGCAAGGTTTAAATAGCATATATCTTGCCCAGGGACCTAGATGTTATGCTTATACAGTTTTGCTTACACAGTTGCACCTGCTATAAATACACCAGCTTGAAATGAAATGTCCATGTCCCTGGGAGACATCTACAACTTCTGCAGCTGAAGTTGTACAGAGCAGCCTGGCCTCAATGGCACCTGCAGGTTTGCCTACAAGAAGAGGTTGCTCTGCTTCAACTCCCCTAGTAGAATTACACCTGCTCTCCAGTATAATTACGCCACCTTAGCACTGTAAATATGAATGCAACTTTACTAGCATAAAAGTGTTTTATAGCAGCATAAATATTCCTGTATAGAAATAGAAATGAATAAGAATAGTGAGTTTTCTTACCCATCTAATTGCCTCTGCACTACAGAAAGCATCAGTGTAGCTTGCTTATTTTTTTTTGAAAGCTTCTTTATAAATATTGGGCCCAAATACAGAGAATAAAAATAGCCATGCCAGCTTTGTATGGTTTCAATAGAAGCAAAAGGATTAGGAGCATATAAATAAAATATGCAATCTCTTCAATAGGTGTTAAAAAAACAGTGAAACTTGATCGAAAAGAAATCACAGCATTAGCTGAGACTAATGAAAGAACAAGGAAAGCATAATTTTTAAACTTATTAAGTAAATAATTAGAATAAAGTCTCAACTAAATATAGTTAATCAAAATAACATAACTTTCAGTTATTTAAGAGAGAAGTTATTCCAGGTAGCCTGAAAAATACCAGATACTAATTTGTAACAAGTAGAGACACACATTGCGCATGTGAAATTCATGAAAACCTGACAGCAGGGATCAAACATGCAATAATTTGAATGACAGAGATTCCCCTGTTCAACTCTCCACAGACCTATTGTCATCACCTATATGACAAGAAGATCAGAAAGGAAGACAACGGTGACCTAAGGGGATCTTTTTTTTACCTCCTGTCAAGGTAAATGTGCCTCAGAGAATCCATCAAAACATTAAATTCATCTTTAATCTCCTGGAAAAAAAGTTGGCAAGAAGCAAAATAAACAAACACGTTGAAATTCAACTAAGTCATTTCTCCTCTTCTCCAGCAAAGCCCCCATTTGTCCATGGATTATTTAAGTTAACTGACAGATAGTTTTATCAAAGCCTTGTCTACAGGAAAAGAAAAGAATAATGCAACTTTAAATGCTGCTAACTGCAAGAAGGTCATAAAGATTTATGGTTTACCCTCCTGTAAATACCATTCTTTATAACTGATCCTCAGGAGATTTACTGAATGCTCAATAACCTTTCTCTGGTGGATGCAAGCAAAATCATCAGCACCATCTTGAAACTTAGTTTATTCAGCATGCCAAGAGCGCTGTGACTGCAGATTGACCTCAGCAGAGTCTGTGCTTCTCTCCCCTTTTGCAAGTTGGTGGTAATGAAGATGCTGTTGTGATGGAGAATCTTCCCAGTCAAAGCTGAACTTTAAATGTACTCAGAAAGAGTTCTCCGAGCCAAATGTCACTGAGCTGGGCCCAGCACGGAAGATGAAGTGTGTACACTGGGCTCTGTGGGATTACTGCCGGAGAGACTCTTGCCTTCAGCTACAAGGAAAACTAAATGTTTGCACTCAGCTAGGCACTGACTTGGAAAATGGAAATGGGAGCCGTGCCTGCTACTAAACCAGTTGCAGTTTTCTCAACCTCACTCTTACCAAAGGATCCCATTACAAGAAAAAGAGAAGGTAAGTGAATGGGAAAGTGTTCGAGGTCAGTCAAATGTCTAGGTATGTTAACAGAAGCCTGCCTAAATGAGCTTGACAAACTGGTTCCAAGTTTGTGCACAGTGGATACAAGACAAATTAGGACAACGTACAAGATGAACAATCTTTTTCACTGGTCACTAGAGCATTGTATTGCTGTGTCCGGTATCCCAGACACCACTGTCACAGCTCAAGATCCTCTGGAGACAGAGATTTGCTGTTCCTAAGTTGCATCCTGGTATCTTCACAAACCTGGCTTTGGTGCAGCCAGACCCTGGAAATACAAGATATTTTCTGACTCAATACGCAGCACAACAAAAGCGTTGCTTGCCACAGCAAGGGGCAGTGCCCAAACTCAGCACTTTTAGCTTTGCAACACGAAATGGTATCGTGGCCAATGTGCACACACAAGTGAGCCTGCACCCTGATCACCTGAAGAACTGCTGCCTGCACAGCATCTCAGTTCTGGACACTGCTGCAAGCCGTGATCTTGCTTAGAAACATGCTCAAGGGAGACCTCCTTAGAAGGTGCAACTTAAACTTTATTTTGAACCCAATGCCTGACAGCTGGGTACTCGGGTAACTTCTATTAATGCAAGAAACATGGGAAAACACTGCTGCTTTTCTTGTCCCATGCAACCCCTCCCCATGACCTAATTCCACTCTACAGCAGCAGCAATCTATATGTGGGGCTGCTGTACAGATGGTGCAAGCCTCCTGGCAGAGGACCACAATCTCTTTTCCCCCTCCCTCTCCTTTTCTTGTAGGAAGAGAAGGCATTGGCACTGCTGGCAGACACACAATGAATATATCAAGCAAACGTCTGGTCCCTCCTGTTCCCCAGATTTATTATTTTCAATAAGCTTCTGGAAAATGCAGGAATCACAACTTCACTCACACTATTTAAACGCCTCCACCTGGATGCAAACCACCCCAATGCTGAAGATGACTCTGATCCAAAGTTACAGCTGGTACCCATTTAATGCAAGTCTCATGCCTTACAAAGTTCCCAAGACAAATGCAAATGGACCCAAAGCTTTATGGGGCTGAGATCTTGTGTACTGGTTTCTAACCCCTCACTGTCTTAGAGCAAAATTAAATCCCACCTGTAAGAATCCATCTGTTATTTCCAGTCACCCAGCAACAAATAGAATATTTAAGGAGTGATTTATGATTCCATTTATTTTACATACCTCAAAATGAAGCATGAAAATAGCTAAATATTTTAAGCTAACCAGTGAACAATTCCCAAATATCTGAAAACATCTGTAACTTCGTCACCCACACACAAGAGATTCCAAATTTCTAAGTAAGAAAATTAGGTTTAAAATTATTCTATTTTCAGAGAAATTATGTCTTGGTGGAGATAATTTGGCATTCACAAAAAAAAAATTGCTCCCTTGAGTGACTCTTGGAAAGGCTAGCAAAAGAGTTGTTCTTCTCCTCACCCTCCAAATGAATAAATAAATTGCACAGATATTTAAAATATATATTAAAAAAATAATAATAAAAAGGTCAAAATTGGTTGAAGTTTGGTCAAGCATAAATACCATCTATGATAAGCAGACCCTGGAGAGTGGGTACCACTGACCTTTTGCCACACAAGAGTCAATACATGGCATGTAAAGCCAAGAGAGATATTAGAAAAGTCTCCAAGCATGAAAAAGTATGTGTACACTAATCAGCCTGCCTGTTTGCTCACATTTGTTTATTATTTCCACTGATCTCTCCACCACAGGTGGAGGGGAAATCCCTGGTGTTGCTAATAATTTAGTTCATGCACTGAAAAAGTCAATCTAGATCAGGGCAGCAAAGATTAATGGAGTCTTTGCTGTGGAAGTTTTGCTTCTCTTCATAGGATGTATTGGAAATATTCTCAACAGTGGCTTCACACAGATAAAAATTATTCCTATTATCTCAAGCAGAGGTGACAAAAAGAAAGTAATTCCCTATTTGATTCACACACATGATAAAAGAAATAAAAGCCTACAAAACCTCTTTCTTTGCCAATTATGAATACTTACAAAGTGGATTTTTTATTTTTTAAATGAGAGAAAAATGTTTCTTCTCTTGTGGCTCCTTTGGGAATTTTCTTATTTCTGTCTTCCCACGAAAGAGTACACTGGAAGGTCACTGGAAAACCAGAGGATCTGTGTTCTCTGAGCAGGCAGAAAAGGTCAAAGCAGTATGTAAATGCCTACCCTGATGGACTCTGGGCAGTAATAAGGAGCCCATAAGAAGGCCTATAAATATCCAGCATATTTGCCCTTTCTTGGCATATTTCCTGGAATAAGGGGTTGAAAGTACTCCCAGAGACTTGATAGGGAGGAATACACCAGAGCAGCAAGACCTGCTGCTCCCCTTCCTTTGCATTGTGTGCAGAATTATCCTTCCATTTCCACAGCCTCCTGAAGACTGTTTCCATGCTGTGACCACGTAGCTGGGGTCCAATGACTCCAGCCAACCCTGGTGTTCATCAGGCTCCTTGGCACAACCTGGCCTTCCAACACCAAGCTTCATCTTCCCATAATACTGCAGATTTCACTTTCTCCAAGAAACTGCTACACCCACTTGCTGAGGCCCAGCGCTACCCAGGGATGGCTTCACATCACATTTGGTGACTCAAAAGTCCAGGGGATCTCTGGGACTACAGAAGGATAGAGTAGGCTGCATGCTGGGTTTGTAAGGAAACGTAGGAGGAAACAAGACCATTACATACGAGTAAAGTGCAAATAGCAAGATAACTCCAAACAAACCTGAACACCTGTCCTGAACCAAATAGACTTGAAACTGGTGATACGCACTGCATTCTGGTGCCACAGCAAATGTGTCCTCATGCAGAGAGCTCACCTTATTCCCAGAGAGTACTTGACCCCCAAATCAAGAGCATTGATACTGAAACTCAGTGATCTGATGCGCTTTGTCATAACTAATGTCACACCTGCAGGGGACATGATTTGAAAAGCATAGCTCTGCTATATGCCCTGAGATGATCAACAGAACTTGAGGGAAAAAAAAATATTTTTTCCACAGTATAAGAAATAAATACAAGAGCTTTCTTCAGGAAGAAAGAGGCTGATGCTATTGTTCAGAGAGATGAAACTGAAGACTTGAGAGAGGCAACAAGGAAGGAATCTATTATTTTGTACGATCCCAATGAATGCTAAAAAAAAAAAAAAAAAAAAAGAGAGAAAAAAACATTTGCTCAAACAGTTTATTCAGTACCAACACACTGGGATTCAGAGGGTCTGTTCTGATCTTCCTGAAACGCAGGAGATTGTAGCCATTCGTGTAAATGAAGAGAAGCTTGGAATCTAATAGTCTAATACCCTCATCTTTAATGGTACCATGAGTCAACAACAGCTACAGTGTTCCCTTCTATGGACTACATCTGGCTTACACCACCCACACTGTGGATGCTACCAGTTAGAAAGAAGGAAGGTACAACAGAAGACTGTTTCAGTTTGAATCAAGCTTGTCAGTGTTAAATAGGAAATCTGGGTCTGGGGTGGATTCTCAGGATAGCCATCTGGAGCACACATCTGGAGAGAAGTTAAGCAGTGGCTGCATGCCACTGTAATCATTCCTCCCTCAAGTACTGCAAATGGAGCATCAAAGCAGAAAGCAGGTGGTTCTTCCAGGAGGTAAATGAACCACAGAGAAGGGTCAGACAGTGTGACACACACCTGATGAGGGTTTTTTCTTTTTTTCCTGCTCATAAAATTTGTCAGAACAAATTACCCATTGGATGTTATACCAGGTTACTACATGTCCGACATCTCCATACTTGTTGCTTTGCAGAAAGTAGGAATTCAGTGAAAAGTTTCCACAGACAGGCATTAACTTTAACATTATGAACCAGCATTTAGGTTTTCACATACTTTCACATAGACAGTTCATCTCATGCTATGGACTGAACGGGGGACATGAAATCTAGGAACTTGTGAGATCTCTCAGGAATTTCACAAGTTCTCATTCTGCAACAGTGTAATCCTAAAATTCCTGATATTAAAGGAAGACACTTGCATGGATTGCACATGATGCGAGTTAAATTTTTACTCTGATCCTCAGAGTAACGGCCTCAGTAAGGAAGCAAACTGCTGTGGTTGAGGCAGTCTGGTCAAAACATGGGCCAGAGAAATTAGAACTAAGGGACTCCCCCTCCCCCCGGAAAAATGACAGTTTTGTCAAAGATAAAGCATTTTCTCTGACAAGATTTCTTTCTTTTATTCTCTCCAAAAAAAAAAAAAAAAAAAAAAAAGCTGATAATGTAAAATTAAACATTTTCTCCAGAATTTGCAGATGGAGCCTCAGTACTTGAGATCACTCATAGATCACAGAATCACAGAACTGTAGGTCTCAATGTCTGAACTCCAGCTACAACCCCCTGTGGCCTGATAAATTGCATTTGTCCCAGGCCTTCTCAGAAAAAGGTGACATTCCTGCCTTGCCAAGCAAGCCCAAGGGAAAGGCTCCTTTTCTCATCTCCTGCCCCAGAAGAAGAAACAGTGAGTCTTTTTCAAATCTTGGTTTTGCTCATGGGCCCTGATCCAAGGGAAGAAGAAAGACCAATATTACTATTTAGGAGCTACGAGAAGATTGAATTGGTCTGGAATTCATCCTCATATGAGCAATGACTTGAAAAACCAGTGCTCTGAAGATTTTGACAGGTTGGTGACCTTTCAGCTTATGCTGTAAGAGATTACAGCCTGGGGAGCTGGCTCCTCAGATGAGCTCCTGTCCATATTTTGTACTGAAATAAACAGAAGCTTTAACTACTCTGCTGGCCCAACATTTACAGAAACTGCTACTGGACATGGACAGAATATATAAACCAAAGTGGCAGGCAGAAGCTCTGAATTTTTAATGGAAACACTCCCTCGGAAGCACACAGGGATCAGAAATATGTGGTCCGTAGCCACAGAAGTTTTTTGCAGTAGATATTAAAAATGCAATAGTAGGAGTCTGGGGATTGGCAATGAGATAGGAAGTTTCTTCCTTATCCTGGCCCAAGAGCGTTCAGAAAGTTGTTGCCATTTCATGCTTGATGCAATGAAGGTAGCGCCTTCATGCGTTTGTCAGTCTCCACACAACTTTGGAAATAAAACCAGTGCTTTAGGTTGACCTTACAATAATTACAGTAACAGGGGTCATCTTTCCCTTTTAGCCTGTTATCAATACCTGTGTATTTTTGGAGGCTTGTTCTCATAGCCTGCTGTGCCAGCCATTGTTTTTCTTAGAGAACTTATTGTCCAGCAAATAAAATTAACACCAGAAGAGAAACAAGAGGAAATAATGGCAGCTCAAACCTGTCTCACCTGTGGTAGCATATGCACTACTAGAACCAGACGTGGGTAAATCCATCTCATACTGAGCCATTTTCATCAACCCAGGTTAAATATAATGCAGCGACTGGGTTTTCGGGGCTTTGAATTTGGGTTTTCTTTTCATTCCCTCCTATTTCTTTAAATGAACTGAAAATATTATTCTGAAAATGTTTCTGAGATCTGAAATCTAAATAGGATCAAGAGCCTTCTGTCTGCACCACAACACGCTGAGCCCACACGAACACCAAATAATGAAAGAAGCAGGCACTACCAGACACTGGCTGCCCAATGCCACCAGAGAGGGCCTGGCCAAGCACCTGCAGGAGCCAGCAGAGAGGGGAAATGGTTCCTGCTGCAGAACATCCTTGGCCTTAAATTAAAATTCTTCTTTTCAAACTTTCTCCTGCTCTTTCAACAGATGACAGTAGCAGAGGGACATGCACAATTACTGGACAGAGGTCACTCAGCCTCTAAACTACCAGCCTTTTCAGGTAGCAATGCCTTCTGATGCTTCCAGGAGTTGAGAATGACTGCAACTCCCACACTCGAGTAATCACACATCTGGGTATGTGATTTCTCACCTGACACATCCATTTCTGTGTGGCATCTTTTGTTCTGATTAGATTGATAAATTCCAGTTACATCACTGCACAATTGTTTCTACAGCACACACAGAACAGCCAATGCTTCTTGGTCGCATCCCACTAATTACATGTATTTTAGCTGCCATCTGTTCTTGCATTTTTGTGATTGTTCCTGAGCAGGACATAAGATCATTAAACTCGTATCTCATTTGGGTTACCAGAACTGTGTTGAAAATCCATGTGCTTCTGGAAGCTGTATGAATAGGAGATGAGTTTCAGAGAAACTCTGGTCTTGCAATATTTACGCAAGGTTGTGCAAAGAACCAAATTCAGTTCTCAGTTCTGAGAACTAAATTCAACTCTCCAGAGTCTTTTCCTTCCAGCCACTAAATCAACTTCCCTTTTCCTGAAATTCTCCCCTTTCAAAAGGAATTCCCTATGGCATTGCTACAACACATAAAACATCCTAACAAACACTATCAATTTAATTCATATTAATGGTAATGAAAGTTAAATAATAGATGTTGCCCACAGTGTTTGCACATTGGTAAATTCTGCTGCATTGCTAGGGGAAAAAAAAAAAAATGCATTTATTATGCAGAAGAGATGGGCAATTACCTCTTTAAAATAAAAGCTTCTCTGGAGACCAAGTTTTTTGTTGACATGTATCTAGCATGATTCTCCAGAGCAGAATATTAACCATACCAGAACATAGGCTGCTCATACCCAGTCAGGTGCCTGTGAGAGCCCCGTGGGCTCAGAGCAGTGGTTGATATCTCTCTCAGATCCACCAACAACTCATTGGGAACAGACCTGGGACAGACCTACGGATGGCAGCCACCTTCCCCTGCAAGCAACATGACCAGATTTTGTCCTATCTCTGTGCTTTATGGTACCTCTTACTGCATGCTATACAAATAGGCCAGAGAAAGCTGGTACAAAGCATCCCCTGCCCTGTGCTGAGCAGATGTCAGGACTGGCAGCTGCATGCCCAGCATCACCCCACGTGTCCGTGGTGCTGGGATGCACTGGGGAAGGCCAAAAATAGCATGGCAGTGCTAACACTAACACCTTGGTCCACAATGCACCTTGAAACCCAGTGACATAGCCTAGACAACAAGTATTTTTTGTATTTGAGAGAGGAGCCAGCCTTTAGGAGGGACACCCTGATGTGGTGCTTCCCTCCAGCATCAGCCCTGCAGCAGAAAGCAAAGCTTTAGGGGGCTGCAAGGCAGCTGCTGTCTTAAGAGCCAATCAAGGCTGTGTCCTTGTACAAAGAAAAGCAAAGCACAGGTAGCAGAAAGAAAAATCCCATCAGGGCAAGCCTTCCCATGTTACAAGTCTTCTGCCTCTTGCTTGCTCTGGGATTCTGGGCATTTGCAGCTGGCTACCTGGGCAGAGGCAGCATTAAGACTGTGGAGCTGCACAGCTCAACTCCCACATCCCAGAGAGCAGCTGCTGAGTAAAGCACCAGCACCAATTCATCACTACAGAGTTGCTCAAATCCTCCCCTGTCCGCTGCCAGCTGGAGCCAAGCATTCCGGGTAAAATGCCAGCAATCGAAAGGTTAATAGCAACGGGACTGCAATTCAAGCTTTCCGAGATAAATGAAGGCAAAGTGCAAGGCAAAGAGGGGGAGAGGATCCTGTAGTGATTTCATGGCAGTCTTTTCCTTCCATCATCATCATCTGAAAAGCACGCTTATCGAATTCGCTCTCCAGCAGGCCCATCAGAGAGAGAGCAGAAGACAAAACGTTTCCAAAGCTGTGAGTTACTGCAAGTGGCAGCATGTCTATTGCCGCAACACAGCAGCAGCCCCAAATACATCCTTAGCTGAGCCTCGCACCACTGAATTGGCTTTGCTGGAAAAAAAAAATAGCAACTTACTGCATGCTAGAGACTAAATACATCATCTCAGTGCCAGATATGGGGAAACATACTCCCGTGGGCTCAATCCAGATTTAAATGACTGCAGAGGCATGTTTTACTGCTCCAGTCTGACTGAAGACTCCCAGATCCTGGTGCTGATCTTGGTGCTTCCCAAACTTAACAGTGATACTAGCTACACTGAACAATGCAAATATCAGGAATGGCTGAAGGACTTGCTAATTGGAACATTTTAATATAAACTCAATGGGCAGTTTAAAACCCATCAAAAAAAAAAAAAAAAAAAAAAAACAACAACAACAAAAAAACACTCAATAGCTGATGTACAAGGTATTGTTTTTTATTCCCATTTTCATGTATTGCTTCACAGCTGATGTTCACACTCATTTCAAACATTTTTTATTTTGATAAATTCCCGTAACTGAGCTGAGCAGTCAAAACTGGCATTGAAGAATAAGAGAAACAGGAGAAAAATGCAATGCCAAAAAGAAGGATTATGTTTTTAATATAATACTTGTAAAATTCAGAAAGTTCTTAGCATGTGTATTTTTCTGGAAAAGATTTTATTGAAATTTAGCACATAATGAAGATTTGTTTCAGTTATGAAAGAATAAAGCTAGAAAGAAAGTATTTAGACCCCCTGTCAGTCCAGATCTTACTGCCTGAGCTGCAATTCAACAAAATATTTAAGAGAAAAATGTGAAACATGTAACAAGTCCTACTAATTTCAGAACCTTTTTTTTTTTTTTAATGCCTTCAGACCTTATTTTATGTGTTTCTAATTTCTAAAAGTAACAGCAGATTTTTGCTGGATGTGGATTAAAAAAACAGCCTTGCAGAGAAGTTATGCAAGCATATCTTACTGTCCAGATACTTATTAAGGATGTTGTTCTTAGGATGCATCTGGCAAATGTTTTAAGAAATAAACATATAAAACATTTTTTCTTGTAAGTAATGATATATTTCAATACTAAATGAAGTATTTTAGGTACTAGAAATCATCTGTGTTGCTTCACTGATTTCAAAACCAGTCCTGCACTCTGTATCCTGTAAAAAAATATTTCTTTCTGCAGTCCCTGCCAAAGATTTATATAGCATGTTTCTCATTTTCCTGCTACAAACAAATTCTGAAATTGAATTTATTTTAAAAACATACTTCTTGTTTCTAACAGGGAAGCTGAGGTAACATCAGAATGGTATTTTGGAATAGAAGCACTTCTTAAGACAAAAGGATAGGAACAAAAAGAGCAGTGAGTTTACGAAGACTTATGCACAGTTCAGACAAGTGATATTGCATACCACAAGCCAACCAAAGGGCTTTTTTGCCTCTCTTCCTGACATTTCTGTAAAAAAAAAAAAAAAAAAAAAAAAAAAAAAAATCTACACCACTTCACAAGCATCCATTTACGTTATTTATAATAGCAACTTGCAACCACAAATGAGGACACATAATTCACTTCTATTTCAATTCATTAAGAGGGGTTTTATACCTCTGAGCAGTAAATAGAAAATATAAGAGCTTTTTATTTTTTTTTTTTTGTATGGTGAGCTAACAGGTGTTGAAACTTTCTGGAAGTCTAAATAATTGAGTTGTTTTTTTTTTTTAGGGTGGATTTAATGCATCAGGAAAACATGATTTACATATAAAAAAGAATTGGAAAAGAATGAATGCACTAAACACATCAAGTCTACTTAATCGTGCCTCAACAAGCCAATTCTGGAAAACAAAACAAAACAAAAAAACTGATATATCTTCCTGTGCCACCCAAAGATTTTAAGAAGTCACATAATCCCTAGACACCTGTGAATATTGTCAAAGCTTTTAGTACAGTGGAAATTTATTTTCCTTTTAAAGCCAGAAAATGAAGCAGGTCACAAAATTGGTTTCACAATATGATCTAAAGACAGGAGAAGAGAAGCTCGAGTGACCCTAGTTCTGACCGTGTTTGCTCTGTGGCTTTGTGCAAACCTTGCACTGCCTCCCTTGTGGTATCTGCAAAACAGTGCCTGTCTGCATAGTGCTCTGGTGTTGCCATGGGCTCTGAGCTGATTTAGGTGGCACATAATGACAGCACATACCAGAAGTAAGGACAGCACACAACAGAAATAAAGCCAGACATCTTCAGGAGTTAGTTGTGCTTGGCTTTTGGGATGCTGCTTAAACTCCAAATCAAAGCAAAGCAGTCCCAGCACCTCCCCAACCACAAAAAACAAGATTTCTGCAAGAAATTACCACCTCTGCTTGAAGTCAGAGAGATGTGGGAGCTCAGGATTGGGCTGGGTCAGAGACCCACCTTTGATAAAGTGAATACTTTCAAAATTCATTTGATCGGTGACCCCACTCTCTGAAAATACTTTGGTGTTAAGTGCTGACCCTATATCCTGCAAACAGCTCCCATTAGCATCAACAGACTCCAGCTTACAGAAGTATAACTACAACGAGCACTGGTCTTTTATCTTCAAATAGACTTAACATTTGACAGTCCAGGCGCTGAGAAAATCTATCCAGATACAAACTGCCTAATTCCATCTACTTCAGACTTCTGTCTACTTTTAGGAAGGGTCAGGAACCAAAACATTACATCTGAGAAACAAAATCAATTATTAATTCCCTGGTATCTCTTATTACCTAAAAACAGAGAATACATAGTGTCAGAGACCACATCAGGAAGAGCAAGTCAGACAAACCAAGTGATGCACAGATGCTGTCACATCACTGCTATCCACAGGGGAGTGGCTTTTCAAAGGGACTCCTAGGAAAGCTGCCCTTCAGAAGCACAGCGGCTTTCCCCTTGAGAACATCTGAGGAAAGTACTGATGGAGACAGTGGAAGCACTGCCCTGTTACACATAAATAGGCCAGAAGTGCTCACCCAAAGGGCTGGATCACATTTCTACCTGGCCTTAGCATTTAGGGCAACCACCTAAATTCTCTGTGCCTTGATTTACCCATTATGTTGGTTATAACACTGTATTATGTTGGCTATAGCACTGTAGCAAAGACAGGCACGGCTCCAGCAGTCTACTCCCAAGCCCAGTCCATCACAAGACTCTTCTGATCTCAATGCAAAAGGACTCGTGCCTACATGAGTTGTTAGAAACCAAGCAAAGAAAACATTCACAGCACTGCTACAGCTCTGAGGATCTCTATGCCAAAGAAGAAAAGTTCACTCATTTCCGAGCCATTTGTATGCAGATGTTTTATGCTGATTTACTTTTCAAAATGCAGATCTTGAATTCAGCATTCTTATTGCAGGGGAAGCATAAAGCAATTGCAGAAAGAGGGAATGCAGATGACCACAGCAATACAATTACATTGCAAGACAAGATCAGAGGAAATGCATATGGTACTGCAGTATTAGCACAGCATTGACTCCTGAAATCCAGTTCCCAGCAAGAAACGTTGGTAGCTTTAAGTACTGAAGGAGTCAAAATTCATTGCCCTTCATATTTCTCTTTTTGGACTTATTTTCCAGCACATTAAAGGAAGGAGTGTGAAGATGTTACACTTCATTTAAAGCATCCTTGATCTTTACTTCACTGTTTGCGTTGTTTGTTCTGAAAGCTGTTCTGGTTTCCCAAGGTTGGTACAACACCTGGGAGAAAACAGCAAAAGGCAGGGAAAGGACTAAAGGCTTTACGCTGATATCCAGGGTAGGCTCTCCTCTCCTCAACATGAGCTGCAGTTACAATATACAATCCAGTTTATTCTCAGGAGGGGTAACCCAGACTTCTGTGATTAAGCCAGAAATAGGTTTAGATTCCTGTAAGCTTACAGCCTAGGCCAGTGGCAGACAAAGAGCACCCAAACAAAGTGGCACCCAAACCCTTTTCTGTGGACTACCTGCTTTGGAAACACAAACTACTGAAAACCCACAGAGCATTGAAACGCTATTACACTTTTTGCTAAAGGTCTAGAATGACTCCAAGAGCCTGTGCATAGACCAGAAAATCAGGAGGTTAAAGTCACAGTATTTTGTATGCTTCTTTTTTCCCCCATAAAACAGAGTACATGCAATGCTCTTTTTATTCCATGTGGTTTGAATCTTCAGGACCACAGCGTAATGCTCTGCTCTTTAAATTATTTTTGTTTGGTTTGTGGTTTTGTTTTTTCCTCTTTGCAAAGGAACATTCTAATATAGTCACAGGACTTCCATAAACATCACCACATACCCCAGGACATTTGATAAAATCACAAGTGTTAGCAACTGTGATTACAGATCATTCCATCCTGCCTCAGGATTTTTATTTCCTTTTGCCTTTCATCCATCAGACGTCAACTATATTAGGTATCACACACGTACCACAGCTATTAAATCAATCCATAAGCCTATTCTCAAAGAGACTACACTGAATTCTTTAAGAGGAAGAATCAGGGAGCGTAACACTTTGTGCAGTACCAAAATTTCCTGCTGTCGTCAAACCTCTCCTCTCCGCACAGACTTGTCTACAGGTTATCTTTGCACAGAGCAGCTCATGGGGATGGGAAGGATTGCAAAACTGGTACAGGCTCTATGCTTCTGTGCTCTCCTAATCCTATCGTGGGTGACTAGCACCAGTTCTTTTGGGATGACCACTGAAATCCGAAGGCTGCTCTCTAATTTGTTCTGCAAAAGCCCAAAGCTGCAGCCAAGGATTAGCCTTGTATTAGCTGTACTGTTTGTTACTTTTTCTTTTTTTTTTTTCCCCCTCCTTTCACCATATCTACTTTTCCAGTTTCATTTTTAGGAGGGAAAAAATAATATTCACAGAAACTAATATTTAATTCTGACGCTGGGGAGACACTTGGGGTGACTTACACCATCATTTGGGCCAAATTACATCTGCAATGCAGGTAACAACAGTTGTACCATCTGGCCCATAGTATGCACACTAGCATACAAACATCGATATAATCAAAAATAATTATAAGCTGTAGTTTTCAAAGCCAACTAGCAGTGCCTGGAAATACACAATGAATTGAATTCCTGGATTCCTCTCTACAGCACAGGTTTCCTGGGACATGAATTCCCAGAGGAATCATGAATTAAAAAAAAAAAAAAAAAAAAGAGGTCAGCCAAATCCCTGTCTCTCACACTTAAGGTATTTGTATACACTAATAAGATCCCCTCTCAATCTTCTTTTCTTAAGGCTGAACAGACCCAGGTCTCTCAGCCTTTCCTCAAAGGAAATATGCTCCAGGCCCTGTATCATCTTCACAGCCCTCTGCTGGACTCTTTGCAGGAGATCCCTGACTTTTTTTATGCTAGGGAGCCCAGAACTGTCACAGTACTCCAGGTGAGGCCTGACCAGGCCAGAGCAGAGGGGGAGGATCACCTCCCTTGGCCTGCTGGCCACGCTCCTTTTAATGCAGGCCAGGAGCCCATTGGCCTTCTTGGCCACCAGGGCACACTGGGAATGACAGCTCGCCCCAAAGCTGCCCAGCTACAGCCTGGCAGATTACACCATGCATGCCGCCTCCTGATTTGAGAGAGCCCTTCCTGCTCCACTGGTCTCTGCTTGTTAATAGGACGACCTTGGACCTGCCTCCGCCTCTCACAGAAACCAGGAGGGGCTGGCTGCACCCCACTGCTAGGCAAACAGCAGCCCCAGCCCCAGTTTATACTGGGACAAGGAGTATGGATCTGCCAGGCTGCCAGCTTTTCTGTTTGATGTAACTGGCAGAGCAGAAGTCCTACAAATAAGGCTAAGTCATGAGTAGTTTCCTAGTGATTTACTGGAAAATCCATGAGCCAAGTTCATCCATGTGGAAGAGGGAAAAAAAGGCACCTATTGACTCAATTATATATTGGCACACTGGTGCCAAAGCACCAAACTTTCCCTCTACCAGCCTGAGAAAAGGCTGTTGTGAAATACCAGCTGCTGCACAAGCTTTCTCCTCCCAACCTTTCTCTAGTCTGGAGTATGCTGCACACAGCCAGGAAGGATGAAGCCATGAACTTGAAATAAAAACATGTTTTTAAGATGCACCTTCTACTTTTTGTTTTCAAAACCATGTTTCTTCTCCAGTTTTATCGGCAGAAGCTGAAAATAGAGGCAGGATGAGCAGAGCAAAGAAGAAATGAATTGAAATCTTGCCAAGTCCCAGAGAATAGGCCCAACTCTGGGTTCAACTGTTAGAAGTATCTAGAGGCCCAAATTTCTGACTGCCTCATACCCAGTTGAGCAAGAGATGTAAACATATGCCCCAGTGCCAAGTGGATGTGAAGTGCTGCCAAATCAGATGCAGAGGAACATTTTGAGCCTGCCTGGCATTGGTGTGAATGATAAATCAAGGTGCAAAACAGTGTAAAATTCAGGCTTTAAGAGCTTTCTTTAGATGCACGAAGAATTCACTAAAAGGAAAAATGTTTAGAACTTTAAGCACAGAGCTCTTGGGAATGTAGTTGTTTTGTCTATAGAAGAACAGAGCTGTCAGAAGCTAATATGTTTTCAATTTGTGAAATCTGTGCTATTGGAGCAATCCTCACCGGGTACCTTTTATTTACTTCTTTCTTGGCAAAGTCCAATTACTGAGATGCTCCATGAGTGATGCTCCTAGCCATCCCAGGTGACAGCCAGCTCTGCTGGTGAAAACAGCAGCTTTTGGGGCTTTTGTGGATGGATCCATTTCATCCTTCTATGCTTGTCCAAAAAGAAAGGAAGGAAGAGAAGCACTAACTGTCCTGGGAGAAATCATGCTTAAGTAAGCTTTCTACATAGAAAAACTGCAGCAGAGCTACTATCTAGACACACTTCCTTAACAACACAGCTACAATGTTGAGATCGTTCACGTGTCCCAGGATCCCAGGATAGCTCGTGCTCTGATGCAGTCTCTGACATTTTCCAGGAGATTCCTGCTCCTTCCCTTTCTCCTCCCTCTGTTTTCTACTGCAGCAGAGAAGATTGACAGAGAAAGGGAGACCTGGCTCACTTGAAGTTGCACAGAACAGCAGTGATTTGGCACTGAGAAGCGCAGCAACTCCTTGCCCCTTGTGCCCATCAGGCTACATTGGCATTAACAGCTCCATTTTGCAATTTACGTTGCTTAGAAAAATTACTCTGAACTGACTCTTCCTTCCTTCCTCCCAGCACCGTGTTTTGTTCACAGCTCATCCTGCAGCAGCAACACACGTTGTTCACAGCCACTGAACAGAAACTTCTACTGCCACAGCTCCTCTGACCTCAGGGAGCTCACGTCAGCTGTGTGTCTGCACACCATTTAACATGGGGATTGTGAGCATAGAGCATTAGTACAGGGTGACCCAGCTCACTTCCCTGAGCTCTCCGTGGTCTTGGCTCTTTGTCAAAAAGATGCACAGGGTCATGCTCAGTGCATCACCTAGATGGGGGGAAACTGAGAGCTACTGCCCTACTGAAACGCTAGGGGAAGAGGCTCTGGGGCTGGCACCCTTCTCTTTCATGCTGTGGGTCTGCAGCCTTTTTCCTCCCCAAACTGAGTGCCCATGCAAGTCTCGCAGAACAGCAGGACAGGGAAGAGCTGGCTGAGCATCACTTTGTCCTTCTGGCTTGGCAGGCCTGGAAACCTTCTCTACAGGGGAGGTTCATTGCTTTGAGCAGATGCGAGGGGATCCCAGAGCACAAGAGAAAGCAATCCTCAGCCAGAGCAGATGCTAAGGGCGTCTCCTCTTCATTTGAGGAAGAAAGGCTCTGTTGAGAGTGTTTGATGAAACTTGTGGTTTAAAGCATCTATTGTCTACTAGCCACAGCTGCTCTGGCCCAAGGATCAATCAGCCAAAAAGTTCCCTCTCTCCCTGACAAGAGGAAGTACAAGCAAAGGGGAGCATTTGGTCTTCAGCTCATAATCCTTTCCTACCTGCTCCAGGTCCCTCTTTCTAGAGGTAGTTATCTTTATCACTTCCCTCTAGTCAAAGCCATGTTAAAAATGCACACACATGCGACATCTGGTCTTTTCTCCTGAGCATTTATGCTTCAGAAAGGTGTTTTTAGAGAAACCACAACATTGGCTTTATTCCCAGCTATCAGTCTTTTATCCCCTTTTTACTTTCAACAACCCTGCCACATATACAGGTTTTTTTGATCTCTAGATGCAAGGAGAGCTGCATACTAACAGGGACCAGCAAGAAACAAGGGTGAAAGAAAAATAAATAAATACTCCTGGAAGGAAAGAGATATTATAAACTTCAGTATCCTTTAGAGGTTTAAAAGTGGACTGTGACTGAGCCCAAATATTTGAGTTTTATAGACAGCGTGGTGTATCAAAGACTACTTCTCAGCCACATTCATATGAATCCATTTCTGTGACAGCAGCTCCCTCAGAAAGGGTCTCCCCACAAAGCTCTCAGAAACCTCAAACCTGAAGCCAAGAAATACCTTGTGGATGCGTCTAACCCACCTTCCACCGCCCTCCCTGCTCTCCAGAGCACTGCCAGGTTTCTCCCCCCACTGTCGTGTCCCTTTCTCAGCTCCTTTAGTGATAAGGATCCTGGTTTTCCCTGGTGAAGGGGCAAGGGAAATGAAATAGTGCAGCCCTGATCTTGTCCCCTTTAATACCTATGCACATATAACTCATTTGCATTAAACTCCCATAGAGTTGCAATAACTCTTACTTACCTGTTTGATGAAAACGTGACACCATTTTAGATACTGTTTGAGGCAAGTGAAATTTAAATCCATAAAGACAAACATTTACACTGAAACTCCTCTTCTGAGAGCTATCTCCTCCTGTCTTAAGGGCTGAGGAGGTAGCATGTCATCTATAAATGTATGGGAAGGGAGTCAATATGACTGAAATTGTGAATACAAAGCACATCTCACAGCTGATTAGACTTTATTTCAAGGTACTATCTCAGGCTAGCTTTTGTTGTGGCATGCATTCAGAGTTAGCAGCTTATTTTGGAGATGATTCCACTGACAGAAAACATGGAAACTAAGGTCTGAACAACAGATTGCATCTTCAATTCTAAAAGATATCTAAATATTTAAACATATTTTAAATGCATCTCTTTCATTCCAGTGAGCCTGGTAAGGATAGGAGAGTAGAGTAACAGCCCTGAAATTCTTTACCAGAGTTTGCAACAAGCTCAGCCGGAGCACCAGCAATTCAAACTTCATCAACTCGAAATGCCAGTGTGATTACAACTGCTCCAGGGCAGTCACCCACTGCATAAGGGTGGTGGACCAGAGATCACACAGCATTGTACAGCTCCTGACTCCCACTCACCTTCACCATTAAAGGCAGCCAGTGCTGCTTCTATTTGAACTGCATTTAGAAATCCTAAATTGCTGCCCGGCTTATGCTAACAGCACAAGCATTACTAGTTTGATTATCACCTGCTACCTGGAGCCAGACCCAAGCCGAATAGCTCCCTTAATATAAGGAACCAAACAGCTGGAGGGAGTGTCACCCGCTGACCAGGGCTGGATCAGAGATGCTGAAGCACATTCCAGCATCAGACACAAGCCACCTCTGAGTTTCAACCCTCTTTTCATACTCTCACCATTACACATACAGGAATCCGTTTATCTGGGAAAAATTTTAGGGTTTCTTTTGAACCCATAATTAGTTCATTCTTCTTAACAGCATTTAGTGGAAGAGAGACAGTAATTTACTTCTACAATACAGAAGTATTATTAAGCATTTTTAATATTTAAATGTTTTTATATTTTTGTTGCACAGGTTGATGGGAAAGCCATTAACAATTCTGCATACACCTTATTAGAAAGGCTGCCCACATCCCAGCTCAGACAGAGCGTAGCCTGATAAAAAGGCTTAATACATAAATACTTGTTTGTGTTTGGAAAGCTCCTGGAGCTTAGCCAAACGTTCAGTGTGCTGAGGAAATACAGAGAGACAAGGGCCTACTTTTAAAGCGATGCTTGTCTGCAGCTCTGTATTATCCTGAGTGACATTTTGTCCAAGTACAGTAATAACACACGTCCTTGCCTGCCACTGAAAGCAAAAGCCAGATTTTAATACCCGACGGAAATGTTCTTGCTTTTGGGAGCATCCAGACCTGGGAAAAAAAAAAAAATCTGCTTATAAAAATTCTGATTTCTTCACATCTAAACAAGCCAGCTTCCAACAACAAAAGCGTCTCAGATACTGCATGTAATCTCCTAGCTGCTGCCTCACCAGTCTTTTAGTAACACCTATAACTTATACAGAGATGTTTCACTGTAGATTTGAAGGAGGCTGAGCACCTATTGATCCAAGTCACAAAGAGGGAACCTGGAAGCAGGGAGCAGGGCTGTGGCTGCTCCCCAGCCTGTGCAGCAGGGCAGGACCAAGAGCCCCAGCCTGCTGACTCCCAGGACACCAACACATGGGGTGACAACTGAACCACCTGCAGGGAGACTGCTGATTCCCACTGTAAGAAAGTTATCCTAAAAACATGCTTACGCCTGCATGAGTAGTTGTGCGAGAAAGGCAAGACTGTGGTAAACACCCCCTGCAAAGAGCATCCTTCAATAGCATGGATAAAATTGCTGCCTTCATTGCTACAGAGTGCTCCCTTTGAAGTCCACAGCGCTGCTTGATGGATCTGATCCTGAGCTGCTCCAGACAGGCCATTAACACACCCTCATTTCCTTAAGGGCTCTCTGGAGCATGGCAGGAGAGCAGCTCGGGGAGAGCAGGAGGTCTGTAAAGCCAGGAGTGGGAAGGCCGTGAGAGGGCAACTCTTCATATCTGAATAAGTGGGAGTAAGGGATGGAATCTGATGAAACCATCAGGCAGCACATCTAACACAAATTAAATAAAGTGCTTTTTTACACAGCTAATTTATGGAACTCCTTGACACAAGTTATTGCAGAAGACAAAGGATTTTAAGAGGGACTAGACAAAGTCATGAGGACTTAGTATCTAAGGGTCTGGATGCCAGTGCTGGCTTGAACACCTCTAAACCAGCAGCTGCCAAAAACTGGAAAGGTTTATCTGAGGTAGACTCAACATCTATTTATTTTTCAAACATTTTTCTATACATCTGCCACTAGACTTGAGCAGGCAATGGCTACTTCCACATCATCCCTAGCAGTGAGCCAGGCCAGAGGACAGCATAAAGCTGAGCTGCTGCAGATCATGGGACTCAGCCCCTTCACATACAGCATTTGTCTCCAGATGGCTGGGCCCCTGGCCTATTTTCTCCTAGATCACCACTGAAGAGCTTTGATTGCTTTTCAAAGAAAGAAACTTTAATTTTGCTTGCCCATTAATTTTCCTTCCTGTTTGTACATGCCCAAGGCTGGTCCTAGAATGGCTCGTAACATGACCAGCAGACAGGACAGAGCTGTCCTCCAGGGATTTTCATACAACTTCTTAGATTATCCTTATTAAGTGAAAGAAGATTTTTTAGAGGTATTTTTCTCTTCTCATTAAACCGTTTGTCACAAAAATTACTTGTCAGAAGTTTAATTTTCTGCAGAGTCCAGCTTTCATGTGTTTGCATTCACGAGACGAGGGACGGAACATGAGGAGGAAATTGGACCAAATTAACTTGCTCCCATGACAATCCACAATAACAACAAAAGTGGAAAATGGCAGAGAATTAAACTGTTCTTGACAAAAACTGTAATGACCTCCAAGAATGCCTCTAAAGTAACTGTCCAAGTAGCAGTTTCCAAGAGTAATTTCAAGGATATGCTAAGCAAACTCACCCTGCAGAATTTCATGCTACTGGTTAACAAGCCTGAGAAAAGAATGAATGAGAGGAAGAGGTAATCAATACTATAATTAGTAACACAGTAATATGAAACAGGATGATTTGGTTAAATAAGCACAGATAGATTGGATCAGGGAACACTCGAAAGTAAAGCAAAGGAGTTTTAATCTGATTTGCTTCTAGCACTGGGAAAGAAAACGCTTTAAAGAAGTTGTACAACAGGATGTCTTGCTTCATTTCAAACTCAAAATAATCATTGGGGGAAAAAAAGCAAAGTAAACTGATTTCAAATAGGATAGCCTTAATTAGTCAATCCCCAAATAGAGAGATAGCATTAATCAAAGTCAGGGCAGAATTAGAAAGAAAGGCCATTTGAGGCTGGGCCAATCCTCTGAACAAAAAGGACACCCAAAATAAAATTATTCCCACCAAGTAAAGAACAGAGGCTGCATGCTGCATTTTCCACTTTAAAGCTGATTGAGGTAGCCAGGGCTATGTTTTCCAGGGACTAATATAAAGGACAGAGAAAGAAAAGCCTTGTTATTGTCCTTGTAACAATGGCTCTGTCACTATCTAAATGCTCCTGTTCAGAATCAATATTTCTGAAAATGGAGTCAGTGTCCGTCACATTGAAGAAATTCAAGTAGTTGTCCCTCAATCATAAAAAGAAACCTAAAAACACTGTCTTCAGCATAACACTGTGTTCTGACACACCAGCCACAAGCTACACTGAGGTAACACAAAGACACCCCAGCCACATCAATGCACAACCAATTATGGTTCAGGGACAGTAAAATTTTAAGCTATTTCTTCACATAAAACAAAGTAGCAATACAGCATCATCATAATACACCTCCTTAATCTAGTTAGACTCTACAAGAAGGAAGTGATCAATCCTTGGAGGATTTCCACTAATATAAATAATAATATATCACCCAAGGCCTTAACACTGTTATTCTGGAGGAGGGGGAGGAGATTGAAAATTAATGCGACTTCTGACTCCAAATTTCAGTTCAAAACGGTTCAGTTCAAAATCACTCTGTATGGGATTCATTTGTCCAAAGTCAGATACCTACCATGTGCAATTTATATACGAAAATTCTTTTAGAGTCCATATACAAAGAGCTAGATAGATATTTCTGAAGGGAAATCCCTTTCATTCCAGGACTGATGGATAGACAAAAACAGCATCAGAGATTAATGCTGAAGATAAATCTCATTTCTCCATTAAAAAAAAAAAAAAAAAAAAAAAAAAAAAAAAAAAGGAAGCTAGCTCTGTGGCCAACATATAGATTTCTTCAAAATTTGTATAAACCATAAAAGCTAAGAAAGCTTCAGTATAATTTCACAAAAACATAGCATCAAGTTAGTCAAAGTCGCTCATTACACGAAGTGAACCAAATCTGTCTTTTAGAAAATATCCTCCAACATCACAAGAAGCCCAACATAGTGCATACAACACTATGAGCCAAACTTTGGTTTCCTTCTTTAGATACTTCTCAGCCCCCTACGTGAAGAATCACTCTTTTAGGAGTCAGTCCCTGGCACACAGTCACTCTCAAAGCTGTCTTTACCAAGTGAAAGCAGGGGGTGGATGACTGTGTTAGATATCTGCTTTTTCACTGGTCCTTTGATAAAGGTTAGCTTTGAGACAAAGAAACCTCTTGCTCTGAAGACACACAGGCAAGCAAAGGTCTGGAAGGCACTTGGATCTTGGTGTTAACATCCCAAGATAAACCCTTGGACCAAAACCAGGTCAGATCATACTGTAAAAAAGAGAGAGGCATAAAATGCAGTTAAGACTTGGAAATAGTTTAGTGTGTCTGTGGATGAGTTCACTATGGGTTTCTATACTCTTCCCAATTCAAAGCTGATTTTAGTAAGAGCACAAGGGAGAAAAGCCCTGTAATTTAAATAGACCTTTCTGACTGTCAGTTAGATTGATTACAGTTCTCTGCAAACAATACATTTTTAAATAGTTCTTTATAGGGTTTATTTTACTCCCAACATTTTCCCTAATATAAAAACCTCATAACAAATGCAATCACATTTCTATTCACTGCCTCTCCAAAGTCTTCCTCCCTTCCTTTTCTCTGGCCACCTGTTAGCTCTCCCTTCTCTAAATTTAACTCCCTTAGCTTTGTTTGGTAACCTTTTCCACATGCCCTCATTATCTGAATTCTGTTCCTGCTGTGGTAAAGCTGGGAGGGGTGTGTGGAGGGTGGATTTAGGTTGTTATTTTGGAAATGGGTGGGGGAGGAGATAATGAATCAGACCATCAGCAGATGTTTATTTATGGATGATGGTTTTTTTCTAACAAATCAAGGTCTCTACTAACTTTTACTGAGTTCAGAATAAAGATAACATTAGAATATATTAAAATATCCCTCAAGATGTGGCTCATTACTGGTTGTCTGTTAGTCTATCAAAAAGGTGATGATAATCCTTTACATCTGTGAAAGGTAAATATATACATATTGGAATTGTGACTTGCTTAACAGTTTGTTGGTGTTGATAGAAGTTACCATGGAGAAACTGCTGGGGTCTCATGGCTGCTCTGAATAGCAGGGAACAAACCTGTTCTTGTCTACCTGCTGCTGCTGCTTGCCCCCATCTCTCAGTCTGTGCCTGGCACATTGAGGGCCAGTTCTACTTCTACCTGTTGTGACACAGTATGTAGGAAATTGCCTCCTTGAGGATGAAAGTAACTCTTCTTGCTCTTTCATCTCACCTACTACAAAGATTGTTCACTGATCCTTGGCCAAGGGAGATCTGAGTCTCTCCACTAATTGGTGATGATACCCAGCCAGCCACCCACCCCACTGCTGGCACATGTATGGAAAATGTATTGTTCAAAGAGAAGAGAAAGAAAGGGGAGGGTGGGAATTCTGCAGAATGAAAAGGCAGAGAAAAAAGAAAGGTAGAGAACTGCTCTCCTCATCCTTCCTAGACATAACAATCCTTGCATTCGGATCTCAGGCCCTCTTTGAGTTATGCAGCTGCTCTAGGAAAAGCTTTTCTATGAGTTTGTCTCCACTTGTAAATTTTAGTAAATTCAATATGTAATCATACTTATATAATCATACTTGCTCATTATAAGAGCCATCTCAATGACTTCCCCTGGGATCAGAAGCCCTAAGTAGTTGGAAGAGACCAAAGAGTAAGCAGGATAAGAACAATGTTGTCTTGATTGCCTGGAGCTATTTTACCTCTAGGAGAGAGACTCAAAGAAGTAAGGATTCCATGGTTTTGGGTATCATGACCCCAACAGAAGTACTAATTGCATCCTTTCCTCATGTCAGATTTAGCATATGCCCAGCACACTCTTCCACAAATTCCTTTACTGCTCCTAGTAAATCTAACCTTGAGCTAGCACAACTTCAAGACCTCTGTGGAAACAGGCCAATGCACATAAAAGGCATACAGCTAACACAAAGTGAGGTTACCAAATTAATTTGGATGCAAGGAGGAAAATAAAAACTATATCCGTATTTCACCTACAGAAAACCCTGCTCCTACAAAGCACATACTGATTTTGAAAATATAGTGAGCTTGTGTTGGGACACAGAGGGGAGATATTTTTAAAATGCCAAAGTTGCTGGCATGACACCAGGCATTGGTTTAATTTCATTCTCATACTTGCTCAGAGCCAAAATGAGTCATCTTCCCTATGAAATACGAATCTGTACACAACACTAGCTGTTAATTACCTTTCCTGTCTCCATTAAAAAGCAAAGTGACAGTTTCAACCTCTCCCTGGGCGAGCATTGTGTTCTCTCGCTGTCTCCATCCCTCGCCAACAAATCTGCTGTTGCAATTCAAGTGGCACTTGAGATATTCAGTCTAGCATTTCAACAACAGTATAATAACCAATAATTTGACAACAAGAAGCCATCTTTAGAAAACTCAAGCCATTTGTAACCACAGTAGAAACAAATAGAAGTATTTCTTTACCAGGCCAACTCACAAAGGAACACGTTTGGCCCTGTCCAACATTGATTACTCCAAGGCTGGGAGCCATCAGCTCCAAAACATTGCTGTTCTAGCTCCATTGAATCAGAGTTTTTATCCTTCATTTATTTGCATGGTTGCATTATCATATAATGAATGTTTCAAGAGTAACAGGACTCAAAGGAGATGATACCTAGCCACATGATGTTTGCTTGGGGCATCTCCAACCCCCACCCCCCCCAAAAAAAAAAAAAACAAAAAAAAACTTGCCAGCTCCAAGGAGATCACTTCTACAGCTATGCTGTCATCTCAGGGACCAGAAGATTCTCTTCATATAAATCCTACCTCCCAGCTCAGTTGAAAGCAGGTAGTTCACCAAAATTTCACAAGTTGCTCAGGCACCTTTTTACTTTTGCACAATGTTTTAATTGGAATAAATGCAAGGGTTATAGCAATTGCCATCAATAAACACAAACAAACCTGAACTTTCCATATTCCAAAAGTTACAGCAGCTTCAAACAAGATCAGTAAAAATTCAGTTCTCCTTGTTCTTTTATGGTCTTTTGGGAAAGACTGATTGTGCTCTCAAGACTTCTTGTGTAACTATGAAGGGTAGAAACAATTTTTGTTCAATATAATTGAATGTTTTTGAAATGCCCTCTTGGGGGCCTTTATAGATAAAATGAAATATAAGAATTAGAATATAATCATCAGTAAAAACAAAAAGACAACACTGAAGTTGCTACTCAATTACAGTTGTAGCAGGAATCCACTCCTTTGCAAAAAAAGGAATCAAGATCCATATGAGACTTAATCCAGTAAACCCTCGGGATGGAGATACATTGTTGAACAGATCCTTTCCAAAAAGGCAAATTTCATCTTCACATGCATTGGAGCAAAATATTTAGGAAAAAAAAAAAAAAAAAGGAACTAGAACAACAACAACAAAAAAAAAATGAACTGAAAACAAGTCTTGCTGGACACCCCTACGTAGATAAAGCAACTGAGGTTGCTTTAACACTTCATGTCTCCATGGTAGAAGATCGATGTGTTCACAGGAAGGCATGGAATCATTTTATCGTACCATATCACAGTTCACTCTCTTGTTCAGCCTGATGGCTCCTGTATTTTTTATTTTTTAAGACCAGCCGCACATAATTTACTTATATGCCTAAATAAGTAAATACAAACATCAGGGCTGATACTTTTATTACCATTCTAATTGAAGTACCAGGGACTCATTATATCAAGATGCCCGTTACTATGGTAAGACCTTTTATCACAAATTTATTATTTCATCATGGTATGTTGTGTATTCATGAGAACAGCTCCAACTTGCACCAGTTCATTACCTACTCTGTGGCTTATTGGGGAAAAAAAACTGAAATTAATAGAAATGAGAGAAGTCTAGTACTATATCTGAGAGGCAGGGAAGTTCCAGTTATCAACTATGTCTTACTTAAGAAAAGAGTACAAGAAAATAATAGAAATTCTTGATAATTAGAGTAATTTCCTGAGGGTTTTTAAAGAACAATGCAGAAGACTGAATTTCAGCCTTGCAAGGTTAATCATAGAAAATCCATCTGCCTAAAAACACTGCCCAGTTTACTGCTGCCATTTTTTGCCCGTAAAATAGTTTAAAGCTAGTTATTCATTTCATTGAACTTTTCATAGGGTTGTTCATCACATTTTACCATTGTGGTGAGTGACTAATGACCTTGAAAAAAAATAAAAAGTAGCCATACAAGCATTAGCAGAATAATATATACTCCAAATTAAGGAGGGAATGCTTAGCATTTGTTCAGTGAAGTATGCAGTTTGCTCAACAAAGAATGATTTAGATGGAAAGCAATAGGAAACCACATGATGCTTCTGAGACACAGAGTAGACATAAGCAAAGAGCATGGCTACAGACAAGCAGGATCCAAGCTGCCACCATGGAAATACTAATATACTTCCATGCTTGATCTCACCTAGCCCATACCTATCCTATTTAACTCCTTGAATTCAAGGTCATCACGAATAACAGGCTATATCGCATTTTCTTCCCACACACTGGGTACGAAATGGGAAAGGAAACTAACAGTGTGAGATCAGTATCTACACATTTCCTTCCAGCAGGGGAATTATCAAATAGTGAATAGGTGAAGATACTAGCAGCAGTGCTACCAACTCTCAGTGGTGTGACCTGTTCATGGACAGCTGGCTTAAAACTCTCACTGTTTAGGACTTCCCTCAGAAGCAGAAGTCATCTCTCTTAATCTCTTAGGAGATGCTACTAATACTATTTAATTCCAGGTGTTCATATTCAGATAAAAGTGTTCCTTTCTTGAGGTCTCTGGTATGCATGTGGTGGTGTAGTGATAACTCCAGTGGGTATGTGTGAGCTGTATTTAAAAACAAAGAAACAAACACAAGTTGAATGGCTGTATTTTCATTCTATTGAGCCTCATCTCAGTCATACTTCAATGTAATTTAAGCACTGCCCAATTTGATTCTTTACACAGCCCCAGCAAATGACAAATTGTCACAAAACCTGAAGATACCACACTCAGCTGAAAGTGCTCCAGATTTGCCCCACATAGAAGCTGGCCAGGAGAACCTGACAGGGGGGAAATCGTAGGATCCTTAGGGATGCTTTTTATTTTAGTTTTAGAAAGTTTTGTAGGCAGATTAAAGTTTCTCTATAGTATTTTCTCTCCATTTGATCTGGTTTATTTCAGTTAATACAAGTAGAGTTTAAAAGGATGAATGTGATCTATTTTAACGGGCTTGTTTCTTCCCACTTCTACTTTTCACAAGAGCAATCAGCTAAAAAGTAGAGGTAACCCTACTCTTCTGATATGGCAGCACTTTACATCTACTTCATAATCCTAGAGGTCATTCAGTTAGTCTATCCAACAGCCAGGCTTTTTGCTTTGTACAAGCAAAACAAAAAACCTGCCAAATACAAGAAGATTTACCCCAGGTAGAAGTGTTTTGATGGATACATTTTCAACTGTTGCACCCTGAAACACCTTTGGAAAAATAAGACAATGCTGAGAGGTTGGTCCCATATAGATTATTGAGCTGGAAAATTATTTTGGACCAAAAGTATCTGTACTTCAATTTTATGGATAATTAAGCCTAATGTGTTGCCATTTGGGAAGCAATTAATTCCAATATCTATATGTGGTGTCCCCTTCCTGTGAGTGATGGGGAGGAATTGCCAGGATTCACTGTGCTGATCGACTATTGCTGGGAACCCCTCCTTGTACCCTCAAGTCTCTTCACAAAGCAGGAATCTGGCAAGATGTAGAGATCCCAAGATCTCCCTTGGGCTACATCTTGCCTGTGCTATCAGCTTCATATCTGGAGCAGGTACCGTAGTGAACTGGGAGAGAGCCTGGACACAAGATTTTCCTAGCAATTAGACTGTTTTGTCCAGATATTGTTGCACTACAGAAACAGGAATGGCCAAGGAGAAGACAAACTGGGGCTGCAGCAATGTTTTCTGTTCTTTCCAAACTTCACGTCAAACACTCTGGGCACCCTGGGGGTCTTTATACTTTTTTTTCCCCCCTCCTCTTCTCAGAAGACACCAAGTCAATCTGGCTAAAGGCAACAAATCCATCAACAGATGTAACGCTGAATGTAAAACCACCCTGGCTGAGAGCCATAGTTAGTGCGAGGCTCTTGAATTAATTCTCAAATACTTGAAACTACCCAGTGCTGAACAACATATTCCTGACATAATGAGGAACACTCCCAGATCTAAGCGAGCAAAAAAGGGGCTGCAGTTTGTGACTGAGTGTTCCTGAAGCCCCTCACCCATCCTGCACAGCCCCATCTGCGATGAAGCAGCAGGAGCTGCAGTGACCATCCAAAGCAGAGACACCACGCTATGCTCCCTGAGCCCCGTAATACTGCACATCCTACAGCACTCAGCCACACAAAGACTTATGCACGGTTCATACAAATCAAGAAAGGTGACAGAGACGTGACCCAACAGCTCAAGACGCAAAGATAGGTGACCTGCCACTAAAGTCAGGAAATACTCAAAATTGAGATCTTTGAGGAGGGAGGGGGAAGAGTCAGTTTATATCAAAGTACCCATTATTACCACAGTATTTGGTTTAAATTAGATTTAGTAACACTGGGAACAAGGATGTAACTGTGATCAAAAGGTTTGCCCAAGGTTAGAAAGAAAGTTCTTTGCAAAGTCACAAAACCAATCTGATCCTTTATTGTATAATCCTATACTTGGGGAGAAAGATAATTGTTACTAAAGCTCACCAGTGGTTAGTTGCTATGATTAAAAACTTAGGTATTATATGTACACTCAATTATTATTTTTTCCAGCATAACTACAGAGGGAATGAAATCAGTAGGGAAAAAATAAAATAAGCTTCCCAAACAATACCTCCATGAATATCACATCAAATCACATCTCAGAGATGTTATTACAATCGTACCAATCTAGCCAAAGCATTGGTCTTTTTGATAGGAAAAGTTAGCACCAAACAGGGAATTCTTGAAAAATTTTTATCCTCTTCTATTATTTTTATACTATTTGAATGCATTAACTTGTCACTTCTTTCATGACTGGGCAGCTTAGTGATAAGCTAGAGTATTTCAAATGTTTTCTCCATCTTTGAGAGCAATATGTAATATCATTAGATTTCCACAGTTTGCTTTGGCAGCGATATGTTTAACAGACAAGCTGGTCTCCCTGTTGGAGAGATGGGACTGGCTCTGAGCAAGCAAGATAGAAGAAGAGCATTAGTAGGAACCTATTATCCGTGTTCAATTTTCCCAAAGAGTAACCAAGGCTTCTTCTGCAATGGAGAATAAATGAAAACATTTGTCATCTGATAAAAATTAGTAAGCTGCTCATACTGGCACATTCCCATGCTGATTATTGTGTAATAAGGTGGCTTCTGATGAGGATCAGCTCACAGGGAGCAGTGGTGACAGCCTCAGCAACCACCAAGCTCCCCAAGGTGCTCATACCTCACCTCCTTCAATAAGAAACACCTGAAGACCAACCCAAGAACCTTCGTACCAGAGAAAGGATGCGCACACTTGCAGTACAGCATACCTAATGCCTCAGGAGCTGTGTACCAAAGTTGCTGAGAAAAGCACAGAACACACCATCAGAGGAAGAGGAGATGTGGAGTCAGAGGCACCCACAGCCACCTCCCTCCGCAGTGCTGCTCTCACCCCCCAAGCACCCAGCTTGGGGAGCACAGGGTGAAGCACAAAGCCCTGGCATCGACACTGAAAGGATCAAACTGGTGCAACAGCTCACATCTCTGCAAGCAAAAATAACCATACTGTTATTTTTAATGGTACTGGGACAAAGATGCATTGCTGAGGTACAACAAGATAAGGGAAATTTGTCTCAGCTACTCCTAAAATTATTAGCAGTAGCAGCCTGGGAATGCTGCAGAATATGGTCCATACTTTCTACATTTCTCTTCCCTGCATGAAAAAATATGAAACATCTCAATTCATCTTTTACTATAGCTTCTTCAAACTAGATCCAGCGCGTGGCTTTAAACCCATTTCAGAGCGGCTAAGCACACAACAAACCATTAACCTGAAGGTGAGAAAAGCCATAGACCATTCCAACAGGCTGTTAGGTGCCCTGTGCTGAATGCTTCCATGGCAATTAGCGTTACATTATTGAACATCACTTCTCCTACAATTCTGTATGGATAGCTATGTCACATCCTTAAAATACAAGGGAATAACATACCAAAAAAAAAAAAAAAAAAAAAAAAAAGACTATCACCACAGAAAGGAATGTAATCAAATTGATGCCAGGAGAGAACCAAAGGCAGCAATGAGCCACCTTCCTCATCGCTTCTTGATTAGATTTCTTTCAGTCATCTGCAGACACAGTTCCTTAGTCTACTACCCCATCACTTTTTTCCTGAATTGAAGAATTCGTTGGAAGTCTTAAATCCTTTAAAAAATACGTAGAAAAAAATGAACCAGCCCTATCTACTTCAGAGAGCATTTACTGAAGCCAGCTCCTACCTTTCGTCTGCCCCTTGATAAGGACGGGCCCAGTGGTCTACACTGACACAGTGTGAGGACCTTTTCACGTTGTGGAACAGCCCAAGTTCTTAATGCAGCTAGAAGAGCCTTATTTGTGCTCCCAGGACACAAGATTAGTCATTTTTAGGGCTCCAGATTCAGCTCGTGACAGCCACCACAGTGTCTGCATGAGACAGGCTGCATCCTGCAGCGCTGGTTGGGTGGCTTTGAACACACGAGGTCTCCCCTGACTTGTTGGCAGGGCTAAAGCATCTAAAACACAGCCCTGTGCTCCATGGAAGAGCAATTCTCCAAAAAGAGAATGTTTTCTTTCAGCTTCCTTCCATCAGCAAGAATGCTGCCAAGCAGAACTTCCCTCTGAGGAAGACTTCTAAGATAAAGAAAGGCATCGCCATCTCTCCCAAACACTCATGCCTTTCCTGCCCTGGAAAACCACTTAAACGCGTTAGGTGATAAATGCTTTGTTGCCGAGCACTGCAGAAGCCCCACGGGACTTGTCTTCTGACACCTCTCCTGGCAAATGAAAGAGTGACATAACAACATGACAGGGGATTTAAAAAATTAAGTCTTCCCAGACACTCCCTGGGGGTGCTTTTGCTATGATATGCAGGCTGGCAGCGCTGCTGCTCGTGAGATGCCACGTTCCCACGTTTCCTTGTTTTACAAGAAATGGATTTCACTGGTTCGTGAATCTTTAATGTGACAAACAGAGGGGATGAGGCAACAGTGCTGGAGTGCCTCTCTTCAGCAGCACTGTGCCACAAGAGGCACGGCGCAAAGGCTGCCTGCGGATAAGCATTCACTTTGCTCTTGGACCTGCCTCTGTGCAACCAATCCCTCCAATCCCAAAAAATCACTTTCAGAATGAAGAAGTGATTCAGACAAGAAGTGAAAATTTTGGCATGGGGACTTTTTATGCTGGGAAGTGCTGGGAGGAGAAACAGAATTGGAAGGGATGGACAAGACAGGTCATCTAGGCAGGATGGGATAGGCAGGTCCCAGTCTGTCCCCTCCTGGCTGTTTGAAACTTGGCAACGTGTTCCTCAAGAGCATGCAGGAGCCCTTCAGCGACAGCCCACCAGCACGTTTCAGCCTCCACCAGCTGAAGCTGTGTTATCAATGGCTGTCTCCTCACTTCCAGTACCTGCCATTGTAAATCATACCCCAGAGCAATGCTTAAGAGAAGGCATCTAAATCACAAAATAAAACAGGTCAGAGCTGCAATTATGATCAGTGAAGCAGGCATCAGTATGTTGTGCATAATTAAAATGACTGTAGGACTTCTCTATAAATATCAGCCAGAAAAGCGTCTCTTTGTGTGTGGGCATAAAAATGAGATGCAGGAAACAGCCTGCTCTGATGTGACAACATGACCTTGGAACAACTTTGTTGCCTCCACACCAGAATAATTACACTGTTGAAGCATCTGATTGTGTGCCTCTTACCAACAGCAGCAACCAAGCCTTTGCAGCAATAAACATGTAACTGGTAAGAGTTCAATAAAAACCCAGAGAGAGACTAATTTTGTGATGGCTGCTGCTCCTTCAAGTTCTCTAAAATTGCTGCTCCAAGAGCAAAAGCTCTCGTTTCCTCCTTTTAAAGGTCTGAACTCAGCTTGGAGATGAAATCCACTCAACATGATAAATAGATACCATGCAAAGCTTGACTTATACACTTCTTTAAATTTTTTACTTATTGCTCATCAATCTTCCCCATCTATGAAGCATTTTCAACTACTTTGCAGTAATGGACCCAGTTCCTTCAGGGAATGTGGGAAGCAAAATATACTCTGCTCTTCTCAACACAATAATGACAGTCACTATAGAAATGTTAAATGGAGGGTGGTACTATAAAGCAGAGAGCTGCTCTAGATCTGTGTTACTGCCAAACTGCGCTGTAGGGCAAGGATGGGACCTTGCAGGTCACAGGCAAATCCATGCATCACATGTTGGGTCTCATGAATCCCAGAGTTCAGGCAGTTTCTTTGGAAAGAACTAAGAGCTGGCCAGCAAATCAGGTCTGAAATGCTATGGCAAGTCCCATTGCAAAATGTAACAGGAGAGTAATACCACTGTTAATAGGCAACATAATAGAAATACTTGTATCACAAAGAACCCAGAAGTTTGCCAGATGACAATGTGCATGGTATGCACATTCCTTAATTGTTTAATTCCTTAATCTATAATCACTTGCCTCCCATTCAATAACCCAGTAATCCCTTTTTGACCAGCATAATGCCTACACACATTTTTAATGACCCAATAGTAAACTCACAGGACTTACAATTATTTGACTAGTAATGACTGGGTACATTTCTCCCTGAAGTCATGTATTTATCAGGCAGAAGGCAAATGTGTGATTCATTGACTCATAATACCTTACAGATAAATAATAAGGAAAGACCCATGCATCATTCTTGTCAATGTGCTGAAAAGATTTGCTGAATGCACAGAGGTCAGGGAAAAAAAAGTTAAGTGTTAATCTGCAGGAAAAGAGAATAGATATTGATGCATAGGCTTACTAGAAATGGGTAAGGGCACCCTGCCACCAAGACCAGACTGTTAGTATTAACCAATACATGGCCTGATCTCATGTCCCAAAAATATAGCGTCAAAACCTCATATTCCAAATTAAATGCTCCAAGTTATCCCACAACCTAGGGTGTGGTTGAAAATTTAGGAAATAATTAGAAAAATGATGGGGTTTAAGAGATAAGGGAATCTTTGTAGATCTTTCACAAGCTGAATGAGGAAAAGAGTAATGAATTAATTAATCTGTATAAATGATTTTTGCATGTGAAATATTAATATGCTGGCTAACTTTCAAAAGTCACAAATTAAAATAAACATCCATGATGAACTGAACTGGAACACACACAAAAAAGAACTAAAGCAAGGAACAGTTATTTTCAATCACTCAAATATAGATCTTCTTTATAAAGAATAATGGTGCATCCAAAACGGTCATCTCCTTAAAGTATATAAGGCACTAAAAAGAGAAGGACATAATACATGACTTATTGTTGCAGTGTTGTCAGGTCACCGCTTTCTTTTTAAGGTGTTATACTGCCTGAGCTTCTGTTGGGAATTCTCCCTAATAAATTCCTGTTTTTATGTTCCTTTTCAGGACTGTCATTTATAGGATTCTATGCAAAGATTCAGAGAGCTTCTGGAATAACTACTTGGATCTGGTAACCCTCAGCAGAAAGGAGCCCAGCAGCTCCCTGTCACACACCCCCACTTGAATGATAACCAGTGTTGGTGCAAGGCATTTGTCAGGGAGCCTAACAAGCTATCTGGATGCCAACAAACTCCACATTCAGCTCCTCTAGTGCTCTGGGAAACCCAGGGTGTTAAAAGGAGAGCCCCTTATAGCAGGTACAATTTGGGAAGACTGGGGAAGACAGAGGACCTCAGTCTGCTGCAGTGGAAATGATGCTGATAGAGCACAGTCACCATCCGAGCTTATCCTCTACAGAGAGAAGGATCAATCTTACATCATTCCCATTGCCTTGAGTTCTCACCTGAAGGAAACCTATTCTGTAAAAGCAGATAGGGCATGTTCCAGTAGCTTATGGAATCAGCACTGCAATATCTGAATTTGTTCTAAAGAAATATTCTGAAGTCTCAGCCTCTGCACTACATGATTTCCACAGGACCCGCGGGTATGGCTCTTGCAGCAGGCTGGCTCAGCAGTGCTTTGTGTGCTTTACCAGGTCACCTGCCTCCTCTTGCCCAAATGCAGAGAAAAAACAGGAGCTGCCTGCTCAAACATTCCTGTGTCAAAGCCTCTTAACTCCACGTCTGCCCTCCTCCACATCCCTCACCCTTGCAGAAGACAAACTCCATTCAAGGCAGCTAACATAAAGAGAGCTCATTTCCTTTGAACTTATTTACAAGTTTTACCATTAAACTTGCCCACATTATGCAAGCAGCTTGCAATCTTCCCTAATTCTCTGACTTTAATTATATAATTGAACAACCCAAAAACTCATTTTTTCCAGGAAACATTAAACATTACCATCTTAATGAAATTCTTAATGAAACGTTTCTCCCTGCATGCAAATGACTGGCACTGGATTTGCTTATCACACTGGTAGACAAAAGGACAAGTGTCCTTCCTTTTGTCAATCATCAGGAGTGACAGCCCGTTCTGCCAACACTCCTCCTAGATGGATGGATAATGCAGACAGTCACAGACTGGAGGAAAACATTACAAGGAAGGGTGAGGAAGTGGCCAGGAAAGGTCGCAAGCTGCTGAAGAGCACGGGGAAGAAAGAAACCACAACTAATCTCAGACACCTCCTGCTGCCTCTCACCAGACCAACCCACCATCTCACCAGACCTCCCTGCCCTGCCAGCTGCATGGGAGAGGAGCACTCATCCCCTACAAAAACCCCTGGTACCATGTCCTCTTCTGGTGTCTTTGTGACATGGCAGCTGCTGCCTCCCACAGCAGATCTCTGCAGCACCCACCCAGCCATCACCCCAAGCACCCCACAATATTTAATGTATGTGCTGTTTTCACAGCACAAACCCACTCTGCTCCCTGTCAGCGCTTTCTTGCAGGGTGCTTTTAGGTAGCTGATATATGGTGTAGTACCAAATTTTGTCCAGCTGAGAAGTTTTCATCACATCTTCCAGGAGCACCTATCACTTCACTGTACTTTGTGCCCTCCAGTTCAAAGACACCGAGAATGTCTTCTAATTTTATCCCTAATAAAACCACATACAGCTCAAGGACATGACCTTGGCATCCACACTTGTGCAAACAAGACAAGGCCTTGGTGCTACACCAAAACCCACATCACCAAATCAGCTTGCTTGAGTCTCTTTGAAATTTAATTCTTTCTAAATCTAATTCTCACAGATGAAGAGCAGAATGGTTTTATTCAATAAGCATCTTTCTCCACTCTGCTTCACTGCACTTTCAGTGTCCTACCCCTTCAGCCCACAGATTTTCCTCACTGTGCTGCAACTCCCAGATTCTTCTGAGTATTTATTGACAATGAAAGTCAAGCCCCAGGTTCCCTTCCCTGATTTACACCCTGAACTACATTATGTGGTGCATGGTCACATACCTTAAAAGAAACAGAGATAGTTGGGTTTACTTAATTTAGAGGGAAAGGAATAAAATCTGAAGAGGTTAAGCAGTGATGTTTCTTATCATTTTCTAATGATGCTTTGAATTCAAAGCAAGACTCCTTTTTGGTAGCCCATTCTCCTACTAACCTGACCCCTAACTCAGGATTCTCAGCTGAAAACACCTTCTGAGTACTCCCAAAGTTTGCAAATAGGTTCAACCCTCTCAGTTCTTCATCTTTCATTAAAGTACTATTCCATCAGCTATAATCCTACCCACCGTTGCACTGTGAAGTTAGCTGTGTTGGTACTAGAAAGTCCTTTTAAAACTCCAGTAGAAAAAGAGGTTCTTGATCCTGTGACAGCCTGCAATCATAGGCATCAAGCAGGAATATCCTAACTTGCAGTTAACATAGCCTTAGTGCTCAGACAGTCCAGCTGAAATCAATCGATACATTTGCTGAGTAAAGTAAGAAAGCACAAAGTACAAGAGATCAGAGCATGAGACCCAAATCACCTCATTAAAGATAAATAAATAAATGGAAGCAACTCCATGGGCTTCAGTGGGAATTGTATCCAGTGTGCAGTTTATAAACCACTTTCACCAAGTGCCTTTCATTCAAAGCACTCTACAGGAGAGGAGCATTGTTATTTGCTGTAACCCCAGAACCTTCCCCGTTCTAGTTTGGTTTTCTCTGTTTGATTCATTCCACTCTCCACATATTCCCTAGGTGTGCATTTTTGTCCTTGCCATTGGTTTCTGTCCTTTTTGTCCTGTGCTGTATTCCTCAATTATTTATAGAAGGGACTCATCCACCCCCAGATCCGTGCCCCTAGCCGTATGTCAGTACAGCTCCAGCTGTTTGTCTCCCAGGAATTCAATCACCTTTCTGCTCAGACTGCAGCTCTGCATTCACAACAGCTCGTGCTCTCTGTAGCAGCAGAGCTCCGTCCTATCAGTTATAAGATTTCCAATTGGTCTCCAAATCGAGGGATGAGCTTTAATTTGGGAAAGGTGAACCTCAGAATCTAGCAGGACACTGAAATTCTACACTGATATAAAATCAGGCTTTTTATTTGTCCCAACAGAAAACTATTTATTTTATTTCAGAATATATTTATGATAACAGCAAAGCAGCTCAAAACATTCAAAAACATGAATGAAACCCCTCCCCCATGAAGATATGACTATATATATATATATATATATATGACTATATATATATATATATATAGTCATATCTTCATATATATATATATATGTGACTATATATATAGTCATATATATATATATATATATATATATATATATATATAGTCAATACATATGCTGGAGTTTTTCTTCTGTCTCATTTGATTTTCTTTATTGCTTATTTCTTTTTCTTCTCCCTCCTCATCACTTTTCTGCAACACAGCAAACCCCAGGAGAACCTCACCCTTACCCAGAGGGGAATCTGCAGTGTTCGGATGGAGAGGGGGATCCTTCAGCAATGGGAGGAGGAGACAAAAAGCAACGGTCCCAAAGTGCTGAGTATATTCCTGAACACCAGGAACAGCCTCCTGGTCAAATTCCACAGCTCCAACCAAGAAGGAAACCCTTTCGGAAGGAGGCATATTGATGACAAGCGACCAGCCCACCACCACCCCAGCAGAGAACGGTCACTGCAGAGCTTCCTCTCCTCACACCAGCGTCCATCTCATTTGCTGTACTGCAGTCTTCAAAATCCCTGCAGAGCAGCTGTATTATTTTTTGCTAATAAGAATGTGACGTTTCATTGTTGATTTCCACAGACACTTAAATATAGCTTTAGCAAATTAATTTCGCAAAAACAAAAAGTGACTAGCCAAATAAACTCCACCACAGCTTGACAGCCAGTGAAATTATACAAGTTAATGTTTGATTCGAAAACAGACCAAGAAAGCACAAGGGGGAGCAAGGAGGAAAGGAAGAATAAACTACTCAATACATAATTGACTTTTAAATCAGTGCAAAAGATGGGGAGGGCAGCCCCAGCCTGTGTTGTCATTGCTTTTCAATCAACAAGGAAGACAGCCATCTGCATGGGTTTGCACAGCAATTTGAACACCAAGGGTGAGCAAATGCCCTTATTTCAACCACTGGTGGTACAGGAATGATCCAGTCACAGCAGGAATTCCATGTCCCATGGCAAAACAGATCAGCAGTGGGGTAATACATGGTGGTCATTGCCTCCAGGACATGCTGCTGCCCACACGTGTAAACAAACAGGCGTATGCAGACATGGCAGAGGTTTGTTAGAATTACATCATCAGTAATTTACCTGCAAAACCTAGTGGTGAAGAAAAAACTCTGGACTAGCTATTTCTTGCTGTCATTTCGGTTTCCAAATATATACCGTCTGCCTTCCCTGCACAAAACCCAAGCAAACTGCCAGTCCCATGTCATTAAGAGAGCAGCAGCAGCATGTCCAAGACGACTCAGAAGTCAGCAAAGAGAGCAGACTTCATTAAAGGGGAAATTAACATAAACCTGTTCCCCAGAACCTTGCCCTAAGACTGGGATGCTTAAGGCAGGCGGTTGCACATTTGCTTATTTCATGAAGTACCACTGCAGGCTTTAAGAAGGAAAAAGGATGACAGATTAGGTTCATAATCAAGCAAATCTGACTCGGATAAAATGAACTTTGTTTTAGTGAGGAATGCAGACTGATATCTGAAAGAGGTTAAAAAAATAAGTCCCACAATTGACCTTCTTTAGCTCTGTGCAAGCACCATCCCTTATGACATTACCAAAAGGCACAGAGGCTTAGGAGCAGCAAACTGCATGTAATAGAGCTACACGGACCTAAAGGCAACCACAGCCCACCTCGGAGAAAGGAAATTAAACAACATTAGCAATGACCCATTTCCTCGCTCAGCAGGGAAGAGTGAAGCTAATCTGGCACCGAGAAGAAACACGCTGTGGGCTTTCCCACGCAGTGAGATCACTCGCTGCTAACGTGCACACAATGCTTTCACTAATCCACCTCGACCCAAAAGTGTTGGCCATTTCTGCTAAAGAAATAAGCGGGGGATTAAAATGAAAAAGTCTGAAATGGTACAGACTTGAAATTAAACTGGCATGGAAAGCGAGCTGTTGAGAAACAGCAAACTGCACTGGGGAGGATCCGCAGAGCTGCTGCGGGCTGGGGGAGTTTTATGAGGGGGTGCAGGAGCAGATCCCAACGATCCCCTCTCCAGCATGGGTGTTTGGAGTTCACTCAATTCCTTACACATTTACCTCCAAGGCAACATGCTGAAACATAACTTGAGCCCCACAGCCAGGTGTTTTCACTTAATCTAAATTGCAGTGGCACCTACTTCCAGTGTTCGCTGTTATCTTTTCCCCCACCACACTTCTCCAGTTGTAAGTTTGGACAATTAAGCTAAATTTGAAAGGAGTTTAAAGCTACTCAGAGAAAATCCAACCATAGTAAACAACTGAAACAAGAAAGGGGACATGTTGCACACCCAAGCATCCAGCACAGAAAAGAGGGTTTCATTTTCCTGTTCTTCCTTCAGATTGCACAACCTTAGCATGAATGTTCTCCTATCTCTCAGTGGAAAAGACTGTGCAAGACAAGATGAAGAAAGGAAGCCCAGATTCCACTGAACATTTCTTAAACAGCTACTTTTTCAATACGAATATGCAGCAATTACATTCAAGATCCTGCAAGACTGCCTTCCAAGTACACATGGTCCAGCCTAAACATAGATTATTCTGTAATTTCTGTCTTTTGTAGAAGGGTAGACTTCTAGGGAGAGCTCTGCTATAGGACACTGCATACCATGTCTATACCCCTCTGCACATGAGTCAGAAAAAAATGTTCTACAGAAGAAATACCTCCCTGGAGTATTAAACACACTTAATCCTGCCACTTTAACCCTATTCGACTACTCTCACTAGAAGAGGCCACTACTATTTCGCCAGCAGTGTTTTTCAACACATATGAAGAGCCGCACGTGATGAGAGCAGCGCAGAAACCAGCCTCAAACCAGAGCTGTGCCGATGTCACTTCATGCACAGGCTAAAAAAGAGCCCAACCCTGCAGACACTGACAGCAGGTTTTCCTTACTGGAGAAATCAGCCAAAACCTGACAAATATAATTAACAGGTGAGGGAAGACATGCCCAAGACGACAAATCCATTTATTTGTATACTTATTTTTCCATTAAGATGATGTATTCTGGCATAACTTGCCACATCCAGCAATTCTGCCCTTATCTTTAACACATACACAAGTCTCCCTGCTGGCCTGGGAATATGAACAGAGCTCTTTTCCTAAGCAATCTCATTTCTTTCTTAGTTTGCCTATCACTATTAATGTCTTGGGTTAACTAATTGAATTCAAGTTGCTTAATTGAAACATGTTAAGTGCAGAGCCTGTTTCTAATACAGCAGAAGGAAAAAAAAAGTTCCAGAGCTGTCTGCATTTGTTGGTAGTATTTATTTTTATTTTTATTTTTTTTACCTTGATATAGAATTGGGTGTTCGAAACAATATTACTGAGGCTATTCAAATTTCTGCCTAAGAATGAGAGGAGATATTCTTTTTGTACAACACCATTTCTGTAAATTTTGTTTAGCTTGCGTGGGATACAGTTAATTACAGTAATTTATCAAAGTGGCACAAGGTAGTATTCACACACAAAGTTTTTCCTGCAGTCAGAATCCCTAGTTTTATATGAGACTGGGTTGTGCTAATTGAATTTTCACTTGGGTAGATAAAATCTTTAACAACTCCGGAATAACTAAGTGCTCTTTGTTCACTGATGTGGATCAGAATGATTTACAGCACCTTTCACATAATCATGTTAATTTTGCTTTCATATGATTAATTAAAACAATATGTTCTTTCTTCGTAAAATAGAATTAGTGCACCCAAGGAGACAGGTTTTATTGCAAACTTCTTTTTCTGGTAATAAAAGCAATTTTCACACACCATCTTTTTGGCAAAGAGAAGTAAACATGCTTAAGTGGGCAAGAAAACTGCAACGGGGGTCAGATCCCTTCATGGTGCATCAACAATGAATTTAGCAGATTGCACCAAATAGGTTGTGAAGCAGAAAAAGGCCAGCATGAAGCTGGATATTGCAACTCCAAAAAAACCCTTCCCACCTCAGCACATCTAGAGCCAAATCAAACAACATACCTGCAACAAAAACAAACCCAGAGGCTAAATCGGATCATGCCTGTGGTCCAAGCCCTAGATTCAGCCCAAAAAATGATTTTCCAGCACAGTTTAAGCATACTTAGGAGGTTATCTGACCACAATGGTCATGCTGAGTCTGAACAATGTGAAGAAAAATAGGACTGACTTAAAACCCTCTGGTAGAGCAAAGCCTATGTGCCAACTCCTTGACTTCCCACTCAGCTGCCAGGGTGTGAAGCATCGTTGAGCCCTATAGATCAGCTATTGACAGGTCTACAGATCACCTCAGTGCTCATCCTATGCCAGACTGCTTTTGATGTTATATCGACATTTCCCAGCAAGACCAACAAACCCAGAACATTGTCAGCAGCATTAGAGTGCCACACCTCATCACATCAGTGCTCGGTAACAGAAAGGAATCAGCAAAGGGAAGACAATAAAGGAAAACTTCTGTGGAACCATGGGATGTTTTCCATGATCCGTCTCACCATTACACCGTGACTGTGTTCCTTGATCAGAGGCTGTGCAGGCACTTCTGTATTAAAATTCACTGAAGAAAGCAAGAGACTTTCAGGTCTGATCATCAGTGCATGGAAGCAGAGAGAAAAATATCTTCTGTCATCCATATTCAACTCAGCAACCTCCCCTGTGCAGTGCTTACCCACTCTTGGTTAAGTGGTTACTGAGAGCTGCTGGTTAATCTTACATAGGCACAGTGATTGATGGTATGAACGAACTAGGAACTATAACAAAGATACATGACAGAGGCCTGAAACCACCCAGCTGCAAATGATCAAGCTCAGCACAGGTTAACTCACCCAGAAGAGAGCCCATGCTGAGCTGAAGCATCAGAACAGAGCAGCATGCTGTTGCGTTTCACAACCCTTTCTGAGGCTAGCAGAGGGGTTTCTGCCCAGTGGTGTAACCTCCCAGGAAGGCAAAGCATGAACTCCTTGTACTCCCCTAGCAGGCATGGAAACCAGAACCTAAACTGGGTTTGTGGAAAGTTCTGTGAATTAATAATTATGATTTCAGCAAGAAAACTAAGAGCAATGCAACTCAGCCTCCAGGCTGTGTCTGCAGGTACCTTGGTCATCACTGCCCAGGGTGGTCCAGGAACCCCCCAGCTTATCTCTACAACGGAGTGACACACAAAGCCGCCGGCTGTTACAAGACTGGAAATTTTGGACAGTGCTGGAGATGGCCCCAGGCAGCTCGTGCTGTGCACAGATAAATTGATGGACACCACTTGTGGTGCAGATTAACCAGCTGCCTGGATTAACCCCCTGGGTGGAAAGCCTGGCAGTCCCCAGCAGTTCCTGCTGCTGAAGTGACCACAGTGTGCATAGGTAACTACATAGTCAGTAGGAATTCTTCCTGCAGATGCAGAAGTGGTCACTTAGGATCCATGCAGATGTCATAAGTGAAGGCAGAGGGGTCTTGCCCAGCATATTGGGTACCAGAGAAATAGAAATTGTTTTAAACATCATTGTTTTGTTGTGTGGCATGTTTCTTTTTTGTTGTTGTCTTTTTTTTTTCCCTGATTGTTTCTTCCCATTTGTATTATTGTGCCATGACAGGATTATTTATATCATCTCCTTAAGGTAAATACTAATGAAATACCCTGGATAACAAGACCTGTTACATGAGAATGGTGAAGCAGATCCCATGGGGGGCTCTGGAGGAGAGGCAGGTGCTCCAGCTGATGGCAGAAAGGGAAGAGGGAACCTTAAGAGACTCTTGAATGGCACCAAAGGGGTAATTTTGCAACCTGATGCATGAGGATGTAAACTCACAACTATCATTACCATTAGTGGCAATCATGTGGATGGCTAAACTGCCCACATACAGCACTGAATATTTACCTCCAAGTGCTCCCTTTGGTCTTATTTCACTTCAAGCCTGGACTGAGGTGCTAGCCAGCAAAAGTTAAACATTTCAAAGTTTCAAGCCCACTGAGGTCAAGACAGACGTCTTGACGTCTGACTACAGATCTGGACTGAAGATTTTCTTTAATGCATGAAACAGTTGCCTATAGGATTTTTTTTGTTTTTGTTCTTGTATTTACTGTAACTGAATATTCTAAACAAGAGTTTATTTTTGCCAATCACCAAACGATCTCAATTACTTTGCCTGAAGTACACACACGTACAAGCAAAATGGTGAACAGCCTAGCATAAATGGCAAGTCACAAAGAGCTACCCAGGTGTAATCCTTGGAGCCCAAATAACCAGAAATATCATCATGGCAGAAAGCATTTCAAGCAGGTAGCCCACAAACCACTTGGCCATACCACACAGAGAAACCTACATAGAGACAGAAATACAAGGAGTGGAAAGTCAGAGCAATCACTTGGGGAAAAAAAAACAGCACTGGACAGATTGAAACAAACTATGAGTACTTGAACATAACATCAATACTAAAATACAGCTGTAAGGGCTAGGCAGAAAACAAAATGCCTTCTAAAAAAATGTGAAAAATTTAGACTTCAAATAGAGACAGACCATCAGCAAGTAAAGGGACTCAAGAAATCAACAAAAATTAGGACAAGCTGAGTGTAGATGGAATAAGCACATCCACTGGTGCAAGGAAATACAAGTGCCCCCAGTGAACCTGGAAAAAGTGCTTTCTCAGGAAGGCAGCAGTTAGTATGGATACTGAAATAATAGCATTTAGACCTAGTTCTGATTCTTGTAAAAAAACTGAAAAACAGGCCAACCAATGAATAAAATGAAAAGAGCTACATATGTGTGTTTCTGTACCTATCCAAAACTCTTCAAGAACTGTACAGGTTTTCTGACAGAACTACTAGTAAATCCTGGGACACTTCAGCTGGAGAAGAACCTCTTGGCACTAGAGTGCCTGACAATTAGAGGTAGCATGGCTTCCCCTTCTTTTTGTACTGTGTGGATTAAAATATTTATACTGATTTTAAATAACTAGACAGTATTTATTGTAATCTATACAGCTATATTTGTCACCTGACGGACTATCACTGTTCTGCAAAAAGGTGAATACCCTACTTAGGTCAATGTGTTTAAAACACAATAATGTTTTAAACAAGTCAGATTTGAGCTCCAGCATGGGCAGACTTTTAAGAACAGACAAGAAGCCATGCACACTTATGTGGCTTCTCCAAGAGCTTTGGCAAGCAAGTGGTTAGAGACCAAGGTATATGCAAGCCTGCAGTAGTTATGTTAGCAGTGATGCTGGCTTTGGTGGAACAGCCAAACAGCTTCACAGAAAGCAGGTTTATTTGGGTGGGTTAGATGTAGATGGCCATCTTCTCAGGAACTAATTAGAGCCTATGAAGTAAAATAGATTCTCTGTGACTAAGGGACCATCACCACACTCTGCTGCAACTATCTCCACATTTCAGTTTGCTTTCTCCAGCAGAGATGGGTGCATGGTTGTTTAAAAAAAATAAATAAATGCCTACTGCTACAAATAACTCACTGTGCACACACTTGTCTCCCGGGCAGAGGATGATCAAAACAGCAAACAGCATGTGACAGCTCACTTAATGCATTTCATGGTGGTGCTCAGGGCTGTAGTCAAACTACCTACTATCAGACTAATTTAGGTGTCAGAACTCCTTCCCTTTAGCAGCTGATGAGCAAGCTGCTGTCTGGGAGCCCTGGCCAGCTCCTGCTCCTATCCTCTCCAGGCTCTCCTGAACTCAGGTGACAGAGCAGCTGCAGCAAAGGAAGATGTTGAGGCTGGTGCGGGTATAGCCCTTGGATGCTCTTGTGCTGAGAGCAGTGTAAAAACCCCACCTGTAAAAGCAAAGGAAGAACAGACCAAGGGGCTACTTTCAGCTAAGGGTGGTTTGGATACAACCAGTGGTTGGACACAGTGGTCCATCCTCATGCCCTGCCTGCCACAGGCCCACCAGAGCCAGATCCCGCCATGTGCTACAGGCCATAGCCACCTCCCCCAGAGCCTGGCATCCTCCGCTTCCATAAAATTAATTTGATGAATGAATTAAACTAATAATTGCCTCATTTCCAAGTATGGTCTCCCAGTACACTTGACTTAAAACAGACTTCTCTTGGGAGGCTCCAGGGAGATCTAGCTGTATTACTTTATGGAATCTCAGCTAAGTTAATTAATTTTTGAGGGAAAGTGCTCAATTTCACAGATGGTAGCTGCCTGTTTCTTGTGTAGCCAGGGCCACACACAGTCACTGATATCTGCACTGCCACCAGCACCCAAAGTAGCCTTGAGGTCACTGCTAGGGCTTCCAACAAGCTCCCTAGGGAAGGCTGCTCTTCTGCTCTTTCCACCTTAGATTCCCTAAGGAAAAGGGCACATCTTCAATATCCAGATCATTTCCTACAGGTCAAACCACTAGGTACATACTGGACCCAGTGCTGCAAAATAAACAGGGGCTCTGATTTCACATGAGATTAGATACTAGTGTGACACGCAAAACGAAAATAAGCCAGTGTTCAGTGTCTTGTCACCAAACAGGGTGGAGAGGACCATCTCATCCCTACAGCTCACCAGAAACCCCAGCAGGTACTTCAGTCAACAGAGAATGAATCTCAGCAGTAAAAATGCATCTCAGAGCTTAAGACAATGGTTCATTCTAGACACTCATTTTCACTAATGAGGCTAAGGACCAGAAAATCCAAAAGCCAAAGAGTGAACCCACTCACCCAGCAGCAGCCAGGCAAGTCAATAGCAGCCGGCCTGGTACCTTACTGCAATCCACTTGTGGCTCCCCTTGGGACACAAAGGAGGGCTCAAAGAGGAGTTCTTCTCAGCAGTGCTGACATTATAAGGCCTCCAGCACACTATTAAATTAGAGTCCTGGTACTCTCTCTAGGACCACATACTGTTATTTGCAATACAGTTGAGCTACACTTAAAATGAGGACTTGTGAAAGGAATAGGCTACCATAAAAAGAATTAATTTTCTGTACTTCAGATCAGAGCTGCAGCACTCAAGTGAGTCCTTTGGAAATGAATAACTGAAAAGCAATAAACCTATTAAAAGAATAAACTTTTACTGCACCAAAAGGGTGAAATAGTGACCTGTCACATGAACGGCTCAGTTAAATGAATACATTTTCTGTTTCACAAATCAAAGCACATTTCCTAGGGAAATGGACCTTTTTTGAACAAATGCCTCTTTTAGGATTAGGCAAGTTGAATCGTAGCTCCACTTTACAACATGGTTATGCATTAAGCAGATTTTTACTAGAGCAGAGTTATGGGTGTAGTTAGCAAAAAAAATTAAAAGAGGATGATCGGAATAGTTAGGTATTAAAGACTGAGTGAGACTATTCTGCATGCAAAGTGCTTGAGCTAGTGCCTTCAGTCCATGGCACACTGCTGTTGGCAGGTGCCCAGGATGCAGGGCTTCAGGTGGAGGCACAGACCACTTAAAGACTGGTGCTCCATTTCCCAGGGATGCTATTGCTCTCATCTGTTCCTGGCCAGTGACAACCATGGAGTTTGCACCTCCAGCAGGGGCACATCCAGTTCATTTAAAGCTCTGCTGCCCCATTCCTTAAGTGTTACAGCAAGGACTGACCGCTTTCACAGTTGGTTCTGCCAACAGGACCTCCACCTGCTTACACAGGTCCTGTGCACCAGCTATTTCTCTCTTCAATATTCTCAATAACAGTACTCTAAAACTACACACACTTAAATAAGAAGTCCCAGGATTTCAGGACAATAAAAGTTTTGGTTCACTCCCAGCCTGAAGCAGACAGGTCAGATACTCTCAATCCAGCTACATAAATGAAAGTAGGAGGCTCAGGCATTTAAAAGCAAACAGACATTTATAGGAGCTACAGACATCAGGAAGTCATCAGTCAAGAACTCAAAATGGCAGAATAAGCAATGGTTACATGAACTCAACCCCCACCCCATGATGGTGAGAGTGAAGTCTGCCTTTCTCACAGCCCACACAAATTCATCCACTCCCCCTACAACAAGATTTTATTTACCTAGAAATTATGTGTTCAGATTTTGATGAGCTCTCACTGCTTTTTAATCCATTGCTTGAGGATTTTCTCTTGCAGGGAGCATTTGACACAACAAGGGGCAGCACTGCCTGGCAAAACCCAACTTGCCTGTTTTTACAGGGGCTGTGTTTGAGCATCCATCAGGTGTGCTGCTCACACAGCCAAGACATGCTGCTACCTGGCACGTTTGGCAGATATCACAGTGCTGTCTCTCACTCAGAGAGAATGTTTCTTCTTCTGTCACTACCCACACGAAGGAGAAACATGAGGAGACAGCCCTTCCTCCTCACACTGCTTTTGTGCTTCATGGTAATGGCTTCATGGTAATGGCTGAGCCCTACAAAGCCTCCAGCTTGTTCTCGCTATGAACAGGGTAAGGTTCAACATTTTTATTCCACCTGTAATAACATGGAAACTGGTATTTAATTTTTAATGTTGGCTTAAAACCCAGGTGGTTGCTAGACTTTACTTATCAGCGAAATCTGTCTCCTTTATTGAGAATTAGAGAGTTCAGGAGTCCAGCTCTACTGCTTGCAACTAATGCTTTCCTCCCTCTCTTCCTCTCTCAAACATCCTTTCAATTTTGCTGGACTAAAGGCAGGGGTAAGGTCAGGCATCTGACAGGGCTCCTGGGATATTGCAGGGGCCATAAGCCAACAGGAATTAAAGCAGGATATATATACTAGATTATCAAGCCCATTTCCTGGCCAGTGCAGTTTAGCAGCCCATGACACATTCCCGTGTGCTTTATCTGCAGGTCCTGAAGAGAGCTTGTAGCTATTCGTTCTGGTCACTAAGACTTTGCAGCTCTTCAGATGACCTGCAGGCTGGCTTGATCCTACACCTGCAAAGGCTGTATTATCTAAGCATAAAAATCAGCATATAAAGGAATAGATAAGAAGATATTCCTGCAGAGTTGAGTCCCCAGGGTTTTAGGGTTTCATGCACTACCAGCTAGTTCATTGTACTTGTGAGATGTGCCCATACCACCAGAGTTTTAAAACCCACATTAGAGAACAACCATTTTTTCTTCTTTGGATTTTCAAAAGGGAAAGATCTAGAGGCTGGAACGGAAGAAGGGAAAGAAAAAAAAAAAAAAAAGAAAAAAAAAAAAACACAAATAGGACCGGTTCCAAGAATATCAGCTACTTGTCAGCTCTGCAAAATATCTGTTAATTTATAGAGGAGAAGTGTGTAGGTTCTTTCAAAGCCATACGTCAAAGCTTTCTCCTATGATACCTAGCTTTATTCAGCTTTCATATTATGGACCAAATTGGATTTCCCTGGTTCCGGATAAACCACATAAGAGTGATGTACACTGTGATTTATTGCTGTAAGTGCTTAAAATGCTTCCCACTAAATTTGTTGTGACCTTATCACACTATTAAAACCCGAAGTAAATAAGTGCAGCGAGTAAAGGTTAACAACACACCAAATAAAACAAACAGCAAGCAGAGGGGATGGGACCTACTCGCTCACATCACTGACACGCTCCAGGGAATGAAACTGCTGCATGGTCTGGCAGCAGCAGGGAAGAGCCCAGAGGATGCAGAGCCTTAGAAATGGCAGAGATACAGAACAGGTTTTAAATTCCCCAGCCCACAGCTCTGCAGCCCTCCAAGCACAACAGCCTTGCTCTGCACTTTGCAAGGACATATTTTCCCAGATCAGGCCTCAAAAGAAAGTGGCACCTCTATCTCCAGCCCAGGCATGTGGGTGAAGAGTAGAGCAGCAGCACAGAGGATCACAAGGCTACCTCCCTGTAGGGAGCCTGCATCTAGGATCAAAGGCCAAAACCACTGAGGAGAACCCATTACAAAAGCATTAAGGATTACACATATTGCCAGGAGGTAAGTAAGCAGCTAGCAGCCTTCAAAGATGGGCCTGATGGGGAGTGTACAATTTATTTGCTTGCATCAGCCAAATCCCTCTTCCTAATCACGGAAAGACGTCCCCATCATACTCAAAACAGGCAGGTTTCTGAAGACCTGGATGCCACATAGAGCTCTTCACCTACTCCTTAAAGAAGACCCTCTGAGGTACAAACTCCCAACACCCCCAGGGAAGCAGCCTCCACATCCCACAAGCACAACTCCTCTGGCTAGCTAAAGCCAAAGAGCTGAACCACTTCTACACAAGAGGTGAGAGGGCAGAGCTGCCCATTTCGGGAGCAGACTTAAGCCATCAGATAGAAAATAACACATCAACAGAAAAGTTATTATTGTCTCTATTTTCAGCACACCCGTTAGCAACCCTGTCCAGACAGAATATTGAATTCTTAAGGAATAGCAGTGCTTCTACAAGAAGAGCCTTTAAAGGAACAAACCTCACACTGATTTGAAGGAGTCATCAAGGACAAATTTACCACAACATTTTAAATGAGGGTTCAGTCTTTTATCCGTGTATTTTCTCAAAAATATTTTTTTTTCCAGAAGACCCCACCTAGGTCACACATAGATTCACACCCTTCCAGTACCTGAAAGAGGCTGCAGAAAAGTTGGAGAGGGATTCTTTTTCGGGAAGTGTATGGATAGGACAAGGGGTAATCACTTTAAAACAGGTGAGATTTAGATTAGATATTCAGAAGAAATTCTTTGCTATAAGGGTGGTGAGGCCCTGGCACAGGCTGGCCAGAGAAGCTGTGGCTGCCCCATCCCTGGCTGTGCCCAAGGCCAGGCTAGATGGGGCTGGGGGCAACCTGGTGTAGTGAAGGGGTCCCTGCCCACTGCAGGGGGTGGCACTGGGTAGGCTTTAAGGTGCCTACCTACCCAACCATTCTGTGATACCTTCTATTGTCTCCTCAGAGATTTACAGGTTCCCAAATAGCTGAATAAGAATAGCGTCATGAACTAGAGAAGCCCTTGGAGAAACATGAACAACATATGAACAAACCCAGATTGACCCAAGAAAGTGAATAGTGTAAGCCACTGTTTGAAATTGTTTCCTTGCTGTTTTCCTGCTATCTGAGGGAGATAGTTTCATTTCCAGGTGCTTTTCATCACAGCCATCAATTAATTAAAAAAAAAGGGATTGCACAACTCAGAGCAACAGAACACACACACACCAGAAGTCAGAACTTTTTCAAAGTAAAAACAAATTAGAAAAAATAAAAAAGTCATTAAGAAGACTCAAAAGGAGTGTTTGAAGTTTCCAAGACAAAAGAAAAAAAAAAAGAAAAAAAATGAATAAGAGTCAAAGCAGGCTTTGTTAGTTGGCCTCTGCATTCAGCACAATTACAAAAGGTTTCTTGTTCTGTAATAAATATTTCCCTGACATCCTAGGTAAGCATGAAGTTCTGAAAGTTTCCCCAAACATTAAACTGTTTGAATATAAGAATATAGTACTCCAAACCATGCTTTCTTCTGATAGATCAGTAAAAGCAAGGGAGAGTCAGGTCATTAGAATCTCCTTTTTACTTATTCTAACAGCAGCTGTGATAATAAATTCATTACTTCCATAATTACTCTATTATAATTTAGTAATAGGTTTGCATTAATTTAAAAAATCTTACTATAAGGCATTATCCAAACAAAATAAGAAACAATTAAAATTAAATTAATCTAAAGTCCTACTTACAAGGCATTACCCAAGCAAAAAAAGCAATATATACCATGAAACATATCAAAAATTCTATTAAAGATGATGACTTGGAGGCCAAAAAATATCTTACTTAGAAGCATATATAAGATATAACTAGCTTTTTCTGCAGTATTTTTGAAGTGGGAACACATTGCCAGTAACAGTGATAGAAGAGAGGCCAGGCAGTGAGAGAGGCAACAAGTCCAGCCTCTTATGGGCATAACAACTCCCCAGGACTGGTCCCAGACTCCAGCCCACAACGCTGTTTCAGCATCCCAAGGGTACTGAGAGAACTGGCAGAGGAGCTGGCCAAGTCACTGTCCATCATTTATCAGCAGTCCTGGCAATCGGGGGAGGTCCCAGTTGACTGGCGGCTAGCAAACATGACGCCCATCTACAAGAAGGGCCGGAGGGCAGACCCGGGAAACTACAGGCCTGTCAGTTTGACCTCAGTGCCAGGGAAGCTCATGGAGCAGATCCTCCTGAGAGTCATCACGCAACACTTGCAGGGCAAGCAGGCGATCAGGCCCAGTCAGCATGGGTTTATGAAAGGCAGGTCCTGCTTGACGAACCTGATCTCCTTCTATGACAAAGTGACACACTTAGTGGATGAGGGAAAGGCTGTGGATGTGGTCTACCTTGACTTCAGCAAGGCTTTTGACACCGTCTCCCACAGCATTCTCCTCAAGAAACTGGCTGCTCTTGGCTTGGACTGGCGCACGCTTCGTTGGGTTAGAAACTAGCTGGATAGCCGGGCCCAAAGAGTCGTGGTGAATGGAGCCAAGTCCAGTTGGAGGCCAGTCACTAGTGGCGTCCCCCAGGGCTCGGTGCTGGGGCCAGTCCTCTTTAATATCTTCATCGATGATCTGGACGAGGGCATTGAGTGCACCCTCAGTAAGTCTGCAGATGACACCAAGTTAGGTGCGTGTGTCGATCTGCTTGAGGGTAGGAAAGCTCTGCAGGAGGATCTGGATAAGCTGCACCGATGGGCTGAGGTCAACTGCATGAAGTTCAACAAGGCCAAGTGCCGGGTCCTGCACCTGGGGCGCAATAACCCCAAGCAGAGCTACAGGCTGGGAGAGGAATGGTTGGAGAGCTGCCAGGCAGAGAAGGACCTGGGAGTGATGGTGGATAGTCGGCTGAATATGAGCCAGCAGTGTGCTCAGGTGGCCAAAAAGGCCAACAGCATCCTGGCTTGTATCAGGAACAGTGTGACCAGCAGGGCTAGGGAGGTGATCGTCCCCCTGTACTCAGCTCTGGTGAGGCCGCACCTCGAGTACTGTGTTCAGTTTTGGGCCCCACGCTACAAGAAGGACATCAAGGTGCTTGAGCGGGTGCAGAGAAGGGCGACGAAGCTGGTGAGGGGCCTGGAGAACAAGTCCTATGAGGAGCAGCTGAGGGAGCTGGGCTTGTTCAGCCTGGAGAAGAGGAGGCTCAGGGGCGACCTTATCGCTCTCTATAGGTACCTCAAGGGAGGCTGTAGCGAGGTGGGGGTTGGTTTGTTCTCCCACGTGCCTGGTGACAGGACGAGGGGGAATGGGCTTAAGTTGAGCCAGGGGAGTTTTAGGTTAGATGTTAGGAAGAACTTTTTCACTGAAAGGGTTGTGAGGCATTGGAACAGGCTGCCCAGGGAAGTGGTGGAGTCACCATCCCTGGAAGTCTTCAAAAGACGTTTAGATGTAGAGCTTAGGGATATGGTTTAGTGGGGACTGCTAGCGTTAGGTCAGAGGTTGGACTCGATGATCTTGAGGTCTCTTCCAACCTAGAAATTCTGTGATTCTGTGATTCTGTGATTCTGTTTTCTCAGGGAGTTATCACAGCAATCACTTACTATGGTCAGGACAGCCAAGACTCATCAGGAAACCCTTCATAAGTTCCTACTGCCTTCAAGCCCTGGGTGAAGAAGTTCCTCCTCTCTAGCTGCAAAGAACCAGCACAACTCCTGTGTTCACCCTTATGAGCCCCAGCAGGCTCTGAGTCCTCCCCAGGTGATCACAAGCATTACCTGAGCCTCCCATCCCCCTTCCAGTGTCCTTTACCTCCTCACTGCTGGGCTAATCTGACTTTTCAGCACCCTAATTACCCACACCTTATTGGGTTTGATGTGGGTACTGCTTATTCAAAACCAGAGTGTTTCAATGAAAAAAAAAAAAAAAATAATAATTAAACAATCAGCACCCAATGCATGTGTCTGCTTTGTTGAGTGTCCGTGCACATCTCTTGTAGAAATTGCAGCAGGTCTAAGACTGTCATTTGTTCCCTAAAGGTTTCTGAGGTCTCTGTGGCACAATCTTCTATCTTGAATCATAAACTGCTTTATTGTTTGCTACTTTGGGGAGTGTGTAGCTAAGTCCTGCCTTAGACTGCTCTTTTGAATTTCCCTCCTTCAGGTTATAGCAGCTCTTAAATTAAAACCCTCCAGATTTTGTGTTAAGTGTGTGTCAAACTATTCTTGCTGCAGAGACGTATTTTCTCTGCAGCAACAGAACTCAGTGTGTTAGGGCAAAACAGCTGTGCAACAAAATACAGTTGTAACCCTAATGCACTTCTATAGGATGTCTCAATAAGTCGGTCACATGCAGTGTTAAGAAAAATGCTACAGATCAGATTCCCATCTGCCATGCCCCACAGAGGATCTAGGTTCTAACAGAATCATGGTAGATGAGTAACTTGATCCCAGTGTCCAGTTTTACATTTTAGAATGTGTCCATGTTCAGAAATACGTAAAAGCAAACATTTAACTCTACACTTGTCAGTTAACTCCTGTCTCTGCCTTCCTGAAAAGAGTCATTAACTGCATTTCATCTGTTCAGCTCCAAAATCCTCAAATTCAGCTGCAAAAAATGGAACCCCTTTGATCTCAGATTGCCGCTAATTCATAATTGATAACCCAGGCTGGAAGGAAGGGAAAAGCTTCGTCCCCATTAGTTGTTCCATTTAATATGTTCTGGTGCTTCAATTATGCAAAACCCAACTTTAAGGGTCTGACTGCCTTCCAAAATGTGAGTCAGTGGGGGAAAGAGAAAAACCCAGATCAAATTATTCCAGCTGTAAATCTTTGTAATAGCATAGATGTCATGAGAGTGATATCCAACGTTGAACAATTCTGTTTGTTTTCTGAGCTGTTGCTTTGTAGAATTCCCAAGGCATCCATTAATGACTTCAGAGAGCTCAGCAGAGAAGGACTCATTCTCCCCCACTTACATTTTTTGGTCAGGTCATTATGCTGCTTGCTGTAATGACCCTTTTTGGCTGAAGGCACTAAAAGCCTTGGAGTAATATATGTCCCGGTAAGTGAGAAGGAATAATTAACACAAGTCATTTTGTCCTTTACTTTGGAGAAGGCAACTGTCAATTCTTTCTGGAGACATTTAAATTATAAATGTTAAGAAAATGAGTGCAATGAAGAAAACAGTAACATGCAGACAACGCTAGGCCAAAACTTGTTTTTCTGCTGGGAGACTGACAGAAGCAAAACTATGCAGCAGGGAACTTGGTTAAAATGGCACAGATGTATTCACCACCTTGCATAAATAACAGCAATGAAAAATATTTATATGGCTGTACCTGTGTTCTGTCACACAGCAGGCTGTTTTGCTTAAAGAAAAGTCACTTGATTTATATTTCTCTTGGACAAAACTATACAGCCATATAGCAAACTCCTAGGAATCAGAGGGCAATTAAAGAATGCCATTGCACAGGTGCTGTTTAAACAAGGTGAACTCATTTATTAGACAGGATGTCCCAGTGATTACCTGGATTACCTGTAGAGGACATTTAGGTTTGGTGGTTCTGCAGAATTCACCCACACTAGCACGGAAAGAAAAGATGTAGTTTGATTTCCTCTTGGTTTGTGTTAAGTGACTTCTGGAGGTCATGTTCTAGGAAAATGTGAACTCCAGTAGAAGGTTTTCCTGAATTAGGACGGTGATAAGGTCTCTTTTCTGGAGGTCATCACTACTTTTTCAGGGGTTTATAGGATCTCTACTCTGCCTATCACTGATTTTCTAGAAACTTCATGCTCTTCCAGACTTCTCTTCCATCTGTGAAATGTGGTCAGCAGGTTCTGACACCACTGAGGAGTTTGGGAGATATGCAGGCAGTGCAATAAGCTGGATAAGCTTCCTTTCTGTGGTAAATTATGCTTAAGAAAAACTTGCAACAGAACTTCACATTCTCTCTTTTCTTTTTTTATGGTGAATTTCCCATAGTGACAGAGCAAAGTCAAAAGCTTAGAGCAAATGGAGGAAACACCCTCATTTGTACTTACTGTCAGAACACGTCAAAGCCATCACGTCAACATCCTTGCATTTTCTGTTACATCTTAAGGGTTAAGCCGTTAACTTTTAAAAGGCAGAATCTATTGAGTTCTCCAGGCTTCCCTTGCTTTGCTCTTACATCCCTGCTGAAACCTCATCAGTACTTGGAAGTTGTGGGGTAGGCTATGTCCTTTATAGATAACCAGATGCTAGCCATCCTCACAGATGGCTCTTTCCCTCCTTCCTCTTTGCCATGTGCTGCAATCCACCTGCTGTTACTTTTGCCCTCCTGGCATTCTTCTTCCCATTAAAATTTCCCCTTATTTCTCAAGGGAGAGTTATGGCTCAGCCTTATACCAGTTGATGAGAGCAGCAAACTTATGGAGGCAGCCCAGGCCCTTCCCCAGACCAGCAGAGGGACCACCCTGCACCTTGCATGGGTTTGCAGCTCTGACAGACTTTGGGAATCACATCTTGTGGCCAGCAGGACTGGGGCCTTTGATCCAGGGCCAATTCTTTCCTTGTGCTTCGCCTCTTCTGTTTTGCTGCATGTTCTCCTGTTGTTGCTATTTTTCCATAGACGCCTGGCAAAAGAAAAACAACTCTGCACCTCACAGACATTTTAATAATTCATACTCAACTTCAGTTCCTACAGTTTTAATAAACAAGTGCTTATTAGAATACAATAATTTCCTTTTAGAACAGGCAGTTTTTAAGGAATGAAATAACAATAATTGCCTCTAAGAGTGTATATGAATAACAAACATTCAGTCCTCCTGGTTTTGTTGTTTGGTTCATTTGCATGGAAACCTTTCCCACTGTGCCCCTTGCCTTTAGTTTAGCAGAGATTCTGCTTTTAATTGGACACAATATTCAGCTGGGTTCAAACCAAAATTTGTATGTAAAAAAGCTACACATAACAACCAGCTCATCCTGGAATCCATTAAAAATATCATGAGAGATTGAAATGAGATTATTTCAAGAACTCTCCTGCATTCATAGGAAAGCAGATTTTTGGCACTTGCAGAGAAGTTCTCAGGTAAGAGAGATGGAGGTGATAGCATTGTCCTCTTGGTTCTTCTTCCTGCCCACAAACTCGGGGTGAAATATGAATAAATGTTTTTATTCTAGGTTAGGATTTTTATTATTTCTTTCACTTAAAAAAAAAAAGGCTGTTTTCACATAGAGCAGCTTTCATACACTCCCACTCCCAGCAAGAAAATGGATAAGCAACATGGAGACTTTAGGTTTCTCCTTCTAGCACTTCACAGGGGAAATCTCCCAGAAAGAAGGAACCCATCCTTAACGAGATAATGATTTTTTTGTGTGTTCTGGAAAGTCTTGTAGAACTGCTTAATGGAAGAGAACATGGGGGAATAACTTCAACCTTTGCAGCAGGGAAAAACAATACCTTTACAAGTCAGAGGCATGCTCCCTAAGGATACGTCTGGATTTTTGAAGGGCAAGTCCTCCTGTGAGACTTGTCTTGCTGGCTGCCCCACAGTGACCTCATAAAGCATTCCCAGAAGGGGTCTTGAAGTAATCAGGCTACAGTGTGACTCCTGAGACAGCCTGCCCTCCCACAGAGGACGTACACCCAACTCTTGCACTGCTAACAGGTGTCAGGGTGAAGCAGCAGCGTATTCTCCTGTATCAGGTAATGAATAGCCTTTCACTTCTGTATTCACAGCTGTGCATCTTCCTTTGGACCACTGAGTGTAGCTCCAGCTCAGGTTCTTGGTGAAAGGTCTGTGCTCGCAGAGGCCATGATTAGTGGCCAAACGAAACAGTCTCTGAATTTATCCCATCTTACTAACGATCACACTCGCTTAAGCGTTGAAAGTTTGTTGATCCCAAAGGTTTGGGACACTAAGCAGAAGTTACAGAGGTCAAGGTGTTTTTCTTTAAAGCCTTGTTTCTAGTTGCTTGCAACTTTCAGCTCCCAAAATAAATGAGCTGAAGTTTGGCTCTCTGTAGATAAAGACATTTGCACTATACCAAAAGGGCTCCTAGAGTTCAGAGCAATTCCTCTGCGCCATGTGGTATTCCTGTAAGAATTAATCACTGGTAAAGCACAGTGGGGTCTTTCGGTGAAAGGTGCTAAAGAAGTAAATTGCAGTTTCCTCATACAAATTCCACTTTTCAAGATTTTTTTTTCCTAAGAGAGAATTTAAATTAATTGAACATTAATATGGCTCAGTTCTAAAGCAGATCCTTAGCTGATATAAATTAACATAGCTCTGATTCTTTTTTCCTAATCCATACCTTCTTGCCAAGCCAGGAATGGATCTTTGGTGAAACATAGCCAGGACAACTACAGTTACCAATAAACACCTTTCCTTCAAGAAGGTTAAGGACCCAGTTTCCTCTGATTTTGGTAGTACTTGCTCCAGGTATAGAAGAGGAAGCAGACTTCTCTTTCAGCATCCCAAACTTTGTCCATTCGTAAATGAACTCAAGCATTTACAAGAGCCTATGGCTTGGGGCTTCTCCCAACTCATTTCCCCTGGTGTATCACCATAGAGCTATGCAGGGAAAACATAAAAATAAATAAATAAATGAATAATGACTGTGTTTGGATCTAACCTAGTTTGGGAATCCCTAGGATGCAGTAGAATTGAACTGGCTACCCAGTTCCAGCTGTGTAAAAAAGCCCTGGCTTCTTTTTAAGCTTATTTATATACAGATCAAACAAACAGACTTCCAAGTGCTTTCATTTAACTTTGATGCCAAACTTTGATGTCTTCACCATTTACAGTAATCATTTTTATGTGTACTTTTTTTAGTCCAAAATGTTACACATAAAAAGACCAACTTCATTTGAAATATGCAGCATTTTTGCTATTCAAAAACTCTGCATTTTTAATTTGTTTCTTATCAGCAGAGTACTTCTGGGGCAAAGAAAGAACATCAACTTTTTAATGCCTTTCAGTTGATTTAAATTAATATTTTATGTTTGTATTCAAAAGAGCTGGCTAATAGAAGGGCTCTGACATTTTTTCCGGACTTTTTCTGGCATGTCTTATATGAAAAGCAATGGTTATTTCTCAAATGTTTGGTGCTTTATTCTATGATGAGTCCCCAACAGATGACATTTCTACACGGTTTAATCCACTAGGATCATTGCTCTTAAGTCCTGTGCCCAAACTAGAGAGAAGTGGTACCCCAGTGTTTCAAGAATATATATCAGTCCTTTGCTTTAAATGTAAAGGCCTATTTGTGGGCACTTGAATACACTCTCTCCCCCTCCCTCCCCCAAAAATAGGGTAGCATTTTGCTCCCTATTTCTGTATTTCCATCCAGCCCTTTTCCAAGAACATTGAAAGCCACAGATAAGAGTGAAGCTTTTAATGAAAAGGGGGCTGAATGGTTTCCATTGCATTTAATAACCACTTCATCACTGTCACTAGATGAAAGGGCTGTATTGGATTCCATAGCTGACAACAGTAGTGAGGTAGAGGATAGTCTTCAATTAGGAAGCTATACCCCTCTGTGTTTAAAACTGTTGGAGGAGGGCAGTTTTTGAATTTAGCTTTTCACTGCAGAACACTCCAACTAGCTCTAATCTAGCTAGCTCAGAGGCCAGTAGCAGTCTAGCACCAGCAGGATGCAGCTCAGCTTGTATTTATCACTGTATTTATCAGAATTAAGGTCACAGTGATGTCACGGTCGTATTGCCCAGGAATCCTCAAAGATTCTGCTTGAGAAGATAGTACTGTGTGACTGCTAAGGAAGCTGAGAAGTTTTTCAGTAGGCTATCCAGAAACTGGCTGAGCTTTTTCTGCTTTATAACTTAAAGACTCAGAATTAACCTATAGGAATCACCAAACACAGAGACAAACCCTGGACTTCAGCAAAGAGAAACAGCTCTTTAAGTTGGGATTCCTGCCATCCTACTCCTGTTTAAAGCATAAGAGCTAACCTTCAGCTCACTGATCAAGAACATACCTTCAAGCAGGAAGAATTACCACTCTTCCTGGCATACTCACATACCACACCAAACATTTTCTTTCTTTGTATCCACATATATGCTGTTTTAGGCTTAAACTTCCCCGTGGGAATGACTACTCTGAGAATTCAATAGGCACAGAAACCTCTTTTTGAGTTCCTCAGTTGAAACTCCTGGAGTCAACCTGGACCAGCTGTGCAAATGAGTCAGCAGAAGGTCACCACCTTCTTATGCAAAGTATTAACTGTGATGCTCTGAGGCAAAGAATTTTAGAAACGTTCTAAGCATTAAGTTTCCTATCACTTTGGTTGGCAGAAAGCGGCTGAGCAGCTCAGAGAGGATTCAGCATGCATATAAGCTTTCAGACTATTCCTGCTACAATTATTATGGTCACTGACTGGGTCTACAAATAAAGTCTAGAAAAGGAGGGAATTTAGAGAAGAAATGTAATTACATAGCTGAGTCCCACACAGCACAGACCACTGCGGTGTTATCACCACATCTTTACAGAAATAATCCATTTAGGCCATTATCCAAGAGGACAGAATACAGGGGAGAAAGTTTTCCTCTCTAGGGCAGATGAAGGAGGAGAGCACTGAGAAGCAATCATTAGTAAAATAATTGGCTGCCTGCTTTGCACAGTTGCCACAAAATGTTTGTGCTGTCAGTGCCACGAGTGTGCTGGCCTGCCAAAGTCAGAGCTCTGCCAAGCCTGCTGCTGAGGCTGCTGTTGCATTTCACCTTGTAGGTATATGATGCACCCCTGGATCACTGTCCCTATTCCCCTGCTGTTCCAGGCATGACATCGGGAAAATATATTATTGGCCTCCTTCCGAAACCTAGAATTTTGGCCCCAAATATAACATCTCAAACTTAGTTTTAAAAAGTGGAGGTATTATGCTCTCTGATAAAGGATCTGAATTATTTTTTTTAAGTATTAAAATATTATTTTTTAATGTAGCAATAAGTCAGTAGTTTCTGTATCAGAGAATGAGAAATATTTTAAAAGTAACTTACTAGAGAGAAATCATATTAAAGGACAGAGTCTAGCAAGGAAAGACGTGCACTGCAGAGTAACTTATTCACATGCTTCATGTGTAAAGAAAGATACTAAGAACACAATCCTCAAAGATGCTGCAGGCGCCCTGCAAGTTACCAATACTCTCAGTTTCAGTGGTGTTGAACATACTCAGCACATTGCAGGATTTACCTCTGCTGACTATCTGATCCAAAAGCCAAACTGTTAAATTTATAAAATCCCTGCATGCTAGATCAGGACATGAGAAGATTGCCTATGTTGCTGAGACATTAAGATTATCAAATGAATAAATCTAGCAGAGATAGATAAAACAAATACCCATTAAAAATATAAATCTCTCAACACTAGCAAAAGAAATGCATTCCCAGCACAGACTCAGAAAATCTTCAAAAAGGCAGACATAGCCAGAATCAGAACAGATGGAGAAGATGAACACTAACTGCTTTCCAAGCATCCATCCCCACAAAAGTAGAGAGCATAGCAAAAGAGACGGATAGCAAAAGAAAAATAAAAATTAAGAGCATCTTTGAAAATTCTGTGACTTGAGAACAAGTGGGAATCTCTGCATTGAAACGTGACATGCTACAGACCTTTGTAGCTATTTAGCCAGTAGTTTAGCTGGTATTGCCTTGTTCTCCAGTAGAAATTGCCACAGACTTTTGTAGGTAAGAAAGGTGTAACTGTACCACACCTCTTCCCCTTATTCTTGACTCCAGGCAGCCCATGGTAAACCCAAGTTCCTCATCATTTTATCCCTACCACCCTTTGCTGACTTTGAAGTCACCTTCCCCTTTTAAGGGCACTACATTTCCAGTTGTTTTACATGCAAATGACTCCAGGAATCTCTTGGTCGAGAAGGTGCCATTTGTCTTCCCTCATTCAAATGTCTGCAACCACATTTCTACATTTACCTAATGCCCTGGCCACACTAGGATAAAAAAATAAGGAACAGAGTATTTTTTAAAAAAAATATTTTATTTTATTTAAAATTTAATTTAAAAACAAAAAGGGGGGGGGGTTGGTTTTTGTTTTTTGTTTTTTGTTTGTTTTGTTTTTTAAAAAGGTCACTGCCAGCAGATCTCTGGATGCTGCCACAATTCACATGAACAGGGCAGACAATACATAGCTAGAGCATAGGCACAATTACACTATTCTAACATAGTTCTGCTACTCTAATATAACCTCTACACAGAGCTCTTCCCCAGTGACTGAACCTTTCCAACTTAAGGTTCAATATTCCCATTCGTCTTCTTCTTGCAAGAACCATGCCACAGGTTCAGGGCACATCTGTCACAACACAGAGGGCTGCAGGTTGCTGCTTGCTGCCAGTGCTCTGAGCTGAGAGAACAATGTGAACTCATACATGGACCTTCAGACAATCCCACCCTGCATAAGGAAAGTTCTTGCTTGAAGACAGAGCAACATTCAGGCTCACTGAACTGCAACATTCCAGCACGTTCCAGGCCTAGGGAAAAAAAAAAAAAAAAAAAAAAAAAAAAAAAAAAAAAAGCACTTTTTAAGAACAAGAACCGTAAGGGAGAGCTGAAAGCTAAATCCACTTAAGTTATGACAAAACACTATGATAAAAAAAAATTAATTGCTGGAAAAAGATCTCCTGAGCAGCAGATATCCCATCCTCCATTCTGCACCACCACGGAGCTCAGCTGCATCCTCTTTCTGTTGAGAGCTTCTTTCCTGATTTACAGCCCTGTAAGAACTTCCCAGTACTCTTTACTCCAGGAGAGATGGTAGCAGGACAAAGCTCATTATTAATAACTTAATTAGCCATTTGTGGGGGTTCTCTGTTTGTGCCAACACTACCTTCGGAGTTTTAGGACACACGCTGTGTAAGGGGAAACAGGACTTGTGTGCATGCTCTCCAGCTGTTCCATTACACCTGATTTATAGCATGACACTACTTGTTCTAGCCCATAACCTTGAGCTTGTAAACTACACAGGGGAAAATTTACTAACTACTGAGTTCATCTTAATGCACTATGGGGAATTTTAAGCGGGGAAAACTAAGGCAAGGAGTCGGGGACATCTAGAAGAGCTGGTTTTGAACAGCAATACTTTAATGGCCCCGTGCAGTGTGCCTCACAGTCCACTCTGTTTTCTTTTAATTAAAGCTTTAATTTACATGGCCAGCATACAGTAAGGGCCTATGTTTGTCTTCCTCTGAAGAAGATAATCGATAGGAGAGATGTAGACACGTTTCACTGCTTCTTAGCTGCATACATTGATAGAGGTTAACCACAATAGCGTGTACAAATGCTTTTATTCCACTCTTAGCTAGCCTAGGAGTTTGATTAATAACAGAAGCCAGAAAACTGTTTTGCAACTCTTCTATTGGGAGAGAAAGAAAGATCATCGTCCACAAAACAAAACAATTTCCTGGTAGTAAAGGAGTCCTCATTAGTGTATACAGCAAAGCAATGAGAGCTGGAACACAGGTGCCAAAGGTACTTACCGCAATTTTGATGAGCAACCTAAAAAGGAGCTGGGAGTTGCATGAACATCAGGTTGAATGTGAGCCAACACCACTCTCCCGTCACAGATAGAGCAAACTGCGTACTTGGCTCCATCAGAAGCACGGCCAGCACACTGAGAAAAGTCAATGCTGGTGAAGGACTTGGTTTTGGACTCCCAACTGCAACAGAGTGGGGGAAACTGGAAAGCGTACGGGTATGAGGCCCAGAGAGCTGGGTTTATGAGGAGAGGCTGAAGCTAGGCGTGTTCATCTGCCACAAAGGTTAACACCAATAGAAACAGGACAGTCACAATGGGAGAGTCAACCATGTCACAGTAACACCAGGCAACAGAACAAAGGACAGCAACAAAGTACAGCTTGGGAGATTCAGGCTGAGCTGTGCATGAAGTTTGCATAGGGAGAATAGCACAGTATCAGTACAGGCTACCAAGTGGCAGATGGATTTCAATTTTTGCAGGTTTTCCAGTGTTGTTAGACAAAGGCATAGGTGACCTGATGTAGTGTTGACAATGGTCCCACTCCAAGGTAATTTAAAATAAATTATCACATAAATCTACAGTTTAAGGCTCCAATTCATTATTTTTGGTGAAGGGAAAAAGGGAAAAAAATCTAGGTTCATGCATGATAAAATTAATTCTACCACACAAAACCCAACAGTTTTACTACTAAGCAATACACAGCAGCAGCACCCACACGTGCTAGTTAATCAGATGCTCTGCCCCAAGTTGCCTTTAATTGCAAGAATGCTCAGTTCTTAAGTGTATTTCATACTTTCAGGTTCATTTCCCCAGTTAATACTCTGAGGTGGACACATAATTTGCCCAATATAAAGCTACACTCTCCTTGGCTTGTTCTCCTCAATGGCAGCCTGCCCTCTCTATTAGCGTACAACTTCCTTGAAACAACAAGAGAGCATTGATGGTATAGAGCAAATATAAAATTAGCTCTGCATTTGCTGACTAATCCCAAGAGATATCTTGTTCCTGAAACTTTCCCTTCCTTTGAAGTTATTTTCCCTAGGTAAGGCTCCAGCACACAGTAACATGTGTGATTATTATTGCTATTACGGTCTCCTATTTCATTTAATTAGTAATTATTTTAAATTACAAGGCTGAAATACAGCTGGATAGCTGTCATTCAGCAATAAAGACTCATTCATTGAAAAGTGAGAAATAAGGTCATTTTCAAGAGAACAATAGATCATATGGTGAAGAATGTCACTTTGTTTACATGGTTCATTGAGGATATTAGGAGTAACCTTATTCCCATTTAGAGGAGAATTCTGTTTGCAAGTGACCTTCCAACATCCCATTGATGGGTTTTCATGGGGATTGACAGAAGGCAAAGAGCAATTCCTATTGTTCCTATGCTCCAGTGAGTGAAGGATTTCCCCAAGCATCTCTGCAATGCTGAGGTGGCAGTACTGCTAGCACAGCTCTCGTATTTGTGTAAGCAGAGCTAATCAGAAGATCTACGTTGCACGACCTTGGTCTAGCCAAATTCATGTCAGGTACTGCAACACAGCTGTTGTTAACACCAGGCAGAACAGGCCTGGCTGCCCATTTACCCTTTGAGCCCTAACACTGTCGAAGATCAGGGTCCAGTCACTGTTTATCACTCTCATCTTTATCTTCCACGTTCTTGAGGAGGTCTTGAGAAGGCTGATGAACACTTTTTAAGTAAGTTCAAAAGTAGATTTAGGAAGATCCATTAATAATCTCCTCAGTAATTGCTCTGAAGTTCTAAAAAGGAAAACAAACCACGTACAACACATGCAGAAAGACATCAGGTTGACTGAAGTACTTTGACTTTCTCACTAAATACTTTAAAATGTTTATGAACAAGCCCAACAGCAGGTTAAGTTTTCCTCAATTAAATCTCACATTGCTGAGCACAGCTCACAGTTCTGCTCTCTTCAGATTTCCCTGAAGCCTTACTACACCTTCACGCATACTTGCTCCTCCTCCTATTTCTGCAGTGTCAGCACATACACACACAAGTGGTGAGTTTACACTGCCCCCAGATGTTACCAACAAAATTAGCATCAAGTAGAGGCCTAGGTCCCTCTCCTCCTCCTGTCTGGTGACAGCTCATTTAAGAATAACCTCTTATTGGAAGGCACAGTAATAAAAACATTTATCTTCTGGTGAAGTACTGTTAACTGCAACAAGTCTTTCTTTCTGAAACCATATAAAAAAAAATCTAACTTAAGTGTAGACATACTAATTACTAAGAAAACACAGTAGAATCAAAAAAACATTTCCATAGAAAACTTGATGGTATAAAGTTTTATTACTAGATTTTACTGATTTTTTTAAACAGATCCAGGCAGGTTCCCATACCAATGCTCTGGTACACCCATCACTGAAAACACTTCAGACACTCTTACTCTCCTATAAGTGAAAGGCAGGGATCAAGTCAGTTCAAGCTCCTTATCTCGCAAATCTCCCATTGTACTGTTACAGCCAAAGTTGTGGAGCTTCTTTAGCCAACACCCTAAGAATCCACTGTGGGTCACACACCTTTAAGAAGGAAGGGTACTAAGGTGTAAGGTGGGGGCTGAAAAGTATGTCAAAAACGAATCCTCCTACTTTTTGTTTTGAGGAAAACAGGAATGACAAGCAGCCAAACTAGAATGCAAGCATCCTGCCTTCTGCCTGAAAATGTTTAGAAGACCAAAACCGTTTGATTAAAGGAGCGTCAGGGCCACCTGCTGTATCATGAAGCTGGAAAGGACAGTCACATTCTCAATTCTGTTTCAGTTTTTAGAGAAAACTAGAGTAATGCATATCCATGTATAGATTCAATCTTGTCTGGAGGTCAAGAAGGGATCTGAAGGGAAATCTACAGTATGCAGTAGAAAGAAGCAATGGGATAAAGTATCCAGGAGCCAGGTTTTACATGCTTAGATGACAAGCACTGTTAAACATCAATTATTTTGCAATTCTTTAATGTTTTCCCAAATCACTGGCTTCCCACAGCCCCCCAAAATAAAAGTAATTCAAGTTTGCTACAACTTTTAAGAGTCAATATGGCAAAAGAGGTAAGAGCAGCTGGCAGAGCAAAGCACAGTTATTATAGCGTACCAAAAACAGTTCCTTAAACACATCAGGGCCTACAGAAGTTTCTTCCACCTTTCAGACACACCTTTCAGATAAAAGTTACTAAATCCCTGCAATAAAACAAGTAATGCTTCTGTAAGTGCACTACAGAAAAAGAGTGCAAGTAAGCACCCATTAGTGGTATGATCTATGCGTGTACTTCTTGTGTAACTTCACAATCCCCTAGCACTCCCTTTTCTTTGGTAGCCCAAAGAATCAGCTGTATGACACCTTCATTAAGACAAAGAATTTGTTTCCTTGTGGGAACTGTCCCTTGACCATCATTCAAGTAGTGTTGAAAATATGGCTTTATTTTCACTACTACTTGAATGTAGAAAAGCCACCACTAGTCAGTGTGGTAAAATGATCCAAACGATGTAAGCAATTCATCTCCCACTCTAATGTTCCCAGAATGGAAAAGGTCTAAATACCAGATTATTTTCATAAACAAGCAACTACTCATTCTGTTTTTATGCTGATGTTCATGATCTCTGGCCATCTAGGTTGAAAATTTGACTGGGAAAGACAGACTTCTCCCTATTGACCTTTTTTTGCCCCCTTTTTCAGGTCATAAAAATTAGGTTGTTTTCAGAGAACTGAAAGCTTGGTTCATATATGCAACAAGCTATTCCATATTGAATCCATACAGCATTTTACTTGCCTCAGCATTACAAAAGCAATTTGTTCCCAGACACCACAGAATAATTAGCTCACTCTTCACCAAGATAAGCTTTCCTCCCTATAATGCCTGCTACTCTTATTGAGTTTCTACAGAGAACAGCTTGAGCTCCAAATACATATCAGACTATTAATGCCATGGTAAGAATCAAGAACAGTTTCAACATGCTGAAAGTTTTCACTGCCATGTCCCTCTCAGACAAACTAAACAATGCCACCTACTGACACTGTCAAAACCTGAACTTTACGTTTTTTACTTACTGCCAGACACAATGCCTAAGACACATAACAGACAGTAAGGAATCAGCAATGCAGCCCAGATAAAGGAATCTGAAAGTGATGCATGATAATCTAGGATTGTTGCCAGCTTTGTTGAAATGTTGTAGTTACTCTGAGATGTTCAATTCTGATCATTTTACTCAAAATCTTGACCTTGCAAGCTGTCCATTGTACATTTTTACAACAAAAGACCCAAATGTATATAACAAAAAGATAGCTGCACCAGTTTTGTGACAACCAAAGTTCCTGAGAAATTGTGTAGGTGCCCTGTATGCTCTAGATTTGATAGCCCAGACAAGGTTGAATGCTGTGGTCCAAGTAACTCAAGATCTGTTGCTGCTTTTCCAAGATTTTTCTCTATTGCTTGAAAATTAAGAAAAAAACTACGGTCATTCTTGCAGAATCCAGCTTCAGCAGCACTTAAAATACACCCAACACATGATTTTAATTATTATTTTATATAACTACACTGTCAAACAAGGAGTACCAATACAGTCACAAAAGTTTGTCACAGTGTATGAACAAGTGTTCTATTTCGGAGCTGTTGCACATATTCTTTTGCTTGATCAAAACCAGTCTTTCGTGGCTCTGGAGGAGGAGGAGGACCTTCCACCAGCTTCACAAAGTAGTGGCACCTGACTAATTTCATGATGCCAAACATGCCTTTACCATGGTAACGGATCCGTTTCGTGTATTGGCCTCTGCCTGTTAATGACTCAGCTGAAAGAAAAAAAGGGGGAGGGAGAGAAAAGACTATTTAAGTCTCAGAATAAACTACTACATATCTGCAATTAAAACATTGTCTCAGTGTATTTTTCATGATTGTATAGGAAAAGTTATTTCCATTCATGATTCTCCCCTCCAGCTTACATTACTTTTAGCAGATACTGCTACAGAGAAATCCAAGGGTTGAGTTTACACTCTTCAGGAACACCAAAAAACTGTATTTAGAAAGCATTCACATGAATATATAGTAAACAAGAAAACCAAGCAAAGCTACATAGTTAGACAGAAAGCTTGCTAGCTTATATAGCTCTTACAAATGTGGTACTAATTCAATTGCTTTTCAGTACTTTGTCCCATCTATTCCTGGAAAAGTCTTAATAGACTTTATTTTTCCTCCGCTTGACCAATATTGCATTCATTATAAGTATTTTCGTTATCTACACATCCAGTCCTGCACTAGCAAATAAGCTGTCTTTATGGCAGTGGCCTGGAAGGGTCCAAAGAATTCTAATCAAATCTCTACAATCCAGGTTTCTTTAAGCTGATGAGGTGAATTTGATAACACATCATATTTGGCAAGATAGCAGATTTTTTCTTTGAGACTGAAAACACCTATACGTAAGTATTTCTCATGTTTCTAGGCAAGAAAACGTGGTAGTTTTTATAACCTTATTCCATAATTATCTGTCTTATTATTAAGAAGTCTCCTGTCAATATCCATTTACCTGCACACAATGTTTCTAAGAGAAGCCTAAATTTCTGATTCTTCAAAGGCAGTAGTACTATTCCAGGACAAATTTCCATGACCTATGTTCACTGGCTGCATTAAGAAGTAATACCAGCTTACTTCCTGCTATCTAGTCTTTTATACTCATGTCAAGCAGCTTCCTCTTTGGGACTGTTTCCACACTGGGAACAGAAATTCCATTCACAGATGAGTATCTTTAAAAACAATGCATCTAGTCAGTGCCAGAACACCACTTGTCAGAAACCAACTATAAGAAACTGATGGTCAGAAAACCAACAACCACATTAACTTCAGCTCTGCTTAAAATAGGGAGCACATGCCTTTAATGTTTCGCTGAAGATATGTTTAACAGAAACTATCCATCCACTTCTACTGATTTGAAGCAACAGAACCTTTAAGAATAAACTGTTTTATCAAGTACACGTAAGATGGTATTTTTCTGTACAGAAATACAAGAAAACTTACCTATATGTAAATTTGATTTGAATTCCACATTGTGATTTTTTACTGCCATTTCTTGAGCTTCTAACAGAACCTGTAACAAGAAGAGATAGAAGTATGAGCAGAAACTGAAGCAATATTGTTTCTTATCTCTGGATAAGATGGAGGAAATTGCAAGTTTAAGTCAGTTACAGGAAAGTATTCTAGAGACATCAAAACTATTAGAAAATAGACATCCCTTACATAAATATGTTCTCTGCACACAGATTGAAAAGCTTCAGGACAATTATTACACTTTCAGGGAGGAGAGGACATGGTGAAGATGGCTCCCACGAGCAATTATCAGTATTCCATTCATGGACCTTCATCTAATTAGACATCAGACTAAAAACAAACTTCAAGGTAGACCAAAAAAAATCAACATATGCTATTCAATACTTTCAGCTAATGTTTGATTCTTCTTTGTTCTTATTATGCCAGCAAACAAGTAATTTGAGACTCCTAACTACTGTGTAAGAAAAACTTTTATGCCTTTACAGAACTCGGTCGTTTCCCTGACACTATCCCTCATCGTCTGATTTTGAAGAACCTTTGAAGAACCAAAACACGTTGATATAGTGGACAGTGACAGATTCTGCATTATTTACTACAAACTTAACATCAAGCATCATTACAGAGAAGATGATACCCACATGTTATTTGTTATCATTACAAAATAAAACATTCAGCACAAACTACTTCTGTATATCTTTGTCACATTACATGAATGTGGTTTGAATGTGTTCCCAGTAGACTTAATAGAAATATCTCCAAATCTCTGGTAATATTTATTGATTTAAAAGTTTTCTTGAAATTAGGAGGGTTAGAGAATACTACTGCATACCTCTTTGATCACCTTTGCTCCCTTTTTATCATTAAACTCCAACTGAGCAAGAGCCTGATCAATGGACATTCCTTTTATCTGCAATTATAAAGCATTAGTTAACTTTTGCAATTACAAATATTTCCATTCTCTTACTCAGAAAACAGTATCTAAATTACTTTACCACTAAAAAGAGCAAGTCAGAAGACTTTAGCTTCCTTAATTATCATCATCTCTTCAATGCAATACCTTATATACAGTACTTCTCAACCAAATATTTAATTTTTTTAAGTGAAAAAACCAGCCCATTACTGTTTCAAAGTTCCCCTTGCCATCTACTGCTATGCCGAAATTAATATGATAATTCTTCCACAGCACATGAACTGTGTATGATCCTGGATATGCACTGAGAGCATACTAAGATAAACAAAGCTAAACAAAATTACGAACAGCTGCTTGCCTGCACTAGTGCATGCTCTTCCTCAGGACTCTGTTATTAAGATGGTGATTACTCCAACTAAACTAGGCAGGTATGGCAAATACTGAATTTCAGAATACAAAATTTAATTGTACTTTTGCTTACCAGTTTTGCCAGATACCACATCTTATCTTTGCTGTATTTTATGTCCCTCCGACAGTGATATATTTCCTAGGTGAAAAAAAAAAAAGTTAGAGGACTGGTAATTTTGCTGTGAAAACAAGAATGAAGCATGCATTCACTCTGCAACATATGCTCATTCTAGGAATAAAAGAATCATGGCTCTCCCTACTATACCATGGAGACACCAAGTCAGGCGTACCTTTGCCATTTTAACCTGAAAGCATTATACAAAAAAATAGCACACAGTGAATTTTAATACAACCTTGTAAGAATTAAACTAGGTTATAAACAGAGGTCCCTGAAAAGCCTAGTCAGATTTTTCATCATCTTTTCCTCTCCTCCTCCCCACCTTTTGAAGCAGTCTAAAACTCACGTGCCCATACAGTCTTTATTACTCTGACATCAAGTGAACTTACTGGGATAGCAACAAAGCACTATTACCAGAATGAAATTAATTAGTTCTTCAGAAGTGAGGAGGGTTTCAAGTTTGACTGGCATTGAGAGTTGTCTCCAAAGAGCCATTTAACATTGTTACTGTACCAACAGGGAACAAAAGCAGCTAGTAAAATTTAACAGCAATACAAATTTGAAGGACGTGGCATTCTTCACAGAAAGAATTTGATTTGAGTTGGTTGATAACTCTTTTCATATATATTGCATTGGTCACTACAGTTCACAGCATGCATTTCTAAGTTCTAGGCCATAATGTTGATAGAAGTGACAGGTGCTCATGGTCCACAAAGCACGTCAGAAAGAAAAAAAAATCTGTTCTTTTGAGATGTAAATACTTTATTTTGCTGAGCAGTATGCCTAGCACAGGACAAAAGAGCTTACTTCCCAATGAAGTACGATTATGAAAATGGAAATAAAAAACATCAGCTTTCAGGAATGATGAAATACTGAGTCATTCACCTAAAACTCTGCCAGGTTGATGTACAGAGAAAGCAGCATTGCTTATTCCCTCCAAAGGCGCAACACTTAACTTTCATGAATGACTCAAAGGACTTGCTTCTATTCACACTTAACTGTACTTCACAGTTTTAAAAGGACCAGGAAGAAGAGACATGGAGAAACTGCATAAACTTGATGTTATCAAAACCTAATCCCATCAGTTATGACTGCATTTTAAAAAGCTGACTTTTCCAAAAATTCTCTTGCATGACCAGCAAAAGGCCTTTATTGAGGATACAGGTAACAGAAGGATTTTACATTCTTTGATTCTGTTTATGGTTTAGCAAACACAAGTTGCTGTGCAACGGATGGAAGAGCAACAGCCCCACTGTATTGTGTTTACAAAGTGGTTTCCTAAGGAAAAAAAGACTTCTGCAAAAAAAAAAAAAGACGTTATGCTTGACTCACACGTCCATCCCCACACAACTTCAGAACCCTCCAGACCATATCAAGCAAATGAAGCAACTACTGTGAGAGCAGACAACCTACAAACAGCTCCATTAAGAGACAGGCCGCAGTAAGAGGGAAGCATCAGACCTCAAAATTTATAAAGCAGGAAAAACAAACAAAAAAGAAATGGACAGCGTACACTATTTTACTAACAGTAAAGAGGCACCATTAGTTCCACTACTGAAGAAAGTCACGTTTATAGTTTGGTGCAGAAGCAACAATCCAGCTGTCTTCTGCCCTAGTTAACTGCTGATGTTATGTACAGGACAAGTTTATAGTGATACATCCCCGACAACTTTCATCTCTTTGTAGTTCAGAGAAATTTTACAAGCAGAGGAAGGTGGCATCTTTGTCATGAGCAACACATTAAGTAAGCGATAAGCTGCACAGCAACTTGCAGTTCTAATATAATTTAGAAATGGAGAACATCCAGAGAGATGTTAATTTTTCCAATATCAACATGCCAAACAAACTGAAATGTTTAAAAGAAACAAATGAATAAACTACCAGAATAGTGCCTTGTGAATATATGCAGAGACAATCTGCTCTGGAACTGCTAAATATGAACAGGTAAAGAAATTCACAGGTGTATCCTTACAGCTGGTCTGCGAGGTTCTCCAGGCAGCTGCGGAGGGTAAACGATCCTGTTCTTTTTCTCCCACTTCCCAACTTTCTGTAGACATGCACTTGTGTGGATGCATGACAGAGGGAAAACACTACTGGATGCTAACCACCTGCAAGACAAAAACAGAGTCTTTCCTGCTGAACAGAAACGTTCTTGCTGTTCATTTTATCTGGAAAATTGCAAACTTACCCGTCACGATGAAGAGAACTGTCACATTTGAATACTTTCAAATAAAACTGCTCAAGTTCTTCATGGTTCGCACAGCAAAGGCTTTTTAATTCAACAGAAAGCTTTAGGATTCCTAAAGTATGCCAGGAACCTTAAATGCATTTGTGCAGCATAAGATTCTACAGTTAATGTCCCCTGTTCATCATACTAAGACACCATTACCTTTCTGGTCTTGCGAGGAGTTCCTGACTCACAAACAATTCACATCTTCAGTTTTCCAAGACTAACCAATACTTATTTAACTTCTAACAACATTTTAACAGTAAACATTTCTACCTTTTTCAAGGGACTAAGTACCAACAATATTAGAAGTGTTTAAGCATTCACCCTATCTGAAATTTGAAAGGGAAAACCTCAACTGCTTTCAAAATGCAAGGAAATCACTGTAAGATAGCTGACCTCAAAAATACTTCTACAGTTTTCACTCCATTTGCTCACCTCAGAGACCAAGCTGCATTTTGCCCCCTGCTGACCGGACAGGGCAGCACCAGACAGCCCCTCACAATGCCAAGAAATAGCCGAGATCAAGAGCAGACACTGAGCTCTACTGAGGCTTGAGCAGCTTTGTCTGGGTTGCCAAAAGGTGTAAAGCATTTTAAAAAGAGACTGACAAGCAGAACACAAATTGTTAATTTCAGGAAGGCATTGTACACCTTGGAAAGCTTTCACGTTGCATCATCAAGGAGTAGGATACTATATAAATGTAAACGTTATGGGTTGCTTTTTCAGTTAGTTATTGAAACAACAATTCAGCATCACCAAATATAACACCACCTATCAACGCAGGACAATACTTGACGAGTACATGAACGGCATTTCGCAGTTTAACAACGTAACCAACGGTAAGTGCTGCCCTTCATGTCTCAGCAGAAGGTACTAATGCGCCTGACGGCCTGAGGAATTCCGCATTCCGTGCCTTAAGGCGGTCCAGCCGCATGTGGAGAGCAACTCTATTTATTTATTTTTGGAGAAGGAAGAGGACACAAACGCTTTACAAGAAGTAACAAGCAAAAGTTTCTATACTTCACACGTAGGAGTTTTTAAAAATATATTTTACGCTATATGTGTAAGGCTTTATAGGACGACTCATACACAAGTAAGAAGCGAGGGCAGCCCCGAACGAGCCCCAGGCACCCGCACTCACCTCTCCGGCCGCGCCCAGCCCAGGAACCCACGCAGCCAGGAGCCACCTGCAAGAGGAAGCAGCGGGGTGAGACGGGGAAGAGCCCTGAGAACCCCGAGAACACCAAAGGAGCCCGGGGCTAGAGAGGAGAAGCCCCAACCCCGCTCACCGGCACCCAGCGCCCTGCCCGCCGCCATCTTCCCGGCCGCGCTTTGCAGGCGAGGGGCGGGCATTTCGCGACGCTTCGCGGCGCGGCGCCCGACGGCAGCGCCCCCGGCCTGAGGGGAGCGGCGGCGGGGGCGAGATGGCGGCGGCAGCGGGCAGGGTGCTGCCCGCCTCGCCCAACTGGTACTGCAGCCGCTGCAGCGACACCAGCGCCGACGGCCGCTTCTTCGGCTTCGCCGCCAGGCACCGCATCTGCCTGCTGGATGTCAGCAGCCCCGCCGCGCCCGCCTTTTACGGTACCGTGGTGAAGCGGCGGAGGGCTTCGCTGCTCCCCCCCCCCCGCCGCCTCGCCTCGCCTCACGGGGTGAGGGGGTTTGGGGAGGGGGATGAGGGGGGACCGGGGAGGCTCGGGGTGCTCACGGGGCTCGCCTCGGTGTCGCTGCAGGGGAGCTGCTCGGGCACACGGACAGGGTGGCCGCCTTCGCCTTCTGCCGGCACCCCGCGCACGGCGGCCTCTGCGCCAGCGGCTCCGACGACGGCAGCGTGCAGCTGTGGGACGCCGACAGCCTGGGCCCGCTGGCGGAGCACGACCTGCACCAGGTAAGAATTAAGAGGCCCAAACCCGCCCTTTTATACCTCAGGTCTCACGCTAAAGGTCAGGGTCTCACCCAAACCCGAGGGAGAATCCCCAGGTGGTGAAGTTAGAAGGGGTGAGTGAACGCTCCTGGGCAGGTTTTTGTCCTAGCCTTAGATCTGTGTGTTGTTATAACACCCTCACCAGCAGTCATCAGAGCTTTGGGAGCATGCCTGTGCTTGTAGCACGTGCTCAATGCCACTCATCCAGACCCTGCCTGCCTCAAATCTTTCCATCAAGTTATCATCCCGCACAGGACTGGGGTAAGAACGTACACATGGACAGCTGTTGTGTCTCAGGATGCTGGCAAATCAGTCAAATGTGCAAAAGCCCAAAATAATTGAAAAAGTTTAGAGCTAACCCAACTGATACTGGGGAGCGCTCACAGTATTTTCTGCTAGTTCTTCACTGTTACACAATTTCTAGGTCGTGAATGAAGGCAGGCTGTTAGAGTATCGTTGTCTGTTTTCTATCCAAAAGAAACCACTGCTAAATGCACTTTGTTTTATTCTGTGCTTTAATTCTTTAAAGAACCTACAAAATAAATTCAGTGGCCAAGCATACAAGACAGCTTTAAATGTATTCATTTGTCTTTCTTCAGAATGCAGTTTCAGCGTTGCACTGGTCACCCCTTGTGAAAGATTTGGTTGTATCCGGTGATGAAAAAGGGATAATTGTTTGTTACTGGCATAGCAGAAGCGACAGCCAGCAATTCTTCCCAGAGCCTCGGACAATTTTTTGTCTCACTTGTTCTCCTCATAATGAAAACCTCGTGGCTGTCGGGTAAATATGCTTTGCTTCCCATTCTCCTGAAAGATTCTTGTTTGGATATTTTGCTGCACAATTGTAAGGTTATTTTTAAGAGGTTTTGTTGGCTGTTTTTTTCTTCTGGCATACAACAACTTAGAAATAACATTTTGATTAGCAAATGTGCAAGATGTAGAATTCTGTAACAATTCACAGGACCAGGTTTGGTTTGAATCCCTGAAGTTACTGAAAACTCATCTTTCTTGAATAGACTTCACTGGTGTTTATCCTATTGTAGCTTACTTCTGAACTATCTGTAGCTTACTATCTGAATAGAGTTGTGTAGTTTTTATTAGGCCATTGTCAACCATTGCAATTCCTGTCCCTCAGGCAAACCTGAGACTATATGGAACCTGAAAGCCCTTTAGACTTCATACAGTTCTCTTGAGGGATAACAAACACAAGAGAAGTAAGGGAATGGAAGTAACTTGTGGTAAAGAAAACATGTTCGTTTTATAAAAGCCACTGTTAATTTTTAAATTTCTGAGAGCTGTATTGCTACTAAATTGGTGTCATTCTTGAAGCCAAATGTACTGTGTGGTTGCACGTCTTGAAGAGAAGGCAGCTGTATGTATGCCAGTGCTCTGCTTAAGCCAGAGTTGACAGCTATTCTCATTTTGCTTGTGAATTGACATCTCTTTTTGTAATACGGAGATAGTGATCCTGTTAAATAGCTTGCAGTCAGGTTAGATGATATTCCACAAGGATCCAAGAATCTAGTTTTTAATTGAAATCTCTGTTTTTAGCTACAAGGATGGCATGGTGATTGTAATTGACATCAGCAGGAAAAAAGAAATTCTTCATAGGCTAAGAGGTCATGACGATGAAATACATTGTCTGGCCTGGTGCCCTGTGCCAGGTGAAGAAAGGTTACCTGCTTGGCAAGATGAACTCCAAGGTACGTAGAAGTGATTAATAGTTTGTGAAGTGCTTTTTAGTTCACTTAGATGTCCTCCTAGAGGACTGAATTCCTTATCCATAGAAAGTCAGTAAGTAGCTAATCAGAGGCAACTGCTGAGTTCAATTATTTTCTGATACAGAGCAATGTATTTTCAGGTAATTTTTACAGAGCTTTGAATTTTAGAGTATAATAATTTCACTTCTGTGGTATTTCCTTCAGAAGCAGGTGAAGTTCCAAACGGGGAGCTGAGTCAAGATGCAACCACGAAGAAAGGTTGTTACCTGGCTTCAGGAAGCAAAGATCAGACCATACGAATATGGAGCTGTACTAGAGGCAGAAGTAAGTCCGATTAATACTGTGAGATAAACAATAGCAATATGGGGGAAGAGCTCCTCTCTAAGTTCAGGTTTCATTTGTAACCCAATAGCTTAAAGCGTGGGGAGTGTACTTAAAGCTTCAGGTTTACAGGACTTCTTTTTCTGTCAGATTTTGACGTACAAGGTCTAGATGATCCCTTTTGGTTTCATAGGTGTTATGACTTTGAAGTTGCCACCGACAAAGAGAAGAGGTGGAGCTATTGATCCTGCTGTCAAAGAGCGTATTTGGCTGACTGTTCACTGGCCTTGCGGTCGTTCCACAGAAATTGTATCCAGCTCCTTTGGGTAAGTAGGACACACAGCAGTTTGGGTACAGACAGTAACTGTAGGTTAATCTATTCAATACTGAAGGAAGAACTGGGTAGGAAACACTGACTCTCCCATCTTTTTCCTTTGTTGATCTAGCTGGAGACAGGACGGGCCAAGAGTTAAAGTGGGAGTTCAGACTTCTAGAATAGTATTATTTGTCCCATTATTTATCTTATCTGAGTATCAACTGCTAACGGTACTGATTGTGGTTTTGCCCATATAATGGGAGAAAATAGCATGTCAGTCTTCAGTGTGGTTAAGTATGGGTATCTATAGGGTCTTGTATATCTGTGTATAGGGACATGTAGTGCATGTGTGTCTAGAGTTAGTATGGCATTACTTTTACTCTTGTAGCATGTTCACGTGTTACCATCATCAACCTGTGTTATTCTTCTGAAGAGAATAATGAAGTGTACACTTTAAATTTTACAGAGGAGAACTGCTGCTCTGGGATTTGACCCAACCTGGAAAACGCAAGTGGACGCTTTTAGGATCTTCAGAAGGACAAAATCACTCCCGTATTGTGTTCAATCTGTGTTCCGTGAAGCATCAAGACAAAGAGCTGCTTTTTTCCATTTCAATGGATAGAGATGTAAGAACCCATTTTGAAATTAACGTAAAAATAGCAGTGGCTATACAGTATGACTGAGTGCAACTGCTCCTTTTCTGGCTGTATATTTTCTCTTAAAGTGGGTTTATCTCAGCATTTTATAACGTAGCTTAAAATTTGTTCTGAGCACAGACTGTGTGTTTTTGTTAGTTTGTAAGATCAAGCTTTTACCATCATGGACCGAATGATTATCCCCTTCTGGACTTGAATGGTAAACATTAAATCATGAGAGCTTACCATGGTCTTTCTGTGTATGCCACTTTAATGTGGCTTTATTTTCCTTCTTAAATTTATTTATAGTACTGACTTGTACAAACTGAAGTTGTTTTTTTTATTGTTGTTTTTGTTTGCCTTTTACAAGCAGCAGAGAGCCTCCTGTTTTGAGGTCAAAAGAGGACCATATTATTAAAGCACAGTCATTTTGTCTGTTCCATTACAGTCTTCCAATTATTACAGCCGTTTGTGATGTACTCCCCTGGGTGGAAATGGCATACATTGTCTTGAATTTGACCCTCTGACTCTTCCCCTCACTTCCTCTCACTTTGTTTTTCCCTTGTCATACCGGTCACTGCATTTACCATTTATTCTTTCTTAAATATTCTGTAGGTGAAGTGCTGGGACCTATCAACTCTTGATTGTAGCTGGACAATGCCCTCGCTTGGGGGATTTGTCTATAGTCTTGCCTTCTCCCCTGTGGACCCAGGCTGCCTTGCCATCGGTGTTGGGGACAGCATGATCCGTGTCTGGAATACTTTGTCCATGAGCAATATCTATGACGTTAAAACCTTCTGGCAAAGCATAAAATCCAAGGTTACAGCAGTAAGTGTGCTTTTGATTCCCTTTTTTTCTTGTCTCTTTTCTTCCTCTTACTCTGTTTTTCTCATTGAAGAATGTCTTTCACTCTGAAAAAGGTTTTTCCCAACCAAATGCATATAAAGCTAATTTATGCATTTTGTGCTCAATTATTCTGGTATACAATACATTTTGGAATCAAGCAACATTCTTTTAGACCTTTTAACAGCTCTAGAAACTTCCTCGCTTTTTTGTTTTTATGCACCTTTGTGATTGTTTCTTGCTTCATCCATGGTTCTCGCTCTGCTGGGAGGTTTATGACCTGCCCAAAGCCCGACATGGGTATCTTCAGGTTGGGTATGACTAGTGATTCGCCAGAGGCTAATGTGTGGTAAAGGGCAGCAGCCTTAAAACATGGTGGTAGTTCTTGTTTGTGCCAAAAGATTTCTCATGGTCCTACAGTATCCCCCATTTCTATTCTGTAATGTAGATATCAAGTAGTATTTTAATGATTTTAGTACCTTTCGTCTCATCCCAATAACTGATATGGGGAGAGTCTTTGATACTCATTGTGGAGTGATCAAATCAAGTGGCTATAGTTGGAAGAGTGGATATAAGGGACAGTGCTTGCTTATCAGTTTCAATGTTTAACTTTTTGTTTATTACTTAGAAATAAATTGTCTGTGGCTTGTGTAATTTTGGGTCCCTTTCTCATTTTCTTGCAGTTATCGTGGCATCCAACTAAGGAAGGTTGCTTGGCTTTTGGAACAGATGATGGAAAAGTTGGCATATTTGACACCTTTTCCAGCAGGTAAGAAAGAAGCTTTCTAGTTCAGTAGTGTCAGATCTTGCTGGTGTGTCACTATGCATTAGGTGATGTGGTCATTCCTGAGGTATATGTTTGCTATTAGGTAAGAGATAGGATTAAATGAAAAGCAGTCAGATGGATTTTCAGTGTATCTTTTCATCTCTTCATTATGTCTGGTAGCTCTTAAGTAACCTTGCTCCAATTGCATAACCATCACCTCTTGGAGGTCATCAGTCAAGGAAAACTTTAACTAAACAGATGTTATCAGAAAATGAAGAGCAACATGCAGGTGCAGTTCATCAAGACAGTTTTGTTCTGTTTCTAGTACTGTCCTACAGAAGGTGGTGTCCATTTTCACCACTGGAATACAGTGCTTTGATTTATTTTATTTTCATCTGTATTTCCCTTTGAAATTTGATTACCCCTTCTTCCTTATATTCCTGCCCAGTGCAAAGAACAAGCCACCTCAGATCTCCAGTACTTACCACAAGAAGACTGTGTACACACTAGCCTGGGGGCCTCCAACTCCACCTCTGTCTTCTGGTGAGTCTTGCAATGTCTCGTGACAGAGTAGGACATCTGCACAGAGCCCACAGATGCCATGAAATTGGCACACCATCCTTTGCTTGGTAGCCATCCTTTCAAGCCACTTAGGGTGTGTTCTGCTAGAGGAATCGTTAATAGTTTTGCAAGGGAGCAAAACAATCTGTTCTAGTTTTTGAATTCCGGTAGCTTTAAAGGAAGTAAGTGGGAGTAGAGTACAGCACCTCTGCATTTATCTCGGGGTATTACAAACAAGTAACTGCATGGGCTCTCTGTTGTAATTGTTTAGGGTCAGATATGGGTTCTGTAGCTCCATAGGAATGTTTCTAGCATTCAGACTAAACAGAACAGTGCCAGTAGCTACTCTTATACAGCTTGTTTCTTTTTTCCACTGACCAGGCTTTAAAGGAAGTGTAAATATGTGAAGCGATTGTACTATGGAGATATCTAGAAATTAGAGGTCATTTCAGAGGATTCTATTGTGAGAATTTGTTGCTGCCACATCTCAGGCAATCAAAGCACTTATACAGCTTTTTAAAATAACATTTGATTTATAGTGGGAGTAATTGCTTTTGCTAAGACGAATGAACAACATAATATATTTAGTCATTTCCTCTGTTGAACAGGAGAAGGTGAACAACCCTCTGTAACTTTATATAGCTGTGCTGGAGAAGGTATTGTTTTTCAACACAACCCTTGGAAGCTTAGTGGGGAGGCAAATGACATCAACAAGGTCATCAGAGACACTAATTCAATCAAAGTGAGTATGATTTTGTCTTTTTCTATGGATCTGCAGTAACGGTGACATAGTTTTTGTAGCCTCCGTGATGAATCTGTAACAAAAAATAAATAAAACCCTTAATCTCTACCCGTGAAACACTTTAGACAGTTTGTGTTTGCCACTGAAAGAGTCTTCTCTTCCCCAGTGTCAACATGGCACATCTGTTCCTGGAACCAGTTACTTACCTTTCTATTTTTCTTTTATAAAGCTGTACATGGCTCTTTAAAATAATTGATTTATACAGAGCTTTCCAGTTTCAACACAGCTGAAGTAATATCCTGAGTGATGTCATAGCTTAGACTGCGTGGTGGGCATGCATGGGTTAACTACCTCAGTTTCTCTGGTTCTTTTGTTGCAAACATTGACTTTTTCATTTTTTAAAATAAACATAGCAGTAAGTAAAGGCATTCATGATTCTGCAGGAGTCTATTTCCTGTTACACTTCTGCTAATGCAGAGCAGTTGGTGATAGCTGACCATAACTAGTTCTTTGGTATGATTCAGTCATTTCTTAGTTGAAAGGATAAAGGAAGTGAAGTGGGTTAAGTCTTCAGTTGCTGTAAGACAGCATAATTCGGCTGAAGTCAGTCAGACTATATTGATTTATGTCAGCTAGGTTGTAGCTTCATGCTTGAGTAAAAGACTAGCTGGAAGTTAAGAGATTAATGTCATAAGCAATGAAATAATCATTTTTAGGCATCTAAATCATAGTTGTATTGCAAGTCACTTGCATCCAAACTAGAAAGAATAGGAAGAATTACAGTAAACATTGATTTCTTTTGAAGGGTAGTAGAATTTTCTTAGAAAGTCTGGGGCTTTCTAGGGAGCATAAGGAGAATTGAGCGTTAATGTCTTATTGGAATCCAGACAGACTTCCTTTGAGACATTTCACTGAACTGATAAAAATAGTCACTGGTTCTTGCATCATTTTGCAGTCCTTCTTAATTGTTCGAGTTTATGTCACTGCTACATCACTCAACCAGCAGTTTTGTGACTTTCATTTTGCAGAGTAATCGTAATTCTGTCCAGTGGCCAGTCTTCTGTTGAATGCATCCAAAAGAGACTTAAGAGTTTGTGTGATTGTTGGTAATAGTTGTGTCTTATTTCCACAGCACAAACTGCCTGCACGTACAGAGATTAGCTGGAAACCAGATGGAAAACTCTTGGCTCTTGGCAATGAAGATGGGTATGTTTTGCTTGTAGGTTAAGGTTGCGTATGTGCTGATCCTGAGTCGAGTCACTCTAGTGAAGCAAAAGTATTTTTGTTATCCTGGTTTGTCTCGTTTCATTGCCAGTGTGCCTGAATTGTGATAATACAGCATTCTTTGCTGATGTTTAGTTTAGTTGCTTGTGACATTGAGAATCCACAACATCACGTTAGGTCATTTTTACAAGGATCTACTCTGACTGAAACACGCTTTCCTGTATATTAAACCAGGGTGTGACTTGAATCTGGAAAAGAAAAACTCATTCAGCTATTCTTTTTCATGGATTGTCATTTTTATGCAGGATAACAACAAGAAAAAAAATCTCATTTTCACTGACATAAATTTCTTATGTTGCTGTTCTTACATTTCAGGTCAATTGAAATATTTCAGGCTCCAAGCTTGAAGCTGCTCTGCACTATCCAGCAGCATCATAAACTGATTAACGCTATTCGATGGCATCACGAGCATGGGAGCCAGCCAGAGCTGAGTTACTTGATAGCTTCAGGCTCAGTCAATGCCACTATTTATGTGCATAATCTGAAGAGTGTCGTAGGTAATAGATTGCAGATTATATTCCAAATCTTGGCATCTTGTTTTGCTCTATTCCTGGTTTCTATTGCCAGCCATACTTTATCATTTTCATTCTTCTTTCAGAGAACACTTCAGAAAGTCCTTTGACAATAACAGAGCCTTTTCGAACTCTGTCGGGGCACACAGCTAAAATCACAAGTCTTTCTTGGAGTCCCCACCATGAGGGCAGATTGGTATCAGCTTGTTATGATGGCACTGCACAGGTATTGCTCTACAGCCACTCAGAAGTGTATTTGTTTTGCTTTCAAATCATCCATTCTGCAGTATTTTAGAACCAACAAAGCTTTTGTGAACTTAACTTGCTTAATGACTGCATATTTTCCCCTGGCAACAATCTCATTCTGGATAGCTGAAAATGAGAGGTACATTTTGCCTTATGTTTATTTCTGGTTTTCCTACACACTGCACAAATGAGAATGTTGCAAAGGCTTTTAGTGCAGACCTATGAGAATTTGTAGAGAGAAGCTGGTCAGTGAATGTGTTTTTGTGCCTCACAAACTGATTTTTAAGTCCAGTTGTTTCTGTTTTCATATTAGCATTTTTGGATCTTTTAAAAAAGAAAGATATTACACAGATCTATCACTGCAAACAAAGCAAGCTCTTGAGTTTTCTCCATTTACCTATCGGTAATTGAAATATATCTGCAAGCTCACTAATAGAGAAGATCATAAAATGCAAATCACTGAAGAGGAAATGCAGGGTTTTAAAGGAAGATGAGACTTCTTGAGTAATTGGGTTTCTTTCTGGTTCATAAGGTATGGGATGTTATGAAGGAAGAGCCACTCTGCAACTATCGAGGGCACCAGGGCCGGCTACTGTGTGTGCAATGGTCACCAGTGGATTCAGATTCTGTTTATACTGGAGCTGATGACTTTTATGTTCACAAGTGGTGCATCTCAAAGCAGGAACATACACGGCCACCTCAGGGTAAGTATATTCAAACAAAAGATCCTTTCCTGAAGAGGATGGGGGAGCTGGGAAATAGAGGGTTGCTATGAAATAGTAGTAAAGTTTTTATGTTAAATTCAAGCCTGCCTGCTACCCCTTCAGGGATAAACTTTCCAGTTTTAAATAGAGTCGTATCTCTATTGGAAAACTAAATGTTGATTTTGGGAGGCAGACAGCTTGTACACTAAAAATCTCTACAAATAATATGAAAGTAATTTTTGTGACCTTCATAGGCAAAAAAAGTATAGAATTAGAGAAAAAAAGAAGTATCCAACCAAAAGTCAAAGCCAAGAAGAAGAAAAAGCCTATAGGAAAGAGTCCAGCCAAACAGGATCTAAGTGATGTCGTGAATGGAGATGAGAGCATGAAGGATGTGTTGCTAGAGGAAAATGGAGTGTCAGACCATGAAGGAGAAAAAGAAGCTCGGGAGATGGAGTTGCCTGATAAAGTTTCCGCACCTGGTAATAATTAAATTGTCTTAGTTTAATGGTTCCCAGACTGCTCAGCCTTCAGGGCATCAGCAAGCTTAGTACTTTGATGCAGGATTTTCTCATGATGTTGTTTTATTGAAGTAGTCCACTTGAAGGAAATAGGAAAGGTGTTCTGAAATCATAATTTTATAAACTAGTTTGGGACTATGTGTCTTTAACTAAGAGATTCTGGACTAGTGAACAAAATTAACCATGTCTTGAAAAAGCATCATTTTTGGTCAGTGTTGCCTTCTGATGATAAGTCTTGTAATGATAGACCTTCATTAGTGCCTTCTGACGTCTTCCTTAGCATTCTGACAGTTCTGTAACATTTTCTTCTTATTTACTTTCCCTAAAATACTATTAAGTTCTATGGCAAAGCAAAGCTTATTTTCTTTGTATTTTTATATTATTGTTACAGAATGTGTATGTCAGGTATCTTGCTATGGGTTTTTCCTTTTTTAATCACTTTTTAATCACTTAACTCCACAGCATCCAAGGATATATCTTCATCTGCATCTGAATCTCCATTCAGTTTGTCAAAGCCTTTTGTTACCCAGAAAGCTACTCCCATGAAAAAAGATCCACCTAAAGAGAAACCAAGTTAGTATGTTTCAGATTGCTTTGATGTGGGACTGCTAGAATGGAGTTTGGCTGTAGCTTCCCTTCTTAATAAGACACCAAATAAGTGATGGAGAAAGAGAGAATCTCTTAAAATCTCTGTAATGTTTCAGTTTTCTTCTTTTATTTTCCCTGTTTGTCAGGTCAGTTGGTGTTTAATGTGGGCTGAGATCCTGCCTTGTAGCTGCTAGTTCTTGTCCAGGCAAGATGGGCGGAAAAATATGCAAAATGATCAGTGTTGAAATGTTAGAATTGTCATAAAAGAGATGCAGGTGGCATTTGAGAATCCGCTTTTTATTTTCATATTTAAGGAACAGGGCTGTTGTTGAGTATTTCTGAGAGCTCTGCTGTGGACTTGTAACTGTGCAGCAGTGACTAAAATGTGACTGATTTTTCAGTTTTTGATGCCTCTCTGAAGAAGAAGAAGCCTCGCTCTATTCTACCCTTCACCACATCCATGGATCACAGATCAAAAGATGAATTGCATCAGGACTGTTTGAGGCTGGCTACATGTCTGAAAACCAAAGGTATTGATCTTAAACTGCAGCTTCCTCCATCTGATCAACTGGGTAAAATACTTAGGGGGTGACTGCTCCAAAGTATTCAGAAGTAAGTGTCTAAGGACTTGATTTGGACCACTAGGCATTAAATTTTGGATATTTTGGCCTTTGTGCAAGGAGGCTTTATAGCCTCCTATCTCGCTTCTCCTGAAGTGTTTCAGCATTCTGTAGACGCTCCAGACAAGTTTTGTGTAGGATCCTGTGTAGTGGAGGTAGGGGTAAAATTGTCTGTAGAGCTGCAAAGATCTTTTTCACCTTCAGAAGCACGACATGTGCAGGAGAAAATAAGCCATGTGGGAGATGTTTTTATTCTCACGGATTCCTTAGACTCAGCGAATGCAAGGGAACTTGCTACGTTTGATTTGGAATAAACGTTCTGCTCACACATAGTCCTTCTAATCAAGCTCAGGCACAAATTCTGAGTAATGATCTGTGAATGTGAGCACGTGTTAAATCCCTGTATGTGTAAGAAAGTGGAAGACACGGATATTTGCTATAGTTGAGTGTAGTGGAGCAGAACAGTGACTTGGCAGGTCCTAGTTCCCTGTGTTGTATCAAATCTTGAATGTTCATTCTCTTTATCTGTGTTAGATCATAATGAAGAAGTGTCCCCTGACCTCGGGGATCGTATCCACCTGGGGCTCTTCGCAGACAGAGCTTCTCTGCACAACATGATTGATGTGGAAGGTAAATGGAATAATGAGACCAATTTGACACTGTCACCGTGACATTCAAGGAGAAAACAGATTAGGAAAAACGCTTGAATTTACTGCAGAGCACAGTGTAGGTTTGAGAATGCAGGTCTTTGTGAAGAGAACAAAAGACTTGCTTTTCCCAAACAGTTTTTATGGCTTTCAGATGCAAATCTGCAATGTCTTACGCCAGAACAAATCCATTTTTGCCAATGTATTTTGCCATGGTGAATAACACTGTTGCACTCACGCTGATAGGTAACTAGGAAGTGTGTTTACTTCAAACAGGAAAATATCACTTGGAGAATGGACATCCTGAGCTCTATCAGCAGCTCATGTTGTGGAAAGGAGATATGAAGGGCGTCCTCCAGGCTGCTGCTGAGAGGGGAGAGCTGACAGACCAGCTGGTAGCAATCTCGCCTATGGGTATGTTTGTTCTTGTAACACATAAGTATGTTGAATCAGTCACTGCATTATGATTTCATGAGTTGGAAACTCATGTTTTTTTCTGGATTGGAAAGAAGTTGCTTCTTTAACTGCATGATGACAAAAGTCAAACACAAATCCTGCTTATGACAGAGGAAAAGACCTGGATGTTCCCACAAGCACCCTTAGGTTGCTGTAGCAGAAAATAAAGTTATTTCCTTTGGGACTTCTCAGAGGAGCAGGCATTACTTATAAGGATAAAGTTGGTACTTTGATATATGTAGCAGTCCCTCTGGCTTGCTGTTGGTTTAAATACCTTTTTGTGATATCGAAGTCTTACAGTTGTGTTCAAGTCCAAGCTTTTCCCTGTCCCGTTTCCTCAGTAGTTTGTATTAGAATGATTAAAAAACAACAACAACAAAAACACTAATATGGGGCAGAGAAGAGTTACATGTTGAAGAAACTAGTGATTATGTCAATCTTGCAGGAATTCTTTCAGTCTTAAAACTTTGCATGTAAATTGTATTGCCTTTTCTTTTGCAGTTGGATATCAGGCTTGGGTTTGGACAGTAGAAGCCTTCGCGAAGCAGCTGTGCTTTCAGGAGCAATATGTGAAAGCTGCCTCCCATCTCCTGTCCATCCATAAAGTATATGAGGCTGTTGAGCTCCTGAAAGTGAATCATTTTTACAGGTTGTTGTATATTTATGTTTAGATTTTTGTTACTTTCTAGTGGGGTAGATTTCCTTTGATGGCTGTGGGTTACAGCCATTGTGCTGTAACATCTGCACCGTGGGAGCTGCATGAGAGTATTTACAGAGAAGTTACCAACTCTACATACAAGTATGATGTAAAAAAAATTACCTGCTGTGCTACATATTAATGCTTAAGACACAATAACTGAAAAAGAATAGAATAAAACAACATTATTCTTGTTTACTCTGAATTAAAACGTTTTCTGTAGAATGTTCCCCATGGTGGATTGTGTAGCCAGATACAGGTATTAGTGTTCTGGAGCTTCTCAAAGTGTTGGGTGCTTTTTAAATAAGAGATAGGATCTCAGATGTAATGGCATTGGTTTTCTGATCTAATGAGACCAGTTTTCTTTTTTGTTCTTGGACATAAAATACTTGAGGCAGTTTCTTTTTAAGTGCAAGATAAACTTCCCTTACAAAAGGAGGAGTTATTTGGTTTTTATACAGTCAATCAACTTTTCTGTCCGGTTTCTCTTATGTGCATTAGGGAAGCAATTGTAATTGCTAAGGCCAGGTTGCGTCCAGAAGATCCAATTCTGAAGGATCTCTACACCAGCTGGGCAGCTCTGTTAGAGAAAGATGGTCATTATTCCATGGCTGCCAAATGGTAAGTGTTACTGGTAAGAAGACAGAATTGGTTTAATACCTGAAACACCTGACTTTTTAGCAGTAGGATCTGATGACTGGCCTGTTCGTTATTTGTCTAAGGTGCTTTCTGAGGCTGATCTCACTAGACTGACTCCCTGTAGTGCAGTATGAAAAGAAGCACCAGAGGGCAGTTCAGAGCAGAAGGCCCAAATTCCATGCTATAGTGCAGCCACCTCTTCTCAGAGACATTAGTGGAAGTCTTGGAAAACTCGTCTAGCCAAAACTAAAATTAAGATGTACACAAAAAATCTGTGTGAACGTTCTAACCTTTCCACTGGAAATGTGCAGTGCAACAATTGACTTGAGTTTCTTGTTGCCTTAGCTAACATCCTAATCAGTGGGTCTCCCTTATCTAATTAGAATATTTCAAATTTGTGACTACCAAAATTACTAACTATGTTTGAAATATATTGGCTTTGACTACTGTAGTGGATTTGCTTGATGTTGATTGGAGCTCTGGCATTTTTGGAGTGTTTACACTTCTGAAAAGATTCACCTGGAATCTGGAAAAATACACTAATTTTTGTCTCTTGAATCTGTTTATTGTATTACTCTTCTAAGCCATGCATGGCGTGTGTACCACCATCCAGACTAGTAGGCTGTGTCACTTTCCCTCTGGAGCTTTGCATTGGATCAGGCACCTCTGTCTCTAGCAACCTTTTTTAAAGCAAAGTGATGAGAACTCTGACTCCTTGTAGAAAATAAAAGTTTATCTTCATTTGTAAGTTTGTGCTAGAACTATTGCAATACAATTTCTAAGTGGTATCTTAGTACTAACCTGAGATCAATTTGCTTGTATCTCTTCAGTTATTTGGGAGCTTCCTCACCCTATGATGCAGTTAAGGTGTTGGCAAAAAAGGGGGATGTGACATCCCTTAAAGCTGCTGCTGAGCTTGCTCTGATATCTGGAGAGGAGGAATTGTCGGCAAGTTTGTCTTTCAGATGTGCCCAAGAGCTGCTGTTATCCAGAAACTGGGTTGGAGCTCAGGAGGTCCTTCAACAACAGAAAACGTTATTTGTGAGTCTGGTTCTTTCCTTTCTACTTCATTTTAGCATTGTCTCTCTCCAGATTACCTTGATGAACTTTGCACCTCTGCACATATATTAACAATCCACAGGAAGTCCTGAATGGGTTTTGCCTCAAAATATTTTGCTAAAAGTTTGTGCGATAATACTTAAATAAATAAATAAACGCATATTTGCAGAGGAAAAGGATATGTGGTGGAGAGGCACGTAGGCTCTGTGCATATTAGGTATGTAAGAGAGGTAGTGGAGGTTTTTCTGTGTTTTTTTTTCTTTCTTTTTTTTTTTTTTGTCAATGATGTATTGCATTTTCTTACTCAGATTCATTTTAATTTATTTATTATCAGTACATAATACTAATCAGAAAAAAGGTAAAAGAAGGTGTTTATTGTCATTCAAGTCATTCAGAATGAACACACTCGCTGTAACTCCATCTGCTATTACAGGTTTAATCCAGGAATTCATTGTCGTATGGATTGTGAAGCAGAAGGTTACTTTAACTCGTTATGAGGCTTCCTTCTGACCTTAGAGCCTCTCAGTCTGTCAGTACTTTTCTTTGGTAGCTGCTGTTGTGAAGCATCATCACCAGCAAGCTGCTACTAGCCACGTTTTTAACTTTGACCACTTTTGTAGTCAGTAAGGGATTGTTTTTCATTTTGCAACAGCTCAGTGCTTTTTTTTTCCTCTTTTTAAAGGGGCAAAGACTTGTTTTCTGCCTCAACGAACTGCTTTGCAAGTGCCTTAATGAAAGAAATCCCTGTAACCGAAAGAGCCCTGTGCCTCCCTGTTACCACAGCTGGGAGCTGAACAGAGACGCCTCATTTTTTGACATGGTGATAGAAGTGTGGCAGAAGGAGCTGGGCATGAACACCACTGAAAAAGCCACGTGTGCACAGGAGCAGCTACGGAGTATTGAGCATCCTCCTTCTACCAGCAACACCCACCCAAAGCAGGTAATTGGACTGGATCTGTATACACACTAAGCCTCGCTACAGCATGTGCAGTAGAACACAGACATATTGTGGTGCTGTGTGAGCTGTTTCCAGGGGACTGCTTTCTGCATCCTGCTAAAAGATGAGGTTATAGTCAGAGAGGTAGATGAGAGGCATCTGGGGCAGCTTCCATATCTACCAATTTGTTTCTGCACAGCGTAAGAACTCACGTATGGCGTCAGTGATGAGCACTGAGAGCAATGACGTGCTGGCTGGGTGGGACTGACTGGCATAGCTGACTGTTCTCAGCAGTGATACGGGGTTTTGTGTAGAACTGTCAGGAGAAGCAGGAGTGCTTGTCAAAATATCCTGGAGTTCAGAAAGTCTGGTCATAAACTGGTGCTCCTGCAGTTCTCTGACCTCAGCGAGTCACTGACTTTTGATGTACAAATTAGTAGGACACATGCAAGCACAGTTGCTGATTATTACAGTGGCAAGTCATGTAAAAGCGCTCTGATTTCCTACATAAAGGAAACTATGTAAATTGCATCATTGTGAAAATTGCTTTTGAGTCAGTCATGTGCTTCTGGACTTTTCTGTAATGGTTTTAACCAGTGAGTCATTCATGCTTAGCAGTAAAATTATTCATTGTGCTTTCTGCTGCTTCCTCTAGGTGCTTTTCCACATCTCCCATGACCTGACCCTTGCAGCACTGAGCTATCAGGCTGCTGCTTGGGATGAAGCAGTGAAAGGTATTCTTGGTGCTGTGACCCGCAGCTACGATGCTGGCAATTTTACTTTGATGCAAGAGCTTTGCAGTATCTTCCTTCCTGAAGGTAAGGCTTTTCTGGTACACCTCCTGGCACTGACAAACAAGGGGACCTTCAGAGCTATGTGCCCATTTTTATTACTAGGCATAGTATCAGGAGTAAAATATTCCTATATATAAAGAAACCTGTGACTTTCGGAAGTGCACAGCTCTTTTAATTGTCTATGGAATCAGGATGATTCAAGGCCTCTGAAAATTCCTGACTGGAAGGAAGCTCAGCAACGTCACTCAGCGTTGGTGATGTTAGAAATCCAGCACACTCTGATCTGTAAGGGAGATGGGCACACTGGAAAGCTGTGTTCCTCTCATAGTTACAAATCATCTGGACCGTTCTTCTCTTTCTCCTCCAGAGCATGTCATGCATTTATCCTGCAGCTCTTGATCTATTTGTAATCCTTTTTTTTGGTCATTACTAGGCTGTGAGAACCTGAGAGACAAACTGGACAGCACAAATTCTCAAAGCATGGCTGCTTGCAGAAGTTTAGAGGGCTTCGCAGCTTACGGACTGCTGTATGACCTGTGGTGGAACCCACCCAAAGGTTCCACCGTCTTGCAAAAGACTGGTTTGGATCCTGTGCTGTGTCCCAGTGAGCAGCCAGCTCTTGAGCAGAGTTCCGTATCAGCTCCCTCCTCTCCTGAAGATACTCCTGATCAAACTGCAACTAAGATGGATGAAAATCTCAGCAGTACAACTGAATTTCAGAGATGTGAGCCAGAAAGTGACTCGAGAACTAGCTCAGTCGATTTGGTAGACAGACAGTCAAAACTGAATGGCTGCAAAGTGCTTCTTTCAGAAGCGACCGCTGCTTTACAGAACACGCAGAGAGATATAGCTGAGGTCCAGCAGATTTTAGCAGACATGATACACCAGCATCAGCAGCAGAGGAACAATCTCCAGGAAAGCACAAATGGAAGCATCCAGGAAGGCAACGTGCCGCAGAGTTCAGAGAATGAATCAGATAAACCAAGCTCTGACAAGAGCCAGATAAACGGGTAAGCTTTCAGAACATGAACAAAGGGTTTGAAAGGTGTTGCTTTTTTTTGTTTGTGCAGCGGGTTTCTTGTTTAGCTCAGATGCCCTCTGATCTCAAGCTCATTGCCCAGGGACACTAACATACTACTGCTCAGAAGTTTTGCATATCCCAGGGGCACCACCACATACATGAATTTAACACAGCTCAACAACTTTCTGATGCACAGGCTGTGTTGATACAGTGAGTAAGCAGGGCAACTTGAAAAGGGGAGGATAATGAAAAGGACAAACCATGATCTAACAGTGCTGTCTCTTTGCTGAACAATTATTTGGGACTTCAGCAAGAAAGAAGGGTGTGCGTAACGCTTGTCTAACCCTCCTGTGCTCTGACTACAGTAGGGAGGCTATGTGGTCATTTAAGCCAAACAGTAATTCATTACATTACACCTGCTCTTTTCTTGACAGTAAAGATGAAGCAAAGGAAACGATTACCCTCCCTGAGCTAACGAAGCGACTTCTAGAAGCAAAGCAGAAACTAGCAGAATTTCCAGACAGTTTAAAGGTAAGTTTTCAGAAGAAGTAGTATGGTTCTGAAAGAAGACAGTCTTCTCATAAGGGCAGTCTCATCATATAATCCTCCCCCCCTTTTTTTAACATAAGGTAAGGAGCAGTGACTTCGTGCCATGGTTGCACTCCAGATTTGTAAGATAAAGGTGTCTTACTCTGCTGTCTTGGTGCTAGCAGTGTAAATACAGGCTGGCTCACATACATGAGCAGGATCATCCTCCTTTTCACTGAATTGATGCTACGGCAGCTTTGAGAGTTAACAGGTCTCCATGCTGGTGGAGAATGCAGATAAAGCTTCTCAATGGGATATCCTGACTGAAACTTTCTGATGTCTTTTAAAAGTAATCCCTTGATACTTACTATGTTTGCAAAAACAGGTTTGATAGTTGAGTTGTGAATGTCAAGTATAAAATGATCTGTACTGATCAGAAACTGATGTAACCACACCATGTGCTGCAAAATCATGTCTCCTAGTCTGCCTTGTCCCCTCTCTTCTCTAGTCTGTAAGATAACTAAAGGTAACCACAGTGATAGCACATGGGGCAACAAACTCGCTTAAACATGCTAATGTCCTAGAAGAACAGGAAAAAAAATCCATCTGACTCCTGACTGTCTCTTACAAGGCTACTGTAAAGCAGTTTTTAGAGCTGGCTGCTTGAATGTATTGAACTATTCCAACCGAAAGAGCAGACATCACTTTACCTTTTTCTTTTTCTTCCAGTTCTATCCCTTCCCTGATGTGCTGGAGTGTTGCCTTGTACTCCTTCACATCGGATCCCAGTGTTCTCCTGAACTCCGTGAACAGGCATTGGATCTCCTCCGGAAACACGGTAGTGCTAATGTTTACAAGAAGGCTGGTGGGAAATTCTTGACATGACGTTGTGAGACCAGGCACAGCTCCTTAGAGCTACCCTCAATTGCTTAACACCAATTAACACCGCCAAGGCTGTTCTTCCTTCAACCGAAGGTTTGTTTCTATGGATGTGGTTATTTATGACTACGGTTTTGGAAAAAAATACAAAAAAAATCAGGTTTATATACAGACACTCATGGTCATCGACTACTATTAAAGAGACTGTTAGAGAACTGAAAAGCAGTAGACTATGGCCTTGAAATGGTATAGAGGATTTTTGTATTATCTTTTTTTATTTGTTGGAAGTTAAGCCAAGGAAAGCTCTTGGAATTTATGTTTAAGATAAACAGTTTTGAGCAGCTATATCAGTCTTTCAGCAGAGGAAGAATAGGAGCCACCCTCCAGAAAAAAATAATGGTTCCTTTAAGTAGTCTGACCCTCCAACCAGTATTGTTCTTAAGAGCATTGTGAATTTATTTTCCCTCCTCTAAATAAAGTCTTCTACAAGCAGGAATTGGTATTTAATTTGATGAATATAAATTGATGTCAATCAAGGGTGAGTGCATTTAAAAACAAGTCTTTTTGTTGTTTTAAGTACAGCATAAATTGAACATGCTAGATAGAGCGAGTATTGTGTGCTATGACTTAAACCGTGTGGAATGAAGCCAAGTATACAAGTTAAAAGGGAAGGCAAGAGTTGTTACAGTTGATTCCAGCATAACTGGCAAGAGATAAGGGACTTTTCCAGGTCAGGAAAAGCAGAAGTACCTGTTCCTGAAACTGTTTGTGCCTAAACTTTTTTTTCCCCCAACTATAGCAAGGGTAAAATAAGGTGCTAGTAAGTTCTGTAAAGGTGCTTTAACTTACGTGTCTAAAGCGATATCCCAGATTATGGAGTCTTGAACATGCAACATTTTGACCAGTCTTAGAGCCTACTTAAGGCTTCTCCCATCTTAACATAAAAACTAACTCTTCCTGACAAAGCAAGCCTGTGAAAGCCTTAGTGAATATAGCATCTTAGTAATTTCTAGAAGCAACTTAAGTACAGCAGAAAAAAAAGTCACAGTATAAGAGGACATAGATTTAGAAAGTTGGTAAGCACAAAGATTTCTCTTAAAAAAAATTACGATCAGGAACTGTTCTAGATTCACGTAGTCAGAACACAGACTTGACACTGATACATTTCCTGCTTCAAGGCAAGTACAGCATCAAAACAGTTCAAATAGCAGTAGATAAAAGTAAGGGGTTATACAAAAAAAAAGATTAATCCACCTGCAGAATAAGCTGGTGATTAAAATTTGCTTAAATTCTCTCTACCATGCACTTAAAAACCAGGAGGGGGAGCTACTGCTTAACCAAACAGCTCTCCTATTAAGCAAAACAAGTAGTCGAGATGAAGCAGTAGAACTTCACAGGAACAAAATGGATTTGTCACTTCAAGTGGCTAAGCTGTGCTGAAATAGGCCATAATACTGCTTCCTGTGCTGACAGAAGAGTAAAAAGGGAATGAGTACATTTAAACTCAAAATTACTGTATAGTAGCTGACAAAAGTTAAAAGCTGATTTTATTAAGAACTACTGCAGTAGCATATCATAAAGAGTCAAAGAAGGAAGAAACTTGAGCATCTTCCCTCTTTAGGATGCAGGTAGCACTAATTCAGCTTACAAATCCTCAATTCTGAGGAATTTTAGTACTTGATGGAAAATCCAAAACAAAGCCTGTTTTAAAAAAATTTATTTTACAAAAGTTAAAAACAAGTACTATTTACAAGCATTTTAAATACCAGCTCTAAACCGTCACTCCTAAGTAAGAGTTAAGCTTGTTTAAAATGCATTTTACGTTTATCATGTTCAAAAGATTTTTTAAAAAAAAGAAATGCCATTACAGAGCTGTTGGGGAAGAAAAAACTATTATAGAATGGCTTGCGTTTTAAAAGTCAGAATCCCATACTCTTCTTCCATCCTCTAGCTGCTTTTCAGCTGTTTATAATGAAAAGGAAGGAAACTACTTTGTCACTTGTTAAGCATATAGTAAAACTGGGGACTGGAGGAGTAGGGGAGAAGAGGGACAAGTGTTTACCCACGTGCTGAACTAGCTGTGGTAGAACAAGAATAAAATTTGTAGGTCTAGCTGATGAAGACTGAAGTCATAATATTGGTCCTGTCAAGAGGTCCTCGAGCAAAGGTTAACTTAATCTACTTCCAGAACAGTTTATTAATGCCTGTAAGAACTAAGCCAAAGCCCAGCATGAGTCAAACCTGTACCATACAGAATTAGAAACTATGGAGCAGATCAAATCAATTCCAGTAATATCCATCCCCAGTGTTGTTAAAGCAAATCTCTGAATAGTTTTAGCTGCAAGGATCATTTTTAATGTTATCCTTTCCGAAACCTCCGCAGTGATCAAAGGGAACAATTTCCACAGGCTATACAAAGATAAAAGAAGCGAACCATGAGGTGAAGCTGTGACCCTCACAACATGCAGAAGTTTTAAAATAAGCTTTCTAAAGCACAACTTGCAAATTCATGTGCATGTCTGTGTCCGATTTCATTGGATTTCCAGACCCTTAGCTTTACTGGATATTCTACTCTGAAGTCCTCCTTGCAGATTCTGTACAGTATAAAGAGGGAAAAAAAAGAGGTATACACAGTAGTTGGTGTCTTTTGCCCTTCGTATTAAAAAGATAGCAAATCACAAATGCTGGCATTAGGAATTCAGTCAACTCTCTCCTTCTGGTTTTCAAATGAAGATGCAGCTCTTCATTCAGCAAAACTGAAGGTCTTCTGCAGACTGTGTACTTTAGATGCCCTTTGAAACACGCTTAGGGAAAATAGTTGAGGACAGCAGCTGCCAATACAGTAACCATGTCCTGCTGAGGGGTACCCACTTGTCATGGCTGCATGTTGTTGATAATAGCCAAAATACTCATTTTTTCTTGGGCTGAGTCCACATCTTCATTTTGTTTCTGAGCCACTCCTGTGCCAAGGCCATACAATCGCCCACAATACTTTGCATCATCGATTGTATCCTCAAAAAACAACTGCAGAGGGGAGGAAAAAAAAAAAAAGAGGCACAATTAAACAGTTCCTATTTCTTCCTAAACTGGAAAGCACCTAGCCTTAATCAAGGAGTTTGTCTGAAGTCAGCCACCTCTAGGATTCAGCTAGGGAAGTAAAATAAGGACTGGAAAGAAGCATGAACGGAAAAAGTGTGTGCCAATATCAACATTTCCTGTTACTGACATTTTGAAGTGTGCCAGCCACAAGGCTCAAACAAAAACCAAGAACGCCAACGACATCAATTGTACTGGCACTGGTGGATAGGGACTGGAAGAAGAACCAGAAAGAAGAATAACACACTACCTCCTTCATTCTGAAGAATGCCATTCCTGTGAGAAGAGAATCCGATCCTGCCTGGTGCTGTCGTCCAATTCGCTGCAAATCCAGCTGATCTGCCACCTCTTGAAGGCCGCCCTGCAGTGAAAACAGACCAGACTGTTTTGTACAAGCCCTGTCTTACCAAAATCGCCACACTTCTCCAAAACACAAATTTCCAGCAACACACATGCCAACTGTGAGTGAACTCAAATGGTGACAACCATTAAAGAATGTAAAAAACTCTGCCTAGATTTAGGTACCTTGCTTTCCTGCTGCAGATACTCGAGATGACTGTGGGTATATATTCAGAGATTACAAATGCTGCACCTTTCCCACCCTTTCCTGAAACAAGGCTGTGATTCAGTAGATAAATTACTTTCTACCCTCTGAGTGTCTACCAGATAATGAAGTCATGCAGGTCACACAAAACAAAATGCCCCACCTTGCATAGGAAAGAATAAAGGATACTGAATTACAGCTGTCCTCTGAAATTAGATACAGAAGGTTATGCAAAAGTCCCCTACATGATAAACATACTGGTATGCTTAAAACTGGGAAGGCAGCATCTGCTAGATACGAACTTAGCCTAGGTGTGTATGCATGGCTATTTGCTTTGATACGCACTCCAGTTTAGCGATGATACGCGTAGCAGTTCTGTCATTTGCCTTATTCCCCATTTGCAGCACTGCTATCTATCTATCCATCACTCGTTTGCTGGGGAGATACAAGTACCTTGAGGTTTTTGCAGCTCTTCATTAAGTACTTCACATCGTAGATAGATGGAAAGAAAAGGTTCAAGATATGGAAAAACTCGTGTTCCTCTTCTGGCAACCTGGAATCTGTCAACAGCTTCACCATGTAGCCAAAGTCATAACCACTGAAACCAAAAACATACAGGACCTAGATAAACAGGCAGCACCTGTACTCATCAGTACTAATACCACATTTTTCACAATAAAGTAGTTTTCAGTAGTTTGGAGTTTGCTTTCTAATATCCTATAGTTTTCAAACCTTAACATAATCTGATATTCATAAAACTCCAGGCAACATGGAAAAGCAGAAAACCCTCTGAGCATCACTGATCACCTCCAACCTACCTGTGAAACGACAGCCATTTCACACTGTCACTAAGGACGACCCCTGAAGTCATGAGCAACTCAGCAAAATGCAGGGTATCGATCCCTTCTTCTTCGTGCTTCTGGAACTGCAGCCCAGAGCTTGCGAGGAGGTCTATGGAATCCTGAGAGTACATATCTTCCCTGAAGGAGAAAAGCAGCTTTGCACTTAAAGTACTAACAGGTCAGCCCTTACAGAAAAATTCCCCACTCACTGCATTTTGAAAAACTGGAGTGACCATTAGGCTGTCTCTCCCTGTACCTGTGTCTCTAGACAATTCATATCACGTCACTTTCAATATCATCACTGCACCCTCCTAAATATGTAACAAGCTAATCTGCAATCTTAACTGGATTGCAGTTGAGATTTACACTCCCTTTAACAAGATTCATTCCCTTTAACAGATGTGACAATTCCACTGTTTTTTCTTTAGATGCCAGTTTATATTTTAGCATGGATCTGCAAAGAGAGAGATTTTCCTTTTTGCTGCAAACAGTATATCCATGTCTTTTTAGCAGAAAGAGATAGATTTAATTGTTTAAATGATTATATAATATATAGAGACAGGTAGATACAGAAAGCATACAAAGCTTAAGGCACACAGAATTACTGGGCACAGGCTATTTAACAAGGGAAAGGGTGTTAAGGACAGCATTTTAGCATGGCTTTGACTTCCAGAAATATTGCAACTCCTGCCATGCCAAAATAGGGTCCCATAAAATCAGTATTAGCATCTGAATTGTTATTGCCCAGAACCAACCACTGATGACGAACATACAGGCTTCTGCATTTCCCAAAGACAAGCACCACTTCAGCAGCAGAGAGCAGACTACTCCCTAGAAGACTCACGTGAGGTTGAATTTGAAGTTAAACTGCCAGGTGTTGATCCCAGAAGGATATTCTCCTTTCTCATTTGTGAAAGTGAGGCCCAGCTGGATAATTTTCAGAAGGTCAACATTGCACCGAAGGAGCTGATACTGATAATCGATGGAGCTGCGGAATTCACCAATCGGCCTTACAACAACCCCCGGAAACTCCGTGTCCTGGGAAAGAAAAGCAAATCTTATTTCATCACTTGTTCCACTAGGACTATGTTCAATTCCACACTTGCAGGTCTCAAACGCTGCATTCTGTGACTTCTTTTATAAAAAACACTTTTTTAATCCTGTTTCATATTCTATTATGGATATTAAACTGTTACAAGTATTCTTTCATTTGCACCTACTATATGGAAACTGTTTTTTTTTTTTAGGCAGTGATTGTCTGCTATCTTTGCTGAAACCCAAACTTTTAGACTATTTTTACTCTGAGATTACATCACATAACTTCTACAGCATACACGAAAACTTTCATAAAGAACACAGTCCTGCATATCTTACAACATTTCTCTCTTGCCCAACATCTTTTTGTGTCCACTCCTACAACACAGCTAATAAAACAGGTGATGAACACTCTCAACGAAATGAAACAGAACAACAATTGAAGTGAAAGCTCATTTCCTATCAGTGTATGGCACCAAAAGATTCTATTTATTTGCACAAGTTTGTTCTACATTGGATTTTACAGACCCTGAAGGGGCATGTATTATAACACCACACTTTTATAACGGACTTGTCACATCTTTAAGTTCAGTATCCCCAGCCAAAGTTGGCATAACTTACAGTACATAACTAAGAATACGTATGTAACTGACCAGCTCCTGCCAAGTGAACAGAGGCTATTAAGAGCAGAGATTCCTCCCAACTGGAGGATATTCTGGTCTTTTTAAATAAAACTTCCTGGAACACACCATTCTATCTACAGCCAGAACATTTTTCTTCCACAAGAACCAACATCTGACCACACCAAGAAGACGCACTCCTGCTAACAAGCTGTCACTGGCAGGTTTCTTGTCCTACAGTTCTGCGTCAGTTTCCATAGCCAAAAGGGGAAGGAAATTCAAAGGACAAATAGGGCAGCAGAACACAAAAGACTTTGTACATCTGACCCATTCCACTTTCTGTTCCATAAACTAACACACACTGAATGACTAAATATTAAATTAATTCAGTTGTTTCAGGTGCTCTCCCTCTTCGCTGCCTATCAATCAATAGGAACAGAACACTGCACATGCACCACATTCTGGAAACGAACATAAACGGCTTTCTGGTTTTTCACCACTTCTAGCTTAGTTAGATCAGGAACAGGGCAAATCATTTCTTGCCCAAGAACCAGCTTATTCCCCCTCCCCACCCAAAATCCCTTCGCTGAGACAAATAGGTCAAGTATGAAACATTTACCATCGCGATGTAGCTGTAACTTAGCACGATCTCTCGAATCTTCCTCATCTCCTCTTCCAGGTTGTTTGCCCATACTTCACAGATAACCTGGCTGTTCTCTGCAGGGGCTGCTGGCATCTTGCAGCAACCAGGGCAAGTACAGCTGACAAGCTCCGATGGCAGGGCAGAGCTGCAAGCTGTGCGGTCTGATCAGTGTGCTGTGCTAAATAGGAAGAAGAAACGGTGTTTCACATGAAGATCTACGTGAAGGAAGGAGCGATCCGGCAGAGCAGCTCACGGCTCTGTTTGCACCTCCCGATAGCCCGCGTGAAGTTTATTAGAGGATTTGGGGGATTTTATGAGCCTGGAGACACGGCGAAGGAGAAGCTGAGGTAAAACCCGCGGGGCTCACAGGTAACAGCGCAGCTCCCGGAGCCCCTCACCCCAACCCACCCCGGGCTGAGGCACCCAGCAGGCCGCTGGGCGAGGCCCGGCCTCACCCTGAGGCAGAGCCGGGTCCCAACCGGGCCCTGCCGCCCCCACAGCCCGGTTACGGCCCCGGGAGCGCCTCGGGGCGGCCCCGCGCCACCGGCCCGGGCCCGGGGTGGGGTCCCGGGACAGGCCCGGGGGCGCTGCGGGGAGCTCGGGCAGGGCCGGGGGGGCTCCGAGGGGTCCCTGAGGCGCTCTGAGGGGTCCCGACCCCCCCTCCCCCCGCCGCTACCTGCCCGGAAGCCGGGGCCGGGCCTGTGGCGCCCCGCGCAGGCGCACTCGGGGCCTCCCGCCGGGGCTTTAAGGCGGGATTTCCGCCTCGCCCTGCCGCCGGGTCTCGCGAGAAGCGCTGGGGAAAGCTGAGGGGAGCGGGCGCGCGCGCGCCGCAACGTGCCCTGTGCCGCGCGCCCGCCGCGCGCGCCTCCAGGGGAGGGGAGTTGGGAGGGAGGAGCGCCGCGCGGGGAGCTGTGCGCATGCGCAAAGCCGCTGCCCTTGGGTTGAGGTGATGCCGCGATTCCTCCCCCTCAGGCTGGCGATGGACTCGCCCAAGCTCCGCGCTCTGTGAGCGCCGGGCGAGTCCAAAGGGTGCGGGCGGGGGGGGGGCAGAGGGGTGCGGGCCTTTGTCACCCGGCCCGGCCCTGCCCTGCCAGCGCCGCCTCGCCTCAGCGGTCTCTGTTCCGGCCCCGTGTGGCAGCACTCAGCTACTTCTGCCCCAGACACGTTATTTAAGTCCCATTAACACCAAAACTTCCCCAAAACAGCCCGACACGGCTTCTGGTGTCACGCAGGTGCCAGCACCGTTGCTTTGCGGTCTGATGGCAGATCCGTGATTGATCTGGAAGGTTCTCTGGTCACAGCGCTGCCATCGTATTGCCTCACCCTCAGGCTGCCAGCCTCCCCGGGCAGGGTTGCATCTGTTAAAAACAGATTACACTCGTCATAGTGCTGCAGAATTACTTCTGCCCACCATCGGGGTCAGCTGGAAGCCTTCACTGACTCAGCTGCCTGCTTACCAATCAGATAAATAAAAGTACCTGGAAAAAATACATAAATCTTGGTATCTCTCGCACTCCAGGCACAGTTCAGTCTCCCAGATTTAGCATTCATGCCTCAGCAGAAACATAGATGTAAAAGGAGAGGGTTTTTTCTGGACACTGCTCTCTATCAAGCGACCTTGATGCTGTCAGCATCTTCTGAGCTCTGTTTTGATGCCACGTTTATCTCTGTAGGCGATAGTTCCCATTTTGCCTCCTCAGCTCAGAACTTCACTCAGGTTGTGCAAGTCACGCAACATGCTAAATTGGCAGAAAGTTATCACCTTTAACAGAGAGAAGTTATTTTATGAAGTGTCTGATCAAAAAAAGCATTTCTACTAAGAGAAAATCAGATTTTGTGCATTCCTCAGAGCTGAGCCTTGGCAGGGATTGCATTAACTGGAGGGTTTCTGGTGACGGTACCAGTTTAGGGCCCAGGCTAACCAACAGAAGCAGCTTTCAGGTTACTGCTGACCTGCACTAGACCCAGACTTGCTGCAGCAGGTAAATTAAGTTTACATCCTTATGACTAATGCTCTAATCTGTCTGTTACTACTGGGCATAAATCTTTCAGATATAACCCGTGTCTGAATAGAACAGAGGTTAAAAAAGAACACTGAGGTCTGTGAAATTCACGGGCTTATCACAGTCTTTAGCATATTGGATGAACAGCCCTCCCAGTGCAAGATCAAGTCCAAAAAAAGGACGGGACAGCGTTCATTCTCCTGAGATGCCAATTCCCACTTCCTCCTCGGTACATGTGCAAATAGTTTGGAGGAATTGCGTTGCTCCCTGTTGAGTCTGCTGTCTACAGTAAATAACAATTAGTAGCAACAGCTGAGAACTAAAAAAACTCCCCACCAGGGAATTGATGCTATGAGTCAAGAGAAAGTGGCGATGAAAACAGCAAAGCTTCTAAATCTGAAATGAAACAGCAGCAAACGTGTACCATACTGATGACACACAGCACTGGTTGAGGGAGGGGGAGTTCAGGAATATTCCTTCAAGAAAAAGTTAATTGATAAAAATATAGATATAATGGTAGGTGCAAGAAGTCAGGCAGAGACAACAAGGCACCACCACTATTCGTGCTTGCAGATCTACTATTGTGCTATGCAGCATTAACTACTGCTAGCTTGAGATGTTGCTTACAACAGCATATATTGCTTCACACATGTATGGCCTTGCAAAGCTAACCGTGAGGGAGAGGAGATGGTCCTTGTCTTTCCTTGAGTGGAAAAATAAATCTGGTAATGTATGTCAAGTAACACCCTCACTTCTTCGGTTGGACTAGATGATCTTGGAGGTCTTTTCCGACCTTAATGATTCCGTGATTCTCAGAGTTTAGTTCATAATAGGACACTATATATTAGATAAGTAGTAGATTAGGGCCACATCTGCATAATAAAGACAAATACTACTGCAAATTACATCTTGCAATACTGTAATTACAGACTTTACGGTCTGTAAGCATATTTAAACACAACTGAGCCCAAGCACATTCTAACCTATTTGCGTCTCATCCTTACAGATAGAACCAGTACCTGCAACTGACTGAAGACACTATGCAGCAACTCATGGTGAAATCTGTAGTTAGGCCAACACAACGAAATCTTGGACTGCTGTTTTTGGCCATGATCCGCAGTAACCCTTATGCTTTTAACAAATACACCTTTGACTCATTCAGTTGCACTGGCATTAGCTATTTTGTGCTTAAAACATGAGTTAGGGCATTGCAAAAACTATTTATTTTTAAGGTGTATCTGCCTTCTTTATTCTCAGACACAGTCATTATCTCTTGGTGAAAAACCCTTACCTGCAGAGATGTATTCTGAATGCTGAACCGAGTGACAGCATGTGCAGGGAATGCTGCCAGTACTGCCAGTGACATGGCCCTGGCTTCACATGACTTGTCTGGGAGGGGACAGCCAACTCCTGCCTGGAAACACACCCCCAACTCCTTTGCCTAAACCCTCATAAAGTTTCCGCAGCAGTAGTGAAAGGTGAGGAGTTGAACTCTGGGCTCTGGATAAACACAAGGGACCTCTCCTAGGCTACACTTAGCAGGAGGTAAGCAAAGAGCGGGCAGCCAGAGCTCAGGGGCATAGTGGCTGGAAAATATATGATTGAAATCCTGAAGAAATAATTAAAAGGCAATGTCATATGTACATTTAAAATAGGAACTGTAGTTGCCTTCAAATCTGTGCACTGCTTGGCACAGTAGGAGCCCCACCAGACACATCTAGTCTTGTCTCTCTCCATACAGTGTGGCTGATATGCAACTTCAGGGGTGACCAGGTAGGTTGTCCTTACTTTTCTCCTCTCTATAGGTTTTGTACTTTCACAGTCGTACTCTTATTTCTCCCGGGCAACATTTCCGCTGTCTATGTACTACAAAGGTTGATTCCAATGAAGTTCTAAAGTAGAAGTTTCAAGCAGGAAGGAAAAAAATACCAAACAACGGGGTTGGCAGCCACTCCATCACTGCAGACAGTTATCCAGCTGTACCTGACAGCAGCAGGACTTAGCTGGTGTCAGAAGGATGCGATGCAATAGGAGACTGGGTACAGTACAAGGAGAAGCAGGCGCTTGTGCAGTCTCAACTTGGGACTATCTGGGCATCAGGAACTGGAAGGGGACAGCAAAGATGGGACTTGAATAATAACGTAAACTTTAAAACAAATGTAAAAAGTATGGCAGTTCCTTTATTAAAGCTGTGTAACTGTTTATTTTATTCCAGATTATTTTATGGATTTTAAAACATGACTTAGACAAACTAGCCTTTTCTGATAGTTGAAATGGAAAATACAGTGAAAGCAGATCTGATACACAGTTGTTGGAGAAATGATAAAATACATAGAAATAAAAAAAAAGTTTGTATTGGAATTCTTTACTGCCTGGTGCCTGTTTCCCTTTTGCCATTAAGAGCATGATCAGAAAAACAATTACATTTACTGCAGGATTTAGAATTTGGTTTGATCAGATTTTGTGTTAACTAGATTGAAAAAAAATAAACAGAGCCTTTATTTTACATAGCACCAGTTCTATCTAATGCTAGCAAATAACTGCAGGCAGCTGAGGTCCTCGCTGTTTGCTTCGGGGCTGTGTAATATGCCAAAAGAGATCAGTGCCAAGTACTTGGAAGGGTTTTTTTTGTTTGCTGAAACAGCCGTGGTGACATGAATGCTTTTGTTTATGTACTTGGTGTATTCTGAATCAGAAAAGATATTATCCAGTGAAAAAAGGGGTAGGCAATGAGATGCTGGTCCATCAAAAAAAAGATATGGTCCATCAAAATTTGTCTTGTTTTAATATAAGTAATGTAAAATTTTATTCTGTAAATGTGACAGTAAAGGTAGCTGACTGAGATTTGGGGGAGAGGAAGGTTATGCAAATACATTTCAAACTAGAAGGCTTTGCCCAACAAAGACTTCTATCATAATCTGATTATTTTAAAAAGGAGGAGGACTAGAAATGCAATTACAATTTTAACTCCTTCCCAAACTCACACCATGTGAGACTCAGTCAAGCACTGGCTCTTTCTCTTCCCAGGAACTCAAAGCAGAGTCATGCTCTCACCTGTGCTCTGCTCTTTAGCCTTTGACATGCAAAGATTCAGCAGGGATTGAATCAGCACTGCTGTATGGTGCTGCAAATAGTAACTGAGATATCCACCTCTCTAAGATCTAACATCTATTACGAGATTATCTAGGAGTAGAATAATCTCTTTTATCACAGATAACTACAGCCAATACTATTTTCTGTACTGCTGTAGCAGAATAATTCAGTGATGCTGTTTTCAGCTCCCTGCTGGGTGGTTGTAGGGAAGACAGGGAGGTGAACAGCAAAAGGACGAGGGATGCAAGTTATAACAGGGGAAATTCTGATGAGATATTAGGAAAAAAAATGACAGTAAAGGTAACACTACAAACACTACAACACATTTCTTGGAGAAGCTGTAACATCTCCATGTATGTACTCAAAGGTCAACAGTTCAAGGCTCCAAACAACCTGATCTAACTTTGGACTTGGCCCCATACTGAGCAAGGGGTTGGACCAAGGGGTCCAGAAGTTATTTCCAACTGATGTTGTGATTTTAAGTAGTGAGGTAGAGCATCCTTGAAGAATAATGAGTGTTAAAACAGGGCCTGGAATAGAGCAAGGTGCCCAAGAAGTAATGGATTATTTGACTTATTACAACTATTAGCAGTGTTTTCATAGAGACAGCAGGCACACCTGCACCGAGAGGACCTGTGTGACAAGATGGGAACACACTGCACATTGCATAACAGACTGCTTCATCATGATCAGGAGGTCTTCGCAAATGAAGATAAGCTCAGTTTGTCCGGTGGCAAATTATTTACCCTGCTCTATTCAGACTAGCAGGTTGCTTGTTACTGTAACTCTTAGGCATTCTGCATCAGATATGTTAGAGTCCCACGATATTTTATTAGTAAGATTGTGGCTGGGAAACTAGATATAATGGGGAAAAAACATACAAAAAAGATCTCACAGTCTGGCTCTAGTAGCTCACAAAGTCTAATAGAGGAGCTCTCGATCTGGGGAATGACAAGATGTACTAGGACATGGGGACTTCCCTAATGCATTCTGATTTTAAGCAATAGCACCTCTCACCCATTTATTTATTTTTTTTATTTATTGGCAAAGGGAGACAACATGAAGTTGTTTGTTTTAAGGTTGCTACCAAAAATTAGCATTTCCCCTTGGAGTATTTGCAACCCTAGTGTTGACATAGAGGGCTGGGAGTTGGGGCTTGTGGTTTCCAGTGTCAAATCACTTTTTGTCTGATTTCTTTTGTCTTCCCAGAACTGTTTAACATCAGTAGTACGCAGAAAAGGCCTCACCTTTTTCTGTCCATGAGTAAGCAGGAACCCAAGCAGGAAGAAAGTGTCCAATTTTTCTGTCTCCTGCCCATTGACCTGCACACTAGCATGTTGTAGGGAAACAAAGCTGGAAATGCTTGTAAATAAACAGAACTGCATTTGGAAGACTGTACCCTGAAAGCTATCACTAATCCCTCTGCTCCTATGATGGTTTCTTTTTGGCAGTGCATTCCCCCTTTCTGACAAGCTGCAAGAGGAGCGCTCCCAGGAGGCCTGCTATCATCGTAAAGGTAATAGAATATCATCTGTCTAATGAATCATTTTCTGATTTTCATTGTACCTTAGACAGGTGCCTTTGTATCTTCTCTCCACTTTCCTTTGTTACCTTAGGTAACACAGTGTGCCTGTGTTTGAATATTCTTCCAACTATGAAAAGCAAAATAGATTAAATTCTGCAGTCCTCAGTAAGCTGTCACTTACACTATTAGACTTGATGTGTTCTGTTCATAAAATACTAATACACATTGGGAAATATGGGAGGTGTGGGGACTGTAAGACTTAAAGAGCTCGGTTTTGTGCCATGGACAAAAATGAAGGAGGGACAGAGCATAGAGGGTAACTATTGTACAGTTTTGCAACTGAGCTTGAAGTGATTTGCTACGGTCAGCATTGTGTTCTTCCACCCTCCAGCTGTACAAAGTTCACTTGTATCACTTCTTATTTCAGATGAAGACAGACTCTGGATACTCCACCATGGCTGCACAGCAGAAACAGGTAAAGACTCAAAGTTCACCTTTTAAAAGAAGTGTTATGCAGGTGCTTTGGAAAGCTGGATGTGTTGAATAACCTCCTAAGAGAAGTGACAGACAGATATCAACACTCCAATCGCTTTAACACAACTAGGAGTTCATTGCTCATCACTACAGCAACATTTTCACATTTTTTCACTTCCAGTGCACTGTGGCTACAGCACTATGTGGTGAAGGGCCTGTTACCTCTGCTTGTATGGCAGGAGACCACAACCCTCTGCTGTAGCCAGCAGCTCTGCTACCTAACCAGGCCCAGTGTGGTGGGTCAGCTGAGCAGTCTTTGCCAGCTGGTGCACCTCCTTCTCTTTTACCTTGCAGGCAGCAACCCTGCTCTGCACTTAAGGAATTTGTCACCTTGTACAAGCCCTTTAAGGGCAACGTCTCAGGCGATCAGTGGAGCAAAATTTGGAAACCGCTGTGCCGGAGCCGCTGGCATGAAGAGAAACAGGGTGTTAGCACTTGGACCTGATGAACAAGATTTTTTTTTAATGTAAACTTCTCTGCTTCTACAGCTCATGTAATTATACTGTGTGGGCTTCAGTCACGTAATTACTTCCTCACGTGCAATAAAAGCACAGTCTCAAAACAAGACAGTTTCTGTCCAAATGGCTTTTAAAATTGCTTAAAGAGTGCAGAGCTGTGGCTGCTGTCTTAAAGCAGGGCATACATGGTCTCTGATGTGTATTAGAAGTTATTAATATTTGAAATGATTTGAGATCTTCTGGCTGGAGGATGCTAAAGAATCTGAAATATTATTTGGTCTAACTAAAAATTCTGACTTCAGAGTTTTTCTTTGGTATATTCTTTTGTCATCCTATGAAAAAGAAGGATTTAAAGGATACAATTCTGTTAAAAGGCTCAGAAACGTTTATAGCTTTTAATATTTCTTTCTAAAGAATACCTAGACGGTATGCCAGGGTTTAAATATTAAGAAATCCTTATCTTATATCAGTATACATTAGGCGTAACATGGACTTCCAGGCGTACAACTGGAAGTCTGAAACTTGAGGGCAAACCTCCAGCCCAAAATTGAGCATGTACTATCTGAAGCTGGAATAGATGGCTCTTTCACCAGCCTTGCATTTTCAGTTGAGTACACCTAGCCATAACGCTGGCAACTGAATGTATTGCTTCAAATACAAGCCTACAGGGTTCACAAACATGAAGCTGTAGGGCAAGAGTCCTGTAAATTACTTTCTCCCCAGTTGCTAATGTGATAAAAACTGAAACGATAGGAACAAATGTTTGTTTTAATGAGGAAAGTTTCAGTGCTAATGAGCAAAGTTCTGTCCTGGGACAGATAAACACTGCTGACAAGTTCTGGGCAATGATTAATATTCTGTAGCTGTTACAGAATCTTAAAAAAACTCTTCACACTGAAAGCTATGTCGAGAGGGTTTCCCTGTATTGCATTGCCCTACACACACCTGCATTCAACATGCATTAGTATGCATTAGTGAGCTGTCTCTCATTTGGCCTCTCTGACAGGAGACAAACAGGACAGCAACTATGAATCATGCTATTTTTACTCCAGTCTGCTTTTGCAGCTAAACAACACAGTTAAAAAAAAACAGGAAGGACAGAACAAAACACTAGCTGGTTATTATGCTATAGTATTTTAGAATTATAATTTCTTTTTAAATCATCCTGCAGGTAAATATAACATGTATTCACCCAAGAAAACTCAAACTAAGATTTCTGAACTGCACAACCAATCTGGGCTATGTTAAGACAGTTAATTATATATTTGTCATATAATTGATAATCATTTTTGCATATTTAATTGTTCAAATATATCAAATACTGCTTTTTGAATATTCTTATTCCTAGAATCAAAAAGTCACACTGGTCTGATTGCTTTGTGTGGTTAAAATCCGTACTGTCCTAGGAGTCCTGTTAACACCACAGGTGCCATTTTGCTGTACACGGGGATATTTGTTTAGTAGGTAACACTTCCATGACTGAGAACAGGAATGTAGTGAACTTCATACTTCTCTGAAGTTGTGTATTTTAACTTCTTGTTATAGGGCAGTTATTCTGTACAGATCACACATGGTACCTTCTAGACAAGTCGTACTCCCAGTACTAGAATCAAATTGTATCTGTGATGGGCTGTAACTGCAAGGCAAAGTATTATCCTCTGTTAGACCTCTGTTACAGTTAGAGGGAAAAAAAAAAAAAAAAAGGCTAAGCTTCTTCAGAAGCACTCTTCAAAGCTAAGAAAAAAGTTGAGAGAAGTGGTTCTGAATTAACTGGAGCTATTAATCAGATCACCTGACCATAACAGTTCTTCATTACTGCTGGAGGATAGCGTATTGGATACTGGGAGGGAGAATAAACTGGCAGAGTGAGGGAGATGTTGAGATGGAGCACGGTTCCTTACCCCCAGGTCTTCCATTGCTACTGTTCTGAGTTATCCAGAAGCCCTTTATATTACAGTCCTCCAGGTACTCAGAAATATACCCAATAAAAATGGGGAGGGAAAGATCAGTGGCCCATCCTCTCCCTTTGATTACACCAGAGAAATTCCACGTCAGTGACACTTCAGGGCTCTGTGAAGACATCAGGTGGATGTGGGTGAACTCTCCCCCCCAGTTACACACACTATCCCAGAACAGCCTGGTTACCGCGTTCTTTAGAATCTGTAAAGCAAAACAGACCACCATGGGACCACCTCTAACCCATGCATTTCAAGTACAAGAAAGCCTAGCACGGGGCCCCACAGCACATACTTACTTACTCTTGTTGCTTGCTCACAGGAAGAGAAGCTCTGGGACGCCGTGAAGACCTCTGCCATGGTACTTGGTACAGGCCTGCTCATATTCACTGCCTTCGTGAATTCTGCTTCTTGGTGAGATTGTTAGAACAAGGGGGCTTGAGGAGAAGCATTTCTGTGGAGAGGGGATAAGCAGATTGTGAAAAGATAAGTCACTAACAACACTTACTCCCACAGGTATGTACAGAAGATCTGGGAGACTTCAGGCAATTTCTGGCAAACAGCATGGCTAAATCTTTACAACCTGTTCGAGGGAAACGAATGGTCACTCTTCCTCTTTGGTGAGTTACTCAGATTAACAACCCTTTGCTGTACAAGGGCACGTATTGTATTTAAAATGGGACATGGATGTTCCATCCCAAACTGCCCGCTTTCCCTGCTGAAAAGCACACATTGGCTTCAAAGCCAGCTGTAAGTGACAGTGCAACGGTGCCGCCTCTGGAGTGGCTCCTCATTAGACCTACTACAGGGATTAAAAACCTGATCTTTTTGCTGCTTCTGAAAGTACAGAACAGCTTCCCTGTGTAAACATACTCTCTGCTCCTGTGAGAAATGAATGACTCAGTAGAACTAATTACTGAAAATTAAAGTTAAATTAGTAAATTTTACGCTCGCCGTAGTGTACAACCCTACTCTGTCTGTGATTAGCAGTTGGTGAACAGGCTCGGTAGGGATGTTGCAAGGTCCCAGGAATCAACTTGATCTTATCCGATGTGTATTTAAAAATAACTCGTGATATAGGTTCCCCAACCTCCTAGAAAAATCTTTTCTTAGCATGTTGTGGCAGGTTTTAGCCTATGGGGCATTTGCGCAGTTTAACCTCCTCACCATTCCCTAGATCTTACTTGGGTGCCAGAACCTACCCATATTCCATTTTAAAGCATCACAGGGCAGGGATTATGCACCTGGTGTACTTAGGTCCAAGCAAGGTTCTCTGGATACTAATCCACTGTACATTTTTTCTGATTTAGCCACAGCTCTCAATGTATTCACACATCTCTGACCTTTCCTCATGTCACAGGGGCTGCGTTGGTTCCTGCCCTTGCCTTCTGGTGCTTCAATGGAATCCTTATGGTGGCTGATGTAACAGGAAAGCCAACTTTCATTACTCGGTATCGCATTCAGCTGGGCAAGAATGATCCTGTAAGTAATTGTCACTGTGCGTCTTCTGCTGGCTAAACACTTCCTGGAGTCTCTTAGGTTAGGAGAGGGGAGAAGAACCAGTTATGCTTTTCTCTTCCAACCAGATAGGATTCAAGGAGAGTCAAGCTGAGTCTTGTATATCCACTGCAGAGAGGAAAAATGTTCTTGTAATTAGGCTCTGGATCAGATCTTGATAGATTGCTTGTTAAAAAGTTGACCCCTAAACTAACTAATACAAAAACATCCTACAAATCTAAAAGCTCTTTATTGTCCCTAATCAAGGACCCAGTGCTTCTGATGTAGCCTCAAATCCTGACTTCTTTTTTGCAGGTGGACACAAAAAAATTGCGACAAGCCATCTACACAGCGCTGTTTAATCAGTTCTTTATCTCCTTGCCCATGCTTGTGCCCATGTTCCATGTCATGAAATGGTGGGGCAACACCTTCAGCGAGGAATTACCCACCTTCCAGTGGTTTCTTGTCGAGCTGAGCATCTTTACCGTAACTGAGGAAATTCTCTTCTATTATTCACACAGGTGAGCTGAGCACTGGAACGGGACTTGGTGGTTTGTCCCTCTGCCTTTAAGGTTATACCCCTCTCTTGAAACAGCAATAGTCCTAGGCCACCCTCTTCCAACAACCTTGTATTTGTATGGAAAACTCAGGTCCTGGAGCTTACTTATAAATTCCTATACTAGGGAACATCCATACTACATGAGGCTTGGCTGCTGCAATGCTGCTACAGTAAGCAGAAACGGATAAAAACTACAAATGTGGAACAGGTTAGAGATTCAGGAATAAACTAAACAGCTTTATACAAAAGCTGTTAAAAAAAAAAAGCATTTGGACAAAGGCACAAAAAAAAAAAAAAAAAAAAAAAAAAGGAGGGCCATTTACTATTCTTTCTCTAATAGTTGCCAGTAGGAAAAGTCAAAACAGCAAAAAATATAGTGAGTCTTCCCCTAAGGGGAAGGTTTGAGTGAATCAGTCTTTCAGAGACTTGGATTTATGGGATGTACTTGAACCTAAGTTCAACATCAACCAACAGACATTGAATCCATTGAACAAGGACTTAATGATGAAGAAAGAGAGAAGCCAGGAGTCCTGCACTCATTCCCAGCTGTTCTAAAATCCATTTTCAAGAGGAGACATGAGACCGGCCCGAGGAAAAGTTGTTACATTACTCTATGTTCCTTTCTCAGGGGGCTCAAAACCTACATTTCTGTTTTCTCTACTTAGGCTTGTTCATCTTCCCCTCCTGTACAAGCACATTCACAAGAAGCACCACGAATGGACAGCCCCCATTGGCGTGGTCTCCATTTACGCTCACCCGTTAGAGCACATAGTAAGTGATCTCCTCATGGTCACCTTCCACTTCCTGCATGGAGTGTGAGTTCCATGGGAGGAAGAGGAGTGGTAAGAGACAAAAAGCAAATGCTTCCTTAGAATCTTCTTTCTGAGAAGAAGCCTGGCTGTGGAAGTATTGCAGTGCCTGTTTATACCAGACTCTATTAGCTTTAAGAATAGAGAAAGAGCTGGGAACACAGACTGTGCTTTCAGCAAGAAACGTAACATTTACACAGGCTAGGTTACTGCATGGACTCAATTCTGTCATTATTTTCATGCTGGTGGCTGGAATCAGTGCTTGCAAACCCCCCTTGAGTGTCTCCCAGCCTTGCTCCAGCCAAGACTTCTCACAAAAACGCATCCCGCCTTCAGAAGATTCCTCTAAATACCTCTAAATACCACCTCCTGTTAATAACAGGACTGGGCTGCAGCTCCAGCTCTGTGAATCTCCCTAACTGGCAGCCTTTGGGTAGCAGAGGAGCTTGTTAAATCCAGGAGTCAAGCTGAGCCCCATCGGTGCAGTAAGCCTCGTCTGGGCCATAGCAGCTACCAGTAGCACTGGTAGGACACAATGAAGTGCTGCACCTGGGATCATCACACCACTACTCTTGTCTGCTATCGTCCATAGGCCAGTGCCCCTTTACAGCTAGGTTTCCCTAGAGCAGCTTCAGCTTTTTTCCAAGAAGCTGCTGAAATTCTCACCTCTGACTCCGGGGTGAGGTACTAGAACCATGCTGCCCTCATAGCCCTTGTTTGCTCACATGTCCAAGTTTTACTACTAGTCTGGGGAGCTTGTGCTGTGACTATGTTTCAGAGTGAGTAAAACTAAGTTGGCTCAGAGCAAAATTATTTCTTTGGTGCTAATTACGTACTTTTAGCAAGATGTTTGCAGAGGGATATGCCCTTTGTGCTGTTTGCAGAGAACTAATGCACCCCAGCGAAACAATTTGGCTCCTAGGCAAGAACCTGCTTGTTGTGGACCCATTAACAAGGCAGTTTGCTTCTCATTTCCAGCTCTCCAACACGCTGCCTGTCATGACTGGCCCGATGATCATGGGGTCCCACATTGTTTCAATCGCAGCGTGGTTCTCCCTTGCTCTTGTAACAACCAGCATTTCGCACTGCGGCTACCACCTGCCCTTCCTGCCGTCGCCGGAGTTCCACGACTTCCACCACCTCAAGTAGGTCCCCGCTCCCCTTCCCCCTCCTTCCTGCGCCCTGTCACTGCCGACAGGCAAAGCTCCTTTTGGAGCATGATTTGTGTATAAGCAGAGAAGCCTGTGCAGCTCACCTGCTGGCAGACCAAAATCAGTTCTCAGAGCAGTTAAACAGAGCTTTGGTCTCACCGGGTTCCTGCTGACTTCCCACCCGACTGCCAGCCACCTCGCTGACTTCTGTGCTTCTCCATCAGCTGACTTGGAGACCTCCAAAGCACAAACGCACAGCTGAGGCTGGGTGGTTCAGGTTTCCCAAAGTGACATGGGAGGGAAGCAGACAGTGCTGGACTTCCCCCAGCACAAGTGCAGACAGTTCTCTGCAAGGCTCTTCCTGGAAGCTCAGGAGACACCGTGTATGATCTGGATTCAAGGCAGCAAGGACAAATCACATAGCAAAACCAAATCTGCTGCAGGAGCCTCCCTGTCTGTCCCTTTCCTATACACAGGGATTAGCAACAGTGATCAGATAACACCTTGCACAAACAATCTCAATTAACCCTTCCTGGCAAAGACTCCCAGCCCCCTTTTACACAGGAGCATAGTTTCAGTAGGTTGTTCAGGGATACATACCAAAATCGTGGAAGAGTTGTCCCCATCTGCCGTACTTCTTCGAACGCAATTTGCTTCTCCTGCAGAAATAGAAAATGGGGATCGTTCTGTTGCAACCTAAGCGCAGGGCAACACCCAGAACATGGAGCCAGTTCTTGTTACCAGTCATTTCCTCTGCAGCTCGGCTCATGTCAGGACACGGATCGCTGCAGAGCTCAGCTGCTGTCTGGGCAGAGCTGTGCCAGCGTCTGCAGTGCTGGAAGCGCGTCAGCTCCACGTCTCTGGGCAGCCTGGGCTGGATGCACAGACATGGCGAGGTGGCTGCCCCACTGCTCCCACAGCTCCAAGCTGCTGTGGGCAGGGACTGGTGTTGTTCGGCGTCACCGTACCTGGATAACGAAGCAGCAGGAGGGAAGCTGCATAGGTTGCAACCAGGTTTCATTAGGGCTGCAAGGGAAACTGGTACAGCAGCAGCAATCACACGGATGGCTTATCAGGGCCCTGAAAGAAGATAGAAATAGGACGGGCAAGGTAACCTCAGTAACTTCCAGTGCTGTTTATTCTGTTTGGTTTCCAGGTTCAACCAGTGTTATGGTGTCCTGGGAGTACTGGATTATCTGCACGGAACAGACACGGTGTTCAGACAAACCAAAGCCTACGAGAGGCACAGGGTCCTCCTCAGCCTCACACCTCTCTCAGAAAGCATCCCGGAGACACCCAAGAGGGCAGAGTGACCTCCAACCCTGCAGCCTGCATTCTTGCAGAGCCCAGCGACAAGGAGAGCTGGGGACAATTCATGCCAAATAGTACCTTAATTGGGAAACAAGTTACTGGGCACGAGTGACAGTTCCCAAAACTGAACTGAAACATGCGACTTGAGATGACCACAGTCACCGCCTGTTATTTTCTACCTAAAGCGTGAAAAAACTGCTCTAGAAAGCTATTTTTAAACTTGTATTGTTTCTTGGTTTTAGCCACCTGCACATAAGCCACATGATTTTGGGGGTTACTGAATCCTCATTAAGGTTATAACACAGATCACATTTTGGCCTCTTTCAGCAGCATTGTGTGGACATACCAGGAAGATCACTACGGCTACATACTGTAGGAATTACAACCACTGTTCCTCTGAGACTTAGTGTTACCCAACCTCAGACGGCATGTGGGCCTTACAAAAAGTCAGTGAAGCCATGGCTCTAGAAATACTCCCTTACACACGCACACAGGCCTGATTTGCCCTCAGCAGTTTTTCATTATGCAAGATAGAAGTGCATCTGAGGTCAGGGCTGTCTCGTCCTCATGGCCACTCCACAAACCAACACAAACAGCACTCACCCCTTTATGCAGATCCACAAGTACCCATACAATAAAAATCAAGATATGCTGCAAAATTTTTTGTAGAGCTGACCTGCTCTGCACTTACCTGCTGTCAGCCCATGGAAGCCAAGTCTCTTCCTCCACCCTCCTCCAGTTCCTTCAACTGCACCTGCATCAACCCAGCCCATCCGTCCAACCCACAGCCCTCTGGGGAGGGCACATCAGTTAGCAGAACAGACAGCCCAGACTGCATTGTCTTTTGAAGTTTTTATTTTTATACATTTTTTTTTGTATTAAAAAGGAAAAAGCATAATTACCACAAATTACAAAGGACTAAAGCATTACTAGAATAATGAATCACATCAGCCTAGAAAGCAGATACTCTGAATAATATTAATGTTATAATACAAGCTCTCATTCAAGTATTTTACATTTGTCTCTTTTCCTTTTATATGTGATGATGATCCTAGCACATGGGTCAAAGATTATGTACTATCGACAGAAGATGGATCATGTACAGCGGGCCATATTAACAAGATTTTCCTCCCAAGTGATAAATGGTCTGTGATGAGTCATTTTAAGTTTGTCTCTACGATAAATGCAGCTGAAGAAGGTTGCACACACTTTCTAGTTTTGGGAACAGAAGGCTGAGGTTGGGACACACACAGTTTGAGAAGGGCCAGCACATCGAACCATCACCCCTGTTGCTCCAGCTGAGCTACCGAAGGCCGAGCTCTAACCCACACCACCCGAGCAGCTCGGAGCACACCGCCACCAGCGCTTGCTTCCGAGTCACAGATCTGAGGATTTCCAACCCCAACGGGAGCGGGCCAGGCTGGGAGAGGAAGGGGGAGCGGGGTGGCTGCCGTCCCTGCAGGCACATGAAGCTCGGGGGGGACCAAGGGCTGCCAAACCCCATCCCGGCATGGGTGTCACCGTCCCTGCCAGCCCACGTGTGGGGCTGATGTGGTGGAGATGGGGACAGGAGAGGGAGCCAGAGGGACAGCAGGGGGACTTTGGGGTTAGCCCAAACACTGCAAGGGGGTGGCTGACACCCGGGCCAGTCCACGCTCTTCTGGAGCTTCCCACCGAGGGGATGTGCTTGTCACAGATACATCGGTCCTATGTTCAAGTGTCTGCAGAAAGTGAAACTGTAAACTACTCATTGAAACACTGCCCTCCATCCATCCACCCACTCCACGCCACTGAGATGAGAATTTTCATTTAGAGGAAAAAAAAAAAAGTAAGTCAGTGAGGCATTTAACATCAAGTGTAGCAACCCTCTCTGAAGAAGAGCCTAGCATCCATTTCAAAACAGTGACAAAGTGACATAACCAGTCTCAGAGGAGAGACAGGAGAAAAGAAGCATTGCAAACACAGCTTGCTACATTTACAGTTTTCCTTTTTTTTTTCCTTTTTTTTTTTTTTTTTTCCTTTTGTTAAAATAACTGGAAAGGCATTAACAGCTAAAAGGCCCCCTCCGCACCATGATGCTGAGCGCGCAGACACGTGGCAGGACACCGAGGTTAACGCCTCACCCCGGGCGACCTGGCCGAAGCAAAACGAGCAGTTGCCAAAACTCGAGGGAACCCAGGGGCTGCAGGGCAAGGCTGCCGACGGGGAGGGGTCCGAGGGACACAGCAGGGAGCAGGACAGACAAGCAAATGGAGCATCAGCAGCATTATTATTATTTTTTTTTCCTTTTTCAAATGAGCGTGGCTAAGCAACGAAGCCTCCTCTGAAACACACCGCCCACCTCCTCCGCTGACCCGTGCCAGAGGTCTGGACCTGTCCCAGGTGCCTGGGCCCCGAAGGGGGGTGGATGTACAGGACCTCAGTGAGGAGAGGGCTCACACAGCAGCCAGGGGGAGACAGGACACGCTCCCCTGGCTGCCCCAAACTTTGCACCAGCAGCCAGGGCTCCCTCCGGCCGTGCTGGGAGCTGGGCACCAGCCTGGTGCTGCCACCACAAGCGGCGTTGCAGTCCCGGCAATAAGCATGCCTGATCACCCAGGCCATTAAAATTAAAAAAAAAAAATAATAATAATCATGAAATATGATTGTGGCGAAGCATCCAAGCTAAAAGCAAGGCCAAACTCCTTCCTCAGCTGGAGGGCAAAGCTTCCTCGAAAGCAAACCCCTCTCCGGACAGCTGCCCGCCTTCCCTGGGGGCGCAGTGCGGCAAGCGGCGTGTGCTGCCCGATGTGTGGCACCAGCACGTTTTGTGAGGGAGGCCAAACACCTCTGCAGCCCCACAGCCCGGCCCTGACCACAGCACAGCAGTCCTGGCCCCATGAGGTATCCACGTGCCATGGGGCTCACGGAGCCAGCCCTGTGTGGGGCTGGGCCCGGCAGGCACCGCAGCCCTGCTCGGTGGCGGCCTGCAGGCCCTGCTGCCCCGGGAGCCAGCTACAGCCGCCTGGGGCTGCTTCTTTCCCTTCTTTCCACCTCCCCGTGGCTCCCTGCAGCCGCTGCTGTCCCACAGAGGGCAGAGCGAGGCGCATGGCAGCACGTGGCCGCTCACCCAAGCCGCTGGCACACAAACCCAGCCGGCAGCGCCGACAGGCGCTCCCCAGGGCCCTCAGCCACACTGATGCAACAAACCACTGACTATGAGGGGGGGGGAAAGGTCTTCTGTGCCTAGACTACACAGTCTCGGCCTTCGAAATTAAAGGAAGAATAATTTAAAATCAATTCAGGATTTGGGAAATTCTCTGGGACGTTCCTTAGCCTTCTCTACCACCCCAGCAATTCCCCAGCCTGCTCCATAAGGCAGAGCTCCGCAGCAGGAGCTCGCTTCTCCTCCTTTCCTATTTCGTTTGCTGCTCAAAAGCAGACCACTGGCTTCCAAAGAGAACGCGCACCAACGAGAGGAATACAGGGAACACAGCAGCAAGGACCACCTGTGGCACATTCGAACCCGCTTCCACTTGCCAACAACCAGCAAAACATCTCCAACGCCCTCGGCCAACCCCCGGCTTCAGCCTCCGAGGTGCCTCCTTCCCAAATCAGGGCCGAACCCTGCCAGGTCCGTAACGTGAGAGATCTGACTCCGGCTCACAAGAGAAGAGAAATTTGGAGGTAACAGTCAAGGCCGCAGCGCTGTACAGACATTACTCGCCAGCCCGGGCCGGGTACCGCTCCGAGCCCCCGGAGCGCTGCTGCGGATTCGGAGCACGCCGATGGCTTGGGCACCTTCGTGCCCTGAACGGGGCCTCCGAGCGGTACCGAGCCGCGGGATGGCGTGGTAGGGGCAGACGGACCAGAACGGGATCACACTAGGAGGAAATGGCGAAGTAGCAGCTACCCAGCCTCGCTCAAACCCAAGCTGTGCTTTCAGTTACTAGCAGCAGGTCACGAAGCTGCTCCACGCGGCCCAGCCCCGCTCCTCTCCCTTCCCACCTGCTCGGTGCAGAGGCAGTTCGGGAAGGTGATAACAGGGCCCAGCCAGCATCCGCAGCCACCCCTGACCTCCGGCTCCCCGCTGGCCGCTCTGGCCAACGTGCCCATGCTCAGCACCCCGAGTTCTGCTCCCAGCTCCCGGCTGCTCTTGTCCACCAGCCCCGCAGCCGTACGGAGGCAGCCCTGGAGGGATGACTCCTTCCTCCAGCTACCAGCTGCAGCACCTCGAGCGGATACTCGAGGAAGATGCTGTTCGTTACCAGCTTTGGATTTTGCTGAGGGTAACGCGACGAGCTGCATCTTCCAGTAGCCACCACGCACAGAAGCACGCTCGCGGTACATGAGGCCAGCACACCAGAGCCACAACCGAGCCAGCTGCAAAGCACACATCCCAACCCAGGAGACAGCACAGCAGCAGCAGCGAGGCCAGCACAGCTCGCTGAAGAGGGGTTTCCACCCTCACGGCAGGCACACAACCTCCCAGTGCTGCTTCTGGACCCTGGGCACAGATTTCACACTGGAACTCGCCCCCTCAGCCACGCGCTTTCGGGGGAGCGCAGCTCGGGAGGGATTTGCCGGCCGAAGCCCCCCTGGTGCCGCACGGAGGAGCCCAGGACACGGCGCAGCAGCTCTGTGAGCACCCCCTCGCCTCAGCCGAGCAAGGGGCAGCAGCAGGGCGTTGTCACAGCCCTCGGAGGGCTCAGCACAGCCTCCCGCTGAGACAAGATGTGCGATGAACCCCAGGCAAGAGGTCCCCGCAGCGAGTCCCACTAGCAGCGCCCCAGCCACAGGAGCCGCGCCATTTATCAGGCTACAGACAGGGCAAGGAGTCCCCAGGGTGCCCGCTGGATGTCCCTGCTCGCCCCCCGAGGCTGCCCGCAGGAGACTGAGCGAGGCCCCGAACGCAGTCACCGTGGCGGGGAGGATGCTACAACGGTATATACACAACGGAGCGGCTTCAGCTGCGGCCCGAGCACAAGTCTTGGGTTTGACAGCCCTCAGCACCTTCCCCTGCAGGAGCAGGGCCAGCGGGGGGGGTTCTCCACAGCAGGGTGCAGCTGAGCGAGGTCCGAGCGAGTGCGGGGCGGAGGAGAGGCCGCGGGGAAGCTCGGCAGCGGGGCCGTGAGGAGTCTCTGGGCGGGCGGGGAGAGCACCCAGCGCACCCCGGGGTGCAGGAAGCCAGCGAGCCTCCCTGTTCCAGCTCCACCGTAAGGCAACTTTTTTTTTTTGTTTTGTTTTTTGTTGTTGTTTTCTTTTTTCTTTTTTGTATTTTTTTTTGTGTTTTTTTGTTTGTTTTGTTGTTTTTTTTTTTTCTTCAATTAATATTTCCAAGGAAGAAAGCAAAGGGAGATGTGTCTTTTCAAAGTTTTTTTTTTGTTGTTTTAGGGGGGGTTATGTGTTTTTTTTTTTCTTGGTTGTTTTCATTTTTCCAAGGGAAAAGGAAGAGAAAGCCTCCTTCGGCAAAGTCCTGTCTTTGCGTGCGATGAGCAGCCCCGGGGAGGCGCACTGTCCATGCAGGCTCGAGTCCAGGCGCCTGCTGGCCCCCCCCAAGCCATCCTCGCAGGAAGGAGTCAGAACAAACCCATCCTTGGCAAAGGTCCTTTGGTTGCTTCAAAACGTCCGTGATGGAAGGGAGAGGCGGGCGGAGGGAGAGCCAGACCCCGGGGAAGGATGGAGACGAAGACACCAGGGAGGAGGAGGAGGAGGAGGGACGGGGAGGACGAAGAGGACGCGTTCCTTCTGTGGTGGTCGGTCCCGAGGCAGCGCCGTGCGTGGAAGGGGAGCCGCCGGCGGGGTCACGGAGATCAGAGGCTCCGCAGCACCACGACGCGCTGCGGCTTCGGTCCCCGGCGGGGAACCTCGCTCCTCCGAGCTTCCTGATCGGGCTGCCAGCGGTCCGAGGGGGGGGACACAGAGGGGAGTCGTCGGGGCCGCAGAGAGCAGACTTGTTTTGGTAAATCTGGACAAACTTCTAGCAATAATTTAAAACTTGATATATATATATAATAATAAAAAAATCTCCCCTTTCCAACCCAGCCAGAACATTTGTTTTTGTTTTTTTTTAAAGACACTAAGACATGAGTGTGTGCACGAGAGGGAAGGGGGGCGGTAAAGAAAAGCAGAGGGTGGGCCTGGTGGGGGTAGGTCTGGCTCTGGTCAGGTTTGTAATAGCAAAACGGTGTTTTAGATGCGGATCGTCTTTGCTTTCCAGCCACAAGAGAAAAAAAAATCGTGTGCGTTGAAATTTCTCCCCAGCAGCCTATTCCTGGGCACCCACATTCCAACTCCCTTCCTGTCCCACCCCTCGGGGCTCCCCTTCTCCGAGCCAGTCCCCCACCACCCCACCCCATCTCCCCGAGGGAAGCCGAAGCTGCAGCCCCTCTACTTCCCCACTGTCTGCAATTCTGCGGCTGCAGGGGCAGGGACTTGCTGGCTCAGGTTTTTGGCATCCTCTTGTGCAGGCTGGCTGGGCGAGGCGTGGGCTTGGCTGGCTGGGCACTGGCTGACCGTTTTGCTGGAAGACTGGGATGGGTAGCGCTTCCTGCCGTCTCCCCCCGATGTCGTCGGGTATCTCTTGTGTCCACCTTCCTCTCCCATGGGTGGCTGGAATGGAAGCACCCCGGTATCAGCACAGCCGCCTCCAAACGCATTTCCTCCCCCCGGATTAGAAGGCAGCCCTGCTGGAAGCCTGTCTGCAGCCTCTCTGGCCCACAGGGATCACGCGTGCCCGCCCCACGCACACAGGACTGGGACAGCTGCCCCTCCTCTCCACATCTCCCACTGCCAGATTTGCTGGCAGCCAGCCTTCCAAGAAAGCACAAGGGGGGCACCTTGCTCTTAGGCACCTCCCTCCTCCACAAAAGGGGCACGATCCAGAAGTCTGGGAGCCGAAGTCTGCACGAGGCTGGCTTCACTCAAGCCATTAAGGCTCGCTTTCTTCCTCTCTCTCCAGCTCATCAGGGAAGATGCACTCATCCTTTCCCCAGAGAGCTGCCCTGAAGTGGATGTGCAATATTCAGACCTTGAATATTCAACTGCTTTGCTTTAGAGACAGCGAGGCAGCAGTGACCGATGGCTCAGGCAGCATCCGAAAGACCCAAGGAGCAGCAGGAAGAGACCCAGCGTGTCAGCACAGGCAGCACGTGCTGCTCTGCTGCTCCATCCCAACCAACAGGCATCCTCCTTCCCCCACCGAATGGTTTTCTGCCCCCATCTGTCACCTCTCCTAACCTTCACCCTTGTCTGCTCATGTCCCTGTGCTCCATGGATGCTGTGCGAGCCTCAGCACCTGATCAGAAACGTCAGCACAACCCTGCCATGCCCAGCCTCACTCACTGTCCCGCCACGGCACATGGAAAGGCCCTGGGGAAAGGAAACCACGCAGGGCTGCTTGAAAAAAAGAAATCCCAAGGGCTAAGCAGGGCTGAACATCGCTGTCTCAGCAATGAAGCTGCTGAGGAATGACAGGATTCAGCTGAGGCTGCTGGTTCCTGGCCCAGCTGCAGTGATGGGGCACGACACTAGGTGTCACCCACCCCCTGGCCAGCACTGCTGGGGACCGGGCCCCTGAAGCCCTCTGTCCTCGCAGGGGCTGCAGGGTGTTCGTGGGGGCTTTCAGAGTGGTGTGGGCATTGCTTCTACTCACGTCCACTCGGAAGTCCTCGAGGCGCTTGAACTTGCTGAGGTATTCTTGCAGTTTGCTGTTGATGTCCAGGTTTTTGGCTTTGGAATATTTTAGGAAGGCCCAGAACTTTTCCAGCCCGTAGAGCTGACCTGAAGGGGGGAGAAAATCAAACCAGGGGTCAGAGCTCTCTCCTCAAGGCTTACTGCTCGCCCCACAGGCCCTCCTGTCCCACTGGCTGGCACAACCAAGGCAATGCAGAGAACCTGGAGCAAAGCAACCTACACAGGCACTGGGAGCCCTCTCAACGGGGGTGTCCCCAGGCTCTGGGACTGGGTAGGTGATCGTGATGAGCTGTGCAAAAGCCACAGCTTTCCTTTATCTACCTCCATACATACCCCCAAGAGCCTTCAGGCCACTGAACACCCCCCATTCCTTCTCAGAGCTCTGCACAGGAGCATTTCTCACCACCAGCAATGCTGAGGGACAGCCCGTCACTTCACACATCACCCAGCACTCCATGGCTGCCATAAAGCCAGGAAAGGAGGCACGGGGCAGCCACACATCCGGGCTACGTCACTGCTAGGCACAGCAGAAGCCAAAGGAGGCACTTACCAGCTTCATAATCCTTGATGGTCTCTTCTTGAAAGTCCTTAAATATGTCTGGCCGGAATTTCTTCTCCAGCCCATAGCTGTAGTATCTGAAAAGGCACTCCAGACCGTACCTGGGAACGGGAGAACACGCGGTGCTCAGACACGGGTGCACAGAACACCTGGGTCCTGCTGTGTATCACAAAAAAACAAACCACACCTCTTTTCCCTCACTCCCCTCCCAGGAAAGGCCACTCTGTCCCTCCTCTCCTACCTGTATCCCTCCTTTCCATCCTCCACAGCCAGCTGCTTGAACTCCTCGTACATTTTCTTGTTGAAGTGATCTCGTAGGAAGAAGGACCAGAATCGGAAGAGTGTGTTCATCTCCTGGGACTGACCAATGCCCAGTCGTTTCCGCTCTGTTTCGGGGAGAGGGACTCATGAGAAAACAGATCAGTGCACGGGGGCTCGCGCACTGGAGGGCTCTGGGACTACACCCAGCCCCTGTTGTTGGACACCCCGAGCCACAGCTCGCTTTTCTAGGCAATGAGGAAACACGAGCTACCAGCAGGGCTGTCCTGTAGGACCCCATTTACCTCTGTGTGCAAACTCTGCTGCCAAACCCTGCGCCCCAGCGCAGCAAATCAAAGGCACCCGGCCCCAAACCCAGTGGTGCCGGCATCCCACACCTACCGTTAAGGCAGCGCCGACGGTACTTGTGGTAGACGTGTTGCGTGAAGCCGTTCTCCTTGAGCAGCTCGTGGGAAGGGTGTTGGAACTTGGGCAGGGACTGCGGGGTGCAGCCGTAGCTTCCGACAGCTGGGGTGCCCTCTGAGGGGCTGGAGCTGTGCATAAAAGACCCCGGTCAAGCCCTTTCCTTGCACCCAGCCAGCAGCACAGCAGGATCCTGCTCCACCCCGCTGCACTCCTTTGTTGTTCCCACCAGCTCCCTGTGACTGCTTCTGCTCTGGGTTTGGGACCTAAGCTAATGGGGATCCTATTAGGACTGGAACCAGTGTTCCCAAACGAGTTTCTTACTGTTATTGCAAAGCCTCAGACTTCCCTCAGCTCCCTCCAGGAAGAACACAACAGGTCCAACCCCATCTGCAGCCTAACAGGAGATCTCCCCTGCTAGACCAAACGCTGCCCTTTCCCTTCCTTCCCCTGCTCCCTCCCTTTCTTGTTTCAGGAGCCATGGGGTCGTGGAGGAACCTATCTCCAGTACCTGATAGAGGCGGTTCGGGGCCTGTGCTCCCGCGAGTCCATCACCCAGCCCACGTGGCACTCCATCGGGGGGTTTGAGCTGTGCCTCGTCTTCCTCTTCCGTGGGGTCTGCAAGACAAAGGGCATCAGGAACACGTCCCCTGCCTCTCCAGGCCCCACCTGAGAGCCCCAGCCTCCCAGCCCCAGCCTCCCAGCCCTGGTCCCACCTTGGCATCTATTGTCCTGCCCTCCTTCACCACCGGGTAGAACCGGGGGGTCTGGGTCGGGTCCTTCAGCTGCGGCGTGCGAGGGGTCCGGGGGGTCCTGGCGTTGCGGTAGTTGGGTGATTCTGGTACGGTTGTAGGCAAAGACCGGGCGATGGTGGAAGGTTCGGGGACTCCAAACAACTTGTTAGCCAGCGCGTCTGTGGGTACTGCAGGGATAAACCCCCCGCCTTGTCAGACAGAGCTCTGAGCACAAGAGCACCACCACAGCAAAGGAACGGGAGTTTTGGGGGGGGACAGGAACTCACGGGCACATCCCAACCCTCCTGCAACAAGCAACTTGACACCCAATCTGTGACCAGCCTGGCCAGACAGCCCAAAACCTGAGCTTTCAGGGCCCATCCAAGGTATTTTCTAGGAGAAGGGCAGGCCAGCAGCTCCGCCTGGGCACCGGGCCCCATGCAGGGGCAAGCAAGGCCCAGCAGATCGGGTAACCCAGCGAGGGAAGTGCGATGGGAGGGTCCAAGAGGGAAGTCACATCCCTGGTGTTACATGGAGGTGTGCCCACGTTTCCTCACGCAGTGGGGACGCTCCTGCTTTTGGAACTCCAAAATGTTCAGCTGGGACTGCTCTGGGAAGGATGGTTCCCTCGCCCAGAAGTACCCTGTGGCCCTGCTTGCTTCCTTCCTCCCCCCAGCTGCTGTTGAAGGAAGGAGGAGACAAATTCAGCCCTACTTGTTCTTGTCCCGCTGTCTCTTACCTTGCTGGAACCTGGGGGGGCCAGGAGGGACCTCCTGGTTTGGATCCACGGGGGGCTCTGGGGTCAGGGTGTCGAACTGCTCCCTGCTGATCATGTTCACCTTCTTGAAGTTCTCCACCTCTTGCTGCATTGGAAGAGGAAGACGATGAAGCAACCAACTGCCCTCTTCTCCCCTCATCTCAACAGCTCTTCGTGACCACCGCTCCGCTTGTGCAACAGCCGCAACGCTGAGCACAAAACGCAGCAACGGGGCCCGGGTGCCCGGGAGGGTGCCACGTTGCTCAGAGGTTAAGAGGAAACAGTGGACACACAACAGGGCCCTGCACGGACCATATCCGAGCTGCTTGCTTCTCCCATTAGGCCCAGGCTCCCGTTTCTCTGAAGCACCCTCACAGCAGCCCCGGTCACTTGTTCCCCTTGTACCCGCAGCGTCAGCCACCCCCAGGAGCAGCACAGCTTCAGCAGTGTGCCAGGGACCAACACGGGGACACGGAGCCCAGCTGGAAGCTCCCACAGGCCATTCCACCTCGTGGCCAAATAACCACGGTCCCTGCAGGCTAGGCAAGTCCCTGACTGCGAGTGCCACCAACCTGGGACTCGAGTATTTCAGAGAAGCAGATGGGCTTTCTATAAAAAGCCCAAGTCTATGGAAACTGGCAGAAAACCGGGGAAGACGAGGAGCCAAGCGTGGCCCAGTCGTCAATGAACACATCCCCAGTCAGTGAGGTCTCAAGGGACTGTGTCATCAAGCGCTGGGCACTACAGACAGCCGGCTCCCTCCAGCAGGCTGGCACTGCCCGCACGCTAGCTGCTGGTCTCCAACAGCCCTGACCCTGGCAGACTGCACATTTTCCAGGTCACCTCGTTACCAGCACCTCGTCTAACTGGCTGCAGCCTTACAGCACTTTGCTGAGCTGTATTTATCCTCCGCATAGCAGAGCATGACACTGGGAGCCAGGAATCCTGAGCTCTGCGAGAGGATTAATCCCAGCTGAGCTCTACCCTACGCTCAGGCTGGGACCTGCTCTATCACCCCGAGCTGCCACCAAGGCCAAGGCGCTGCACACAAGGCTCCCTGCGAGGAGCCACGAGCTCCATTCCCCGGATAAGCCGCCCTCACCTTGATCTGCGAGTACTCTGGCTCAAACTGCTCCGTCCACAGGTCTTGCTCGTAGTAGTACAGCCCGTCGTTGATCACCTTGGCCAGCTCTGAGCTCATTTTAGCCCTGGATGTATGGTTGCCAGTCCGGTCCCCGCCAGGATGCCGGCGCAGGTAAGGAGGCGTCTGCGTCACGATGAGGATCTTGTTCACATCCCGATCGTCGATTTCATAATCCGAATCCTCGTCTGACCAGTCGGTGAACGTGTTCTTGCGGCCGTCCATCTGCTCCATCTCCTCGTCGAAGAGGAAATCCAACTCCTCGGGTTCATCTTGGTCCTTTTGCTTCTGCTGCTGCGGGGTTTTCGACTCCTCTGGTTTCTGTAGGTGGGGGAGGCAATGGGGATGCAGTGAGTGGGGACTGGAGAGACCAGGACATCGCTCCCATGACCAACAGACGTCATGCTGTGTGAAAACTGCTGCTTGCCTGCAGCTAAAGTCACTCAGACAACTGGCAGCCCCCACCCCAACAGCCGCTACACACCTTGGGCCTGGCGGGAGAGGGCCGAGGCCTCTTCTTCACTTCGATCCACGTCTCTGAATCCAGGTCGGGCAGGCTGGCGGACAGGCCCTTGGGCATCGTCTTCAGGTTACTGACCTCCTCCGTCTTGGTGGGCACCGGGCTGGCAGGACGCGGGGAGCCAGGAGCAGACTCTGGAGTTGAGAAGAGCCACGAGATGTTTGAGGAGGAGGCAGAGAGCCTGGGGAGCTGTATACTTAAAGCACCCGACCTAGATGGGGTTATTTTGACAGCACAGCTTGTGGGACACGTCAACATCCAGCAGCCAAGGCAGGATCAGCCCTGCTTACCAGCGCATTGCCCCAGAGTGCAGAAAAACAAACTCTGGTTAAGGCTGTGATGCTGGTGGTGACCACAGAACTCTGCGGGCGTGGGTTTCCCAGAAATGCAGAGAGCCCTAAAGCAGGTGGTGACTTTGTTGCTCCCAGGGAAACCTTCCTGTGACAGCCTGGAGCCAGCGAGACCAGATCTAACAGATCTCCTGCCAAAACCAACTCTTACAACACCACCAAGCAGATCCCCTGCTTGGCCTCTCAATCCCAGACCCTGAAACCAAACAGCAGAGCCCTGCCTCGGGGAACACTCGTGGCTCAGTCTCTCCCATCGGCTGTGTCACCAATGCTGGTCCCACACTTCCCCCTGCGCTCACCTGTCTCCTTCTGGAAGCTTTGCCGGGGCACAAACTCAGGGCAGTTGATGAACTGCGAGAAGTCCGTCTGTGTGTAGTCTGCCATGGGAGGGCCAGGCAGAGCCCATTTTTCTGGCTGCTCTTTTCTTCTGATCTTCTGGTCCACGATTTCCACCACCTTGCTGTCCTTCAGGGCCTGCAAGGAAGTGACACCAAGTTAACTCAAGGCCCTGCTTTGGCCCGCAGAGGCTCAGCCCCAGCCTTTCCTCCCTAGGTGGTCCGGGAGGAGTAGGGAGCAGGTGAAGGACAAGGGAAGGTGCCACTCAGATCTCACCCATGACGCAGCTGGAAAACAGTTCTGACAGGGACAGTAAGAAGCCAAAGAAGGCAGAAATTCAGCTGTCCTTGCCCTCACCTTGATGATGAGGCTGATGTCAGTGGTGAGCGCCTGCACCCGGTGGAAGCTGGCAATCAGGGTGATGGGCAGGAAGCCGTCCGAGTCCATCTTGCGGCGCAGGAAGAAATCTCGCTCCAGGTTGTCCACACTGAAGTAATATTCTCTGCACGGACAACACATCAGCGAGAGGCACTCCAGCTACCTTCCTCAGGCCACCCCCATGGGGACAATCCCTCCCACACCTGCTCGAGGCTGAACAGAGACAGCCCATGGCAGAGAGCAAACACCCCTCGGCCCCAACCCTGCCCCAGGGATCAGCCACAGCCTCGAGGGAGGGCAGCGAACAACCCCCCCCCCCCCAAACAACGTCCCCACGAGGAGAGGCGGCGCTTACATCTGGCGCTTGATGTAGTCCTTGAGCAGTTCCTGGTCCACGCTGTAGAGCTCGGTGCTGCTGATGTTGTCGAAGTAGTAAGTGATGTTGCTTGCGTACTTCTGGGTGCGGGAGCCGTCCGAGCCCTCAAATTTCCGGTACCCATACTGGTAGTCGAAGTGCGCTGCAAAACAGCAACGAGGGAAGCCCCCCGGTCAGCACAGGGCCCAAGATCTGCCAGCTGCTACGTGGGGCCAGGCTCCTGCACCAACAGCTCCCTCAGCACCATCCCTGGGTCCCTGTGACAGCACAGAACAGGGCACTGCTGCCCCATCCCTCAGCCTTTGCTGCAGAAGGGATCCCCGCAAAGCCTCACCATAACGCAGGGAGGCCATTTACCCTCTCATCCAAGGGCACCTGGCTCGCCTAGATAACACAGCAAGGCTCTGCGCTGAAGCTCTGTCAGGGTTTGCACAGGCACAGCCCTACCAAACGCCGCTGCAGACGCTCTTCCCCATAAAAGCAGCGCCTCCTGCTCGGCTCTCAACGTGACAAAGCCCGTGCAGAGCACCAGCATGCTTTAACCGCTGCACAGGGCAGAAAACAGGTGGAGGAGCTTGGCCCGAGTAATGGAAAGACGTTTGCCTTTATTAAAATACTAACAGGAATAATTTGCTGTTAGTAAAATCAGCTCAGCAGGATGCCGCCTCCGCAGCAGCACGGAGCTCCTCGCGGGGGATCTCACATCTAGAGCCCTCCTTGGCCAGGGAACAGCAGCTCGCTGCCCAGCGGGGATGACCTGCCTCAGCACTGCTCTGCCCCCCGCAGCGCCCTGCCCTCCCAGCCTGCTTCAGAGCCCGGCTCACACGCACAGCCCTGCACGCTTCGGCACGTGTCCTGCTCTCTCTCTCTGCCACAAAGCAGCACAAACAGCAAGTACCTCCTCTGCCGCGGCCCCGGCCCCTGCCACGGCCCCTGCCTCGGCCGCGGAAGGCTCCTCGCACGGCTCCCCCCTCGCTCTTCACGCTGGAGGTCTCGTCGTGGTCCTGCCAGCTGCGCTCGTGCTTGTTGTCCGGGTGCCAGCCTGCAGCAGACGGGGAACAGAGAGGCAGGAGGGGTGTTACAGGGGGAAGGCAGCTCCCCGGATCAAGCCAGCTGCTCTCGGAGCTCTCTGGATGCACAAAAAAGTTTGGGTCCCTCCCCGTGGTCAGGGAAAGAGAGCAGGGTCCGAGCCCGAGCGCCCACCTTTCAGCTCGCCGCGGTTGTTGGAGGGGTGCCTGTGCTGCTCGTTCTGCCGGTTGTTCCGCGAGGCCGTTTTGTCCCGAGGCACCTCTGACTTCATGTCGATCTGCAAAGGGACCCACTTGTGTTTGTTGCCTGCAAAAGGACAGAATTTGGGTGTGACACAGGTTCAGAAAGCGGACGCTTCTACCCCACAGACCCTTTCCTCCACACGCACAGTGTGGGGAGCAGCAGGGCCATTCGAACCAAATCTTTCCTTCAACATCCCTCAGGGCCTTGCTGTCACCAAAACTGTACGTGGGGCACCACGAGGATGCTGAAAGGCTCCAGCTGGGGCTCTCAGGCTTGGAGCAGCACGGTACAAGACTCCGCTGTGGCTTTGTAGCACTTGTCCTTCCTCCCCTCCTTTCCACTCGAGGAAGCTCAGGCTAAACCAAGCCCAAGTGTCAACCACAGGTGATGCAACCCAAAGCCAGAGGCTTTTCTGTGCCACCGTGGAACACACACGAGAAGGCAGACACTGCTGCCCTGCTCCCCAAATAGACACAGATGTACCTACTGGGCCCTGCTCCCCTGCAACAGGGTGCTGAACAGGCCAGACCACCCCAGACCTGTACTCATCGCCACCCCACGCAGCCATCCGAGCCCTCAGCACCTGCCTGAGCCTCTCCAGTCACCATAACAGCACTTGGCTCTGCTAAAACCTGCAAACACCTTCCCACCACAGCTATCCCTGCACTGAGACCGTAACCCTGAGCCCACAGGGTAAGCAGCAGACACTTCCAGCTGGCTTTGGGCTGCAGAGAGGGAGGCAGGCTAAGCCCAGGGCCGGTCTGTGCCAGGAGTCTGCATCGTCCTGCGTTACCTTTCTTCTTCTGGGCCGACTTCTGGTTGTCGTCGTCACCATTCTTCTCCTCCCCAGACTCATCCGATTTGGTTTTCAGGCTCTCTTTGCCATCGCTCCCATCTCCTTTCTCCTGTTCTTTCATGTCTTTCTTGACAGGCAGTTTCCGGAGGGAAGGAGCTTTGTGTGGCTGCTGAGATATCAATACAGGAAAAATGTGAGGGGTGCGAGAAGCTGGAGGCAGAGCCCAGCAATCCCGGTCAGAGCAGGAACAGAAGGACCTTGCCCTAGGCTAGGAGCACCCCAGTTTCACGCTCCCCAGAGCTATCCTGTTCCTGGGGAAGGGCTCGTGTCTGAGCAGAGCAAGGTGCCCCACGGATGCTGGGAAGTGCCCAAGCAGAGGCACAAGTCCCAGGCACAGATGTTACAGAGAAGGGCTGCCAGGGAGGCCTGGTGCTCCCAGACAGGTGGTTCCTAGAAGGGACCAGACAGTGACAGGGGCAAGAGGGTGAGTGACCCTCGTGCCCTGACATACGACCAGGAGCTGGCGAAGCAGCATCCCAAAATAGAAAGGTTTCAACACCACCCGTGTCTGCAGTAGGAAAGCTCCCCCTCTCCCTGTGCCCCAAGCCCTTTCTCACAGCTCTTTCCAGTTTCCCCACTGCAAGTCGCAGCTACTGCCCAGGCCCCCTTTTGCACTGAGCAGCCCCAAGGAGAGCGGGTCTGGGAGCTGCCCTACCTGCTCTGCCAAGCCCAGGGCTTTAGACCGGGCTCCGTGCTCCCAGAATAGCGCCCAGGGAAGGAGCCCGATGCGCCGGGCAGCCCTAAAAGGCAATCCCCTGCACCCAGCTATTCCTGGATGCCTCCGCGCTGGCACTAAGCACCCCGAGCAGCCCAACTCAGCAGAGTTCCCAGTGCCACAGAGGGACAGGGAGGTCTGTAAGGGCCTGATCCTGCTCAGCTGAGCAAGTTCCTGGTGCTGCTGTGTTGGAGGACCAGCGTGCAGAGGCGCCTGCCAAGCACACAGCCTCCCTGGGCACACTATAAGGGGAACGAAATACTGGAGCTCGGTCAGACACCAGCTGAGGGTTGTGTGTTCTCACCTGGACGCTCTTGTGGGCTATTTCTCCAGGCGTAGGCCAATTTGTAGCATCACCAAAGTCACCAACCTTGTAGCCAAAGAGAAAGGTCTCGTTAGTACACAACCTGCAGGTGCCATTCCCTGGATCAGCAGCCAGAAGCCCTCCCAGACACGCTGCCATTGCCATCACCCACCGGTGTCCCGCAAACAGCTGTCCCCTGGAGGTTTGGGCATCACACCCAAACTGCACAAACCTCTCTCCCCACCCATGTAACACCCAAATTAATCCCCGATAGCTGCAGGTAAGGTTATGCCCATCACGAATTGCTTTGGGGCTGCCACCAGCCCTGTGAGCTTCCAGCTCCCACCAAGCTTTTTGCCTCAGCAAGAGCTTAAGGCACCAAGCTGCCCAAGGTAACTCATCGTAGTCCTTGTCCCTCGGACAGGGAAAGCACACAACTTTCAGCATCCTTAATCCACCTGAAGCCCTGGCATCCCACCAAAGCAGCTGTCTCCACCTGGTGGCAGGTTACAGCCAGGCTTAGCTTCATTTAAGCGCCCAGCTGCAACCACGTGTTGGCAACAGCAAAGCAAAGGGATCTGGCAGCAGAACGACCAGGCCACCATCACCATCTCCACCTCCCCCAGTTTTCGGAAGAAACATGCTGCTGGAAGCAGGATGGAGATGAAGAGCTGCACAAGGACAGGGCCTAAGAACAGCTGCTGGGGTATGCAATGAATCACAGCTGGGCACTGAATTCACAATGATCTGGGCACAGAAACTCCTCCTCGCCCTTGAGGGGCCTATTATTTCTAATTTCATTTGGAGTCACCAAATTGCCTGTAAGACCACGGCTCTCCGTCCAGGTGCCACGCTTGTCTCCCCGGGAGGCAGGTTCCCTAGCTGTGCCCCAGCTGCACGCAGTGCTCTCAAGGAGCAACTGTTCCTCCACCACACGTCGAGCCTCTGGAACAGATCGCCCTGCTTCTTCCAGAGCAGTTGCTTTGTTGCTCAATTTCCCTAGCTCTCTGTGTACCAGTAAAGAACAAACTGGAGAGGGATGAAAGCAGGCCTGCAGACACAGCCTTCCCACATCCAGCACCACGCGCTGAGTGCTCCCTTCAAGAGGGGACACGAACAGCTCTCCCCCAGCCCAGGTGGGAAGGACCCAGTCCATGTTGTGCAAGATGCTAAAATGCTTAAGAGGTGGAGAGTGAGGACGTTCTCCTGCTTGCTAACAGCCCGGTGAGCATATTAACCCCTCCACATCTGAAAGGGGTCTCCTTGCCAGCCCCCCGAGGTGCTCACACAGCACCGACACCCGCAGCAGGAGCTGGAGGCAGCAGGCACACACTTACCTTGCTTCCCTTCCGCTGCCTGGGGTTGGCAGCCCTCACCACTTTCGCAGGAGTCGTTTGCTCTGCAACAGGAGGAGAAGAGAGAAGCGTTAACACCCAGCTGAGGGCTGTGGAAGCAGGCAGGGGGAAAGCGAGCCACCTCCCCCTTCAGCACAGGAGGGCTCCGAACAGAAAGGCGAACAGCAAGGAGAGCTTCAGAAGGGCCCGTCAGGATGAAGGGAAGGCGCCCAGCACACAACCTTGCTACAGAGGTTCGGGGCGAACCCATCAGCCTAAGCTGCCCCTCCTGCTTCACCCAGGTGGCCGATTCCCCGAGCAGATGAGGCCTTGAGCCCCAGCCCTGGGCACCCCGCGCTCAGCTCAGCCCTGCCAGGCAGGGAAGAGAGGTGGCGAGGACTTGAAGCTGCTCCACGCAGAGCCCGATGTGCTGCTGGGTGCAGCCAAACAAACATGCCCTTGACCAGGCAAGGCGTCTCCCCGGCACCATCGGCCTTCCCCGTGCCTGCAGCCACGTGGCCCAGCCCGCAGCACGCGGACGCCGCTCGCCTCGTGCCCCGCTTTGATCTCCGGTGCGTCCCAGCACGGGGCAGCGAGTTCACGAGAGGGAACGGCCGGAGAAGGAGCCGGATCTGAGAAGCTCCTCAGCCCTGCCGCAGCCAGGAGCAATTAGGTAGCCGAGCGCCTCTGGGGTGCTTTGAGGTTCGTAGCCTAAAAGCCTGGCGTGGAAACTGCTGTCGGAACTGACCCTGCCAGAACGGCACGAGGTCAGGCGGCGGCACCGGTCCCAAAAAGGCTGGAAGGAGGCTCAGAGTGAGGCTCGGCCTCCGCAGCTTTTCACCCAAGTTTTGTTCCAGGCACGGTGTCTCCCCTGGGCCCTGGCGGGACGGGTGAGGGAGCTCAGCACCAGCCCCTCTGTGCCCTGTCCCAGCCCCTGTTCACACACCACCTTCCCAAAACCAGGAAAAAACCTCATCTCCTGCCTCCTGCTTTTGGCTGAAGGTCTCTGAGCAGCAGCAGGGCCGAGGGGCTTGGAGGGGCAGCCTGAGCCAGGGGCCAGGCACCCGCTGTTGGCGGTGCCACTGCTCAGCCCGGGGCCATCCCTCTGGCAGCAGGGAGCGTTTCTGCACAGCGCCAGCAGCCCTGCAGCACCAACTCCGCCGGCTTTGTTCGAAACAAAAGCGCTCCAGAGCAGGGCATAGAGGGGAAGGTGAGGAAAAGAGCCCCGAGGAATTGCTGGGGCTATCCGGGGACACCCCGGGACCCACCCCGGATAGCTTACCCAGCTCCATTCAAAGCTGGCTTTGATCTGCTGCATAAGCCAGGTCGACTTTGCCTAGATGATCAAAACCGGTCCCCTTCCTTGCCTCGAAACGTGTGACTCATCCCGCTGGCCCTGCCTTGCTCCGCGCTGGAGGCTTTGAAGTGTCACTAAGGCCGAGTCAGGCATCGAAGTACAGAACCATCCATGCTCCCACTCCCCAGCCCCCTTTCATAAAGCTCCCACATGGCGATTTCACCCCAGGGAGAGCCTGAGCTTCCAGCTGGGTCCCCAAATCCTTTCCCTTTCCCCCAGGAGCAGCACAACCCGCTGGCACTGCCCCCGCCACCCAGCAGCGGCGATCCCACGTGCGCCTCACTTATTCCACGTGCACCTCAATGAAAATCCCGGCTCCGCGGCGCAAAGCCTGCCACGAGGCTTTTAAAACTTCCCTACCGGCGTAGGAAGAAAGAGCGCTTCCAAACCAGCCCCGAAAAATCTTCCACTCGCCGCCCACAGATGTCACCAACTAAATATAGCTTCAAAAGGCGCCGAGCGCTACGGCACAAACCCGCAGCCAGCCCGGCTTTCCGCAGGTAGGGAGCACCTGCCCGCTCTGACACGAGTACCAAGGGACCTGGCACTGCTGAAAAAAAAATAAAATAATAACCAAAGTCAGTCCACAGCCCAGCTGAGCACAGGGCTGGGGGGCAGCAGGGCTTCCTGGCATGCTGCAAACCTCCTGCTGGATGCCTGCTCCCACCCCACTGCAGCCCCGTGGCGATGGGGACGGCCCCCTGCCCTCTTCTCCAGTTGTTTCAGCTCCAGAGCTTCGCAGGCAGAAATATTTTTGAGCATCTTTGGGGTCAAGATGCCCTTTTGTGGCCCCAGAGGCCCCCCACCCCGTGCCAGGACAGAGGGAGGCAGCGCAGAGGGGTGGGTGCCCCGGACTCCAGCATCTTTGCGGGGGAGAGAGGAGCAGATTTAAGGCAAGCAGCAGAACTCGTTTTTATCAGCCAGATAGGCACAGGGAGCCCTTATCTGGCTGAGAGGCGCTGGGAGGACTCATTAGCGTGTGCAGAGCGCTGGGGAAGACAAAACACGCCGAGCACAGCACTGCAGCAGCACAGGCACTGCAGCCCCATGGAGGGATCGATCCAGGGAGCGCAGCCAGGCCAGCGAGGATGGAGCCGAGACCCATCGAGATCTCTGACGGGATCAGGATGGGATCAGGGCTGCTCACACGAAGGCAGGAGACAGAGGGGGTGTGACCGTGCTGGCAGGCAGGCAGACAAGGCTAAGCCACGCGCTCAGGCTAGGAAAAGAGAAGCAAACCTTCCCCCAAGGACAGCGGCGCGGCGCGTGGCACACGGCTGGGAGGGCCCCTGCTGAACCATGCTGAGGAAATCCTGCTGCCCTCTGTCACTGCTGGGGAGCAATGGGGTGTACAGAGGCTTCCAGGCCAAAAACTTAAAATGAAAGAAATCAGGAAAAAAAAGGACACTTCCCTTTTGGTGCTTGGGACCACGTAAAGGACTGGTGGGACACCCCTGCAGGTATTTGGGGCCACACTGACCCCATCCAAGGCAGCAGCAGTGCCAGGGAGCAGGGAAGAGCAGGGGCAGCGAGGGTGCAGAGCACCCCCAGGCACCCTGCAGATGGCCCTGGGGACACCCAGCCCCACAGAGGTCGTCTCAGATGGATGCTCAGGGCACCAGCTCCTTGCTGAGCAGAGCAGGGGGACTGCGTGCAGTCAGTGGCTCTGCTGAAAACCTGCCTGAGCACCCAGGGGAGCCTTGGAAGGAGACAAACCATCCTCCTTCCCCTTCCCAGGGTGTGCAGAGCCTGCAGGTTTTGACTGCTGTGAATACTTGCAGGACATCGACCCAGGAGGTTTGTGCCCCAGCACACCCCACATCTCCTGTTGTGTTTATTGGGTTGCAGTAAGGTTCAGTTGCATTAGCACTGCCTGGAAACCTACACAAAGACCAGGGTGCCCCTTTGCAAGGGGATGGGCAGGATGGTTGCAGAGGGAGCCCCTGTTTTAGCTGTGCAAGCCTGGCAAGGAGACAGAGACCAGAGAAGGGAGCCTGAGGTCAAAGAGCAGATGCGAGGGCAGCCAGAAATAGAAAGCAGGTCCCCAGTTTTGATCCCGACCGCTGCCTGCAGCCTCCTGCCTCCTCCCTGCTCATCCTCAGCAGCCAGGCTGCCAAAACTGAGTCCCCCAGGCTGTGCCTGCTGCTGTCTGTGGCACCGAGGGGGGATGGGATCATCCTCCCAGCTGTTTTCGGAAGCCTCAAGGCAGGAAGGGAGCATCCAGGTGAGCAAACCCCTGGCAGCTGGGAGCAGAACAAGGACCAGGAGCCAGCACAGCAGCTCTGCACCTGAGGGTGCTCCCCTGCGAGGGAGGTGCTGCAGGACCGCTGCACGCAGCCTAGGAGCCACCTTACCTGGGGAAATCAACCCCTCCAGCAGCCAGCCTGGTTCCCAGCCACCCCTTACATCCACTGCGGCTTGTGAAGAATATTTAGAAAAGGCAGATGGAGAGGGGGAACAGATCTGCAGGGCTGGGGCATTACACAGCAGAAATATCTGCGTCTCCAGCAAGTGACTGTCCTGCCTGCTCCTGGCACCCCGCTCCAGCCTCTCAAAGGCAGCTGATGCTCACAGGAATGCGGAGTCCTGGGGCTCTGCACGTGCCCCAGCCCTGACACAGCACATCCTTCCTTCCCCTGGATCCAAGTCACCAGGACTCAAGTCCCCCCGAAGGGAGCAGGCCTGCCCCAGAGCCTTGCTAGTCCGCGGGCTGGCATCTAGGGAAAACTGCTGATGCGGGTGGATTTTCAGCCAAGAGCTCGGACTTTGTGCTGCAGAGGCTGAGGCAGGGGCACGGCTCCGTGCTGCGGATCCTGCCGGGGTGGAGGCGACGAGCTGGAAGCCCCGGATTCCCCGGAGCAGCCTCCCTCCTTCCCAAGCTGTGCAGGATGCTACTTCACTGCTCCATCCCTCCGTTTTTCTGCAGACTCATTGTGCAGGCACAGAACAGCAGCCTGGGGGTAAGCTGCTTGCTCTGGCGGCAGCCAACACCTTCAGAGCCTTTTGGAGCAGGGCACGAGTCCCTCCAGGGGCACGAGGTGCAGAGCAGACCTGCAGAGCAGTTCCCACAAGAAGCAGGGATCCAGCCAGGGCCAAGCCCAGCTTGGTGCAGGAGCCTGACCGAGCCTAGGCGCCAGAGGCCACAGCCGGTGATCTTTGTGCCCACCAGCACCACGCCTCCTCTGGAGAGGTTTATAGGATCAGTCCTGCAGGGCACACGTGCCCTGCAAGCTGACAGCAGCCTTCCCCTTCCCAGCGTTACAAGTGCTGTGACACTTGTCCCAAACCTCTGCACACAAAGGGAAATTCTGGGACTTACAGCAGCATCTGGCTTTGCGTGCCCACATTTTGTTGGGGACACCATCAGGTGCACGAAACCCGCACGGTTCAGGGCAAACTGGGACAGAGAAGGCACCTCCTCCAGGTTCACAGCGCTGCTCTGCCTGCACCGAACCTCAGCTGTAGCTGTGCATGAGCGTGGAAAATCAAGGGAGCACCAGAACAGAGCTCGGCAGGAGTTTTAAACCAGATGCTGCCGCAAGGAAATGTTCCAGCTGTTGGCAGCTGGCATCTCCTGCTCCGGGACTGCAGGGAAGTGGCTGCAGCCAGCACCACGCTGCCCAGGGCAGTGGTCACACAGCTCCCAGCACACCTTCATGGCCAGGGCCAGGTGCTAGGAGGGATAATTTCAACAGCCCTGCAACTGAGAAGCTTCTCACACGTGGAAAAAAAGCTGCTGTGCAACGGGCAAGGATCAAGCAAAAGACATCAAACTGCAGAGCGGAGCAGGATCCCGCAAAGCACGTGGGAAGCACATTCAGCAGGAGCCAGACAAGCTGCAGGCACCACGGCTCAAAGCCTTCCCAGCAATCTTCTGCAGCTCCTCGGCAGCCAGCTCCACCTCGCAAGCCCTGCTGTCACAGGGAAGGAAGCGAGGAGCTGCCTACACTTCTCCGCAATGGAAGCTCTGCGACGGCTGCAAAGATCACCGGCTAAAAATAACTTCAAAAAGGGCATCTGACAGCGCTGCAGAGAGCACGGCAACGCTCCTACCTGCGTGTCCTAAAGCAGGATCCCGGAGCACGGGGGCTGGCCCCGGGGAGATGCAGAGGGGCAGGCTGAGGGCAGGGTGATGGGAGGCAGCGGGACGGAGCCAGAGCCCCGGGCTGGGAGCACGGCACCGGAGCTGTGTTCCCAGCTCCACAACATCTTGCATCCCTTGGCTGATGCCTGTAACTGAGCTACAAGCTCCTGCACACACATATCCACAGCGTCTGACTCCAGTTTGCTTCCAGGACCGGTGTGGATTTACCAGCGCTGCCCAAACCTCTCTCGCAGCCCTCCAGCTCAGGGCAGGAGCCCCGCAGCTCGCAGCCAAGCTGCCATCAGGAAGGAGCGGGTAAGGAAAACGCCACCGGGAACAGCACCACTGAGGACACCGTGGATTTTTCCTGGCACAGCTGACTGCTATTAAAGGTAGCAAATGAACCATCTGTAGGGCAAGTGACATCTTTCAACCACTTTTTCAAGTGACGTCCTTCCCCCAGGAGGATTTCTAGGAAACTTTCACTACCGACGACAAACGCGCACGCCCTGCACCGATCCCCGGACCGCACAGGAGGAGACAACAAGAAATTCCCAAGTTTTCTACAGAAAGCTGACTTCTCCCATGGTCTTTGCTGCAAGAACTGGTGGAGTTTGGGAGCTGGTGGCTTGCAAACTGCGGTGGGGACTCAGCCAGGGATGCCCAGCTCACAACCAGGGCGCAATCCGGAGCCCCCTCGCTGTCCCTGGGTGAGGGGAGCAGCACCCACGCTACCACACAGCTCCAGCCCCAGCTCCTGACCCGGCTTCCCTGGCACAGGCACGTCCCTGGCCGGCAGAGCACGGAGCCAGCAATTCCCCTGTCATCCCGCAGGAGAGCGACGCCAGCCGCCCCCATGCCTCCGAGGACATCTGCAAACGCTCCCCGGCGGATTAAACAGTTAATGGAGAGGGCTGGGAAAGCCGGCGGCGCCCGCAGCAGATGCCACACGGGTCCTGCAACCTGTGGACGTCCGTCAGGGGCAGGCTGGGGCTGCAGAGGCCGAGCCCTGAGAAAAGAGGCGAGTGGCTTCAGCTGCTGCTGCTCGGGGCGCCGAGGCACAGCAAGGGCACCTCCGCGGCGGGGCGGGGAGGGGAGGACGCCGCGGAGCGACCGAGACGAGGCCGCAGGGGCCCGGGGGAGAATGAGGGCAGGCAGAAAGAGGAGCCAAGTCATGGAGGAGCTGGGGGTCAGGCTCTCCTCCAGGGCGGCCCAGAGCCCAGCTGATAGATCGTGACCTGAAAAAAAAAAAGTCAGCGGCTGGGGAGAGGGAGGGGCGACGAGCAGGAAGTACAGGACGGCAAGGACAGACACGCAGGACACGCGCAGGACTCCGACTACTCGTAAAAGGTGCAAGAAAAACCAACCCACCCACCTTTGGGGGCTGCTGATTTGCAAATTAAAGGGGGGTGTCCTACCAGCACCGGCCTCCACCCTCCAGGACAGACCCAGAGGGGTTTCCTCCGCTCCTGCTTCCCTCCTCCGCAGCACCGCTCTGCCTGTTCTGCCAGCCCCTAATGAAAAGCTAGTTAACAGTTAATTATTACCCATTCCGACACAAGATCCCCTACTCTGACTGACTGCCGGCCAGGAGGGATAAGACAAATCACGTGACGCCAAAATCCCAGCCTTATGAAAGCGCAGGCAACTATATTTAGTTTGAAAAACGATGACCCAGCGAGGCCGCCCCTCCCGAGGAGCCGACCTCCGCGGCGCGCTGCAAGCCCTGCATCCAGCCGGGTCCTGGCACCAGGACCGGGGTGCTCAGCACACGAGTGATGCGGGGTGCACGTGGTCACACAGACACACGCAGACACACGCAGACGTGCTGTGGGTCCCAGCGGTGCCATCCCAAAGCACGGCACGGGTTGGGGAGACCTTCCCTCCCGCCCAGTCCTTGGTGCCGCAGGTCACCTTGTCAGCGGCCGAGAGCTGATAAGCAGCAAGAGCAGCAAACAGGGCCCAGCCCAAGGTCCTGGAGCTTATCTTGAAAGCAGGAGGTATGCCGGGAAGCTGACCAGTGTGTGACCAGCACGGGGAAGGGGGGGTACTGGGCAGAAAGGCTGCAGCTGCTGGGCTGGCAGCGAGAAGCGGGGCTCCGCTGCGGGGTCCAGCCCTGGGTGGCAGGAGGGTGGCGATGCTCAGAGCTGGCAGTGGGAGCTCTGCCTCGCCTGGATCAGCCTGTTCCTCCTCCTGTGGAAGCCAAGGAGGCAGACAAGGCCGTGCCTGGAACAAAAAGGGGGCAGAAGCAGCCGTGCAGGGGTCAGGCGTGTGCTGTCGCCACGCGGAGCCAGCCCCAGAAGAAAGGTGCACGGCAACAAAAGGCCGGTCCTGCGAGAGCAGCGCCTGCTCCCCCTCCCGCTGCAGTGGAGGAGCTTCAAAGAAAAAAAAAGCCCGAGGACCAGACATCATTAATCTCTTGTCATCCGCAGAGGGGTGTTCTCCACCCGCAGCCCGCTGCAGCCGATGAGACAGCACAAGCGGCGGGGCCCGCGGCGCGAGCAGCACGAGGTCACCGTGCCGCAGCCCCGCACAGATGCAAGCCCTTTAATGGCCGTCAGCCTCGCCGCAGCTGCGACCGGGGACTTGGAAGCTGACAAAAAGCCTTCCTCAGAAGCATCTGGTACGTCTCACTGTAAATATTTAACAGGGATCAGACAGGGAGCGAGAGCCGGGCGCTGCCGCCAGCCCCCTTGCAGCAGGGACCGCCCGGTTCCCACCGCAGGCAGCAGCCCAGGGAGGCGAGGGGGTCGCGCAAGGAAAAGGTGCAAACTTGACACAAAGCACACCTCTGGAGGAGCTGTCACCTCAAAGAGGAGATCCAGAGGCCGCGTTTTTAGAAAGGAGACTGAGGTAATCCAAATAACATCGCTCTTAAGTCTTTCCTTGCTGTGATTCCTCTGCCCAGTCCTGCTCCTGCAGAGCCCTCCCCGCGGGACCAGCCGCCTCCCTTGGGCACCGGGCACTCACAAAGCAGCCACCAGACCTTGTGCTCGAAGCCTGCATCAAACCAGCTGCAGATCTGCCTCCCCGAGTCCGTGTAACAGCAGCAGCTCAGCCTGGGGGACCAGGATGACAACGGCACCACCAGGCAGAAACGCAGCCCCGTCTCTGGGGGCAGGGGAAAGCAGTTGTCCTTGGGTGGTTGGACCAGGAACGGCAAACACTGAGATTTGGGGAGGCCAGACCTAGGTCTCCCTCTAAGCAGCGTTTCTCCAGAAATCAGCTGAGCCAATTTCAGGGTATGCTCTCCAAGCATGGAATAAAACACCCTCACTCGAGCCCCCACCTCAAGCAGTGCAATCCAAGCCTCTCAGTAACCTGCTGTAACAAACACTATTTCTTTCCAGGGCTCACAGCCCCGTGCATCCTGCTACACAAACCACGCTCGCCCATCCAGGCGATTCCAGCGCCGCAGGCGGCTGCCTCTCCTTTCTTAAGGCACAAAAAAGTAAAAAGAGCAAAAAGCCCTTAATCAGAGCGAGCCTTCCCGAAGGAAGCTGAGAGCAGCCGGCCACAGAAGGGAGCGCAGCACAGCACTTTCTGTGCTCATTTAGAGATCCGTCTCCCCTCCTTTTCTTTATAAAGGACTAAAAACCGCTTCCTTGCAGCGGGAGCATCACCCACATCTCTTTATGAAAGAGCTTCAAGAGCGTTCAATTCAAAGTGGCGTTTATAATTCAGGGAAGGTGGATCAGGCCCTGCTGACAGTTCTCCAGTGATCAGCTCAGGATGGAGACGACCAAAAAAAATCATCAGGAGTAGTGAAAATGAGACAAAGAGCATCACTTGCTGCTGTATGAAACCGAACCCCGCAGTCAGGTCTGGTCTCTGCATTTCAACAAGGGCACAGCAGTGTTACAGGTGTACAGAGGAATTCAATTGAGCAGAAGCAGCCCTTAGGAGGTGTGACCAAAAAGGCTGGGGCTCTCCACTGCTGAGGGAGATGGGCTGATTGCAGCGATGTCAGGAAGGCATCCCCTGACAAACCGGCAGCGGGAGCATCACATGAAGCTGGTAGATGTGCTCGGAGCAAGCAGAAGTTCTTCGTTGAACAGCAGGCAGCAAGCTTCAACACCTCCTGCACAACACGGCCTGAGAGGTGGGCAGCCTCGTGGGGGGTTAGATGTGCAAGGCTGACACATCCACAGAGCAGAAACATCCTCAAGGCCCTCCTCTGACAGCAGAAGTGGGGAGCCCGAGTGGGAGGAAGCCTTTCCTCCTGCTTTGCCAACACACAAACGAGCCCAGCACGCGTTTCTCAAGGGTACTGAGATCTCTCCGAGGTTCACCTCAACTCTGGATCACGAGGTCTCAAGTGGCTTCTTCTGAAAAGCAACTGGAGCCTGGCTGCTGAGCGTGGGAGAGGCCTGGGAACAGCTGTGCCAGACACGAGGCAGGCCCCCGGTAGTCTCTCCGAGGGAGCAGCTTCATTTCCAAATGCTGTTAGGTAACCAGGATGCAAATGCTGCTCCCTTTCCACCTCCATTGTGCTTGCCCGTGACACCAGGCTGAGGGCACAACGCCTCCAGCAGCCTCACACCAACAAGCAGCCGCACGCTCTGGGGCACGCTGCTGCTGCCGTGCCTACAAAATGGCCGGTGCTTCGGCTCAGGCTCCTGGCCCGTGCAGGTCCCAACCCTTTTACCACAACCCAGCACCTTCGGTCACTGTGCTAAACGCTTCCTTGGGCTAAAGGACACCAGATTCTGATCCGGGAGCACCCTGCTGGCAGCACCACCCTGCCCTCAGTGTATCCACTGAGCGTGGAGCCATCAGGGCTCCCAGGGCGCACGGCAAGAAGCGGCGCAGCACCAGCTTTAAGGCTGCTCTCGAGAAGAAATGAGAAAGAACTGTGCGGTGTTAAAGCTATCATTAAGAGAAATCCTGCTTCAGCCTCCATTTATCTACTTAAAAATACAGAGGGGTGTCCCCTGGCTCTGCAGGCAATGTTTTCTTCGACCCTCCTGACACACAGAGCACGCCGCACGCTATCGCCGGCCGCAGCCGCACGCCTGGGCTCCACCCCAGAGCCAGCTGTGAAGGTCCCCAGCAGCTGCAGAGCATGGAGAGGTGCCAGCCAAAGGCCATCTGAGTCTGCAGCACGGGCAGGCAGAGCACAACACCCGATGAAGGCAGGGCGGAGGAAAGCATCTTACGAGGGGAGGGAGGAAAAAACCTCTAAGTCATGGGAATTTTTCTGTGCAGTCATTGCTGCGTCCTGGCTTCAGACCTGCTGTACTCAATGCATGGATAGACCCCTTTCCTCCTTCTGCACCGTGCTTAATATTTCACTTTCAAGCGTGTTCTGAAAGTGATTAAAATTGTGAAAAGCAACCCAAGCATTTGTAAGCTTTTCTGAAACCCAGAGAGGCATCTTCAGCAACTCCAGGGGATCTAGTTGTGTGTGACGGCCCCGTTAGCTAGCTAGAGCTCTAGAAACAAATCTACATGCACAACTCCCGACCCTCTGTGCAGTTCATGAACCAAGTTGTCTCTGATGACACACCAGACCCCTCAAAAATAGTTTTTTGTTTGTTTGTTTGTTTTTTGTTTTTGTTTTTTACTGAAACCAGCTTTAAGGCAACAGAGCCGATTTCTGTACTTCCAAACCCCGATCATGCAGTGCTTCACCATCAGCAGCCATTTATCCTCCTGCTATTGCTGGGAACTTGGAAAATGGGATCCCACTGCAAAGCCTGAAACGTGGGCAGGAGGTGGACACAGTGATGCGATTGTGGTCACACAAGGCCACTTCACAAACTGCCCCAACTCCCAATGCCTTTGCTATGGGACATCCAAAAGGCATTACAGCTCCTGGGATCACAGAATCTGCCCCAGTGCTATCACTGGGTAAAACAAAACCCCACTGTCAGTCCTGGCACCACAATGGTATCAGCCTGGAGGAAGAGCCCGAGACCATCACTACAAGAAAGCATGAAGATGCCACTTGCCATACAGAAATAACAAAATTGTAGGTTCCCCCCCACCCTTTCTTTTTTTTTTTTTAAATAACATCTGTTGCATATTCCTCTACCAGTCATCTACATTTGGTTAATGCTGACTCTGCAGAAGGAGAAGCGCAGGAAAGGCAGGGGAGAGGGAGGGCTGAAGAACTCCATTTTTAATTAATACATACCAGACTGGCCGTCAGCTGGAAATATATCTGCAAAAGAAAGAAAAAAAGAAAATATCAGTATTGGTTGCAGCTGGAGTGCAAATCACATTTAAAAGGTCCCTCCTCTCTTGATTTGTTTGCTTTAGCTAAACAGAGGAAGTATTTTCTTAGTATCCCAAGTTAAATATCAATCTTGCTTGGAACCCACCTCAATTCAACCACTTGTTGCGAGAAAGATTTTGAAGAAGTTAGTGTTTACTTGAGTGTATTGCTCTCATTAATAACCTTCTGTGTTGGCTTCTAGTGAGGAATAAAAAGCTCGGGAGATGTCCAAAGTCCCACACCATGAGCTAGCTGGTGACAGCCCCCTGCCCAGCGTTACCAAACAGAGACCTGCACAGAGCACAATGCTGTGACCAGCCAGGGGAGGGCAGGGGGCAGCCAAATCCAGAGCTGGCACCCACCTCAGCACCCCCAGGGTGCCAGGGGAACATCACACATGGCCCTGGGCAATCGCCTTCCCATTTCAGATGGCTCTCAGCAGGCACAGCCCTTGGAGCAGAGGTACTGGGATCTGGAGGGGTTCAGGCCCCAAAATAACAGCCTACTCACCCCTCCCACCCCGGGGCAATTCCCAGTTAGAAGCAAACACAAAAAAGGAGTCTCCTAACGGAGCCTATTTGTCACTGGAAGGACAACGTGTACTGAACAGCTGGGGAGGATCAGAGGTAAGATCTATTCTCTGGAGATGCAGGCAGGGCAGGCACCACATGTGGAGAAACCCTGTAGATAAAGGCTTCCTAAGAAGCTACGAAAACAGCGTATTTTTGGGAGCAATATGTTATATTTTCTTCAAGGAACTTGGAAGAATAGGGGGAAGGGAGGCTGCCAGCAAGCCAAGGTCCTCCTAGGACAGGGGGCAGGCCCCTGGCTCCAGCTTATCAGCGGCCCAAAACACACATTCAGCTGGAAAGTCACAGCAGTTGCTGCAAGGACTCCCCCCGGCAGGGCGCTGCTTTCTGGCCAGGGCTCAGCCAATGCAGAAGCAGCCGAAACACACCCCCAGCCGCGAGCTGCTGCTTCTCTGCCCCCAAAAAGCACAGTTCAAGGCGTCCTCGGGCAGGGATGCTTCCATCCCACTTGGGGGGAGCAGAAGCAAGTGGCAAAAAAATCAAAAATCCCTCTGTCATCGTGCAGAGGGCTCATGGCCATGCTTGGGTAAATGCCAAAGGGTCCAGAAAAGCCTCCAAGCACCAGGCTGGAGCCCGTGCAGACTGCAGGTGCTGCTGCAGCCCTCCCACAGCGCTTCAGCCAGGCACATCCGAACAGTTTGCACTTCTGTGAGGACTGCTGATGAGCTCAGGGCTCCCACAACAACCAGGAGGAACACCATGTGCTCCAGCCATCAGGTCCCAAAGCAGAGGCCATTTCTCTATTCCCCTGCTTGGGCAACTCCCAGCCGAGTTCTCCGAGGAAGACCGGGATGGAAGCGGTGGTTACCGCACATCCCACCCGCTTGGGTCAGCTGGCGGCACTGGGTACCACCAAAAAGATGAACAATTGAGAAAATAATACTGAAAAATACTGGTTGAGGAGAGGAACTCCTCTGTGCCAGCCAGTGACTGCAGGCCTTGGCACACAATCCCCTCGGTGCGGCCCTGCCAGACGCAGCTCTCCAGCCTGTGTTCCTGGCAGCCCGGCCCACCAACTCTTCACCAGAGGCACCTTCAGCCCAGCCAGACACTGCAGAGCCCACGAGAGGCCCAGGATGCCCCTTCCAGAAGCCACAACTGCTGCCAGGTCCCCTTGGGATGTTCCCTACCAGCTGTGCCACCACCCCGAAGCAAAGCAGGCGCTGCTCAGCTCGCAGCCAAACCCTGGGCTCAAGGACACCAAGGCTCACCCGGCCATCACAACGTAAGAAGGGGTGGGAACACCTCAGTGCCTTATGGCACTAAAAAACGAGGGGCCACACATGCTGGCCAGGGGCAGATAAAGCTCGTGTTCTCCCCCAGAGGTGCCAGCGTGACCCCCGTTGAGGAATGGGGCTCGTGTGTCCTCCAGCCCTCAGCCCTCATGGCAAGGGGAGGCTGAGCTGAGCCCATCCAACTCATCACACCAGTGGTGGGGGAAGGTCTACATCCACGCACAGATTCGGACTGCTGGGCTCGCATGCAGCTCCTCGCCCTGCAGGGAAGGAGCACGGAGCAATCTGTCCCTGGGACTCGCTTTTCTGAAACACAGAGGTGCTCGGAGGATGCGCACAAGGCAGGGCTCGGCAGGGACTGCCAGGCACAACATCCCTTTGGGACGCCTCCTTCCCTGCAAGCACAAGTGACTAGATTAGAAATTAGCCTGCCAATTAGAGGCAGCACCTGGTGTGCCCAAGAGAAGCCTAAATCGGGCAGCGCTTTCTTCCCCAGAAAAGCCATGGAGGGGGGGGAAGGAGGCACAAACACGCGTGGCCAACAGGCCACAGACAGCTCACTGGGGCTGCGTGTTAAAGGGGCTCCTTTGAGACTTCAGAACCAAAGCTGCCTGCCCCGTTCAGTCCCTGAAGGTTACAGATGAAGCACAGAGGACCCAAACACACTGACCACACAGCTTTTTGCTCAAGCAAAGCCTCAGTGTTGAAACCCACCAGCCCCAAGGATTTCTCCAGCAGCGTTTCCCCACCCGCTTCCCTCCAAGGCTCCCAAGGCAGGCGCCCTACCGCAGGCCAGGGGACGATGCTCTGGAGCAGCTCCACACCACTCGATGGAGGTTTCCCCACACAGGGGAGGCAGGGAAGGCCCTGCTGCCCCACGGCACCTCACTACGCCCAGCCTCACCGTGCCAGCTCAACGCCAAACCATCCCCAGGCAACCCCACGGGAAGGGGCGAGACGGCGCCGCTATCGCGATGCGAGAGAACTCGGGCCCTGTGGTCTCGCGTTTCCTTCCCCTTCTCGCAGGCAGGCTCTTTCGTTTCTCACCCTGGGCCCAAAAAAAAAACCAGGAAGGCCGAGAGCCGGTGCCTCAGCAGGAGGATTATAATTCCAGCAGGCGGTGGAGATCTCTCTGTCACAGCGCCCATCTCCACCGAGCCAGGTGTTTCCCCAGCACGTGAACGTCCCGCTTGGCTCCACGCATTACCCTCGCCGCCTGCATCTCGGGGGAAGCCAAGTTTTGTGCCTCTCCCTGCTATCAGTGCAGGGGGTGGAGGAAAGGCGAGAGCAGAAAGAGGTCAAGGATGCGTGGCAGCCGGCAGGATGTTTGGGAGGGCGCCGAGCATCCCGTGCAGCACCGGCACACCAGGGCACGGGCACAGCACGGGGGTACCAGCTCTGAACACCACCACCCAGAGCTGCAGCACTGGAAGCCCAAGAAATGTAACCGAATTGAGGCCAGTCCTTCCTATTTTAGGTGCGCAGGGGGTTGGAGGGGGGAATACGGCATCGCAGTTTTTGCCTGGTGGTATTTTTAAACAGAGGAGGAGACCGTGTGTTAAACTGGGGCATTTACAGAGAGACGCTGCTGCGTGCACACACAAACCCCCTCCCCGGGGGCTAATTGCCCACTGCTGCCATCCAGGTATCTGGGACAGCTCCAGGCAGGCTAGCCCATTATTTAGGAGCCCACATCTCCCCCCGCTGCACCCCCAAAGCCACAGCCATGGCTGCAGGCTGAGGACCAGCCCCGTGCACCCCAGGAAAGCCCCAGCACCTCGTGCCACCACGGCAGGGTCCTCAGTCATCCCCAGCAGGACACAGGATCCATCCCTGCTGCCCCTGCCTCCCCACGAGCAGCTGGGCAGCCCGCGTCCTTCACCACTTCTTCCCAGCTACGGGAAGGCACCGGCTGATTTGTCCCAGCTTCAGACCATGGAAGTTGTAACTAACTCACCCTCCACGGTTTGCAGACAAAAGACTGGGATGCGAGCACAAAAATGACCTCTCCAAGGTCACGCAGGGACTCGGCAGCAGAGCTGTGACCAGAGCTTGGTCGTGATGGCTCAGAGGCTGCTCTGGCTGCCCAGGAGAGGGACGGGGCAGGGAAATGCTGGTGGACGGCAGGACCACTGGGGGCATCTCCCCCAGACCAGAGCTTCCACCCGCTGGGGAAATTCCACTTCTGCTCCTCTGGCTACGCAGGCAATCCTCCCGATGCTAACAGCACTGGTAGGGAAGAGGTCCCAGTTACGCAGTCCAGCATCTGCTGCAGAGACCGGCGTTCCTTCAATCTCTTCTCCATCCCCGGGCGACTTCTCAGCTCGGATCCCACCCCCTGGCGTCCCCTCGCAGGCCCACACGGTGCCCGCACAGGTTCCTGAGACAGTTACCGGCCACTTCAAAGCAGCAGGGAAGGGGGCGAGGTCTGCTAGGAAAAAGCAGCAAAGCAAGAAACCCAAAGCCCGGAGATTAGCAAGGCCAATTAGGTCCCTGCTGAGATCTCGCTTCCTGCTCCCCTCCTTCCTTACCTGCTGAGCCTGCTCGGGGAGGGTCCTGCTCTTCCCCACCCTGCCCCGCTGCCAGCTCCAGCACCTCCTAACAACGCCAGGAAGGAGGAGGCTCCTCACCCCCGCAAAGGGAAGCAGAAGCTGGAGCTGGGTGGAAGATGCAACCCAGATAAAAGGTCTTGCTCACCAACGGCGGTCAGGCCCGAAGGCACCTCAAAGGTCAGTTCAAATAAAAGATGGAAGGGAAAAAAAAATGCAGAAGCACTCGTCAGCTCCCAAATTCCTTCTTTGTAAGGGTTAGACCAGGCTGTTAGACCCTCTGAAGTGTTTTCTGATCTCCAGCCAGAGCAGAGGCTCGGTTCCTTCTCTCACAGGTGGGCCACTACCTGGGGACGCCCCAGTTGCCTGTGCTGAGGCTGATGAGCTGCAGGCAGGGTGAGCTCTGGCACTGATCTCCCACAAACTGCAATGGGTTTTCAGTGCAGAAATGACTGAGGCCTTGGCAGAGCTCACCTGCGGCTCCCCAGCTAACTTCATGTGCTTGGAAAGGGACGGAGAGCTCCAGCCTCAGCGAGCTGCGAGGGAAACACCCCCTGAAGAAGTCCCCTGCTGCAAAATGAGAGCATTATTATCTGAGAGAGCTCCCTAGCTTTTGAATCACACCATGCACCCCGCTGAATTGGTGCCTTTTGCTGACTGTGAGCCTCCTCCTGACTGCAGGGGAGAGGAGCCCACTGATGCCGTGCGGCACGGACCCGAGCACAGCCACCAGTGGGACCTGGCCAAAGCACCTTTCGGGGACCTGCTCGAAAGAAGGGCCCAGGTCTCCTCACCAGGTGTCAGCGATGCCAGAGGGGTTCGGAGGAATGTGCCTGGTCAGCCTGACCACAGAAACCGAGAGCTCTCCAAACAAACAGCCCCGCGGACCCACCGCTCACATCTGCGCAGACACACAGAAAATAACTGTAAGGTCACGGCTGTTTTTTCTCCCATCCACTTATCAGTGCTTGTACTGGAGAGAACAAACACTGATGTTCCCTGCCATTAACCCCTTCTCCCCTCTCCCCAAACGGGTAAGCAGCACGGTGCTTACAGCCCCAACCCCTCCACTCACGCATCAGACAAGGAGCTGTGGAGAAAGCAGGCGGCACCTTCAGGGAAGGAGCAAGAGAGAAGTCCGATTGCCATTCCCATGAAGCAGCCGGTGACCCAGCTCTCTGCTTCGTGGCCCTTAATCACCTGTAAGCCTGGAGTGACACTGCTGGAAGCCTCCAGCCCTCCAGATCAGCCCAGAAGGAGCCTACACCAGCCTGGGTCCAGCACAGGCAGAGTCACCCTCCCCAAATTGTTCTTGAAGCTACTGGATGTTGAACGGGCAGTGAAGTTTCAGGCATGACCAGGCAAAATTAAGGGGCTTGAAGAGACTCTTGTTGAGCTACAGGAGCCATTTTGGCGTAGCCCAGAAGCCAGCTGGATCCCACCCTATGGCAACTGATAAAGGATGGGGTTTCCCTATAACAGGCTTGTTGCACACTGCCCTGCTGCTCGCTCTGCGTGCACACGAGGGCAGGCAGTGCTCCAACACACAACAGCAAAGTTTTGCCTAAAGACAGCACGGTAAATGGTGAGCGAGGCACATCCTTCTCCCCATGGAGTAGGAGAATCTCTCTCCCACCCCAGTGGGCAAACAGTAGCCAGAAATTCATCCCCCAACAGCCCCAGGATCAGAGGTACGCCCATGACACCAGGCAGGGATGCCATAAATCCCCATGAAAGCCCCAGGACTGAAATCCAAGGCTCTCACCTCGGTGCTGCAGGTAGAGGGTCAAGCAAGGGGTCTATAGGGTGCAGGAGGCAGCACAGTAAAGACAACAATTAAAATCCTTAACTGAATTAGAAAACCTCAGGCTCACAGCCTATTTGAGACATTCCCCGCTCCGGTCCAGGCTACCTGGTTGGTTTTAATTAAACTCAGAGCTTTCCTGATCACCCTCCACCTTTGTCCTTCCTTGGTTCCACTTCTCTGCTGTTAATTAGCTTAATGTAGATGTCAACGCCAAGTGAAGCACTTGAGCTGGCTGCCGTAATCTGGTACGTCCCTTCCACATCTTCTTCAAAGTTGTGCTTCCAGGTTTAATTCTGTGCTTTAAAGAGGAGGGTCGCTTGCATCAAATTCCTCCCTGCTCAGAGTGCAAGTGTCACACCCACCGTCCTCTGATTTGAAAAAAATAAAATAAAAAACACCACCAACAACAAAAAAAACAGCAGTGTAACAGTTCACTTGGGATGGGGAAGCCAAAAGGAATCAGTCCCCCTTTTGCTCAGCTCAGTGCAAGACCCTGTGCAGTGGCTTCCCGCGCACCCAGCTGCATCAGATCCCATTAGGTACTCCCCCGAGCTTTCAAGGTTTAGCAGGGAATTGGAAACTGCAATTTAACGTGATTACAGCCAGGAAAGCCTCATGCTTTGTCATCCGAGCACATGGCGGAGCCACCTCCGTGATTCGCTTCCTGTCCTACTGGGTGGGATCTCCAGCACAAACACCCTATCGCTTCTCTTCCAGTCAGAGTAAAACCTCCTAGCAGCGTTTTTAGGATTCATTTTTCCACATTTCTGTACCTGCTGCTACGGCCACATCATTTCTCTGGGTTAGTGTGTACCGGTATCAGTCCTCACACTTCCTTTGCTCTGTTTTCCCCTTTGTGGCTGCCTGTCGGCACCCAGACACAGCCAAGCACCTCGGTCACCCCTTTAAATCTCGCCCTGTGCTAGACGAGACCAAGGGCATTGCCATCCACAGGCACGCAGGAATTTGGTATTAGGGTCTTTATTTTCAGGAGGCTTGCTCGGTGGGTTCAGGGGGGTTGACAGAAACGGACCTTGTTCCTGCACTGTGCTGACTGCGCAAATATCCACAAGGGCTCCAGCAAAAGGTAGAAGATCCTTGTAATGAGAATCTGAATGGCCTTGCAGGAATAAATTCAGCGCCGCTTTTGCGATATTCCGTACAAAAAAAATGGAAGATCTGACCTTGAAGAATCTGAAGAAACTAATTTCCTGTAGCATAACGTGAGCGTTGGCTTATCAATCGTTAAATCTTGCTTAATTATAAATTCGATTCCGTTTGTTCACCAGCCTCTTTCATCTGTAAGCGTGCAACCCAGGCAGTTCGGTAACCAACATTTGGCACATCAGTAATCGCTCATTTGCTCCCTAACCAGGCTCTTCCAGAGGCAGGGTTAGGAGGGGGAGGAAGGAAGCAGGCTGAAAAGATGTTGCAAACAAGCCAGCTGGAGGGATTTAACACCGTACCCCCCATCCGGCACCTCCGAGTTAGCGGGCAGGTCCGGCACCACCCCCAAACCTCTCCGGTCCTCCTCCCCACGCACCTTCCTCTCCCTTTCCCACCGCCCGAAGCCTCCCCTCCCTTCCCCTCCCCTCATTTTTGTGGCTTTTCCAATCTGATACTCGTTTCCCCGCATACTTCAGGCAGGAAAAACTCACCTCTTTTCTCAGCAGTTCAGACCGACTCCCACCTCCCGAATCTAACCCTGATCCCCCCCCCACGCCCCGTTCTCTCCACCTATCACCCGACCGGCGAGCGGGGGAGAAAAAAACCCAACCCAAAGGGTGTTGGGAAAGGAGGAGGAGGAGAAGCGAGGCCGTCCCCGTGCCCTGCCGCCTGCTGCCAGAGGGGCTGCTGCTGCTCCTGCTGCTCCCCGCCATGCAGCCATGCCCTGCAGACTGCAGAGTCACTCTGCGGGAGCGCCGCCGCCGCTCGGCTGGAACAACGCGCTCGGCACCGTGCCGGGGACACCGATGCTGCTTCCTCCGAGCCCCCCGCCCTGCAGAGACCCTCGGGGATGTTCCCCTGTGGCTGCCAAAGCTGGGGATGGGCTCAGGTCTGTGGATTTGGATCGGCACCGGCACGGAGCACGTGTGCGCCGAGCCCTCTCGCCGCGTGTTTCCACCCTCCCTGCCCAGCTCTCCTGTCGCTGCTGGCGTGGCGAGGATGTGAGTGATGTTGGCGAGCTCCATCTGAGCCCCACGGCTCTTCCAGGTGCCCCAAGGACCCCCCTGGCTAGTGCTGTCACCCCCTCCAAGGGCTCTCTCTGCACCAAAATTGAAAAAAATAAAATTAAAAGGCTGTGGAGCAGCAGAGATGCTTCTCCTCCCCGATCACCCTCCTGGGGCAGGGACTCTGCTCCTGGGCCTCGTCAGAGGCTCAGCCAGGGCTCGGCCATCTCCGAAACAAACGGCAGCTCCCAGCTGACCCAGGGCTGCCACCGTCACCTCCCACAGCCCGTCAGCACCAGGCTATCTGCAGCTGAGATCTCCGCCAGTCCTTCCGACTTGTGACCATGGAAAGAAATAGGCTGGCTCAAAACACAACACCAAAAAAAAAAACAACACCTCACACCCGCCGGGAAGCACCGCCTGCCACGTGTTCCCACGCGCCGCTACGACCCCAAAAGTGTCGAGGCAAGCGGCTGCTCCTAAGTCAGCTTTGCCCCAGAAGGACGCTGAAGGTAAAGCACTGTTAATGCAGGCATCAGTCCAGCAACTCACGGCCCTTCCTCCCTCTCCGTGCAAGTCACGGAGAAATGTCCTCGAGCGCACGGAGAGCTCCTGACCCCAGCAAAACCCACAGCGAGCTTCACACCTGAGCTGGGCGCTGGGGATGGCTTCTGCGATTCCATCAGCAGCCCGCTGGGATCCTGGGTTTGGCAGAGCGACCCCGTGCCCAGCGCCGATTTGCTGGGCAAAGGCAACACGCCCTGTCCCCAGGAGCCCCCCAGCAGCGCTGTACAAACACGTGCCCCGATAGAGGAAGGTCAGGCAGGAGGGCTTTCTGGGAACCTGCGGTTACAGGATGAGCCTGTGTTTGGAAACACGGTGACACTGTACTTGGCCACGCTTTCCACAGCCCTTCCCAAAAAAACGTACGTCTCGTGCAGCACTAAAGCTGCCACCAAACCCGTTTTGTTCCAAACGCCTCGCGCCAGGTCGCACTCGCTGCTGCAGCACCCCCCGTGCGCCCCTTCCAGCCACCCCAGCCTGACCCTGACCTGGGACTCTTCCCACAAACAGCCCCGATAATTGATTTATTCAAGGGCAAATTCGGTTCCCATTTGTTCTGGTCACCAACCAGCGTTGCCTAAATACACAAACCGCTGCGCTAAGTTCTTGTAACACCGCGCTGACTTCTAAGAAGCCTTCCTTTCTCTCCTCTTACCTGAAGCCACGCAGCTCGACCACTTGCTACTGGAGCTTCACATCAGCCACTTTTATCTCAGTGCACGGAGAAAAATCTCCCAACCCCACGTGACAAGGTCCAGGCCCTACAGAACAAGTTTGGGACCGAAGACAGGAACAAAAGCAGAGCTGGCCACGCCGGAGACCACACGGCACACAGATTTAAGCCGCCGGTAGCACATCAGTTCAGGCTCCAGTGCCAAAACGACCAGATAAATAACATTTCAAAGGCCATCATGGAAACGTGCATCACGGCTGGGAAGGAACAAAGCTCACCGCTCCCAATCAGACTGAGAGGGCAGAGCAAAAAGCCTTCCCAGCTCTGCCCCTGGTTATCTACGAGCCCCACAGCGAGCGAGGCAGCTGCACCTCGGTTTACCTGGTTGCTGAGCTGGGAGCAGGGCTCCTCCGAGAGCTGCATGGTCACAAAGGACACCGCAATCCTCCGGCAGCGTGCAAGTGTATTTAGGTTTTCATTAAGGTGATTATATTTTTAACGCTTGCTGTTTGCAGCTGCGGTAACTGTAAGGATTACAATATCTAATCTGGTCTAGAGAGCACGGCTTTCTACTCAAACGCCCGTTCCTTATTTAGCCAAACGAGCTACCGCTGAGGTGGGATCGGAGATTCCTTACAGAGTAGTTTCAAGCATGCAAGGAGAAACCTAACTCTATCCAAGCCGGCATTTGGCATTCCCCTGAGGACAATTTCACACTATTTGAGCGTAGTGAAAGGATCAGGTGTCATAATTTGGGAGCCAGAGCAGAGCACTGCAGCCCGGTGCCCCGATTCCCAGCCCTTTTTGCACCCTCCCTCCGCCCAGCCCCACGATCCCAGCACAATCCCCCCGTGGTATCACAGGCAATAAAACCCCTAAAGGAAGGGCGGTGGGGGTGAAAGAAGGCTGGTGAGGATCACCTGGCGATACCTCGTGGCTGGCAGTCGGGAAGCAGAGGTCCAGGTAGAAAAAAAGCTCCAAATCCCAGCAACCACAGCCCATGAGTCAGCTCTCCAGCAGCCGCGCCGCGCTCCCCAGCCTTCCCGAAACAAACAGTGCACAACAGGGCAAAGGTCCAGCACGAAGCTGAAGGGCAAAGGCATGCGGGGGAGGGAAAGCACCAACCTGCCTTCACGTTTTGGGAGCAGGGAGTTCCAGCCGCCCTCGTGCTCCCCACTGAAACGGGAAGCGTTACTCAAAGGCGAGTTGCGGGATCGGAACAAAACCGTATGGCAGAGAGGAAACTTGGGGGCGACGGGGGGAGGACTCCTGCTGCGATAGCAGCTCTGTTGCAACCAACAGCCCCAAGAGCTCCACAATTACGTGCCACGACAGAGCAAGAATTGCCCAACACTTTGGAAATAGGTGTGTGCAGCTCTGCCCTGCTGGATACCCAGGCAGGCAGATGTGCGTGTCTGCTCCGAATGTGAAGAAATGCCAGGGGTAAAACAAGCTTCCCATACAGCTTATCTCCTGTACTGGAGGCTGGTTTCAAGGAAAGCCCTTTGGGGAGTTAGTCAGCGAGGGGTGAGCAGCGCCCGGATCGTTCTTTCCCTGCCCTCTCCTCGGTACCAGCCATAAACCACCAGGCGCTCTCTGAAGTCAGCTCACCCCCGGTGCCTGCTGCTAGGAACCGAGGTGTGCCCTCCGCAAGGCGCTGCTTATCCTCCCCGTGCATCTGCCAAATGGCAGGCAACAAACTCTCTTCAAGAAGCTAGAGCACCTCCTGCACCTCCGCTAGGAGATACCGGGTGCTGCTTTCTCACGGCAGAGCGTCTGCAACCAGGAGGAGAAACTGCATAGGAGTCAGCGCAGCCAGAGCTGGCGGTGCCAGCCATTAAAACCTGGGTGTTCTTCCTTCCAAGATGTGAAACGGCTTTAAAAATTAAGTGCCAAGTGCCTTGATGCAACGTTTCTTGAAAGAAATCCAGAAGGTTTTCAAAACGGGGTGCTGTTAACACCTGCCTGCACCAACGCTTGCGTCACCGCCAGCGCTGGTGCTGGGCACAACGGAGGAGCACAAAATGTTCCAGAAGGTCGAGCTGTCTCAACTGCAAGCCACACTTCTCCTCCTCTATAGAAGGATTTGGAGAAAATATTTCAAGTTTGGTTTATAGCCAAAAGCACAAAGCTGTTTTTGTCAGAAAAGGCTTCCTTTGCTACTGCGCGCACCCTCCCTGCCGTCCTGCCTTCACACGTCGGGCTCTGGCTGCTTTATGTGATAAGGGAACGCTCAGCCAGGGGACGGTCACACAGCCCTCGCCACCTGATCATCAGAGAGCAAAAATGAGGAGTCATCACCAGCCCTGTCAGCGTCCCTCACGAGCAGCACATGCTAACGCAAGCCTTGCTTCTTTGGCCGCGTTCCTGTGTGCCATGTCCACGTGTCCAGCTCCAAGGACCCCCCCTTCCCACCCCAAGCTCACCAAGGCGGCGCGCACCTTGCCGAGCACCAGGGAGCTTTCCTGGTGCTCCTCTCCGCCAGCGCCCGAGCTTCCAGCATCAGCAGTATCGCTGCTGCCTAACCCGACCTAATGGTTGCTCCACTTAACGCCACGCTGCCGTGCTTTTGGGAGGAGGGGCTAAGCAGCGAGGAGAGGCTTCGCTTCAGCAGTCCACCTCCCTGAGCAGGCAGGAAGGTTGACTCCAACTTCCCACCGCAGACCTCGCTGCCAGCCCTCGGCGTACCCCAAGACTTGGTACACGAGCCACCCAACTCCGAGGATCAAGCCTGGCCCACCGAATCCAGACAGCTCCCCAGCATCAGCCCCTGCCGTGCAGCCAACCTTCCTTGGTGGCATTCAGCAGCAGGGAGTCAAGCGGCTCAGAAACCTGCACAATCCCATGGACTTCCAAGCTTTTCCACATCTGTGTTCAGACACGGGCAGCAGCAGCTCAGGATGATCTTGAACACGGCAGAGCTCCATCCCTTCACTTTTACAAGCACTACTTCCAACACACATCAGGTGAACACCTTCAGGAGCATGTCTCGTCCATTGAATCTGCTCTACAGGCCTATGATTAATACAATCATTATAAAAAAATTAGGGCTTTCCAAGCCTGTAAAACGAGTCACAGAGGGATCTCCGCATCTTTACAGAGCTGACCTGATACTCGCTGGCTCCTAGGTCTCCTCGCTACCCCTGGCAGGATCAGGGTTGGAAACATTTCGGATCTCGGCACACAAGCACTGCACTGGGAGTGCAGAGATCACAACCCATGGTTCTCCATGTGATGCTTAGAAACCAAAACCATTCAGTAATGCCCTTCCACAATTTATAAGCACCCAACCTGTTTCAAGCATACAGAGAAGTCACGTTTCTTGGGTGATCTCCTGGAGGTCACTGAAAGACCAGAGCTCACCTCACCAGCACATCTCCTGCAAAAACTCATGTCCGAGTCTCTTTTTAAAAATATCTGCTGTCAGAAACCCTCCGCCCAAAGCAACGCAGACCTGGCAAGGGCCCGCAAACCCTCCAAGAAGGCACTTGGGTAAAAGGCCACTACGTTACCCTGCCTCTCGTGGGAGCGAGGCAGCCGTGCTCGCCTGACACGTCTTCTCCTCTGCTAACGAAGCAGGCGGCCGAAGAAACAATGCCCCGAGTGCGGGAGAGCCAAACGGCAGCGTCTGGGGCACCACACGAACCAGGCACTGCTGCCAAGCGTCGCAAAACCAATTCCATTATTGAAACACCTCCGGGAACAGCGGCACAATCAGGCCAGGCCCAACAAAACCCCGTGCGCTGCGGGATCAGCCCCTCACCCTACCACAACAAAAATCACCTGGAGGACCACAAAGCCACCACAGTGCTGGCTTCCACCCCGAAGCCCTGACCTCCGAAGGGCCTGCAGCCGCCTGCACGGGATTTTGAGGGACCTTTTCTTGCGTCCCTACAGCTTCGGGTTGATTTCCAGGGAGCGCGGCGGGGCCCGGCTCCCACACAAAGGAGCGATGCGGCCAGCTGCGTGTCACGGCGCACCAGGCCGGCGACAAACCCAGACCTTTACCTGGCACACCGAACTTCTCCTCCTCGCCACCATTACGCCGCCAGCTTTCCGGCTGGAAGCCGCCGAGCGCCCGGCGGGGATCGATCCCCTCCCGATGAATCAGCGCGGCCGAGCCCCGCGCGCCGCTCTTGCAGAAAATAAATAATAAATAAAAAATAATAACCCACCCCCTACCCAACACGGCGGGGAGCCTGATGTCAGATCTGGCTGGCAGCCTCGCGGGGAGGCCGAGGAGAATGAAAAAGTGCAAACTTCAGGCTCGCCACCCTGCTTCAAACGGCGGCGATTTCGGCAGGGGCGAGCGATGGAGGCGGCGGTGGCGGCGACGCCCGTGGAGGAAAATGGAGTTCTGCAATCCCAGCCCCGCGCCAGGGCCCTGCTGCCGGGGCTCGGGGAAGCCGTGGAAATGGGAGGAAGGCTCCCGAGGGGGGTCCTGATGGTGGCTGGGAGGCAGCGCCCGGCCCCCACAATACCGGGAGGAGGAAAAAAAAAAAAAAAAAAAAAAGGAGGAAGGGGAAAGGGGGGGGGGGGATAAAAAGGAGGAGGAGGGGGCGGGTGGGCAGAGAAAGGAGCCGCGCACGTGGGGAGGGCCGGGCGGGGAGCCCCCCTCTGGGAGAGGGGGGGGTGTGAGGGTAGAGGAGGGGGGTGAGGATGAGGAAGAGGAGGAAGAGGAGGAGGAGGAGGAGGAGGAGGCCGCGCTCTCGGGGAAATCACATGCTCGCCGCCAGCCGGGGCAGCAACCACGTTGCCTGCGCGGCGGCGGAATGCTGGGAAGGGGAGGCCGCCGCCGCGTGCCCGGCCCCAACCCCGCCGGGCACCCCCAAAATCCAACCCCCGGCACCCTCCCCGACCCCCTTTTTTCCCCCTGAGCCCCCTATTTCCCCCCCTCGCTTTCTCCCCTTTCCCTCCGCCGCCCCCTTTCCCCCCGGAGGCCGCGGCGGGGCCGGCCCCACGCTGTGCCGCATGGCGCGGCCGGCCGGGGCGCGGTCGGCGCTGCAACCCCCCCCCCCCTTCCATACCCCTCCACCCCCCAAAAAAAAAACCCAAATCCCCTCTAACCCCCAAATCCCCTACCTGGAGGCGACTGCCCGTTGACCGCCAGCGCGGCGGCGTTCTTGGTCCAGGGGTTCACCTTGGGCGGGGGGGCCTCGATGAACTCCCTGCGCCCCCCCGCTCCTCCTCCTCCTCCTCCCCCGGGGGGCTCGGCTCCTTCCTCGGGCTCGGCGCCCCGCAGCAGGCTCTCCTTCTCCTGGTTGTTGCTCTCCTCCTTCTGCTGCTTGGCGCTGGGCGGCCGCGGAGCCGCGGGGCCGCCGTCGGGGCCCATGGGCTGAGCTTGGGCTTGGGTTTGGGTTTGGGGCTGCTGCTGCTGCTGCTGCTGCTCGCCCTTCTCCCGGCCGCCGTCCTGCGGCGGCTTCAGCACCAGGGCGCGCTCCTCGGCGGGCAGCAGCGGGGCGCCGGGCAGCAGCGCCTCCACCTGCGTCGCCATCTGCGCGCCCCCGCGGGGGGAACTCCCCTGAACGCGCCCCCGAGCGCTGCTGCTGCTGCTGCTGCTGCTCCTATTACCCGGTTTCTCTCTCTTTTTACCCCCCCCCCCCCCTTTACCCGGCCGGCCGCAGCAATATGGAGCCGCGCGGGGACCACGCGACTAGCCGCGGGGGCGCGCACCGCGCCGCCCCGGCCCGGCCTCCGCGTGCCCGAGAGCGCGCGCGCGCGCCCGCCCGGCGGCTAAAGGGAAAGGGAGGGGAGGGGAGGGGCGGGGAGAGAGAGGGAGAGGAGAGGAGAGGGGCGGGGCGCGCCCCCGCGGGGCCGGCCGCGCGCACGTGCCTGATGCAACGGCTGGGGGCGGGAGGGGGGTGCTTAAAGGGGCCCTTTTGGGGTGTGTGGGGGGGGGTGAGGTAGGGACCTGAAGGTGTCTGTGGGGCTGGGGGAGGAGGGAAGGGGTCGCCCACTGTGGGTTGGGGGTGCCCGGCCCTAAAATGGGGGCTGCTGGTGGTGAGGGTGTTGGGGGGGGGGTGAGGAGGAAGGATGAAGAGGGGGGGTCTCAGGGATGGGGTTCCATGCCTGACACCATAAGAGGGGTCTCTAGGGTGGGACTACACGCCTGACACCATAAGAAGGGTGTCTGGAATGGGGCTCCACACCTGACACCATAAGAGGGGTCTCTGGGATGGGGATCCGTGCCTGACACCACAAGAGGGGTCACTACGATGGGACTACACGCCTGACACCATAAGAGGGGTCTCTAGGGTGGGGCTACACACCTGACACCACAAGAAGGGTCTCTAGGATGGGGGCTCTGCACCTGACACCACAAGAGGGGTCACTAGGACGGGACTACACACCTGACACCGTAAGAGAGGTCTCTGGGATGGGGCTCCACACCTGACACCATAAGAGGGGTCTCTGGGATGGGGCTCCACACCTGACACCATAAGAGGTGTCTCTAGGACGGGGCTCTGCACCTGACACCACAAGAGGGGTGCGCTCCTGGCTGCACCCCGCACGGTGACACGGGGCCCGGCATGGGATGGGAGCGGGTTGTGGGGCCGTCAGGGATAGGTTACAAGGCAGAGGTCCTTGAGGACAGCGCCTGGCCCAGAAGGGTTCAATGTGACCATGAGAAAGACCGGTTGGTGAGGGTGACCGGGGGAGAGTGGCTTGGTCCTTGTCATAGGCTGACTGCGCCACGTCAAAAGACATGAAAAAGGCGAGCGTGAGCCTCGAGTGCATCAGAAGCTCTTTATCCCATTACAGCCGGCACTGATGAACCTTCCTCCGGAGCAGTGTGTGTAATTGTGGTTATCCACATTCAGGGATGATGAAATGGAGCAAGGACTACAAAGATGATTGGGGAATGCAATGTGTTTCATGGAAGGAGATTAAAGGACTGGCTTTTGTACCCAGCAAAACCTGCACACTTTCATTTGAGGAGGTTAAAATGCCTGATTAATCTCCCGCGGACGGAATGTTGCTCGGTCGTGATTGTCTCTGATGTCCTCAAGTCCTCGTCCCTTAATACTTAGAGCAGGCCGGGCAGGGAGGCCAAATCCTGCGTGTAGGTACACACAAATTACCCCCCCACAAAAAGCAAGGCGTGATGTCAAACTTGCGCTGCTGTTGTTATCGTGTAGCAAGACCTGATTCACGGTGCCTCTCGGTGACGCTTTGGTTGACAACAAGCCTTGCCCCAGCCTCTTCTCTCCGACAAAGAGCACGTGCTCCGCTCGTACCCGGAGATGCTCATCCAGGAAACCTGGCTGTAATAGAGCTCCAGTGAGGCATCTGTGCAGACCCCTCGGGAAAACTGACAGCATGACAAGGCTCCGTGAACGCAGCTTCCAGCTGACGGTGCGTGGAGAAGGATGAAAAGCTGATTTCACAGCTTAGCTATTAGAAGGGAAGGAGAGGGGAGAGGCGAACGTAGCTCAGCATCTCATTCAGGAGGGTGACAGAATCAAAGGTCTGACAGACCCCCACAGGAGGTCTTTGGCTCTCCTCTGAGGCCATTTTGGCCTCCTGCATCCCTTGATAGCCAGCTCCAGGTCCATAACCTCATTGCCTAGTTCTCCAGTTCATGTTTCCAGCCCTGAAACCAGGATGGAGCCTGAGGAAACTTCCATTCCCACACAGGCTTTAAAAAGGGTTTTCTCCCTCGGGATCCTCCTGGTTACCCTCGAGTTAGAGAGCACGCTTGTGTGACACAACGTCACCACGTACCACAGCCTCAGGGATCACCAGCACGTGCCACGGCCCCAAATACCGTGTAAGAATCTGCCCGGTAAAATTGCAAAAGGAAATTTATGTAAGTTGATTATAACTTTAGGAGAGGTGGCTGCTGGCCTTGCTGCCAGGCTGAAGATCCAGAGCGGATGGTGTCATATCTGAGCTGCAACAACAAGGCCACGTCCTACACTCCTGGTAGTCCCGTCCCATGTTTCCCGGGGGGTTTCTACTCTCTCACAAGCTTAGCTCAGGGACTACACAACTCCTGGCCATTTGGGCCAGGCTCATACATTTGCCCTCTGCAAGGAGCGGGTCCCCAGGCGGTGAGCACAACCCGTTGCTGGTTGAGGACCCTCATCTGGCTGCACTTTGGGGGACAAGCAGCCTGGTGGGGTCCCTTTCCCCTTCCTAAAGCTGGGTGCAGCATTACTGCACTCAGTCCCCCTGGGACACGCGGTGCCAGCCCCAGCTGGGCAGCAGATGACAGCCTGGGCTCTGCCTGCCACGTGAGCAGCAAGCGGCCCGCGGTGGGCGAGAGCCAAAGTGGCTTAAGGGCTGCGAGGCAGGGGCGAGCCGGGTGAGTCTCGTGCTCCACGCTCACCCCGTGGCCAGCCAGACCAAACGCTGTCATGGTTTTAAATGCTAAAATATAAATTAATGGGCGAGAGGGATCCACGCAAGCAGCCGGGCTTAGGTACAGCCTTTACGCAGCAGCCAAGAGGACAAATTGCCTTGCTGCCCTTGGTGGCCACCTCTCAGACAGCCTTACGTGAAGGGAAGTTCCTGCCCAGTTCTGCAAGCAGGCTGTGCTCCGTGCATGCAGACTTGAGTCAGCCTAAACAGACTGACAATGTCCAGCAATTTCAGGCACCCCAGCTCTCCCTCGGTGTCCTCACCTCTGCCAGACCCCTCTCCCCCTCCTCTGCCCACCAGGCAACATTTAGTGCGGCGGTAGCTGGAATTTTCTCTTCCCAGGCTCCAGGGACGCGCTGAGAAGCAGCCAAGAAGTCACTGCGTTTCCGCGGCGCTGGGAACGAATCCAGCTCCGCTTTCCCCAAATTCGATGAAAGCACCAAGCCGTCATCCCCAAGCCTGCCTCTCCAGCTAATCCTTCACCCCGGCCGTGTCCCTGTGCCTGCCTGACCTCACTGAGCGGCTGCGGGGCTGCCTCCCAGCCCTGTGCTCCTCGTCTCAGCGCAGCAGCGCAGCCAGCCACCGAGCAGCCCCCGAGGAAGCAGTCTCAGGGGAAACTCCTCTGCCGGCATCAGCAGCCGCAGAGCTGGGATTTGGGCAGAAGCTCCCAACCTCCCTTGATCTGAGTACAACAGCTTACTTATTTGCTCCCTGAATAAAGCATGGCTTGCGTATTTGTCACAGACACCTCGGCTGCTTTGACACCAGCCTGTAGGTTTAAAGGCGCTTTGATGGTGGCCGTTAACCTCTCCGAGCACTTCTCAGTCTCACCTGACCCTGAATATCCCCAGCTTTGTATCTGCCAGGCTGACGACCTTGCCTGGGGCAGCGATCCTCACTTTGGGACTCACTTTAATTCAGTGGCAGCACTTAGGCCTCCTGCTGAGGGTGTGTGCATGGGGAAAGCTCCAAGCAGCCGTGACCGACATACCCCTTAGCTACACCATCCCATTCCTGCCAGCTGGGCCCCCTGCTCAGCCCCCTTTTGCATATTCCAATTGCCTGATTTTATCTATATTCATACAAGTACCATGTGTGGTTCTGACCCGAGTTGAGCAGTTTGAGCTGTTCCCCTTCAGCCCCATGAATTTTCCCCCAGCCCTCAAAAAACCCACAGCAAGTTGCTAAGGGTCCAGCAGGGTGGCTGATGTTTTAAACCGAGCTCCTGATGCATTGAACCTTTCAGCTGATGTACTCCAAACACCCACCTTTATGTTAACAGTTTTTGAACTGCCTGGTGTTTAAGATGATATCAACAACCACGAGCAATTTGTGGCCAAACCAGGAGTATGTTTCTCCTGAAAGAGATGTGTTTGTAAATAACTAACATTAAAAAAAAACAACAACAACAGCAAAAAAGAAACATCTCTCCAACCCTTGTTGCCTCCTCAGCAACATGAAAACCAGATCTGAGCCCAGCTAGACACCACGGGTCGTAAAACGACAGCAGCTACGTTAGTGAGTAGCAGAGCCTGACAGGCGCTGGAGACGGAGGAGCAACGTGAAGTGTGTTTTACAGGGTTTTGCTTTAGCTGTAATCTGCTCCTCAGTGCCCGTGAGCAGCTGCAGCACACTGGGTGTGCTCTCCATTGCATCCTTTTTCCCTCCATCCCAAAGCTGTGCCAACCTCACAGGTCGTTTGGACCAGGAGCACACTTGCGAAGCAAATCTCGTGGCCATTCCCCAGCACCTTCACCCCGCTTGCTGGCTACCAGCGAGTGGTGATCGCTCTGTCCCCTGGTGAGGCCACCAGCTGCAAGCCCATGCTTTAAACATGAACAGCAGAACATTAAGGATCGGGCACCTTAAAGCTTGTGAAAAGAGAAAGGGGATTTTGCCAAGAAAAACCCAAACTTCCTATCCTGAGTCATATGCTTTGAATTATTTACGTAGTTGTTGCTGCTCTGTGAATTCTGCCGGGCAGGGACGCTGTGCGGGACGACACACTCAAGGTTATGCAAATTCTTCTCCAGCAGTCCTTCACATTGCTGCCCTCTGACTCGCTCAGCTGTCCCAGATATTTGCCATATCTGTTCTGCTCCCCCGAGACTTGCAAATTCAGCATGATCGATCAAATTGCAGGGCTACCTTTGACATCCACCGAGGCAAGATTTTTCCAAAGATCTTATTTGTGAAGGAAAAAGCTCGCGCTGTGGTGTGCTGGTGTGGAGCCATTCCCAAAGAAGTTGAGTATTTTAAAAGGAAACACCCCAAACCTTTTATTCTGCTATTTAATCAGAATACGCTGAGTGCTCCCAGACAGTCCCATGGTCCCTTTATATCTGCGGCCAAGTGATTCCGAGAGGTAGGAGAGACTCCCTGGCTCTGAGATAAATGTGCTTGTACCCTTCTAGCAAAACATACGAGCGATCAGCAGGAAGACTGAGCACATCCGCACCGATAAATAATTTTCAACCCGCCTAATAAAATGGCAGACACTAACGAGTTCCATTACATTCCCATTACCAAGTGCTTTTGCTTAGCAGGACTCCGCAGCCCACAGGCTTGGCTCAGCAGCTCGAGCTCGCAGACCAGCCTGGCAGCACCGTGCTCCTCGGGCCCCGTGCCCCACCAGTGGGACAGAGACTGGCTCACATCTGCTCTGCCGAACTCCTCTTCAGCTCACGCACATCTTCAGTCCTCTGGAAAATGCCCTGGCAAACAGGTTTGTGTCGGCAATGCTCCGTGTGTCTATTCCCGGTGTTAAAAAGTGAGATTTAAATGGGTGTAAAAATCCCAGAATTAATCATCTGAAGGCTGCTCGGCAGCTTTTGCATGTTTTTAATAAATAGATCGAGTGGGGAAAATGTATCTATTGGTAGGTGACTGCTTTTATCGTCACAACTTTTTGCTCCAAAAGTCGGCGTTCTTGTGGCACTCTACTAACGTCAATGAATAACTTTGTCTATTCAAGAAGAATCGTGAAAACACCCCCACTGCCTTGTTATTGATGATATGGGCTGCAGAAAGCCATACCTCCTCTAGATGAGAATTTCCCACCTTGTATACTTTGCTGTGGATATATTAACCTGAGGCTGCCTTAACTTATCCCCTAAGTGATTTCTCTTTCCAGGTGCTTTGGCAAACACAGCCGAAGTTGACCACTGAGGCTGCTATTTTCTGAAATGGATATTTACCTGCCAAGGACACTGCCTCCTCCTCCCCCTGCACCTCTTCCACATTCAGAAATTTCAGCAAAAATCCTTCAGACGCTTTCACAAACAGAGATGAGCTATAAAAGCTTTGCCATCATTTCTCAGAATGCCTCAAGGTCTCTGTGCTTCGGATGAGACATCCTGCATCCCCCTCCCAGGACGTGCCATTCACACCGAGAAACAAAGCAGGCTGGAAATGGGCTGCGAGTCCCCAGAGCCCGCGCTTCTCCTGCCAGAAGCACCTCGTGCTAGAGCTGGCTGGGGACGTGCATCTTGCTGCCTCGTGCCCAATGTGCAGGGAGACACCAGCCAGCAGCTGGTCCACGGAGCTCAGTTAATTCACATGGCGGCAGCTTGTGCAGGTGCCCTAAAAGCTCCCGAAGATTCAAGGTGAGAATCGATAAGATTTACGACTGGGATTCCTGGGATATTTTTTCTCTAAGCACCTAGGGATAATTAACAACCGAAAGGCTCAGAGTCGACCATCAGCCTTATGAAACACTAAATCAGGGGCAGCTCCCAGCAGCTTCATTCTCCCCCCTTGCAGGTTGCGTGTTCGCGACAAACCCATCAGCAGCGCATGGCTGCAGATTCTCTCTTTTCCCATGGGAGTCCTGCTGCTTTCAGAGGCTGGTAGCTATTTAAATATTGTTTTACCCCTCTGCAGTCAAAGCAAAGCCCTGGGCCTTGCCTTTCAAATCTTACCCTGAACCACAACATAATTACATTGCTGCCGGGTGTTTCTCTGGCAGGCAGCGTGCTGGGAGCTGTGCGCTGCTCCAGTGCGTACGGACCCAGCCGGTGCCGTTCTCCCTCTCTGACAGCTAGGGAACTGGGAAACAGGGAGGTGGAAAGTTAAAATTCTCCCATTATTTTGTGTGCGAGTTCAGACTTCTGGGCCCAGGATTTCAAGGACACCAAGCATCCTTCCACTGCGTTTTCGTTTCCATTTTGCAGCCACGTTGACTCCAGCAGCAGGCACAAACACCTCAGGTTCATATGACTTGGGCTCTGATGGGCAGCGCAAGAACAGGACAGGAATTCCGACTGAAAATCTGTCCTGAACGTGGGGCTGAGCCACCTGCTCTCACGAAGCAGTGCAGAAATCCAGCGCTCCTGCATGGCGCTCGGGTCTCCTCTCACAGCCCACAGCTGAGGTTTCTGCACTGAGCCTCTTCCCGGTGCCACCAAGTTGGGCTGGGGACAGGCCCCTTCGCCAGCACGTGGGCACGGCCGCCGATAACACCCCGTCAGCAGCTGATCAGCGAGTCAGAGGTAAAAGGGTTTCAGCAAAGTGCAGTGCCAGCACCCAGCCTCGGTTCCCATTGTACCAGCACAGTCCCTGGGACAGAGAGGGGGATTAAGAGATCTGTGTCAACAGCGGGCCTGTGTATACAAACAGGACAGCTACGAGGGCGCACGCTCATGCTCTGTCCCCAGAGAGGTCACTGGGGATGGGAACGAGCTGTGGCTGGGTGAGTGCGAAGTGGGATGGGGCTGGGTTATGGGAAACCCGCCGTCCCTCTGCTCCCCAGCCTGCAGGGATGTGGGTTGGGGGTGTAAAATGGTGCTGCAGGGCCCAGGGGGCTGTAGAGGATGCTTTGGCTGTGCAGGGGCACTCAGGAGGGCTGGAGAATTCAACTTGGTCCTGAAGATGGGAGAAAGGGATTGCTTGGTCTGTGGCTTATGGATGTCACTGCTGCCAGCCTTAAGTGGTGGCTCCTCAAGAGCTGCAAAGGCACGAACTGCAGCACTTCTACTTAGCCTCTGAATATGGCATGGCTCCAGGGGACAAGCAAGACCATGGGATGCTCATGGACACCCTCCTGCAAAGCATCCAGGAGGCTCCTACATCCACTGCCCATGGAGAGCTGGCACAGGCACAGGGAAGGGACCACAAATCCAGGCCGAGAGGTTCTGTTTTATGCCTTGATTCTGGCCCTTGCCTCTTCTACCCCTGCACCTCCAAACGAGCTCTGGTTCTTGGCAGCCAAGCAAGCTACAAGGGAAGAAGACACCCAGTCTAGGGACTGGACATGTTCCCAGCACCAGGGAGCTGAACCTGGGCACAGGACTGGTGCTGTCCTCTGTTACCTGCTCTGCAAAATGGGTTCATCCCACTGACCTCTGCGTAAGCACTGGGAATGCTGAAGGGGCTGGGTAAAATAGTTCTGCTTTAGAGGAGGGAAAGATTTCCTGAGCACATCACGGTGACAAATGAGGACACAGCACAGGTAGGCAGCGACACTTCCCACTGGAGTCTGCTTCAGCCTCTTCTCCCTGCCAGAGAGGAAGAAATGCAACTAAAGCAGCTCCTTGGCTCTCCCTGCTCACAATCTCCAGCAGCACCGTCGGAGAAGCATCTCTCCCCTTCCAGTGATGGCATCTCTCCTCTTCCAGGTGGTGGCACCTCTCCTCTTCCAGGTGATGGGGGCTACAGGGCTGCGAGCCACTTCTGGATGCCACCTCACCGCATGGCACTTTGTGGATCAGTGCTGCTCACACGGCAGCACCAGCCAAAGATTTTTCCTGCTGTTTGGATTCAGAAGAGCAGAATTCACAGGTGGATTTTGTTGTGTTGCTTGCCAGCTTTCGTGGTGATCTGAGGGCTTTTCATCATCCGGCGTGAGTGACGGCGCTGGCTTGTAAGAGTCCAACCTCCTGCCAGGGTGTTTGTTAGACTTTGAAGTTAAATCATGAGCAAAATGAATGCAACATGAGGCTGCGTGCAGTCAGAGCCAAGATTTCTTGCCGGTGTTTCAGTCTGTTAGATTTTCATGCTTCTTAGCTAACCCCCTTTGTTCCTAAACCCTTTTTCATCTGACAACAAGCAGGGCCAGAGCTTCTGAGTGGAGACACCAGGAGCCAGACACTGCCACACTCACCCTCCTCACCTTTTCTCTCCTCTCCTACCTATGAAATAAAACAAACAGACAACAAACAGGGGGAAAAGCCCATATTTCCCTTCTCCACCCCTGCAAGCTGCTGCTCCTGCTGCAGAATCTTCTCTCTGTTCAGCACAGCCAGCTTGAGCTCGACACAGTCCCACCCCAGGGCAATGCTGAGGTCTCTCCAGATTTTCAGAAACCTTCTGCAGGAATTTATGGCCCCAAATCACACTCACCCCAGAGGTCCGCAGGGCAGCGGAGACTTCTTTACACTCGAGAAGGCTTTTCTTGAGCTTGTTTCCAGTCTGCAGGCTTATCTTATTATTTTGTAATTCCTCTCCTAAAGATGCAAAACTGAAGCCTGTGCCAAACCAAAACATCCCCGCAGTTTATCTGAGCGTGGAGGCACATGTGAAGGCAGCTGGAGCATGGAGCAGGCCGGCAGCCAGGGCCTGCGGAGCAGCAGGGGCTGCTTGCAGCTGGTGCGATGTGAGGGAAAGCCAAAAGCCACGCTGGGACCACACCATGGCAGCAGCAGAGCCCCAAATCTCCGTTTTCTCACCCCGGTGGTGCTGAGGCTGCTTTGCCCACTGTGCTCCCTTGGGGAGCCATGAGCCATCCTGTGCCATGTGGCACTGCGGTTCCTGTGCTGGCCATTTCTCTGGGTACTGCCTTAGCTGTTAATTAATTAATGTACGTTAGTGAGCCTCGTTAAGGTGCTTCCTGCCTTTCTGTGCATGGTGACAACACTCTACGATAGCTGACGATGTTGGTGGAGGCTGGGGCATTGATCTGCTTGTGCTCCTGCTGACCACGGGGCACCCAGGCACACCTGAGCGACCTTCAGACAAATACAGAGAAAAACTCCCCACAGCTTCCAGCACCTGTCCCTGCATACCCCTCCCCATGATCTCTGAATGGACTGGGGGACCAAACACTTCCACATTGTCCCTTTTCCAAGCAGGGGATCTGCTGACTGATGCAGGCACCCCAGCTGCTCTTTGGGGACCGCTTGGGATGCCACCGACCTTGCCCAACCCAGTGCAAGGTGCTTCCAAGCACCAGAAAAACTCCCAAAGAAACTGCAGTGAGGTCGAGTGCTCACATTTTTATTTTTTATTTTTTTTAACCCTTTTCATCTCACTTGGGAGGTCTTTCTGCCCCAGGAGCAGCTGCTGGCCCCCAGGGGGTCGCAGCACCAGCAGGGAGCAATCAGGATCCGTCCTTGCCTGCAGGAGCCAGGTCCCCAGGCAGTGGGAAATGGCACCTTGCCTTGGGCAGAGGCCAGGGCCCCCGTCCTGCTCGGTGCTGCTTTTCAGATAGGCAGGCTGCAAATAGTGCAGTTCACGTGAAGAGGGGAGATAGCGCAGCCGGGGTCCGAGCACAGGGCTCTCGGCAGCGGAGGCGGCGGCCAGAGGGGATGAATGAGCCAGCAGTGCTTTGCCCACGATAAACGCAGCTTCACACACGTGTGTAATCAGGAGAGGGCAGCCCTGGCTCTTAACAGCATCTCAGGCGAGCCAGGCTGGGTGGGGTGATGCCAGCACCCAGGACCCAAGCGCCGGAGATAACTTGTGCCCCAGAGAGGGGCTGTGTCTGAGCAGGGAGAATTTCCCACCAGGGCAGGTGCTAGCAAAGAATGGGCTTGCAGTGAACCAAACAAGGTCTGCTGCAGCCTTTCTATGCTCCTATGGACAGGCTGAGTTCCCTAAAATCACGCGGCCAGGGCCTGTCGCCTCTTTGCAGCCCCCCATGCCTCCAGGCACAGCCTGATCCTGTCCTGTGCCCACCCTCCCGGTGGCAGCTGCCCCACAAGCGGGGCTGCACGCCCGCAGAGCAGATTTTGCTCCCTCCCCATTTACTTTTAACCGAACAGGGGGCTGTGGGAGCTGGGCGGGCTGGAAAAGATGCTCCCAGCTCCCCGTCAGGGCTGTAGCTCGTTTCCCCTTCTGTTTCTTTCAGGGTGGCACAGCCCCAAACTCCTTCCAGCTGGTTGTGAAGTGCTGGAGGGTTGCCAGTCCCAAACCATGACTCAACAAAATCCCCCAAACAGGCGTCTCCTCGCCCCCCCAGCTGTTCCTCTGCCTTCACCCCATCTCTGGGGTGCCTTGGTCACCCTGTGAGGGGCTCGTGGCTCCGGCTGTGCTGGCTGGGGGCAGGAACAAACACTGCAAACCTGATACAGCTGCCCCACCTGGTGCTTTGCTGGTTTTGTTGTTTTTTATTTTATTTTATTTTATTTTATTTTATTTTATTTTATTTTATTTTATTTTATTTTATTTTATTTTATTTTATTTTATTTTATTTTATTTTATTTTATTTCTGGGGGGCTCCTCCCTCTTCAAGGTCTCAGGATCTCCCTTGAGAGGGATCAGAAACCCCCAGCAAAGCATCAGGGAGCACAGTGGGAGTTGTTTAATCCTTCCCCAAAGGGGAAAGACCCCAGGACACGTAAAGGAGGGAGGTTTTGGGACTGTGCGTCCCCACATCCCGCAGAGACGCAGCAAAGCAGAGGTGGCTGCTTTGGGATACGGCTTGGGCCTGAATTCACCAGCACTGCCCCAGCCGTGAGTCCCTGCAGATAAAGCACTGGGGGTGTGCAGAGGCTGGCTGAAGGCCCCTCTCCCTGCAAGGACACTCTGCTAGGAAAGAAATACTGCTGCTGACCCGGGACACAGCGAGGAGGGGATTTGGGAGCCTCAGGCAGGGGAGGCACAGCCTGAGCCCGGCTTTGCTGCCATCTGCCGCCTGCCGAGCCGGGCCGCCCATCTGAGTCAGACACCCAGCCAAGAGCTTTTCTCAGCCGGGGGATCCCCTCTGATCTAAAATGTTGAACACAAGCCTTTTCCTTCTTTCAGGAGAGACGTATTTTACCTGCAGGGACTAAGGGTTTACTTGAAATGCAGCAAGCCCCGGGCAGGGAAAGCTCCCGGTGTACCGGCAGGCACCTGCAGAAAGCCTCCAGCCTGGCGCCAGCCCAGAAATCCACCTCGGGAACACATCGGACGTCTGCAAGGTGTCCCCAGCACAGTACAGGTTGAGCCGCCCTGGCTCTGCCCGGGACTGGCAGCAAGTCCCCGAGATAGCATCTCAGCGACCAGAGCAGGCATCACACAGCGCAGGTGCCAAGCACAACAGCACCATTTCAGCAAGAGATGCAGCCTTTATATGAACACGGCTGCAAATAAATCTACACGTGCAATAAATTTGTATAAAATCCCATTTGCAGTGGGTTCCCAAGAAAGGCATTTTTGCTGTTTCCATGTCCTCTGCCTTCAGGGCTGTTGTGAGCTGATTCCTTCCCCCCAGTCTCAGTTCAACTCCCCCCACTGGCACCAACCCAAGCAGTGCAGGGCGCTGAGTCCCAGGGGTGTAAAATGCTTTTCACTCCCTGCAGCCAGCCCCTCGCAGCCTTCATCTCCGCCTTCACCCCACCTCTGGCTGGCTATGGAGCCAAGAGAGGTGTCCCAGGAGGTGAGAGCCGATGGTGTTACATGTCCAGGGTCTGGGGGCTCTGACCAGCAGCAGTTTGCAGCTGGGGGGCAATGACTTGCTTGAGCGGGCATGGAAACAGCCTAGGCTGGAGAAATGTCACATTTCTGCAGCATCCCCAGCATGACTGGAGAGCGCTAAGGGATGTGTGAGAAGACAAAGCTGCAGAAGCACTGGCCTTGAGCACTCAGCCTTGAGCTCCCCAGTCGCTGATGACTCTGGACGTGTGCTGGAGGCCAGAGGCTCCCCGCCACCAGCTGGGCAGGGCCATCGGTGCGGGGTGTTCTGGCTCCCAGTCCTCTGAGCCCAAGGGGGTGGCCCTGGATCACGAGAGCTCAGCCTGCAGCACCCGTGCCCTGCGGGATGGCTCACGGACAGGGCAGGGATGGGCAGCTCCTCCTGTAAGGAAATGTAGGGCTGCGAAGAGAGGACCTTTCCCATCAAAGCTCCCTTAGCCAGGGAAGGGGTGTCTCTAGTGCTGTGCCACCAGCCTGCAGCTCGTCCTTTCTGTGTCTGAGCAGGACACGGCCAGGCTGTGCCCGACAGGGACCCGTCCACCCCAGCACGGTGCCACGAGCAATGGGGGATCTGCAGAAACAGCAGTGCCCACCCTACAGCCAGACATGGACCCCTGCCCTGGGATGGGGATCAGGGAGGTTACACAGGGTGTAAATGGCAGCTGGAGAGGAAGGAGCGCCTGCCTTCCAGAAAAATATCATGACTGGGAAGAGCTTCAAACAGATCGCCGTGGGATGGAAGCCATATGGGGGGCAGAGCCGTGTATGGTGCCACAAGTGGGGACTGTTAGTGTTAGGTCAGAGGTTGGACTCGATGATCTTGAGGTCTCTTCCAACCTAGAAATTCTGTGATTCTGTGATTCTGTGAAAAATGAGGCACGGGAGGCTGAAGGGCTGGCCCCAGGGTGGCCTCACGAGCCCCCTCAGCCGCTTGGAAGGGGAGCTGCCTGCTCTAGCCGCCTGCCGACAGATGGTGCCAGCGGCCCGCCGGATCCCCTCGCTCCCTGCACCTGAGCCCCGAAGTTTTGGGGACGGCTGCGGGGCCGGGGCCGTCCCCTCAGGCTCCCAACAGGGCTGGTGTGGGAGCAGACCCGAGGCGGGCGATGGGCGCCGCGGGGCCGGGGCTCCTCCGCCATTACCCGCAGGCCTGCTGGTGGCGGCGTTTGGTGGGGCAGGCAGGAGGATAGCAAGGGATTTATTTTCCTTCCCTTCTGGGCCTCATCCTGCCGTGGCTAGCACAGCACCTTGGCTGCGAGCCCTGCCACTCCGGCTGGTTGACCTCCGTGTTCAGCAGGAGGCGGCGGGCACCAGCCAAAAGGATGCGGGAGGGGGCGTAGGACAGGGAGATGGAGGATTTGGGGTCCCTGGGGGGCCCATGGTGCTCGGAAGCTGTTTGAAGCACCTTGGGCAAGAGGGATGTGAGCTCTGGAAGGGCAGAGCAGGACCAGCACCAATCCTTGCAGCCCCCCGAAGCCCAAAGAGGCAAACCCCACAAGGCCTGGGCTGCCCCGGCACCTCAGAGCCACCAGTTTGTTTGTGGAAGCTCCAAAAAAAAGGAGGCAAAGTGCTTTTCTTTTTAATCACGCATCATCTCGATTCATACAGCTTCTTAACCAGATCTAACTTCACTTGGAAAGAACCACCAAAACACCAAATGGGCGCCGCTCCCCACCCGCTTTGTTGGAGTGAAAAGTTTCCAAACTCGGAGCGCCTCAGCAAATCGGGAACACGCCCGTGAACATGCGGTTTGGAACAGGGCGATAGCCACACTGCTCTAATGCTAGCCCAAGCAAGTTTTTATCACATACACATAACAGCTATAAAACCCAGCCTGGAACAAGCAGGGTTGTTTCTGCAGGAGTGGTCGAGTTTTGGATTTTAATAGGCCTCAGCCCCCTCATAATTTTCCTCCTTAAAATGCCAAGAGGCACCAGCCCAAAGCAAGGCTTAGAAAATTCCTGTAAAATAGCTTGTAAGTGTCTAAAAGCCTCCGGGCTTCCCTCTCTGTGGCTTAGAAATGCCACCTCCAGGGCGGTGCAGTGGGGTGAGGGTGGGCTGGGGAAGGTCTCCCAGGTCCCTGTCCCACCACAGGGCAGGAGCTGCTGTGGGGACATTGTAGGATCCAGGCCGTGCTGTGATGTGGGATCCTGGCCAAGGGGACAGATGTCTGGGATCAAGATTGGCTGGCCAGTGTGGAGACAGAGCGAGCTGCAGGAACGGGGATGTGGGACAGGGATGTCCCCTGCCTGGAGCTGAGGGAATTAATGTCCTTGTGAGCCCCACGTCTGCACCTGACTGCTCCCACGCTGCCCTGCCCGGCTTGTTTTGAATAACCTTCATGTAACCCGGGCTGGGCTTCCCTGTCCTCCTGCAGAGCATGAAACATCTGTCTTAATATCTAACCTTTGAGCTTTCTCCTTGCAAATTAAGTTGATTACATCTTGGCCCAGCTCCAGCTCCGGAGAGCGATTGATCACTGTCATCTCAGAGGTCTTGGGAGGCTCTTATCATGTCCTCCTCTTTCGCTGTGCCAAAGAAAAACAAAACCCCGTCTCTTTGGCCAGGTCGTGCCGTCCACTTTGTCATCCCTGCTGCTCCGCCGGCTCCTCTGAGTCGTCTGCATCCGCCAGAGCACTGCAGGGCCCTGCAGCGGGATTGATGGCACCCTTAAAGGCAGGAAACCTCACATCCCAAAGACCAACACAGGTCACTTGGTCCTCTTTACATTTTGAGTGATTTTTGGTCATCAGAGCTTCACCCTTTGGCCTCTGAGCATCTCTCTCTCAGACCGCATGCAGCAAAGCCGACAGGATTTTTCTAAATTGGCACCCTAGTGGGATTTAATGGGGTTTTAGGATAAGACAAGATCAGCCCTCACGGCAGATATGCTTCTCCTGTTGGCTTTGCCTCAGCCATGGCAGAGCCAACATGCCCTGACCGGAGGATGCTGTGCCTTGCCCGGCTGCCTCTTGACTTTATTTTCCCCAACACCAACACCCGGCATCCCTCTGGGGTCAGCCGAGAGCTGTCTCCAGCTGCCAAAACTTCCACACCGGGGGTGTAGCATTTCTCATCCAACCCCCTGCCAATCAGCCTCCCCTTCCCCCCTTCTCTTATGATTTAAAGCAAGAAAGAGCCACCGGGCAAACAGCTCGAAGCCGGCATCCCGGCAATTATAAAAGCGCTTTCTGCCAGCTGCTAGACTCCTTGTCACCAAGCTGATGGGTAGACTAAACAGCGAGGACCCGGGCTGATCCCCCCGTCCCGCTCCCCGGGGAGGCGAGTCTCGGGCAGGCAGACAGCTGGGGCTCTCGGAGGATGCAGCTCTGCGCCGCTCGGGCAGGAAAACCGGGGGGGCTCGGGGAGGGGAGCGCAATGGTTAGCATCAAACCTGGCAGCAACGCCGCAACGGGGAAGGCCAAGGGGATCCTGAGGCTGCTTGAGTGAGGCGGGTGGGAGGAGGCAGAGGAAGGGCTGAAGGGAACTTAGAGGATGGAGCCTGGGCGGTGGGAAGCGGGGATCTCCCCACGCTGGGGCCTCACCCCCTTCTTCCCAAGTGTGCTGGCAGCTCTGGCTCATCTCTCCTCCATCACCAAAGGGTCTGAGCCTGGAGTGCCAGGGGGGCTGGGCTAATAAAAGTGATTTTTCCCCCCATCAGTTGCCCAAACCTTGCTCTCCCCCACAAACCCCACCACGTTCTGCCGATAGCTGATATCACAGGTTTCCCCAGGGGTGCTGGCAAGGAGCAGCCGGTGCTGTTATCTGGGCATCACTCCCTTATCTGGCTCCCATTTTGGCTGCAGGGAGCCAGCACCTCTCAGGTGAGGGAGGCTTGGTCAGGAGCTGCTCCGTGGGGGAATCCACCTGGCCAGCCCCGTTTCTAGTAAAACCCCATCAGATAGCAGTGCCTGGACATCCCCAGGGGTGATGGGGTGGAAATGGGACATTGCAGTTGAGGAACCCAGGGATACAGCTGCTGCTTCCTTTAAAAAATAAAGGGGAAAAAAAAAAAAAAAAAAAGAGGCAGCTCAGGTTCCCCTTTCCATCAGTTAGTGGCTTGATCATGCCAAAAGAATTAAGCAGGAGTGATGCTGGAGAGAGCTGTGGCTTTTATTGCTCTTATCTGCCGGCTTCTGGAGGAGTGGGATGGCTGCGTGGGGGTCTGGGCAGGGGACGCGGTGCACACGCCACGGGGAGAGCAGCTCCCCTCTAAATCACTGCTCGCCGTGATTTATGTGGAGGCTCACAGGTTAGGTAACTGCAGTAAACAGAATAAACAGACCTCAGTCTGAATTTATGGACCGACAAAAGGACCTTTAACCATAAAAGAAATGTGCTTTCCAGCCCTCTTCTATCACCAGATCCCGAGCAAAGGCTTAAATACTTATGTCAAGCCCTCGCAGATCAGGAGCTGGGCTGGATTCAAACCTCTGCTCTATTTCCTTGTTCTCTGAGTAAGCCATCTCCTAGCGCACCTCCCGCTCACTCTCAGCTGCCCACTGACGCACTAGGGGTGTTTTTGGGGTGCTGCTGGCTGCTCAACCCTTCCTCCCCAGCAGCTACCCGTATCCAAGCAAGGAGCTTTGGCTGCTGTCGCAGAGATAAGCCTCCCCAGTACAACAGCTGCTATCTGAAGAGCAACTAAGGGCTGTATCTTTTTCTCCCAAAGTAAAAGTGGTGGTAGATTTTCATGTGGTTCTCAAATGTTTGATGCATCTCTCCCTATAGATGTGGGAGGTTGTGGCATGATAATATTACCCACCTTGTGTGCCAGGCAGAAGGGTGTGTGTGAAGGCACAGCATCCATGGAGCCTTCTTTTTTTTTTTTTTTTTTTTTAAACCCACCTTTAGACCATCCTTTGAAATATGGTATCAGTGCAAGAAAAGGAAGCTGCAGAGGTTTCTGTCCATCCCCAGAAAGGCACAGCTTGTGCTCGGAGCCGGTCCCTCCAGGGGAAGGTGTACACAACAAGGAGTGCGGGAGGCAAGGGTAAAACCAGAAGCTGGGCTAAAAAATGTTGGAAAATTTGATATTAATAGGACTTATCAGCAGAGTCAGCCACAGAGCAGCACAGAAAACCCAGTGCTATGGAATCTGCTCTGTGAGCCCCTCTTTACTCTGTCCCTTGGTAGCCAGAGAAGGGAAAGCGTCCAGGAAAGCGTCCTGCCTTCCCTCCATCTTGCACATCTTTATTTAATTCCATTGAAAGCAAGCTGACATGTTTGAAATGGAACAATTTAAATCCTTGAATTGTTCTAAATCCAGGAGAATTGCCAAAACCCCTGTTTTAATACATTTTTAAATTGCCTTTTCCTCCTGTCTTTGGGAGCCAAGCTATGGCTATTTAATTACAAGCACAGCCTCCATTTAAGAAACCCTTGTAATGAGGCTGGCGTGGAAAGGCACCCAAGTTTTCCATTGTCTGACCGAGGCACTGCGATTAGCACGTGTTATCCCGTGTTCACATTTGGCACAGGTCGGTTCGTGATGCTTTGGGGAAATGGGCTAGCGGTAATCTCCACACCCCAGGCTCTTCCTGAGCTCACAGTGGTGCTTTAACCCGCCCCTTAGATGGGATCAAATCCAGAATCCTACTAGGTAAAAGGGTCGGGATGCCTGCTTTGTGCAGCTCAAATCTGGGAGCAGGGGCTTTCAGTCCTCCAAGGCACAGTTAGGGAACAAGGGGATAGGAAATAAATACAAAAGGGAGGAAGGTGAAAAGGAGGCAAAGGAAAATCCTAGCAAGGGAGAGAAGCAAGAACAGCACCACAAAGAAACGACTCTGTGGTCCTTGCGGTAGCAGCATGGAAATATTTCCCTTGGCTCGCATCGAGCTGGGAACTAGAGCCGACCCCAGGGGGAGTTCTCCGAGTACTGCAGCAGCCACTCAGCTCCGAAAAGCACTGCAGAGAGCTTCCCAAAGGGTCAGTGGTGTGATGCAGCAATGTGTCCCAGCTGGGATGCCCCACACCCCGCAGCAGGGAGCTCTCAGTGCTGGAGCCACCACACCACATGGACCAGGGCTTGCAGAATCCTCTAAGCAAAGCTCCTGCCCCAGAAAACCCCACATAAACCAAAATGCAGCCGACCAAAGCCACCCCCTGCTCTCATCCCATGGAGGGGACCAGGCTGGACTCCAGCATCACCCCGGAGGTGATGGAGCAGAGCAGGGGGACATCTCCTGCCCCCTCCCAGGGCTGGCGTGCGAGCAGCACCAAAACCTGCTATTGGGGCAAGGAAACCACTCACACCAACACCATCCTTGGGGCAGCTCCGCATCCCTCGAACCCACATTCCCCGGGGAGAGCTGGGCCGGTTGGGGCTCCCAGGAAGCGTCCGGGCCGCGCTGGAGCCAGCGCCCTCGCCATCCATCATCCTTATCAGCCCCGCTGGCAGCCCGCCGGGCCCTGGCAAGCGGGGCCGCACGGCGAGAGACAGGCAGGAGGCAGCGGGGCGATAAGCCACGCCACAAACAAAAACAACTGGCCCGGCCGGAGACTTCAAAGCGCCCGGCTGAAATTTATGTGGCTGCGGAGCCCGTGCCGGTGCTGGGAAGATGGGGGCAGCCTCCAGGGTTTGGGGGGGGGGGGATGCGGGTAGGATGCGCTGCTGTGGTTCATGTATGCAGAGCCACGGTTTGGATAAGTTCTGGGGGTGTAATTGGGATGCTGGCAAGGGGTGAAGCACGTTGTCCTGCACCGGGCACAACCCAGTAAAAGCTTCAGGCAGGATCGTGTCCCATGGTTCTGCATGGGAGCACCCCTGGGGCAGCGCTGCTGCCTGCACCCACAGGCTCCCAAAGCTCCCACAGACATTTATTCCGAGTGATTTACCAGCAACAAGGCCGTTTGCTGTCCATACGCAGCCTTCTCAAAGTAGCTTCAGCGACCAGCTGCCGGGTGGAAGATTTCGGGCTGCTGCCAGGGAAATGAGAAGCCCAGGCACAAAGTGCTCCACCTGCCTCGGAAACACCCCATGAGCATCAGCTGGGATCGGGTCCCTCCACACTCAGAGCTCCCCTGGGGCAGGTGCAGCTGCACAGCACTTTGGGAATAAACAGGAAAAAAACAGTTGTCACAGCTTATACAAGTTCCCTCTCAGCTGTATTCACATATCGAAGTGTAACAATGCTGTTGAAGCAGAGCCTTGCACTGCTTTGCTGATAACTGCCTCTTTCTCCTTATAGGAAATGTCATTGAGCTTTGTTTGGATGTCATCGTGCTGACAAATAAATGATCACTAACTTTTAAAAAAGTCTTAAAAATTATTATTATATTAATATTTTTAAAATTCTGGGTACTGATCAGAGGCTCTTGCTTTCATTTGCCAACAAGATCACTCAAAAATTAGAATTGCTAGCTTAAATTTGTGCAAATGGAAATTGAGTCAAGTTAAATATCTGTTCCTTATATCTTTTCTTTCCTGTCCCTCCACTTTCATTAAAAAAAAAAAAAAAAATTTAGGTGTGGTGTGAGGGCAGTAATAGAAACAATCTTCCATTTCAGTTGCATCTAATGGAAAGGGGAAGGATTTTATTTTTACCATCAGACGAATGAGTCCTATGGCAGCTGAATGAAGAAGCAGTGATTTCAGATAGTTCTTTTTTGGGGGAGAAAAGACCCTTTTCCCAAGTTTTGCTCCCCAGGAGCCTTGGAGGAAGGCTCCCCCCAGACTCACTCCGACGGGAGACTTCCAAGCACTTCAAGGCCCGCTCTGCCTCACCTCGGGGCTGTACAGGGCTGCCCCAACCCCTGTCCCCCTCCAAAGACCCCCAGCTCCCCCCTCCCCTTTATACCCCTGCGGGTGACGTTAGGGCTCCCTGCCCACCCTACTGGCTGGCGGGGCTGGGGGTGGGACGTACCAGCACCCCTTAAAGCGTGGGGCTGAAGCCCCCAGCCCCGAGGAGCCCGCTGACGCGCAGGGGGCTATCTTGTTTTAATTACATCAGAGCAAATGACTCCTTCCCCCGTGCTTTATGTCAGCGCGGCGGGGCCGTAATTTCTCTTGGCACAGTCTAGACTGGAGCCCCTTTGAAGCCGCTCGAGGCCGGAGGAGAACAAACAGCTCCTCCCAAGCCGGGGGATTAGGGGAGCCGGCGGCCGCCCCGCTTTGGGGCACGGCCGAGTCCTCGCCATAGCCCCCCCAGCCTCCTGCTCCCTGCGGTGCCCCCACGGGGGTCCCAACCCCACCGGGGTTTGGGTTCCTTGAGCTCAGCTTGTCCCTGGGGGACAGAGGAGATGCTGGTGTTGGGTGAGGCCAGGCGGGATGCCCACCGCCTATCCCACATCCCGGTGCTGAGGGTGGTCCCGCTGCCCCTACAACCCCAGACTGCCCCCACCACGTCCCCAAGCACCGGTCCTTCACCCCGAGCAGCATCAGGTCAGCAGCCCCCACGCTTTTCCCTGAAAAACGTACCGACATCTTCAATGCAGGAAATCTCTTCTTGTTTTCTGCTGACGAAAGTAATCCTGGAAGTACCTTTACTAAGTTACAGCATTGCCCCATGACATTTATTTTATTTTTTAAGGACACAAATACCAGTTTCATTAACTGGGAAAGGCATTTTCTACCTCATTATCTCCAAGAACCCCAGAAGCCTGAGGGCACGTTTTAGGATGAGCACAGAGAACAGTTTTCCCCGAAACCTGCAAGGCCACAAGAAACACTGACTCCTTCCCCAAATCACTTCTTCCCCTCCCCAGCACCTGCCAGATGAAACCCCAAGGAGCAGCACCACTCCCCTGGGGGGCTTCGGGTGTTCCCCAAGGTCCCTGGAGGAGATGGGGCTGGAGATGAGCCATGGTGTGGAGCTGTGGGGTCCCCAAGGAGAAGCACAGCCTGTAGGGGGGCCTGGGCCCACCCAGGCACTAAGCTTATAGGGATCCTGCCCGTGGGCAGGGTGAGGGTCCCAGCTGAGGCTGCTTAGGGCCGTCAGCCCCTGTCAGTGCCCCCAGACCTTGCCGTGCCCACCCCACCCCAAGTTCTCACCTTGCCAAAGCGCCGTCCCCATCCCCAGCTGGGCTGAGCCCTTGCCCCCGCTGCCGCCCCGGCTCGGAGCAGCAGCAGCAGAGCTCGCATGGAAACACACGTGTTTTCTATATTTTCCACCCAAACGCCGGGTTTTAAATATTCTAGCAGCACCGCTCGCTCGGCGAGAGCTGCCAGGGTTTATGACAGGTCCCTCCTCCTTACGGCTCTGAAATCGGGCTGCAAACAAGCTCTCCGGGCTGCAGCGCTGCCTGCGAAGGGGGCTGCTCCCCTCGTGCTGTGCCTGTTGGCTCCAATTAGCGCTGGCAGGAGGCAACTGCAAAGAGAAGGAGAGCTTCGCCCTGCGAGTGAACTCCTTTATTTACAGCATTTTCAAAGCAAGATGAATATCTTTATTTTTATTTCTTTTTTTTTTTTATTACTTTTTTTTTTTTAAACAAACTTACCCATCTGCGAAAGAAAAAACCAACCAGCCCCTAAATAGGTAGAGGAAGGATGCTGCCTGCTTTCCCTGAGATGGAAATTCAGCTTCGATTAGTAAGGGCACGATAGGATCACCTGGCATTTCTCTGCAAGCCCTGCCCTGGCCAGAACTTGGCTTCAGCCCCTGCCTGGATCCAGCTCCAGCAGCATCCTTGCCCTGGCTCCTGCCTCTGCCCCTGCAGGAGTGACTCCATCCCTCTGCTGTTAATTAACACCTGACGAGCAGCTTCAGAGCCCTCAGCCGAGTGTGTGGGCAAATTGGGGGGACCCCATTTGTGGGGTCCCCGTGCCCCCCAGCTGTGCTGCCCGCTGTTTCAAAAGGCACAAACGCAACCCGAAACTTCTCCTCCGTGCGGGATATTGGTGGTGTCACTGCAATAAATGGGTTTTGTAGGAGTGCCTCCGGGGTATCACTGAAGTGGATTTGGCAGGAGGCAGAGGAGCTCAGCCCGGTGGGATTTCAGACCTGCCTTGTTCAGACATCCCGTCACAGCTTTGGGTACCAGCGGATGCTCCTGCTCTTTGCTTCCTGCGGTGCTGCAGGCAATGCACGCTCTGCAGGGCCAGGGGAACGACCGCATCAGGGAAATCCTGCAACAAATAACCCCACGGGAGACAAAACCCCTTGTGCAGGGAAGCTGGGCTCTCTGCTCCCCTTGCCAGCAGCCTCAGCCAGCAGAACCCAGGGAGAAAAGCCGTGTGCCTGACGTACCACATCCAACCATCACTTTGGGTTCACGCCTCATTTGCCGTATTCCTTCCAGCCGTGCTCCTTCCACCTCGTCCAGCCGCAGCCCGCGGTGCTTCCAGCAGCCGAGCAGCTGCTTTCTGTCCCGTACCACCAGGCAGGAGCCTGGAGAGGGGCGGCCCCATGCGCTCGCAGGGCCAGGAGTTATGGCCACCGCTTGCTACCGACTGCGCGCTGCCGGCGAGAGCCCTCCCGGCCATAACTCAGCGCCGAGGCCGCCCCAGTGGGGTAGTGGCCGGCAGCAGGGGGTTTATGGACTTTGGAGTGGGCTTAGTTAGCTGTGCCCCCAGGGATTTCTCTCGCTGAGCCATACGGAGAAGGCTGGATGCTCGTTCTGCTCATTAAGCGAGGGAAGCAATGCGGTTTGCAAAGGCAGGAGCACTGCGTTGTGCTCCCTGCCCTAATGCAGCCTCCCCAGCACCCCATGCCACCGGGGCTGCTCCAAGGAGGCTGTGGGGGCATCCCCTTTACTCTACAGCACCTCAGTTGTTTCTCATGTGCCTTCTCACTGCTGATGGGGAAGGATGGAGCTCTGCAGCTCTGTGGGAGGATGCGATCAAGACTCCTTTGGTCTGCCCAGCCACCTGAATGCCCCTACCCTGCCTCAGTTTCCCTGCAAAACCTGCTCGTGATGCAAGGCAGACCACAGCTCGGGGCGCTGTGCTCAGCTCTGCCTCCAGAGAGAAAACAGGCGAAGCCGAGCGCAGAGCCCAGAACATCCCGGCGCTGATAGCAGGCGCGGGCCAAAGCCCCGTGTTGGGGCTGGGCTCAGCTCGGCAGCTGAATCAGCAAATAATTAGCAGGGCCAGAGCCGGAGGATTAGCAGCGCTCCCCTTTCCAGCCATCCAGCCTGGCGTTAACCCTTTCATCCACATCTCCAAAACCCCAAAGCTTTGGGGACTCCTGGGGGGCGAGATGCTGCTGCAGGACCAGCATGGTCGAGGGTGCCCGGGGTGCTGCCCCTCACCAGACCCCGGCCCTCGCCGCGGTAGCATCCCTGGGAGCCGCTGTGCCGCGGGGCGAGCCGTCAGTCCCGTGCCTGGCGGCTCGTTTGTTCACCTCCGGGCAGCCCGATGACAGCGCTTCCCTTTACTACCAGCTGCAAAAACCTGGCAGCTGATTTAGGAGAGCTCCCGGGGCCCAAAATGTAAACCGTTTTTCACCAGGAATGTATAAGCAAGCCATAAAATAAGGGATTTGGGTCTGGTCACATGGGACAGGCCTCCCATAAAATTGAAGCATTGATCTGTATTTTAGTGAGCAGCTTCGAAGCTGCCCGGATGATTGAAGACCTGAGCTTTAACAAACTCTGTAATCTCCCGCCATACATCTGAAGTGGCATGTTTGAAGTCCGAGGACGAGTTATTTATATTATTTATATAATGCACGGTGAAAGGACATTAGCTGAAGCTGGAGTGCCGGTGGCGGGTATTGTTTGTGGGTAAAAAAAAGCATCGGCCCCGCTGTCCATCATCGTTCCTCGTCGGGGATGCCCTGTGTGGACACACACCGGTGATGGCCAAGGTGTCCCAAAACCTTCCCAAAACCTCAGGAACTGGTACCCAGCCCTCAAAAACCACTCTGCAGCTGCTTGGCTGGGACAGGTGTCGGCCCCTCCTGGTGTGGGTCACCCTGTTGGCAGGACACGGTGCCCCTTCCTGCTGTGTCACCCTGCACATGTCACCATGTTTGGGGATGGATCACCCCACTCCCTAGGGCTGCTGGCTGGGCTGTGCTGGGATAAATCATCGATATCTGCGGAGTCCCTGTGCCTTAGCAAAAGGGAAATCCCCACTGCCACCAGCTCATTTCCATCACCCATGCCTGGCCAGCAGAGATCCCATTGATAAACAACAGCAAAGATTGTAAAAGAAGGTTCACAAATTAAAAATAAAATAAAATAAAATAAAATAAAATAAAATAAAATAAAATAAAATAAAATAAAATAAAATAAAATAAAATGTAAACCTGGGGGTAAACAAAGTGATTTACAAATTCAGATCAAACTCCAGACAGCTTCGGTGAGGCCAGGGGGAGGCCTGGGACATGGGGGGATTGTGGCAAGGTGCTTCATTTCAGCTATTTAAAGCACGGCTTTATTCTTGCCCAGATGTTCCCTCCCTGCACTGAATTCACTTTCTGTAATTTAAGGAGTTAGGTAAAAAAAAGAAAAAAAGTTAAAAGCTGAAAAGCAGCTACTCCAAACCCAAACTGGAACACCAAAAACCTGCGGGAGTCACCCACAGCACTTCTCAACCTTTAAACCAAATTCTTGGCCCTTTCCCTGAACACGGTGCTGCAGCACGAGCACATGCAAGACCTGCAGCAGCTCCACAGGCGTGACCTTGTAATCCCAATACCGGATAAACCCAAGGCTCCCCCATGCCCTGCAAATCCCTGCGGCCCCATGCCCAGGAGATCTGCAGCCTGGGCAGGTGCAGCAGCTTGAGCTCGGCCCCTTTTGCCATGAGGGGCTTCGGGGGTGCGTGGAAATTGTGCCTGTGCAGAGACCGGTGGGTGGAGAGTGCCCCAGCAGCCCCCGGCTGCTTCTGGGAGCCTGTGACAGAGTTATTTTTTTCAAAATGCTATTTCTCAGCAGTTTCCTTATGACAGTTTTCTCTGTGACTGCTAAACCCAGGGAATATTGCAGCAGTTCTTGGGTTCCCATAAAGGAAAGGAAGCACATCTCCAAAGCAAACAAATAAATGCCCTTACCCAAATAACCCCAGCATTACTCCCCACCACAAACCAGCTCCGTCGAGCCTAAACGATTTTTAGGGACACCCTGCACATGAGCTGTTATTACCATGCAAAACCCAGGCTCCCAGCAGCATTTTGCAGAGGCTGGAGCTGGGCTGCCGTGCCCTTGGCGGGGCCGAGGTGGCGGCGGGAGGCTGCGATTACCAAATCCCTTGCCCACTTAAGGCAGGCTCCGCGCTCCAGCCTGCACGGGGCATATTTGAAATGCTTCGGGCCAGATTCGGACTCCAAGGTTTCCAAGAGCGGCCGGGAGCGAGCGGGACGGGGTCTGCTTTGTCTCAGGGAGGCAGCACCCGAGCAGCGAGCACTGAGCATCGCGGCGGGCCAGGCGCGGAGGGGGCCGGGGGAAGCATCGCTCCCCTGGGGATGCGGCTCAGCAATGCCTTGGAACAGGAGCCCCCTAACCCAGTGCCACTTAAAGGAGGGATTAAGCCTACAAGATAAGGGTGTAGGGGGGTTATTTCCCTCCCCCCCAGGTGCCAGAGAAGGTTTTGGCCGGGTGCGGAGTGGATGCCAGCGGTGCTGAGCCCCAGTGTGCTCTGTTCTCAGGGAGCGTGGCAGTGTAAAACCAAAGAAAACACCCAGCATTTCACCACATGGAGAGAGTATTAGGACAGGTTTTTGGCAGGGGGCAGAGCGTCATTTAAATAGGATTTACTTTAAGGAAAGTCAGTGTGTGTTTGCAACATGCCTGCAAAGTTTCCTTTTTCCCTGGAAATCGCTCCGAGTACCCGCTTGGTGCTCACACACTGGCTCTGGAAAGGACCGAGCCCATCACTGCCCACCCTGACCACCAAAACACCCCACAGCCCCTCACTGCTTTGTGCCAGCTGCTGTATTTCCCAATTTCCAGGGAAATTAGACAAATCAGCTCCTCCTTGGAGCATTTCTGCTGCAGGACAGCACAGTCAGCCCTGGCTGGCCAGCACCTCCTGCCTTTGCTGCAAGCCCTGGCTGCAGGGCAGGATTTACACCAAAACTGCTGGAGTCCTGTGATTATGTGAAAAATCAGCTTTTGTTAAAAAAAAAAAGTACATTTTGAAAAGCTTTAAGTGCAATCACTTAAAAACGTGTGTCTGTGTGTGTGTAAATAATTTCAAGTTGGTCTCAGGAGCTTTGCTTGCCTGACTCATGGTTTTTTTATGTATCACAACAGAAAATACTGTAAAACATACTTCCAAAGTCTCACAGGGCCTTGGCCTCCTCCGAGTATTCAAAAGCATCAATTACATGAGCATTACGGGCAGGATAGTTTGTACGAACCCTGTTAAAAAGTCAACCTGAGAATTGTGCCTCCAAATCCCCTCGCTGCACCGATGGCTGGAACTGATTTCTGCCCGGGCTCCGGCACGAGTAAATGTTTCAGTTTAAAAACATTGAAAACCATTAAAACCAGGCCGTATGCACTTATTATCGAGAAAATCCCACACAGATGGACTGCATTGAACCGCGAGCAATTATTTTCTGCTGTTCTCGTGAGTTAATGAGATCATCAGGAGTCCCTGGTGGCGTGCCTTTCCCTGCGAGCCCGAGCATCCAGCCTCCTCCTCCGCAGCTCGGGCAGCGCGGCGCTAGCACGGAAACCTCTGCGAGCCCCGGAGGAGCTCGAGAGGCGGCTTTGGAGACCTGGGAGGCAGAGATAGGGACAGAGCCCTGCCTGTGCTGCTCCCATCCCCGCTGTCCGTGCAGCCAGGAGCCCGGCCGGCAGCCGCCCCGTGCACACTCATCCCTCCGGCATGGCCAGAGCAGAAGGTGGCTGAGGTCTGCAGCCTTATCAGCACCAGAGCCCTAATTACCCTCCCAAAGTATAATACTGCGGGCTTGGCCGGTGCCTTACGGGACTGGCTCCCTTAGACAGAAGCTGTTATTGTCCAGATGAGGGGTTTGAAGGCTTGCAAACACAACCCGATCCTCAAAGGGAATTTCTTTTGCTGACGCTTCCCAAGACAAAGAAACATTTCTGCCTGTGCGCCGGCAGATGGGTCTGGCTGCAGGCACGGCTGTTTTTTGTTTTTTTTTATGCTCTGGATGGTTTCAGAGCTGCTCACTCCTGCTTTCGATGAGGAACGAAAGCGGGCAGGGGTAGGGCGACCACCGCCGTGCAGGGCAGCGCCCGCATCCTGCAGCTGCCGCTGACCGCTCCGGGAGCACTAATATGCCGCTGTAATCGGTGGTTTAAAGGAGTAATCTGATCAGATGCAGCTAGTTATTATAATGGAATCAGCGACTTTAACAAGCTCCTGCGCAGACTGGATTACTGCGTTCACTCACCCATAGTTCATTAGAGCTTCAGAAAGGGAATCCATGAGAAGTCATGAAATACGATCTCCTAATCTCTCCTAAGCAGGAGAAGCCCAGCTATAAAGAAAATACCTTTTAAAAATACCCGTGAAGTGAATAAATCTCCCCTGTGCTAAAAGGCACAGAAAGCTGACCTGCTAGGGAAGGGGATCTGCTAACTGGATGCATTTTCCGTGCACGCACTTAAAGAGGCTTCGTGAAAGAGCAGCGCGTTTGGGCAGAGGAACAGAGGGCTTTCTGTTTTTCATCGATTGGAAATCTCTTTCCGATGGTTTTCTTAGGGCTCCTGGGGGGGGGAAAATAAAAGTCATGGGTGGAGGAAGGAGGCGGGTGGATGCGGTGTCCCTGAGGGGCAGCAGAAAGCCTGGAGGGAGGAAATTCTGCCCATCCTGGAGGGATGCCTGGGTTCTGGTGTCTCTCTCAGTCCCAAATGCCCTCACTGAATCTGGCACTGGAAATGTCATTTACGGCTAGGGAAGAGCATCCAGCTGGCACCCAAACACCTCCGGGCATCCCCCACGAGTGCCTTGCCCAGGAAGGGTGGTTTTGGTGTCTGACACCGGGAGGCCAGGGTAGGGCTCTCGTCTCAGCCTGGCACATCGCTTGGTGCCACCCAGCCACGTGTGCACGTCCCCACGTGGGACATCCTGAGTGGGACACGCAAAGCCAAGCTCCGTGCAGTTTCCCCATCCCTTCTGAACCATCCTGGCCCTTATCAGGAGAGCGTTCAGCATGCGATTAAGCAAAGACTTCATTAATACCAGTGCAGCTGGGACTGCTCAGGGGCTTAACCTGAAGCATGTGCTTCTCCGGCCGAGGTCTCCATGCGCTCCGTGCACATCTGGCTACCGCCCGCCTCTTCCAGACCTTTCTTCTCTCCGCGGGTTATCTAAAGGGGAAGGAAGCCTGAAAGCTGACTCTGTCCTCCAGGGCCATGTTCATTCCTCGGTGTTCCCGAGGGAGGATTTGGCAGTAAGGAGCGTCGTGGAAAGGAATGTCCCCTGATGGACAGGGCTTAATGGGACACCTCGGCACGCACCGCCCGGCAGAGAGGCCAGGGGCACAAACCCCAACCCCGTCCCCGGTGGCATCCCCACACCCTGCCAGCCCCAGCAGCCTCCCTGGCCTGTTTTGGCCAGTGTGGAGAGGGGATGCTTGGGGTGGGAGGATGCAGGAGGATGTTTGAGGATGAGGGAGGATGCAGGAGGATGGGGGAGGACGCAGGAGGATGCCCGTGCTCACGCTCAGGGCAGACGCTCTCCTACCAGACACCTCTGCACAAGCATCGGTACCTCTGGATGCACGGGCTCTGCAGACTCCAAACGCGGAGAAATGTTTGACAGAGCAGCATACGTATTCCAAACATCGTTTGATTCATGTTTTAAAGTCCCACTTGCAAGCATACTTCCACAGCTTGGACATCAATCACTGCAAATATGTTCTTATAAACAAAGCAATACAGACTGACTGTCTCTTCCACCCCTACCATATGCAGGTCACCGGGCAGCACCCCGAGGAGAGGCTTTTTCCAGCGCATCTGAGCCTGCCCCTGGCAGCAGCCACCACAGGTAGCTTGGGAAAAAGCAACGGGAAACCTATTACTGGTGCCATGCTGTTACCTAAGGGCCTGGTAGTCCAAAACAAGGCAGCTGAGTCCTCCACTGCTGCCACGAGGATGACATGGTGCCGATGGGTGGCTGTCCTCCCAGTGCCCAGCTGTCCCTTCAGCTCCTCACCTCCATCACTCAGATCCCCCAAATACACACCAGGCAGGGATGGGAATGCTGTAGAAAGGACAGAGCATTTCCCAGCACCCAGGGTTTCCCCGTTCGGCTGCATGTTTGTATGCTTATTGAGGGCAGGAGCATCATTTCATTTCATTCTTCAGCCCTTGAGGTCTGATGGTTGCATCTAATGCCTGGTCACTAAGAAATTCCTCCTGCAGACCTGTGGATTTTGAAGCCTTTACAAACCAAACTCTGCTTAGGGCACTCTGTGAAGCGCAGAATCCCGCCGGTAGGCAACTCTCCCCCTCCTCAGCCTTCTGTTTAGGAAAAATAAATAGGAAAGAATCCAGCAGCGGCGCTTTCCTCCTGCTGCGCGAGATGGATCGGCGCTCACAACCGCAGAAAAAACCTTCCCAACGTGATCCAGCCCAGCACTTTGTCCTGAAATGCTCTGCTACGTATAAATAAATGGCTCCTCTGGAGCAGGGTGACACATTCCAGCTCCAGACAGTGACACTGACGGATGGAATCAGCCTGGAAGTTTAACGGGAACATGGCGCTGGTGGAGCCGGCAAAGGGAAATTTATGGGGGATTTGACAGAGGAAGAGGAAAAACACTGGCGTTTGCTGCTCAGGGCGAGGAGGACGGGCCAGGACCCAGCTCAGCGAGGTGTGGTTTGTCATGGCAGCTCGGGAGCGGGTCTGGCGGCTGTCCCTCTGTCCCCAGGGCAGCAAAGGGGTCCGGTGCTGATTGTTGGTCATGAAACAACATCCAGGAAACCAGCCGGTGCCCCAGCTCTCCATTTCTGACACATATATTTGGGATTTTCCTCCCCCGGCCTCACACCACAGCTCTGCAGGCCCTGCAGCATCTCTGGCTGCATCTCGCCTGAGTCAGCCCGCAGCGGCTGCGATGGCCCCAGATAGCAGCAAGGGGCTCGGCCAGAGGGCTGCAGGGGGGCGATTAGCGAGGAGACAGCTCCTGTCTGCTCCCACAGGGGGCCGGGGGAGGCTCGGCCAGCTGGGGGCTGATCTGCTCCGGGGCATTTCCCCATGGGGCGGCGGTGACAGAGGCGTGCGGCCAGCCCTGTCCTGCCAGGCGCCAGGGCAGGAGGGGGGGAAAAAATGTCATTGCTGCTCTAGGGAGACTGACTGGGCTCATTATCAGCACAGGAGGAACTTGGGCAGAGGGGCAAATAGAAGTTTCTTTGACTGGTGAGGTGTTTTTTCCTCAGCACGGCACGCTCAGCTGCACCGCTCATAAGCCTCCTGCTGCTCCAGGCCCAGAGCGACCGCTCTCCCCCAAATCCTAGTTGGATTTAACGCCAGTGACTGTGGGCCTGGTGCAGCCCATTGGGGCCTTATTCTGTGTCCAGCAGTTTTGCTCCCAGCCACTGCTCCGGCCTCCATTTCTGTGCCTATTTGTACCCCTACAAATACATCGGGGCAGCGCGAGCTCACCGGGAAGCTGTGGGGAAGTTACCTTCATTCGGTGGGGATGTGTGTGAGAGAGGGGGAGAAATGGCTTCCTCGTCCCACATGCTGAATAATAACATCCATATGAAGAAAGCCAAGGACCGAGCAGGGGAAAGGGACCGGCAGAGGCCTTTATCTGGCATAATCAGAGAAAGATCAGCTGCGGCACGCGAGGGAAACCCGCCGCACACAGGAGACCCAGCCCATCTAAGGTTTCGGCTCTGGTTAATGACACTGTAAATTAGGCCTGTCATCTTCAGAAATGATATTTCTTTCGGTTTCGGCTCGAGAAAACAACAACAACCCTCCAAAAGGGAGATGTGGCAGCAGCAAGGCCTGGCCCCCACCTCCTCCCGGGCGAGGGGACATGAGGAGCAGCACCCTTATAGCTGGACAGGTTCGCCCCCATCCGTGCTGATGGTGTTTGCCAGAGGGCAGGGCAGGGAGCTCAGCCATCAGGCTGGGTTTTGGGGAGCCAGCTGCATGACAAACATAGCCAAAGACCCCATAGAGAGGCATTTATGCCCAAATTGGGGTCTGATGGCACTCACTGGGAGGGCGGCCCTCCAGCTAACTGAGCTCTTGTCCCTCTGTATTTTAATATATATTAATATATATTAATATATTAAAATATATATTAAAATATATATTAATATATATTAATATATTAAAATATATTTTAATATATATTAATATAAATATATTCCTACAATATATATATATATATAATATATGTATATGATATTGTTGATGTTTTAATTGCAGCCTTAGGAATTACCGGGATTTTTTGGGAGTGGATCATCTAAAAACAAGGATTTTACGAAGGGGTCTTGACGGCACCTCCTTGGAAAAGGCTGCTTGTTCGCCCACGAATCAGGCCCCAAACGCAGCTGAACCCAGAGCCAGGCTTCTGCTGCCCTCTGCCAGCGCTGGCAGCAGCAAGGGAGAAGGCAAAACGCCGCCAGTGCCCCTCTCCTCGCCTGGATTCTGTAAAAACATCCCCGGCGAGACAGAGGGCGGGTTTCGGGGCATTTATAGCGTAAAACAAACCTCTTTCTTTCGCCCAAACAAGATGCTTCCTGCAGAAATGGCTTTTATTTATTTTATTTTTTCTTTTACTGGTTTCTCAAAGGGGAGGACTGGTTTGCATGAAGCTGCCCCAAATGTTTCCAAGCAAAGTTTAACAGAAAACTGGAGTTTCGATTAAAGACATTTTAATGGGGATGGCTTGTTTTCCCTTCACGTTCACTTTCTGGGAAACAAGGAGCCAGGAGCAGAAATATCTTCAGCTCAAAGCAAAGTATTTTGTTTCATTTTTGAGAAGTGTGGGGTGGGGAACATCAGCATTTTTACAGAAGTGTTTTCCTCCCAATAAGCTAGATTTTAAGCTTTTTTTTTTTTTTTTTTCCAGAGCACGTTAGGAGGGCTCAGACACCAACATACAATAAATGTACTCATTATTCTCCACAGCTCTGGATTTACTTTTCCATTCCCAGCACATCCCCAGCTGGGACACCCCAAAAGCCATGCATGGGGTGCTGGGGTGGCTGCCCACTGCAGATAACAGCATCACGTTCACCACCTCCTTGGGCACTGTGTGGGGCCAGCATGTCTGCAATGCTTCTCCCATGGGGTATTTTGGGAGCACATTCCGACGGGATGGGGATGAACCAGGCAGTTGGGACAGCCCCTCCTGCCACCCCCCTCCTTATCGTGCAGGTTTGCACCTATAAAAGCCGGGATGGCGAGGCAGAGGCTTGGGTACAACCAGTGATCAACACAAATTTTCTGTGCTGAAATGTTTTAACCAAAGATACGGTTGCTTTGCAGATCTCCAGATTTTTACTTCTCCCCATTTTATTTTATTTTTTTTTTAAATCATAAACCCAAACTCAAAGAAACAACAAAACTGACTGACCCCCAGCTCCTTCGCCATCTCCTCCCCCCAAGCTTTTCATCCTAAAAAGGAAAATATTTGCAGCCCTGGTCTGATCCCGGCTGCGCTCCTGCTTCTGCCATCTCCCGCTTATGAAATGGGAAAGGAGGGTGGAAAAAAGCACTAAAATTATTTAAAACCCCCAGCCCCCAAATAATTTTCAGTTGTGAAAAAGTCTTAGCAGATGCTTGTTAATTTTTAAAATCATCACAAATGGCAGAGAATGAACCTGGTCTTGAAAAACCAGCCTGCACCACTTGCTGCAGCCTTACAGCAGCCTGGTGGCTGTACAAATCTGGGGACAGCGGGGTCCCCGTGCTCCCCGACCCCCAGCTCCATCCCAGCCCCTCTTTACCCCTTTTCCCTAGATCTCGCCCCCCCAAACCTCGAGTTTCCTTCAGGTTTTCATCTTTGCTCAGCTTCATTTCCTGCCTCCGGCTTTGGAACCTCCTGACCACTTTAATAAATTTGTGGCATCTGCCTTTTCTCTGCTTAACGCAGGGTGCTTCGTCTGCATTTTTTCCCCCACCACATTTGAAGAGGCGCACGAGCCGCTCACACTCACGGGATAGCAGCAGGGGAACGGGTCCGTTTGGGCTGATAAAGCCAATTCTTGTTACACTTCTTGTGAACCTGCACCAGGAGCTGTAGGGATAAACCAGGCTCCAAGAAGGGTTTATATCAGGAGGCATAACACTAGTGCTGGTCTAATGTGGGGGCACTGGTTCCCATCCATCAGTATCCCCAGCAACTGGATCATTTGGGGCAGGCGGCTGCAGCTGAGCCGCACAGCCGTGGCAAATCTGCAGATTTTGGTAGGGAGCAGGGCTTGGGGTGTCTCGGAGAGGCTGGGCTGCCTGTAGGAAAGCAGCCCCTCTGCCCCCAGACAGCGGAGAAGCTATTCCTGCACCAGGGAGAGAGGAGCATCCACACTAATAATGCCCCCAAACAGAGATTGTTCTTATTGCTGTGTAGTGCTGGGAAGGCTTAGCCCAGATCATGGCACCAGGAGCTCTGCAAAGGGACCTGGAATTGCTCCAGACCACTTCTAGTCCAAATGTAGTAGAAAACCACGGTGGCTAGGCATGGAGAGGAGGGTGGGAAGCCCCAGTCCTCAGAAATGCTCTGAGCCTAGGGGACCGTGGGCAAGGCACCTGGCACCACCAGGAGGGCAGACGGAAGGGGAGAAGCTCCCCACACCGCAGCCCCTCGCCTTTTTCCACGCACATGCGGGCGAGGCAACCCAAACCTGCGCTCCCGTCAGGACGAAGGGAAAGTTGGAGGCACCGGCCCGGCTCTCACCCACCCGGATCCAGCAGCTTGTCTCCAGCCATGCCCCAAACCAGATGCTGGAGACGAAGACGCCAGGAGCTGCCTTAATAAGCGATTATGCAATCCTTCTCGCATGGAGGAAATGTCTTTCCCAATCCCCAGCCATTAGCAGTTGGCTTATGCCCTGGAGCATGACATTTTAGAGCCCTTGTAAATTTGCTTCAGGAGTGGAAAGAGTACGGAGGAGGGGCGGGCGCTGGTTTTTGTCAGGGACCTGCACCAGCCCGTGGCTCCTCGCCGCCTCTCCCTGCAGCCGGGGAGATGCCACCAAACCCACAGGCGGCCCCAAACCCACTGCAGGGCACCTCCTGCAGCTGCCCTGAGGGGCTCAGTGAGGTCTCAGCAGGGAATTTGGGTGGGAGGCTGAGGATTTAGGGCAGCAGCACGGCTCCTGCTTCATTGCTCAGGTTCCTTCTGGATGAGGATAGGCCACTTGGAGCTGACCAGAGTGGCTCTCCTTGCGCACAGGGTATCTGTACCACAACCTGGCGCTCACAGATCCTTTCTTCCATATTTTTCAACTGTGTGCCCATATCAGGTAATGGAAAATAAAGAGAAAATCCCCTCTGTGGCAGGTAGAGGCCCCTTCCACTGATTTCATTAGGCATCAGCTCAGGGAACGGCACTGGCTGAAGCGAGACTCGGGGCACCCTTGCCAGCTCAGAGCAGAGATTTGGGGATGGGTTATAGCAGGGAGAGCCGAGGCTGCCACGAAATCCCCCTCCCGCCTATTGTTTGCGTCCAAACGCAACTGCAAATTGACACGGGACGTCTTTGGGGATCGGCCCTGCTCCGTCAGCACAATGAGCCGTTGTTGATACGGCCGCAGCAATTTTCCAGGTTAATTTATGGCCGCCACACCCCATTAGCGGCAATAAATGTGGAGCCCGGTTTTGCCGAAATTGTGAGTTACGATTTTTCAAATAAATACATTTTCCTATAAACCAGCGCTCTGTTTAGCTTGACTGTTCCTCACAGACACATCCATCTACATAAAATACACAGGAGAGGAAGCTGAGCTGTGACTTTGCTCTGATGACATAAAAACTTCTGTAAACACGATGTCATTTGCAGTACGCACGAGGAGAGAGGAAAAAAATAAACACCGAGCGCCTGGCGCATCCCTTCAGGAGCACATGGAAAATTTAATAATCTTTTTTCCATAAAGCTTTGTTTTCCTTTTGATTTATCCAGACAAGGCAGGGGCTGCTTGGCCATAAATAGATTGTATTTCTCGAGAGGCAATGGTTGCAGTCATCCTTTATGTGGCGGGGAGGGCAGGCGCGGGAGACGTGTATACAGAGGAGATGCCAGGGATAGCTGCTGGGAACAGGGGGGCTCGGGCTCGGCACGCCACGGCCACCGCAACGGGATGTGCCTGGGGGTGAGGAGCCATGGGGTTTGTCCCCAGATTCCCCCCCCTTTCCTTTGGCAGGGCTTTGGCAAGCAGCAGCCTGTCCCCGCGCTCGCTTAATAGTTTGGGAAGGAAAGGAAAACCCTTTTGGAGTCCTCTCCAGAAGTCTAGGGAGGCCGAGAGCTCTGTGCTGCTGTCACCTTGCTGCAGCAAGCACTCAGGGACAGAATTTGGGGTTGGGAAGGCAGCGGGACGAGGAGGGGCTGTGGCTGTGCCTGTTCAGCTTTGGGAGAGCCGTGCTGTGCCCCAGGTCCTTCGCCCTGCGTTTCCAAAAGCCCAGCTGCGTGGGCACATCCCGGCGGCCTCACCGGTGCCGTGACAGCAGCAGCGGGGCCACAAGCAGCAGGTTTGGAGCCAGGGCAGGGACAGGCAGCAGCTCTGCAAGGGCTGTGCGGTGCTCTGCTGTGATGCTGCAGCACCTCGCCTGGGTGCAAGCAGCCCCCGTGCCTCCAGCACTCATCTGTGCACCCGGGCAGGGTTTCAAAGCTGCAGCGCTTGGAGCCAGCCCCGCTCCACCCCATAAACCCTCCCCAGAACCACGGCCCGCCCTGCCTCAGTTTCCCCAGGCCTTCTGCAGCCGTTCCCTGAGGCCCGGAGGAGCAGCCAGGCTGGGAGGTGCTGAGTGATTATTATTGCATTATTCCAGGCCGGTGCTATAAATACCCGGGGGCACCTTCAGACACAACCCAGCTGCCCCGGGCTCAGCCCCGCTCCTGCAGGGGGGGCTCGGAGGCACGGCTGGGTGCGGAGCTACCCGGGGGCACGGCCTGCCCGGGGTGGGGGGCACAACCCCATGGGGAGGGGGGCATTGGGGCCGGATCCTTCCCGGCGGCGCCCCTGCAGGGAGACGCTAGCGGGGAAGACAAGGGGAATATTTTACGGGGCCGCAATGTAAACAGAGCTGGAGCAGAGCCCCTTTTTATGGAGTCCCTGTCCTGCCAGGGCATCTGCCAAGGCCCTGATTTACGCTCCTATTTAGATAAGGGAGCAGGGGAGGGGGGAGCAGAGCTGGCGTCAAAGTCACAGGACACCCTGCGCTGCCGCGCGCCGGGCACTGATAAGGAGGTGGCCGAGGGTTTGGGGCCGAATCCGCAGCCCCGCACGGGGCAGGTGATGGGAGCTGAGCGGGGCGGCTCCCGGGGTGCCGGGGGCTGCAGAGACCCTCGATAACCTCCCCCCGTGGCCATGTGTGGCACCGGCCCCCTCGCCCCTGGCCGGCTGCGAGGGCAGGAAGCCTTTCCCCGGGAAGGATTTGAAGGAAAACAGGTGGAGAGAAACCCGGCTCCTCCGCGATGCGAGCCGTAAATCGCCCGATCCGAAACGCTCGGCGTTTCCCCCCAATCACGAGCGGGGAGACGTGAAATTAAAGAAACTCACCAAAAGCTTGAGACGTGCTAAATTTGGACGCCATGACAAAGGCAGTCTGGTTTGATTTAGAAGGTGTCGGAGTGAAAAGGGCTCCGGTTTTATTATTTTATTAAAACGCGAAAAGATTAGAACGATTTTCCAAAGGAAAAGCACCACGCTGGTCCCACTATTTGCTCAGCTGAGCCCCTCCAAAAAGCACAGGGTGCGGGGACCTCTTTTTTGAGGGGGGATAAAGCAAGATAACGCCCCGGCTGGGGCTGGGCTCACTTCCCTCTGGTGTTGCTGGGCCGAGGCGATGCTGTAACGCCTGGCTCCGGCAGGATGAGGTTGTCAGCAGGCTGTGCAGTGCCGGGCTCTGGTGATGGGAGGTTTTTGGGCAGCCCCCAGCCCGGTGGTTTGCTGAATCAGGGCTTTTTGGGGCTGGGGAGGGGCTCGGTGAGGAGGGTGGTGATTGCCAGGGGGACCCGGGCACCGTAGGCGATGCTGTGCCCGCACCCTGCAGCTCTCCCAGGCAGGCACCAGCACCCCACGGCCCCACGCAGGGCTCGGGGATCCCACCCAGACCCCGGTTTGGGAGGGAATGGGGCAGTGTGGGGGGGACACGATGACTTATCCAAGGCCCGACTCCAACGGTGGGGTAATCACTAGCAAATGTTTGCAGGGCGCTTGTATAAAGTGGGAGGAGAAGCGGGGGGGGCTTTGCATCATCTAAGAAAAAAGCAGGGGGGTGAAGCGGGGCTGAGCCAGTTTGCTCCCCCCCAGCCGCTGGGGCCCGGCAGCAGCAGAGACCCCCTCGCACCCTGCCCCGGCTGACCGGGGTGGGGGCTGGCCCCCGGCCTCCTGCCTTTGCAACTCGCCTTGTAAGAGCTAACGATGGAAAATCCGAGGCATTTAAGTGGCTCCCGAATCCGCCCGGGAACCGTGATTGAGAGAAGTCAAATAAAATTTGTCATCTTTAAAATGCAGGAGGACGTTAATGGTGTGTTAGCCCGGATGATTAATACAAGCGCCTGCAAACAACCCTCCAACGTTTCCACCCTCCGCTGCAAGATGAATCGCTGCAAAGCGCCGCTAATCGCTAACATACCTCGGGCCCAAAGCCCCTTCCTGCCCCGCCGTGCCGCGATCGCCACCGCAGTGCCCAGGCTGTCCTCACTGGGACAAACTGGGGAAGGAGCAGGGGTCAGTCCCAGCATCACCTGGCCGGGCTGGGACCTGGGTGCTGTCACCCCAGCAGCCGTCACCCGTGGGTGCAGGGGAGAGCGGGATAACGACCCCAGCAGGGCTCAGGTTTGGGGCTGCAGCGGTTCAGGTTCCCAGCCCCAGTGGGACCCCCTGGGACAGGGTAACGCAGGGCACATCCCCTGAACCCACTGCCCTGTTGTGTTGCATACGTTTGCATGCAGAGTATAATTTTTATGCATTTATATGTGTGCAGTGTCTGGATGGCTGCACACATGTGTGTACGTGCAAGGCCTGCACAGTGCACGTGCACAGATCATGTGTGTGCGTGCAGCCCGGGGGGGTTTGCAGCACCCTGAGCGTGGGTGCGTGCCCGTGAGCTGTGCCCGCAGCCCGTGCCCGTGCCGGTTGTGCTGTGCACAGCCCAGCGAGGCGTGCAGCACCTCCCGCTTGAGACGTGGGGGTCTTTGTGTGAGCAGCACGTGCGCGTCGGACCCGTGTGTGTGCGGCGTGCAGTCGTGCAACGCAGCGGTGTGCTGCACACGCGTGTGCAACGTGCCCCGAGCGATGGGAGCCCACCCCATGCGCCCAGCCTACGGACACCCAAAGGACACCCCGCGGTGCCTTCACCCCACTCCCCGACGTACTCCAAGCACCCTTGGCCCTCCGGGTGCTGCCGTGCCCTCGCCACACTGCATCACGCTCCCGTGGGGTCTCCCCCGTGTGGGTCTGGGTCCCTGTCCCGGGACTGCGGCCCCCAGGGGCTCTCCTGCTCCGGCCGTCGGGGATGCGGCACCCGCGGCTCCCCTGCTGCCACCCCTCGCCCCCCGACGGGCGCTGCGCTCCGGGAAAGGGGGCTCGGGCACCCCCGCAACCGGCAGCAAAAAAGCGAAGGGGATCGAGCGGCGACGGGGCAGGGGCTGGGGTCCCCCCTCGGGTCACTCCTCGTCCCCTTCTCCCCGCGGGCAGGGACCAAGCGGGAGGAGAAAGCGAGCGGCGGAGGTGCGAGCCCAAAGAAACCGAGCCGGGAGCGCGGCGCACGCCCCCCTCCGCCGCCCCGCTCCCCCCGGGGCCCCTGAGCATCCTCCCCTGCCCATTGGCTCCGCGGCGGGGGGGGGAGCCCCGGGGGCCCCCCGGCCCTATATAAAGGCAAAGCTGGGGAGGCTCCAGAAGGGGTTAAAAAAAAAAAAAAAAAAAAAAAAAAAAAGGAAAAAAAAAAAGGAGCCAACAACGAAACAACCCAAACCCCAAAGCCAGCCGCCGCCGCCGCAGCCCCACGGAGGAGCGTCCCGTCGTCGTCGTCGACCTCGTCCTCGTCCCCATCCTCGTCCCCATCCCTGTCCCTGTCCCCGTCCCCCTCCCCGCCGCCCCCAGCCGGGCAGCGCTCCCCGGGCGGCCCCCGCGGCCATGGTGCGGTGCTGAGCGCGGCCCCCGGGGCCAGCGGGGCGGACCATGAACCTGGTGGGGGGCTACCAGCACCACCACCACCACCACCACCACCACATGCTGCACGACCCCTTCCTCTTCGGGCCGGCGGCGCGGTGCCACCAGGAGCGCACCTATTTCCCCGGCTGGGTGCTCAGCCCGGCCGAGGTGGCCCCCGAGCTCCCCGGGCAGAGCCCTAATTACGGCCCCGCCGAGTACGGCCCGGCCGGCCAGGGGAGGCTGGAGGCTCTCAGCGGTCGCCTGGGTCGAAGGAAAGGGGTCGGGGGACCCAAAAAGGAGAGGAGGAGGACGGAGAGCATCAACAGCGCCTTCGCCGAGCTCCGCGAGTGCATCCCCAACGTGCCCGCCGACACCAAGCTCTCCAAAATCAAGACGCTGCGCCTGGCCACCAGCTACATCGCCTACCTGATGGAGGTGCTGGCCAAGGACAGCCAGCCCGGGGACCCCGAGGGCTTCAAAGCCGAGCTGAAGAAGGCCGACGGCCGGGACAACAAGAGGAAAAGGGAGACGGTAAGCGGGGGGCCCGGGCCCCTTCCCCTGCGCTGCCCGGCCCCGCTGCCCAGCGCCCCGCCGGGGCTGGGGGAACACCCAGCCGGAGATTTTGCTTTTTTTTTTTTTTTTTTTTTCCCCTTTTTTCCCCTAGGAAAAAAAAAAAAAAGAATAAAAAAGCGGGGGCTCTCGGCGGAGGAAAAGCCGCCCCGACGGCTCCGGGGCTGCGCTCCCGGCTCCCGGGCGCGTTCCCCGAGGGATTTGGGGCGGGCGGGCGGGGGGCGCTTCGTCCTGCCCCTGTCCCGGCTGCTGCCCGGGGGGAGCCGCGGGTGTCCCCGCTGCAGAAAAAAGCCAAAAAATCAAAAAAAAAGAAAAAAAAAGAAAAAAAAAAAAAGAGAGAAAACAAATCCCCGCTCCGCTCCTCACCGCTCTTTTCTCCCCGTCTCCCCTCCCTCCCGCAGCAGCCCGAGGTCTACTCCTCGCAGCCCTTGGGCCACGGCGAGAAGAAGCTGAAGGGCCGCACGGGGTGGCCCCAGCAGGTCTGGGCTCTGGAACTGAACCCCTGAGCCCCGCTCCATGACCGACCCCTGCCCGGCCCGGCCCGGAGCGCGGCGGCTCCCCCGGGGAACGGGCAGCGGGGCCCCGCCGGGACGCGAGCGAGGGCCGGATCCTGCCCGCCCCGTCGGCGGCCGGGTTTAATCCACCCTTCCTTCGCACCCGCCGCCTTCCTTCTTGCCTTCCTTCCTTCATTCTTCCCTTCCCGAGCCGGGCCGGGCCGGGCCGGTGTCACTCGGTCGCTGCTGTAAAGCCCCGAGCCGCGTGGCTGCGTTGAAACTACCTAGAGGTGCATTTGGGACCGCTCCTGGGCCGGGTTTTCTACCTCAGCTCCGCACGACCACTTCCCGAGGGACCGGGCGCGCCGCAGCACGTATTTAAAAAACTGACTGCTTCGAAACCAGCCGCAAAAGCGAACGAATAAAAACCTAAACTTCATGCAAAGGCCTCCTCTCCTTCCCCGCCGTGCGAAGAGCCGCGGCTCTGCGGCCGAGGTGGTGCTGGAAGGGGCAGGGGAAGGAAGGGGCAGGGGGCTGCAGGGCTCTGGGTACTGTGGGGGCTCCCAGCCGGGCCCCCCGCCTCCATCCCGTGTTGCTGAGGGGTTTTGTGGGGTTGAGGCTGGGTCTTCTGTCGGTGCGCTGCCGCGGGGTCGAGCCGTGCTAAGGGATTGTCTCCGCTACGGCTCAGCCGGGATCCTCCGCACGTCTCCTTCGGGGCTGTTTTTGTGCTGTTTGTGTGGGAACGCTTTGTGTCAAGGCTGCAATGTCCGCAGGGTGAGCGCAGCCATGGGGATGGAGCCGGACCCTGGGAGGGCTCGGCTCTCTGCCCATGTCCTGAAGGGCGGCCGGGGGCAGTGGGTCTCTCGCTGCCTCCTGCTCGCCCCAGGAGCTGGCCGGGTCCCCACCACGGACCCATCCCCGGCCTGCCCCTGCCCTGCAGCCCCTTCCCTGCTGAGCCAGCCCGACCCGCATTCATCCTGGGGAAGGACGGCAGGATGAGGCCTCCCTGCGGGCTGGACGGAGCCCGTTTCATTGCAGCACAGGCACCAACTCCCCGGCCCAATGCAGGACCCTGCTCCCACTGGAAAACCCAGACCCTGCTCCCCCTGCGTGGCTCCGGCACCAGCAGCGCTGTGGCAGCGTGACTGATCCCTGCAGGCGCTGCCTCGGATGTGTTTTGGAAGCTGCAGTGTCCCCTCCTCGCTGTCCCAGCGCGACGGACGCAGCCAGCCGCGGACACGCCGATGCTCACGCAGCCCCAAATCATCCCCGTGCAGCTCTTTTGCTTCTCAGGCATAAATCTTTAATAATCGTTAATAATTAAAGCTGAATCCTCGTTCCTTTATTCCGTGCGGCGGCTTTGTTACCGAGGACTTGCTGCCACGATGTGCGCACAGGGGCTCAGGGCCGGATCCTGCATCCCCAGCCTGGCCCCGCTGCCGTTCCTGGAGATGCCGGGATCAACCCGAACGCTCGTCAGGCTGCGCAGGGCAGAGAACACTAGGATGGGGAAGAGCCAGAAATTAATTGTATGGCTAATACGAGCTGGGAGCGTTCACTTTTCTATTTGAAAACACCTATTTTTTTTGTGACTAATGGCATATTAATAACGATGTGATGTCCATAAGCCAGGACCGTGCCCGTCGGGGTGTGTGCACATCCCCCAAACGGCACGGCTAAAGCTCACCGAGCACCCTGGCTGTGTGCAGCCTCCCCTTGCTCCCGAGCCTCCCCGGCCCCACTTTGTGGCTGTTTCCTCATCTCCTCCACCGAGGCGGAGAGGAAAGCTGCCTCTCGGAGCGGAGCAACCCGCCTGCGGGGGGATTTTTTTTCATTCGGGCCGTAAAAAGTTTAGCGCGGCTCTGACTCCACGAGCGAAGCTAGAACGGGGCCTTTCCAAAAACAAACACATCTGAGGGAGAACGAAAAAAAGAACATTTACAGCAGATCAGCCCCAAATATCCTATTTTATGGCTAAGTTTCACAATCCCTTAAAGGGCTGGCTTTCTACGGGAACGCTCCCAAACCATCTCCATAATGCTGCAATCCAGCGTGCCATAAACGCGCCCAGCCCAGCCCCTGTTTACACGTGCCAGCCCGCATCCCCCTGCCCACATGGCACCACTCGGGGCTGTCCCGTGGCACTGGGTGGGACAAAGGGTTAACGGGGTGCTGGGACTTGCTCTGCTGTGGAGGGTAGGGGACGTGCACAGGAGCCGTGTCCTCAGTCCCAGCCCCACGGGATCTGTTGGGAACATCACTTGCAGCCCGGGGACCCTGCGCTGCCCTACCAAAAGCCTCCGGTGTTTTTTCTTGTGTGGGTTTCCAGCTCTACTCCTGGGACGGGGACAGGCAGCAGAGCGGGCGGTGCTCTGCCCGCAGCGGGGGGATCGCTGCTGCTCTCACCCCGTCTCTGGTGAGCTGTACCTGCCGGCAGCACACTTCTGGGAAATGTCTTGCCCGTGCAAGCTTCCCTCGCTCCTTTGTGATTTTCCAAGCGCAAATGCTCCGTTTCCACTTCCGCAGAGGGTTTCCCTGCCCAGCAAGGGGATTTTCCTGTGAGGTTAGATCAAACGGTGTTTGACAGTGGGTGAAAACGAGCGCTAAACTTTTCCTGTCCCCTTGTGCCACGTTCCTGCCCCAAAGGCAGGCTTTGAATGGGGTGTATTTGCAAGCAGCCCAGTGCCTGGGGATCACCGAGCTGGGGAAAAGCAGACTGGGGGATGCCCCAGAGCAGCCTCGTTTGCTCCCACAGCAAACCCCACCAGCGGGGAGAGAAGCCCCGGCAGCCTCGGAGAGGCAGCAGCCGGTCACTCCCAGCCCCCTTTCCCTCAGCATCCCCTCTTTTTTCCCCCAGAAACATTTCCTGAGTGGCACAAGAACCTCTCACCCACTGGCTCCACGGTTTTGGCCACCTGACAGCAAAGCTCAGTGGCCAGGATCCGCACACCCACGGCTCGACCCTGCCGTGAACTTGATGCCGCGGGGAAGCGGCAGCCTCCCGGGTTGCCCGGGCAGAAGCACACGCTCGCACGGCCGCGGGGCAGCATCCTACGTGCTGCATCCCCTCCGCTGGAATCCAGCCACTGGGGATGGCGGAGGGGACCCCACTGCCCCCTGGCTCCCCACCCAGCCAAAGGGGCAGGAGCTGGGGGCAGCGGGGCCGCTGCACGCTTCCCACCCCACGCTCTGCACCGCCCGAGTTTGGTGCGTGGAGATTTGGCTCCTCGTGTTCTTTCGCATACTTCTGCCTTCCTGCCGAGCCGAGACCCTGCTTGTTGTTGTTGTAGGTATTTATGGGCCTGTTTATCTGATCTCCGGGGAGCCCGGCCTTATCTCAGAAGCAGCGAGGGAAGGGTTACGCTGGACAGCTCGGTAGACAGTATGGAGCCAAATAAAATACCAATCTGACAAAAAAAAAAAAAAAAAAAAAAAAAAAAGGGAAAGAAACACGCAGCCACTGCTCACCCAGGAGTGAGAGGGGAGCTGGAGCAAAACAGCAAGGGCTGGGGGTGTCGGTGCCCCTGCACGGCTGGGGGCAGGGAGGGAAGGGAAGGGAAGGGAAGGCAGAGGGAGAGGCACTGGGGCTGACTGGGCAGGGGCTGTGGGCTGGGACCCAGCTCGGCGCCTGCTGGCACCCGAAACAACGGCAGAGCCGGTCCCCAGCCCCAGCAGGGACTCGCTCAAGGTCGCCCCGAAGGTCACGGCCAGGGCCAGGGCGGCTGCAGTGTCACAGAGCCAGGCCCCGTGTGGTGACACAGGGCAGGGATGGGGGCAGCTGGGCTGGGGGTGTCCCCCAAACCTCTGCATCCCCTGGCTGGGGCCAGCGGGAGCCCCATTTCTGCTCTGCCTGATGTAAAAAGGGGCACAGCACGGCCAGCACAGGCAGGATGGGGCTGGGTGGATGTCCTCGTGCAGGAGGGGACCCCATGCCAAGGGGGGTGTCCCCGCTCCCCAGCCTGCACCCCACTAATTGCCAGCTCTTAAGGAAGCGCCCGACAGTTTTGGGCACTTAGGGTAGCCCCAGCCCCTCTTGGGAAGGGTAATTGGGCCATAATTTGTTTTCGGTGTCAAGATGGCGTCAAAGATAAGACAAAAATCTCCAGGTTTGGGGGCTAAAGAGACAGGAGAAATCCTGACCCGGGGCCGACCTCAGAGGAATGGCCACAAGCCCCAGTGAGTAACATGGCAGGTGAAAGATTTACAGCCAGGGGAGCTTTTTGATCCTCTCCTAACACTCGGAGCCTCTGAGCCCAGTTGCTGGCTCCCAAGTCAGACTGTCTCCTGCCAGTACCACTCAGGTGAAGGTTTGCTGTCCAGCGGAGGGCCCCTCAGTTGCAAAGTTCAGGGCGTTTTTCCTCAAATCTCCATGCCCGGTTCATCACGTGGTTCTGAGACCCACCCAAAGGGAAGATGCATTTCCAACCCGTAGCTGTAGAAAGAGCCTCCAGGCTTGGGAAGACTGCAGCCACGAGGGCAGATAAAGGCTCCCACATTTTTGTTTTTAATTATTTTTAAATAAATTTGGCTTTGTACACTTATGGCTGCCCCTACTTTGATCCACTAGCACTGCCATCTGCCCAGGCTGTATTTCTCCATGCAGCTGCTTGGGCTGGAAGAAAAGTGAGAACAACGTGCCCTTGGACACAAGGTTGTTCCCAAGAACAACGCTTACAAAATGGGCGCACTCACCCCCAGCACCTTGCCCCTACCTCTCCAACACCGACCTTAATTTCTCTGCTCCATGAAGGCCCCTTGTTCAGTGTGGGGTGTTGGGAGAAGCATTCACTCCTCTCACAAGACCTGTGCTTGGAGAGGATTTGGCACACGTGCTTACCATGGCTTTCTCTGCAGAAAGACCATTCCTTGTCCTGCTCAGTGGTGGAGCAACCCTGTCAGCAAGCACCTTCTCCTGCAGTGACCCTGCGTGGCCATTTTCCTGCTGCTCCTCTCCCAGAGCATCTCAGCACGGCCCTCAGGTGAAGCTGGATGACACGTGCCACACAGCAGCTCACTCGTGTCCCACGCAGCAGCTGGGTTTAGGCTCCAGGATGGAATCTGGTGGGAGCCGGGGCTGTCTCACGGAGGATCAGTGCTGGAGCCCCCGCAGGGAGTGTGGCTTGGTGGGAAGGTGTTCACTGGGTGGGTGGCAGGGCAGGTGGTTATCCAGGTGGCTAAAGCTGAGGGAGCACAAAGCAAGAGGGACCGACGAGGCGGGGAAAGTCCCTGCTTGCAGTGCTTCCTTTTTGCCTGCTTGTTCTTCCTTCCACATGAGGAATTCAGGTCCTGACCACCCTGAAAGACTTTACAGTAACCAGAGAACCAGGGGAATTTATGGCGTCACCAGTGGCTGAAAGCTGAGGAATTGAGAGGAAAAAGGATTTTTTTTTTTTTTTCTTAGACTACAGCTACCCTGACAAAAATCCTCATGGCCCATAACTGACTTGCAGGAGCAGCTAGGGGAACACAGGGGTCAGAGCAGCCTGGTTTAGGTGCCTCAGCTGGGAGCTCCTTCCCAAAACAAGAAGCTGGGAGGAGTTACGAACCTAAGCTAGTGCACAAGGTTTGTATTAACCTTAAAATTCCTTCACCTGCTCAACCTTTCCCATTCAGTTCCTACTACTTTGGTCCCAAGTCTGTTGGAGGGAGTGGAGGGCAGGCTTTGCTCTGAAGGATCACCAGCTTGACACACACCCATGCCTTGGCTGCTGCATTCAACAACCCACGCTGCAAAACAGCCAGGAACCAAGCCAGCTTTTTAGGGTTGAAAACAAGCAATTCCATGCACTTTTAGGCTCCTATTTGTAGGAAGATGGCGTAAAGAGGTGGGAAAGTCCTTGCAGAGACACCTTTACTGGCCTCCTTTGGGGAACGCCACTTGGATCAGATGAACAGCAGGGAGGAATGGGGAAAACAGGGTCATGGAAAAGAGAAAAGGGAGGATGAGAAGTGGCCGGGTGAAGGACAGTGGCTCCCCCAGCACTGTACTTTGTTCTAGCCTATAAGAAATGGTCAGTGAAGGGCCTTTAACATGTTTTTAATCCCTGGGGAAATGGAGACACAGAGAGCTGAGGTGACTCAAGGCCAGCAGCAGAACACCAAGCACTCCTAAATCCCAGCTTTTTACAGGAGGGTCAGGGCTCATGCTCAGTAAACCAATGGAAATTCCAAGAAAAACAAACTGGTTCTGTTGAGAAGGTGGGTTTGAAACAATGAAAACATCAACCTAGGGGGCACAGGGATCCTTCCAGGGCAAACCAGACAGGGAAGAGCTGAACGGCCCCGTTTCGGCACAGTGGGATCCTGGCTGCCCCCTGTGGCTGGGAAGGTGCTGGGCTGTTCCCCTCCACCTATGTGCGGAGGGGCTGGACGTGCTGCCTGCTGTTCTCAGGCTCCTTGGTGATCCCCACCTGTGGCAGGAGCAGCAGAGCCATCCACCTACCTGATGCTTCTCTCCTCCCCAGTCTCAGCCACTGCTTTTCTGTACACTGGCAGTTCTGCTTCCACCTCGGTGCTCTCTGCTGAGGATGCCGCAGCGATCACAGAGCACTTCCTGCAACACGCAAAGGAAGCAGATCTTGGAAAACGTTCCAAAAACAATTAAGTAAAAGCACATTAGGGGGCTTTGAGGTACTTAGGGAAGAAGCCAACAGTGCTTGCAAGGATAAGAGATGTGAAATTGGCTCCAACTCCTGGCAAAGTGAGATTGAGTGCTGGCAGAACTGTGCAGTCATCCCTTATTGGGTACAAGGGAAATAAATTAAAAGAAGGAAAAAAAATAAAAAAGCTCTGAGGTTCTCCTCTCCACACTCAGCCTGCTCAACCACATCTCTAAAACATAAAACCATTAAATCCACATTCACATTTTTCCCCAGTCCTCTGCGCTGCCCTTTTCTGCTGAGGAGCAGAGAACCGAAGCCTGGTTTCCATCAACATTGCGAGGAGGCCGTACGAAGGCTCACGCAGAGAATCGGACATGTTCAATTTCAATCTCCACCAGGGAGAAAAAAAAAAACAACACCAAACAAGCCATTTTTATGATCTCCACATCCCACTACAGCGTAATCCCTCTTCCGGTATCTGACAAGTACGGGCAGCTCCTCCACAGGAGACAACCTTGGGACAGGAAAATGTCCCTGGTCCCCCCAGGCAGTTGCACAGCCCCAGGCTGGGAGGTGCAGGCAGCGAGCACCCAGCACCCAGCTTGCTGAGCTAACACTGCCCTCGCACGGCAGCCGGGAGTGCAGAGGGGGGCGTGCGGGTTCGGATTTGATCAAATCAATCTGCTGCTGGTGCAGTTTCTCAGCGTAAATGCGTTAAAAAGAGACTGAGCGGATTCCTCTCCGGGCTCGAGCATGAAATCTTCTGTGGGTTGCTTGGCGGGGAGCCAGAATGAGATTAAGCGACATTATCTGTCTGTCTATACAAATCACAGATTCACCAGCCGTTTGTTTCTATCACTGCAGTTTCCAGTGTACTCTCTCTTGCTGAAGATGGCACCTGCGTAACTGCTGCTTGGTTGTTCTCCTTCAGCCCTTCTGCCTCTCCTCCCTGCACAAGACACCTCACGGTGCTGGCAGAAGAACCCACGCTCACCTGTTTGGGAATATAAATGACACAGCTTTTCCCTTTCCACTGGGGTATGCTGCCCTTGTCCTCACCTGAAGACCATTCCCTGCTACCTCCTAGAAAAGCCTGACAACATGCAAGTGATGCCCTGAGAAGCGACCTGCCCTTGCTCCTTGTGCTGTGGTGCCTGCCTGTGCCACCTCTGGTCTTCTTCAGCTGTGAGCTCCCTGGGACAGGGACAACACTTGCAGCACGCTGCCTCACACAAAAAAGCTCCCAGTTCTTTGCTAAGGCCTCCAGATATATCCAAAAAAAAAAAAAGACAGTGATGACACTGGGATGTTCCTGGTGTGCCAGCTCAGTCTCTCCCAGCTCTCCGATACATCGAGGTCTGTCTTTAACCAAGAGATTAGACTCGGGAATAATTACTGATCGCTGTTTCTCACAGCAGAGTGAGAAAGATCATCACAATATGACTCAGTTCTCTAAGGTCGCTTCCCAAGAATTCTCACTTCCTCCCTGCCAAAAGCTAACACCCTGGACGTAGGGCAGGGGGGGACCAAACGCCTGCCGCAGGCACCACTCCAGTACGACCAGACACGTTCCGCATGGCTGGAAGCCACCAGCAGCAAACAGAAGAGCAGCAGCACAAGCTGCCACCCTCCTCCCCGCGGGCATTTCGCTGAAAACAAACAATGAGGAGCACGCAGGTCAGCTGGCTGCAGGACAGCACCAAGGAATAGGGATACAGGAGGCGGTGTGCGATTGTTTCAGGGAGAATTATCTGTGCAAATCTTTACTGCACATGAACAGTGTGATTTAACTTGACAATGATATATTCAGGTCATGTATTTTGAACATAAAACTCTCAACATCCTCTGTGAGAGTCCAAGTGTCTGAAAAGCTACGCTACAACCTCTTTCCTGGCTAAAAATCAAGGCTAAAACATACCTCAGACACTGCCAGCAGAGACTTAGGAAATGCCATGACAGAGTTCAGGAGAACAAGTACCGAATCCCCAATTTCTGGCATCCCTCACTTCCTTGCTGCAGGAAAAAAAAAATTAGACATCTTTGGTGTACAAAAATGATGTTCGGGATGAAAAACTACAGGAAAATGAAACAAAGCACTACACAGAAAAGGATCTCTCAATGGATTTAACACTGGGATGCTGTGTGTCAGCATTGCTCAGGAGTAGCACCCACCTTATCAGCCGGGCACGCCGCTGTGACTGGATGACGGGAGCTGGAAGTCATGCATGAAACGCAGCCAAGGGTGTACTCGAGAAGGAAACAGAAGCTCAAGGCTGAACTTTGCATAAAGAAGATTCATTAGGAAACACAATCAAATGAGACATCGCACTTGACTGACTGTTCATGACAGGGAGGGGGAAAAAAAAAAAACCTGTCATGGAAAAGCCCCAAATTCCCTGCACTGTAAGGTCCCCCAACTCTCCAGCTAACTCCAGCTTGCTCCTGAGGCTTTTTGTTGCACTCCAGAGACTCTGTGATTTCTCCTGCAGCAACCCACACAGTTTTGTCACAAAATAGCCGATGACCTGAGTTTTCTACTTCAGGCTTGGCATATCCTAGTCAGCAGGTGCCATTCTTCCTTCCACGTCTGCAATATTTTCAGCCCTAGGAAGGTGGGTGGGAAATGATGGTGAATCAGACAAGCCCGGCACAAAACATCCATGCAAAGCAAAACTCCATTGGCTCTGGAGCCGAAAATGCTAAGGGCAGAAAGGCAAATGCAGCAGGGAACATAGGCCTTGTTGCTAGATAGATCATTTATTAAAGTGAAATTCAGCATTTGATCTTTGTCAGACAGTACAGAGTTAAAGTCTCATACACAGTGGAAGCAGGACATTTCCTACACCTCAGAGAAGTGAGTTCTACAGTCTCGCTATAAGTTACTAAGTCGCTTTAACAATACACAGCTATCTTACAGTTAAAAATACAAGGTGTCCAAAACATTTGGCATAAGATCAGCACAACACATGGAGGCCAGAAACAGAAGAGGGAACACAGTTTTTCTCTCCCAGTAAGCCCATTAAGAGACTCCAAGCCGTTCTGCGAGTTACCTGTGATTTACCTCCCCTGCACCGTGGCCGTGGAGCAGAGAGCTGTGCCTAGGACAGGAGCACACCCAGCCCCGTCGGGGTGCAGCGGGAGATCCCCGAGCCTGCTGAAGCACAGCCTCTGAGGGCCTGCGGAGCTGCTCGCGAGGGAAGTTCAAGTTTAAGGCAGGAGCCCCCCTTCTCTCCCCACTCTTTCTTCAACCACTAATTCATTTCAAACAGATGTGTTCGCAGGCAAGTCAAAAACGCAAGAGCGGGGATAGCTGTGAGAAGTGCGAGGAGTACCTCCCGTTGTAACAGTTCATTTGCACTTTGAGAGGGGAAAATGAGCCCTCCGCAGCTCGGTAAGCTAGAGATGGCTCACGGGCATCAGTGACAAGAGGAGTGAGGCATCAAAAACATTCCTTCACCTTTGGGACTCTCCAGTCAGCGCTGCGGGCAGTGCAAGGGCTCCTTTCGGAAGGGAGACCACCTCGTGTTACCCACTCTGTTAAAGTGTGGAGGCAAAGTGACGCTAGTGCTCTGGGGAAGCGGAACGATCTGCCAGCATAAACAAACAGTCCCCCAGCAGACCGCTCCTCTCCCCTCCAACTGCAGTTACTGCTGAAGATCTCCCATTGGTATTTACATTTGGCTCAACCAAAAGACGTAAAGTGCACAGCTCCCCCCTTCTTCCCCTCTCATAAAACATCCATTACGAGAGTCGACACAGAACAAGCCTTCCCCGTGTTGCTAGCAGTGGAAGGGTGTTTTGCTCAGTCTTTCTGTGGGCCGCACGTGTGTCCTGTTTCTTCGTCTCTTCGCCACTGTGACCCACTTCAAAAAATGCACTTATTGCAGATTATTTCTGCTCTTCATTCCAAAGCCTCTCCGAAGCCAGCTTGCACTTTAGACTAACTTTAAATGTCAGACTTAACGCATTTAGGTCAAGTTTTGCATGCCACAGTATCTACTGCTTTACAGCCAGATTTCTAAGGAAAACTGGGATACCACAGTACTGGGGACAAGCCGCACAAACCTGCCCCTTCTGCTTTTCTCAGTCTGAGCATCTAAAGTGCCTGTCAAAAGAAACGTTAGCTTTTGATGCAATTGTTTAGTTCAGGTTGATATATGATATTCATGATGCAGTTTTTTTTGTAAAAAATGCATTCTAACACAGCCTCCTTGGATATATTTGCATTTTTCAGCCATCAGATTGCTGCTTACTCCTGTCTTCACATGCTTTAAACTCCCTCGAGTTGAGCTCAAGCCAATAACTACCAACAATGATTTCTTCTTCTTCCCTTAAAGTGAGCAGAGGGTCAGCATAGAGGATGAAATTAACTCTCTGAGATGTTTCTGCATTATTTGGATTTCCTACTAATGGCTTTGGATCTGGTCAGAGGTCTAATGAAGTTGATACAACTCTTCAGTGAGAATTGAATTAGTCTATGTAATTGAGTTTGGCTATGTAATGGCTTGAGGGCTTCAAAGACGATTCTCTGCCCCGGGGTGAATGTCACCTATGCAGGCTTGGAAGATGGAAGCTTCCACTATTATAAACGGAAGATGACGTGGTCATCCCCCATGCCCCAAGGCTTGAGCTCCATGGTTCAAAGCTAGACAGAATTTAAGGCCCATCTGTGAAAAGCAAAATGCAAAAAGGAAAAAAAAAATCCAACAACTTGTCACACCAGCCAAAGCAATTTGGGTCTTCCACCTTTCCAACGAGTTCCATCTAAAAGTGCTGAGAAAATGTCCTACCTCATGGCTTCACAAGTGTGAGGTTCAAACACATTTACTTGAAGTTTTTTTTTTTTTTTTTAAAAAAAGTTGGAAAGTCTGTTTTTAATTGGCATGCAGCATAAGGAATCAAATACACAGAACGGTATTATACAGAATGACAATTGCATTGTTGCGTTTTCTGGTTATTAGACACTAAATGCTTTTCAAGAATCACAGGCACCCTGAACATGGATATTGCTACTGAATTGACATGTGATTTCAGTTTATAGCGTGGCAGCCAGAAAGTGGCTAACCCTTCCAGCGAGACATCAGCTTTCTTTTGCTCAAGGCGTTTTTGATCTGGCTAAGTTGAGAACAAGGTAATAAGGCATTTGCAAGGGTTTATAAGGCTATGGGGTCTGACAGCCAAAGACTCTTCTGTTTCTTTGGTATCCTGCCCCGAAGCTTTCCACCTTATAAACAACTGCTAATGGCTGGTAAACATCTCTTCATCATCACACTTTGCTAAGAATTTTTCCCCAAAAGTATAATTGCTTTAAGAGAGAAACCAAGAATCACAATTTACATCCATTGATTATTTCCAGAAAAAAAAAAAAGTTTCCTGGATACCACCTCTGCACAAAGCATTCCAGTGAATACACCTGAACAGATGGAACCTGCCACCGTATTTCCTTGAAAAGAATCATTTTGCTGCTGGCTGCTAAAACACCCCCAACAGATTTATTTACTTTTAGACATAAAATCAAATGACAACAACAACAAAAAATAAACAAATACAACAACAAAAAAGAAACCCCCAAACTACATTTTTTACAGTTTTGGTCTAGAAGTTACGATGAGGCACAACTCTCAACTCAGAAACTCGTTTTCCCTTGGTAATATCCCCTGATTACATGAGCACTTGGAATATTAACATGCAGTCAGAGAACGGACCACTTTACCTATCTGTCTTGAATGAGAGAAGCCAGATCATGTTGACTGATGTGGGAATTGCTCCACCCTTTCAGTAAGGAAAGGACCAGGATAATTGGGAAAATTTTAAACATTCATGAAATACCAATGCAAGACATCCTCTCCTCATTCCGCAAGCCTCTCTCATGTCCAATGTTCTTAAAATCCATATGGAAACAAACAAGGAAATGCTGAAACCATCACACTCTCCAAAACTTCACAAATGGGGCATGTACCATAACAGATTATTGTGCCTATGACACAGGACTTTAAACACATTGAAGTTCATTTAACTTGATAGAATATTAGCACACAATTCAAAGCTGACGTGAACAGCTTGCTTTAAATTGACGTGATTTTTAAAGAGACCCTGGGAGAGCTTCAGCAAGAGCTTCACTGCGTGAACCCTTCATGCCTTACAAAACACGTGATGCAGTACGAAGCTGGGATTGTGACCTGTGTGTTCTGTTCTTCAACAAAGCTTCATCCAGTTTGGGAATATTAAAACCGGCCACTGGCAAAATGCTAGCCAATGTGTTTTTTTTTTTTTTTTTTTTTTTTTTTTTACTGCAGTTCATTGCTTAAGGCTTGTTGAGAATACACTCTCTACGTGGAGTCTTGGCATCTTTTGACAGAGCAGAGACATTGGTTAGGACAGCATGGAAACAGAGCGGTGCTTTAAATCGTGAGATCCCCTTGAGTAGAATTTGAGGTCACAGGAGAACAGACAGTCACGAGCAACACTTTCATAAGCTCCCTTTGCCAAAATAACTACTGTGTTAGTTGTTAGGACACCTCGGCCTTAAATAACAGGATCAGAGATATTTCTTCCTACAGTGCCCTGTTAGCGAGCATCAGCATGCCACCCTCTGCTTCAGAGAACTCTCAGAAAGCACACATAATGCTCATAAAAGGCAAGTGCTTCGATACTCAGGATGTTTTGTTTGCTTGTAAAGGCAGATGAAATGCATCATGCTCCAGCCAGTTTGCTACCCTGCTTATGGCACTACACCCGTTAGCTTGTCTTTACACTGCCAAGCCTCTTAATCCACACAGCAGTTTTGTGACACCTGCTGAAGCCTAGCTTCAGTGTGAAATTCCCATCACCTGTGACTGATAGCTGACGTGGCACAGAGATTAAGAGACAGATGTTGAACCCATTCTTTCACCTATCATCACCCAGCCTTGAATACAAGGGAAACACATACAAGTGAATTAAATGAGCATTTCTACCAACGCAATCAAACCCAGCAAATAAGCTGTATTTGCCTTGATACCACATTCTGAGGAACTGCAAAAGTTCTTAAATGCTTACAGACAATTAAGTAGTGAGTTCTTAAATAAAAGAACTTAGAAAAACAGCGATTGTAGAAAGTTGTTTGGCTTCCATGTCGGGTGAAACAAGGTGAAAAAAATAAAATTTCAGACTCGTCAAGTCACTGGAGTACATTTGGTGAGCTGGAGCATTTGTATAAGTTTGAGACTTGAAGCACTGACTCAAGGCAAGACAGAGCACGTGTAGGTGGGGAGCAAGCTTCAGACAAACTTCTGACCCACGCACCTCGATAATGAATTTCATCTCTGCTGCTATTCCAGTCCTGTGCCAAGACAAACTGCATGGTGTTTTGTGATGCAGTCTAAATTCAGTGAAAAAAATCCATCTGTGATCTAAATTACATTGAGATGCAGATTTCCAGAAATGTTTTAAAACACTGAGTTGGCAGACTCTGCAGTCCTACAAGTTTACTTCGTTTCCTCATTATCCTCATTTCTTGATTCCAATGTGACTTTTAAACGAGGGGAAGAGAAGTCTTCAGAAACATGCTGTGCACATGTTTTCATATATTCCTGATAAGAATGTCTATACTTTCCTGTCATCCAGACTTACTGCGTTTTAAAAAAAATTTACAATATACTTCAACAGTTTTTATATACCTAAAATGCACAATACCATCTGTTCCTTCAAGATCCCTCTTATTCCGAGTCTTGTTAATCTTCATTCTAGTTGCTTGCTACTTTCTGATTTCTGGTCCAGCCTGCTCTTGTTGTTCTTTACCATATAGATGAAATACGCAAGCGTCTCTTTCTCATTCACAGGAATATTCCTGAAGTGACGACTGACAGTCTAGAAGGAGAACATGCAGAAAGACAAAAATTCGGAAATTAAAAAGTGGAAATATCCAGAACTATGGGTTTTCTGTGTTTTCCTAAAATTATTTTATGGCCACTGAGCATAATATGCTTTTAGGCAAACATGCACCAATTCAAAGTGTCAGTCCTCATTTACCTCTCTCTCTCTGTCTCTCTCTCTTTACAGCTGCAATACGCATATGAACAGAGCACAGTCTTGCTATGTCAGCACTATTTGCAGCCAACCTACAAGCAGAATTTGGAAGCCAGAATGTCCTCCTGCCAAAGCAGCATATTCTCTCCTCAGTGGCATTTTATGCCGAGATTATTTGGAAGAGTAAGCTTTCCCTGCATCATGGTATTTTAAGGAGAGTGTCAGAAATACTGAAACACTTTGCTTTGTGAACCAGATGTAGCAAAGATTTTGAGTCAAAAGAAAAATAAGCTTTTACTTAAGCTTTTACTGAAAGGTACACCAGAGGATTTGCAATGGGAAGATTAGAGTTCAGTTAAGGCTACTCCTCTCTAAACTGAGCATAAGCCCTGAACCATTAGCTGCTTTTTCCTCAGAAAGTGAATAAAAAAAAACACTGGAGCTGGATGAGGTCTGCCTCTAATAGGGAATAAGCTCTTATTGGTACCCAATACAGCTCCAAAGCTGAATTTTATTCCTCAGCCTGCATCAAGTCACTCCAAGAAGATTTATGGAAGTTTGAGTTTTCCTTACGGTGGGGTAGCAGCAGGAGTCTAAGAGCCTCAGGCAGCAGTGATTCAAGCATGGGAGCTGGACGAGGATCCAGCGTAGGGTCAAAGCTGCTCAGACTTCACAGGAAATCTGGGAAGTGTGTGACAACTTTAAGTTAGGCTCCCTTTAAGGTTATTTTCTGCTTGCACAGTAGTTTTATTTATTATTTTTTCCTCCTGAGCATATGAATGGTAAATTGCTCAAGTATGTAGCCTTTCATGGCAGGAGGTAACTGGCAGACAGTTAGTTGTAACATGATAAATCAGCTCTACTAATGTGGACACACAACCACCCTACTTCATTTACCTTGCTCCTACGTGCATTACACTACACATTCTCTATATTCTGTACACTCATTCCCTAGCTGACTTGGAAAGAACTAGAAAGTGTTTTACTGTCTTTTTTGGTCTGACAGTTGTTGTTCTTTAAAGCAGCAGCAAAACTATTCAGTTCTGGGCAGACAGTTGTGACAACCTCAGCTTACAAAAACAACCTCATCATTCTTAACTGCTACAGTTCCTCCAAGTTTAGAAAAGACTTTTCTTAGAGAAAACCTTCAGATCAAGTGAGGAGAGAGAGCGCAGAGCAGATGCACACCAAGCACAACTAGCCTGAATAACAGAGTTGCACAGTTATTTCTTAAGTATGGTGTGAAAAAAAAACAACAACAAAAAACAAAAAACAACAACACAGGAAAAGACCTTAAGAAAAAAAAAAAAAAAAAAAAAAAAACTTTTACATGTTGACTTACTAGAGAATCATAAGATAATCTGGACAAGGGAGGGAAATAAGCAATCTGAAGTCATGGTCAGATTTTGCCTTAAATAATAAGCAATTCCAACCAGTTCAAGTGGCTGTGAGGAAAGAGAAAATAATAGGGGCACTTCAGGTGACTATTAATGGGTATGCTTGAGTTCCAGCAGAACAGAGATTTTCAGATAACATCCAAGCCACTCAAAGCTAGGTTCTCTTTCTCTTTCCTAAAGGTATTAGAATGGGGACTATGAACAAGGAGGGAAAGGAAGCAGAGAAAAGCAAGTTACTAAAACATGCTTTCAATAGCCAGCTTCCATGTTTTCCATGACCATCTCCAGTGAAAGAAAGCACGCAGCTTTCTGTTGGCACCATCTCCTGAGAACTACTGCAGAGCACATGGGACGTGCTAACAATAGCCACCACAGGTATTGGTGTCCAGAAAGTGGGCACCTCAGTATAGGAGCGAAAAAGATTTTTAATGATGAAGATAATAGTACCACTTGCCATCACTTACTTCTGCTAGCTGAGCCTTGTTGAGTCCAGGCCTTGTCTGCAGCTTATAATGTCTCTTGTAACGTCGCAGAGTATTCACTTGGAGCTGGAACAAATCAACCTGGAAGTGATACAGAGAACAGGGGATAAGCACTACCTTTAGCATCTATTAAGCATAAATGCGGAATAATCTAAAAAGAGCTATTTCCTCTTCAGCAGAAAAAGTTCCTTGCTCACATTTAGAACCACATGACCTTGCCTTATGGACAAATCTAAATCTATTTTGTACTTGTTAATGTTAAAGGACCAAAATAGCCTCAGGGAAATACAAAATTTTGTTCTGGTTCACATGCTGTCAACAGAATTGCTGGCCAATTTCTGCTCTCAATTACACCTCTGCAACCTCTGAGCAAAGGGGAATCTTTTGTTCCCACAAGGTTTAAAAAACTCACATACAAAATATCAATTTAGCAGGCATCGAACAAAGGGCTTGTGACATAAAACAGAGTACAGAGAAGAAATGAAATTCAAGTATTTCAATGGGAAGTGCAGAGTTTAAAAGCAGGGGGCAGGGGGAGGCTACAGGAAGATGAAGATCATGTGGGAAATGCCACATTTCAAAGACAAAAGGAAGCTCTGCCAGAAACCAAGAAGAAAACATCATGAAGACTGACACACTGCAGAGATCCATATTTTGTTATGTGACGTGCATCCCTCCGTTTGTAACCACCAAACAGCTTGCACGCCCTGTAGCACTAACGTTCTTAGGTGCCAGCTGGGCCTCCACCAGCCCTTCTGGTTAACTGATGTAAACTCTGTATTGTAAAGTTTCAGCAGAGATCCATACGGAACGGAAGCACAAACAGCTACAACAAAGGGTCACATATCCTTGAAAACAAAACAAACATTACTACTTTTTCAAAACCTCCACGCAGGAGGTGCGGGGACACAGTTTTGCTGGCAAAACATTTCTTATTTTAATTCAGAAGAACGCCTTTTCCCAGCACGGGTGGCATTTCCAGCAGAGGGCTCTGCTGACATGGCCACAACTCAGCTGCTCTGTGAACATTACCTTTGCACAACTTTTTACGATGTCAACAGTACCAGAATCATCATCAAAACAAACACTGCACGCAACGGGACAGAGAAGAGACGATTCTAGCGTTTTGAAATCCAAAAAGGAATATGCCAGTTTCCTTAAAATAAAAAGCCTTACAAATGCGGTCTGTAATTTGAAGGTAATTTTAAATAGCGTTAAAAATAGTACATGCAAAGGCCTGCAGAAGCCTAGTAGCCCTGAGGATCACATTCCCAAACATAGAGAGACTGACTGGATCAAAGATTTCATACAGGGATGAAGAAGAAAATGAGGATACGACACAATCAATAAGAGTCTTCCTCAAAAATCAGAGCAACTCCACAGTAGTTTCAGTGGAGCTGCAAATTAAATTATTTTCTGATACACAAAAACATCCAAGTGAAACTTCACCATGCTCAAAACTGGTAAAGCATCCTACGACGACTCGGTGCCTACTAACCTCTGGGACATCGGTGTCATGCTCAGGAGAGTCACCTCCATCATCACTTGTCTTCCTTTTTCTTTTGTTTCGGACGCTTTGAATAAAATTCTTGTGAAAATCACATATATACAGATGTCTCACCTACGGATCAGAAGTGGCAAAAAAAAAAGCAATCAAAACAGGTAGTGTAAAAACAGTACTCAACAGCAGCCCTTAGACACCAGAACCACAGCGTGCGTTCTTACTACCTCATGACCGAGGGTAAGAGGCTGACATTAAGAAATTCCTAATCTGAAACCCCAGGCCTGGTATCATACGCTTGTGTTAAAGATAACTTACATTACAAATACCAAAGAGCTCCAGTTGAACCTGAATCTCAGAGATAACATATTTCTTTTTTATGGTTGTAGTCATATAACAGAAAGACACAGTGAATGGCCTGCAGGAAATGCATTTTCTTTAGGAGTAGCCAGGTAACTAACAAGTAAAATATTATTCTGCTCCACCCTGGTGAACTTTCTGGTTTGAATAGCACATCAGATTATTAACACAAGGGTTTCAAAACCTAGGCAAAACAAAACTTGGCTAATTACATCAATTAAAACAGACGAAGTAAGAGCAAAAGCATCTCCCTTCCACAGCTTATCTTACCCCTGAACTGACGTTTTAACAGATATTGTAACACTAAAATTAGTATACATACAAATGATCAAAATTATTTGAAGCCAATAAGGCAAGAATATCTCCAGGTAACACAAGCACCCTACATTCAGAATCCCTTTCTGCAGCATACTTGATACTTTCCCTTCATTTTGAGCTCATTAGGCTGATTTTCTCTTTTTATTTATAAAGCCTTTCATCTAACAACAAAGAGTTTTTTCCTAGAATGAAACAACTATGCCACTAAGCAATTCTGCTGGGGACTACGACCAGGAAAAACCTAATTCTATTCCTAAAAACCACGAGGTTTCAAATTTAGTCACCCTCTTCCCATGACATTTTGTATTTTGGCTGTATAAAAGTGACCTGACCACCTGGAGACGCTGCCACATGGCCGGCCTCAGAACTTCACCTTCTTTGTTTTTAATGCTTTTAACCTTTAAAGATCAGATAAGAAAGGCAAGCAGAGCAGACTTCCGGAAACAGAGTCGCTTCTGAGAAATTCCTCCTGCAGTCTTCACGAGCTGCTGTGCTATACCTGCTCTCTACCCGGCAAACAACCCGCTTCTATCTTGAGCTGTCAGCTGTCACTTCGTGGAATTAAGCGGCCAGCAGCAAACTGGGCTGCTCAGTGCCGAACAGCAAATAACCATGTGGGTGCTGTATTTGTAAGGCAGCACGCTGCACGTTGCTGCGCATTGTGGCCGTGATGCAGCGGTTTATATTTTAGTAATCTGCTCCGCTGTGACTTTAATTAGTAAGAAGGGATGTTAGCTACACTTATATAGAGATAGCGAGCCGTATCGCTGGTTTCGCCTAGCAGCACAAGCACGTTCCAGTACGAAACTGAAATTAAAGCAGCGCGGCAACCCCCGGAGCAAAGCCGGCTTGCTGCCTGGCTCCCTGAGAACAGCACCCACTGCGCAGAGCCTTCCCTCTCAGCCACGGCTTTCGGGGCTGCCGCAGTGAGCCTCAGGAGCCCCTCCGTGCCACCAGGCACCGCTGCCTCTGCACCCAGGCGTGAAACCCTGTGCCTTAGCGCATAAGCACCAGAGGCAGCAAGTTTGAGAAGCAAAGCACCGCAGTTCCTGCCACAAACCATCCCCACAGCTCCTGAGGCTCGCAGGACCGCGGGGAGGGGGGTTGGAGGGCAGAGCCCAACTCGCCGTGCGGAGAAGCAACTTTAGGGCCGGGCGCGGCCGGCGGCGCACTCACGCTTTTATCGATGTCCAGCTTGAGCTTCTTCTGCGAGATGCTCTTCTGGATCCTCTTGCTGAAGGACGCGTTGCCGGCGGGGCGCACGCAGCGGTCCCCGTCGTCGATGAGGCAGCAGCTCTGGCCGTAGAAAGGGGCTGCGGGAGGCCCATCCCGGCTGTCCTCCTCGGTGCTGAAACCATTCATCGCCCGCCCGCCCGACCCTCGCCCGGGCCGCCGGGGGGTGAGAACCGCCTCAGCCCCTCAAACCGCCGCCGCCTCAGCCGCCCCTCGGCCCCCGGGGGGGACCCCGCCGCCCGCCCGCCGCGCACCGCGGGGGCCCCCTCCCGGGGGGGAGCCCCCTCAGCAGCCCGCAGGAGGCCGCTCCGCCGCCCCTCGGCTCGGAGGAGGCCGGAGCCGGGCCCCGAAGCGCCGCCACCGCCGCCGACCCCGCGGGGGAGCCGGGACCCCGCGCGCGCCGCCCGCTCCTCTCCTCACACACAAAACCGCCTCCCCGGCGGCGGAAGTCCCGCCCTCGCCGCCCTCCAAGCCCGTCGCCGATTGGCCGCGCGAGGTTCGAGGGGCGGAACCCGCCGCCGCCGCTCCGCGAGGCGATTGGAGGAAGGAGCCGCCCGTCTGCCTGCACCGCCCGGCCCCGCGCTCGCACGGCTGCCGGAAGCTCGGGGCGGGAGGGGAGGGGAGGGGGGCGCGCGGCGTTGCCAGGGCAACGCGGTTCGCTCCCCCCCCCCCCTCCGCGGCCTCCCCTCAGGCGAGGCCCGGCCCCGCGCTGCCCCCCTCGGGGCGCTGCCCCCCGGTCCCGGCCCTTCCCCCGAGGAAACCGGGGGACCCCCGCGGCCCCCATCGCCCCCCGGCCCGGCCCCGCAGGCCCCGGGGCTTCCCCCGCCGACCGAAGCTGAGGCGGCGCCGCTGTAACGTTTAAAAAAATAAATGTGGTCAAAAATAAAAAAAAAAGTGGTCAAAATAAAAAGCAAGCATCCAAATGTGTGCGTTTCTTTCCCCTGTCTTCGTAAATAAGTCCCCGGGACACGCTCCTGCCTGGTCCTGCTGCCATCAGCACCTGAGGTGTAAAAAAAAATTATACTTATTTTTCTAATTAGGAGGCGGACAGTGAAAAGATTGAAACTGGAAAAGTGCTTCCCGATGCAAGGTAACTTGAAAGTTTGCATTTCTTTCCTCTCTGGACAAAATAAAAAATAAAAGGACTGCCCTGTGGAAACAAGGCATCACTTCTGGAGGTGCCGTCAGCTGTGGGACACCAGACAGCAGATACTGGCGAGGGGAAAAGCACTGCCTCTATCTGAATAAAAGGCTTTGTGCATAAACAGAAGGTGCTAGAGAATAAAATATTTCTGTAAAGTTTGAAATCATAAGCTCAGTGTGCTTTAGTACCGAAGGAACCGTGCTGCACGTACCCCCATGAAATACCTCTGAAGGGAAGAGGCCGCTCGCAGCCCTGTGGGAGCAGAGGGCCCCAGCAGCACCCACAGGGGTGTCCTACACCTAAATAGCCGTGTTCCAGGCAGCTCCTGCAATACCATGTGTGTCAATAAATCTTGAGGGCAGGGCCCAGTCTCCAGACACTTCCTCAACAGTTCTGACTCGTCTTAGTTTTTATTGCTGGTGTGCTCAGGCGATGAATAATTTGTTTGTGCTGCAGAACTACAGCGTGATCTTACAGGGACAACGCTCCCAGAAGCTGGCCACACCAAGGGGAAGGTGGTGGAAACACACAACTCACCTGCAGACCAACAAGCAGATAGTGAGGGGCAAAGAGATCACTGAAATAGTCTTGGATTGTCAGGCAGGACTGCCTTGACATTTGGGAAGCTCAAAGCACAAACCGCAGGGGCAGATGATAACAGAAGCAAGCAACTAGATAAAAGGGAGCGTGTTTGTGTCAGGCAGGGCTTCCTCCTGTCCCCGTGACAAGGAGATGCTGCAGGTGCTCCCCTGACTGCTCCACGGGAAGCTGGGAGCAACTGGAGGAACAAGCACCAACAGTGCCTGAACAGGTCGGTACTTACCATCAGGCTGTATTTCTGCCTGCAATCTTATCCCATGCAAATGAAACCATTCTTTTAAAATTGTTTTGCAACACCTACTGAGAGGAGAAAAAAACAAAACAACCAGAAAAATAAAAACAAACTTGCTCTTGTCACTCTCTGTTTGCTGTTTCAATGCTAACTACCTCCAGCTCAGGCTAACACAATGACATGTTTTTTTTTAGTCTTCCAAAAAAAAAAAAAAAAAAAAAAAAAGTAAATGGAGGTCTTCGTATAATTGCAGTTTATTTCAGCATATTAATCCTCATGGGAACCTCAAGATTTCACAGTCTGGTAGTCCTGAAGTAGCTTGCTGTAAAATAAACTGCTTCACAGAGACATTCTTTATTAGGTATCTATCACTAACCTGATCTAATAATTCTTTGTGGGAACTGCAATGAAGTGAGAAACAATGTTTCATAAACCCATCAGCACTGAGGCAGTTTTAGTGCCTTTGAAGCAGTAATAGCCTGCCCATCCAAGTCAGCCCCCTAATCAAATTAGGGAAACCTGCGCAGGCTTTTAAATCTTAGTTGGAGCAGCACTACCTCCTACAGATAAGTCTGCAATGTAGCTGTCATCTGGAACCTACTGTTTTAACAGCATCCATTCAAGGTTCTTGAGACAGAAATGCTACTCTCCAAAAGGTATGTGCTGCAGAAGATGCCCTGGAAAGAAGCTTTTTTTTTCTTTTTTTCTTACACCCCCTCCAGTCTTGGACTAAAAGACTGCTCCCACTGCCCAAAGAACAGAGCACAAAAAGGGCAGTGAGCTGTTGAAAGACCTCCCCTGAAAACCAAGGTGTAGGATGGATCTACCAGCAGTTGTACACAAGTTAGGCACACTGAAAAAGGAAACTGAGGGCTCCATCTTCCCCTAGGCTAGGCAATTGATGTGCAGCACTGTGCTCCCACAAGCTGCAGGAAAAGGTCTTCAGAAAAGATGCGCGTACAGGCTTGGGTGTTTTTAAAATTCCATTCTCATGGCCATTTATCATGGCAACAAACACACAAGCTGCCTTTCAGGAAAGCTTTCTGTCACTTTGAACATGTGGCTGATGACAGGCTGGGAAGGAAGTGTCCCAGGTATGGTAGCTGCTGCCCAGGTGTCAGCCCCCAGTGACTCCAGGATGGCACAGAGCACCCCCTTACACAAACTTAGCTCTTTCCACAGTTCCTCCAGCACAGTCCACATCTCCCTAGATTTCTCCTCAGGTATCCTCCTTCCCTTGTGGCTGCTGCTTTGTGTTAAACTTGGCTGAGGTGAGGTGCTGCTCCTTGGATGAGCTGCTGTTTTGGGGTGCAGTGGGGTGTTCCCCTTGGCTTCAGAGCTGCCTGGAAGCAGCTGAGGGGCAGACGGGAACTCACAGCTTCTGCCCCAAAGGCACCCCAGCTGCCTGAATCTGGTAAGTATGCCCAGCAGTGTTCAGGCATGAAAGCAGTAAACCCTGCAAATTTATAACCCAATACAAAGGGCAGCTGGGAGGGATGTTTCCCAGTGGGGCTGGAGGAAAGCAGTGCGTAACGTGGCCGGAATCCTACAGCAGAGAAATGTCAGACCAGGGTAACTAAGCTTCTTCTCATAAGAAGCAGAGAGAAGGGAAATCAATCACCAGAGCAAAACAGGCAGGAACAGTCATTTCTGCATACACAGTTTCAGAAAACACATTAAAAATTTATTTTAAATATATTATAAAAGGAAGTCCATTCAACTTTAAAAACACTAGGCATTCTATCAATGATTCCCAGTTTATGAAAGCTACTACATTAAAGTGCTACAAGTCCTTTACCACCCCCAGATATTAGGCTGTTGGTCCTAATATGCACAGAAATAAATATACACTGATTCAAGAGGCACCATCCAGTTTTACAGATAAAATGCATGCAATACAAGAAATAGACAAACTTAGACCTTATCACCAAGATTGTGGAGAATGCATTTTAAAACAAATTCCCTTCACCACCCTACAGGCTAAAGCTATTTGTTACTGTTATAACAAGGGCTAATGTTTTAGACTAATTAGCTTGATCATTTTTTTAGCAGGATTTTATTGTGGTTGAAGTTCACATTTGCTTGCTCACTAATTGGGATTAGAACTTTTTTTTTTTTTTTCCTAGAGTTGAACTAGTAGCTGTGAGACCACACAGATCCAGTATCTTTAAATAAAACTCCCAAATCCCTCACATCTGCTGGAATCATTGAAGCCTTTTGGGTAATACAGAAGCATCAAGAAAGCTCAAATGCAGTGATTAAAGCTGAGGCAGAGTTAAAAAACAGACAGGAATTTTTATTAGGATTTCCATAATCTATTGTTGCCTAGTTTCATACACATATCTCCAAGTTAAAGTGTGGCACTATAAAGGAGCAATCGAAGCAGAAGGTGAGTTTATTTCAGTCACACCTCAAACTTATTAAGGAAGTCAATCTGACTGGTTAATGAAGAATGTGAAATGAATTGACAACTGAGCACTGAACGCTGATGGAAATTTTGGATCTCAGCTTTCCCGTTCTCCACCCATCGCATCTCTCCCCTCCATTTGAACCAGGTAAAGACTTGAAACTTCTTTTAAAAATATGGACTCAATAATAAGGTGGCAAGTAAAGCACTTAAAGCTAAATCTTACACAGGTTGGGAAATTGCAGCACACAGACTCGCCTTGCTCAGGATCAAGCAATAAGCCACTGGGAAATGGAAAAGGACCTCCTGTTCCTGCCCCCCAATCCGCCTCCCCTGTTACTACATATCCTGTGAAAGGCCTTTAAACCCTACCTCCACAGACTCTGATAATAACCTAAAGCTATTCACCATTTTGTCAACAACTTGCCAATGATTTAAGAAGCTTGCCATGCTAAATAACTGTTAAATGGAAAGCCAGCTTGCTGCTTCTCAGGTAAGGACTGACTTAGGCACCATCAGGCTTTATCACAAGTAGATACACGGTAGGTGAGTGGGAACATGAACTGCAGCAGGTGGGAATGGATGGCACACTTGAATCCCCAGCTAGCAAAGCCAGACTGTTTCAGACATAACTACCAGCACTCTTTTGACTGCAAGCAAGCACGACGGGCTGACTGCTAGGGGCTGTTCTCTCCAGTCAAAACCATTCAAGTGTCTGTCCATATCCTGAAAGACAATTTAAGATATAGGCTTCTCCCTTTTAACCCAGCAGTTATGCAATTGCCCAGTATGACTTTTAGGATATATCCCTCATCTCCCCTCAGCGATGTGAGCCAGCAGAACTACTCTAATGATCCGCACCGTGTTCCTGCAGCACTGCTGGCTGGTGCTGCCATTGTGCCTTTCAGCACATTGATGTCTGAGGGCAGCAGGGAAGAGCAAAGTTTGCTGACTGGAACTTTCCACTAAAGGAAAGCAAAGCCCCGAGCACACACATTACAATAAAACAAACCAGGAAGAAAGATAAGGGGAGAAATTGCTTTCTTGCTACTTCTGTATTAAAGATTTGAACACACCCTTTAAAGGTTTCTCAGTGACGGAAGGTGTCGACCGTCTGTAAGACGCTTCTGCCAGAGATTTGATGTGTCCTTGGGACTATTTGTGATTTCTGATTTGGCTACTTAGAACACAAAAAGCAGGACCTTGCATGCCAGTGAAATGTGTCAGCCTTCGCCATGAGGTGAAACATCCAGCAGCTAACTGAAACATGCTCTGGTCTAGCTTTAGTCATCACAGCGTACCAAAAGGAAGCTGCCACTCTTTCCAACTCTTCCTATGAGGAGAGACACCATCTGTCCTACCGCCCCCAAGTCATTAATGACATCAGTTTAACAGAGGAAACTCAGGAGCTTCTGAATTACTGTCATCCACACAAATTTTGCACTTGGAGTTAAACATTTTAAAAAAAGCACACACACACAAACACTGCACGAGTCAAGCTTTCTCATACATCCTTAACCCCCCCAACCCTTTCCCCTCTTCTCTCTTGTCCAGCAAGGCACTAGGAAATGGTTCAAGTTTAAGCATTTGCTGTACATTTACATTTTAAAAGGCACATCTTTATTTTAATGATGCTGTATTCCCCCATTCGGTAAGGGTCACACTTTCTTCTATTATGCTGTGGAAAGGAAAGTTAAATGCCCAGGCATGAAAAAGGGCACCTTGCACATATGAGGTCCCCAAACCTATTACTGTCTGTAGACCTTAGAGATTAGCACCTGTATAAACCAAGAAATTCAAGAGCAAATCAAAGTATTATTATGCGACATAACACACATCCAGGGATCCCACTCTCGTCTGGGACTCTGATATTTAAAAGCAGCAGAATTTATGCAGCCATGGAGTGAGGGTTTGTTTGAATATTTCTGGGGGAAAATGGAAAGCATTTATTTTGCATTAGATAATCACTGGTATTTAATCTCCAGTCTTGACTTGCATGCAGATATGAATATTTGCTTACGTATTCATGCTTTAGCAATTTTGCTTACAAATAACCAAAGGTAATTGGAATAATTAACCAGTTTGCCCAGCAAAGGCTCGATTAAAAGATGTAGACTGTGAAATACAGCTTCTATTTCTCAATCAGCGAATGGTTGGCTATATTAAGTCTTCTCATTAGTCAGCAAAGCCTCTAGGGTATTGAAACTTTTAATTGATGTAAATAAATTAACAGCTCAAAGCACAGTGAGCCAGTCAGAAGTGTACAGAATTTGTGGGGTACTTACAAATTCAGATGGCAAGCCTTGAGAAAACAGATGAGATCAACCACACTGTGAAGGACCCAGTGGGACCAGTCACCCCACAGCTCCAGTTTCCTCGTACTGGTGGTTGGTTGTCAAGCAGGAAACGCCTCAACAATCCCTAACCTTTTGGTGCATACTACTAAGAGCTGTCCTTTCTCACCAAATTAAGATCACTCTGTGGTAAAAGACCTGCTTGTTACTATAGTTCTCTCTGAAGCAAGCATCCAGCAAGCTAACCAGCTAGGACTCGAAGCTCTCTTTGCAAGGTGAGCCCAAGTACAAAGCAAGCCATGCATTTTAGAAACAGAAACTAATCCTCTTGTTAGAAAACTAAGCCACAGAAAGCTGCAAGCTGCAATCAGAATGCCCTATGTCCATGTATATCACTTGCTGATTGTGTTCCAATTATATATATATAAAAAAATTGCACTGCTCATGGACAAACAGCTTCTTGTTCCACAGGTACTAAAACATTCATAAAGACACCTAGTCAGGCCATGTAGCGATCCACAGTCAACATTACTAGGCTAACGAGAGCATTAATAACTTAAGGAGAGCAAGTTGGACACAAAGCACTGGGAAGTGGTGCTCTCTCCCATAGAAATGAAAAGGGATCCTAATGACAGACAGATCGTAGGTACTGAGAACAAACAACACTGACACTGGTCTCAATTCCATTGCAATACTGCTGCAGAACTGTCACAGGGAAAGCCTAGAGCCTTTTCCCTTTCTTCACTCCCAAAACGTTAGACACTAATACATTTGGCAACCCCAGTCCCAGCTGCAATGCAATGCCCATTTCCCCCTGCTCTGTAACAGCATGAACCAGGTGAATTGGCAGCACAGGTCAGATACAGCTTCATCTGGGAGGATACAAAGGTGGAAATGATTTTGACCTCACAGTCAATACATCAGACTCGAGCACTAGAGATGCAGGTAGCCGTGCCCTAGCCTGCTCCCAGTTTACAGACAGCACTGCGAGGCCTCAAAGACATCTAAAACACAGGTAGTGGCCCTACAGCTGGCAACAGGAGAAAGGGCTTCTTGTGGAGCTCTGCAAAGGTGGGAGCCAGCCTGACCAATTCTTGACACTAGGCAAAAATCCTGATTTCACAGAAAAGAAATGTCAGAGCAGAGCTTCCCTGCCCCAACGAGGAGGGCAGGTCCATTAACCGTGTTTATCTAGAGTCCCAACGGGGTACACTGCTCTTGCCCTGAGCGATTCAGCCTTTCACTCCTGGAGGCGACTGTACACAACCTCTTGCTGCAACATTACTGAAAGGACGATTGGACAAACTGTGGAGCTGGATGATTATTGGAAAAGGCCTAGTTGCATTGATTTAGGAAGCATCTTTACAAAAGGTTAACTGCACCATCATTCACAGCTTTTGCTAGAAAATGTCACTGCTGCCTTCAATATAAGTTAACTGAATTATTAAATGTTTTCACAACAACTTCGTTTTAAACCAGTGTTTTGTTCCATTTTTTTAAACACTCACTTTTAGATAGACTTGAAACCGATGGTCCTCTGTTCATCCTTCAGTGTCAGCACCTTCTTTTTCCAGCTTCTGGGATGAGATAATTCTCTTTCAGTGTCTGGTCGATCCCACAGCCCAACCACAAGGGTAATACCTTGTGCTGCAACCTGACTACACAAGGACAGGGTACCAGTGAAACCAGCCCCTTGATCCCACACCTCTGCTTAAGCACACAGATCTCCTGTCACAGTGAGCTGTACAGAAAGGGAGAGAGAGATTAAGAGCATGCTCCCCCAAACCTACACCACCACTGACCACAGGACTCATCACTGGAATAAATTACATACAGACTGATGAATAAGTGGATACAAAACAATGGCTAATCCCAGCCTTGACTCAATTATCCTGAATTAATCCGCTCACACCACCTAATTAAGTTAGCCTCTAAAGGAAAAAATAAAGTTGCCTTCGTGTTTAATTCTGAGAAACTCTGGAGGTGTCCATGCTAAAAAGATGTGGTATAAGAGGTGAATTTGATATCCAAAGGCTCCTAATAAAACCCTTAACCTGTAAGAACTGTGCTCACTTAAAAACTCTCTACTAATCTTTCACCTTGAGGATTCAACAGTGAATGACAAACTGACTGTAAAGTGAATGGAGCAGAAACCCAGATTCCTCATCGCTAATAACCATGGTGATAACCCCAACACTTGGCTGCATTTCCTCTAGAGCTCATTCCTTTATCACAGCTATCATTGGGAAAGTAATAACAGCCAACCTGTTTGAAATATATTTTGGTTTAAGGCAAAAAAAAAAAATCATTTCGTTTTACATTTTGATGTCTTTTTTTTTTTTTTTTTAATGTCTATGACATCAGAGGATTAAATTTTGTGTTCAAGATTTTACTTAGATGGATTTTGGAAGATAAAGCACCTAAGCGGGAATGCTTCAGCAGGTTGCATAGCAGCTACATAAAGTACGGTACTTTGAGGGTCCTGAAGAAAAAAAAATCATTTAATGCCAGACCTAGATGGGAAATAAAACAAAAACAAAAACAAAAAAAAAAAAAAAAAAAAAAAAGCAGTTGGAATCAACATTCAGACTCCTCTAAAAACAGAGTTTCTATTCCAGTCTCAGCACAGAAATGGCTCCGGCAAAGCCTTGAGAATTCCACCATGCCCAGAAGAGAAGGATGCAGCATCTTCACAATAAAGACTGGCCTGCTAGTTTACCTTCTCCTGAGATTCTCCCTTTTACCTTCATTAACTGTTAAAAAAAAGTATCCTTAAAAAAATTTTTCGTAACCCTCCCCAGTAAAAACTATAATTGTAAAATATATATATATATGTATATATATATACAGTCAGTCTTTTTAAAGATCAAGGTTTCTGTTAAATTTTTCCAAGACGGTTGAGTTTGTATGTTCAAATATCCACTGCTGTGTTGGAGACGAGGGGTTGCAGCTGTTCATAAAGATCTTTCGATCACTCTCACTGCAGTCCATACAGCTGCTGCTTACTGGGTGGTACAGGGTCTTGTCCTGGAGAAGAGAAATTTCAGGTGAGGGCACTAAGCAGAGAAGCAGAGCTGTTTTAAAACTGACTGAAAGAAGTCTTAAAAACTAAGGCAAGCCGTTTTGTCACTTGAATGTATCTGAAGAAGTTCCAAGCTTAACTGGTGGGTAGGTAGCACTCCCATTTCCACCCCCTCCCTTGCTGCAGTACTGAACCCAATCCTCCCACCTGCACTAGGAAGGTCCAAAGCTATTGCTGAGAGCAGGTGCTCCAGCACCAGGCTCTCTTCCTGCTGCAGCACTGTGCGTGCAGATTGCAAGGGCTAGGACAGGGCATTTCATCAAGAATGTGCTTACCTGTTTGCAACAAAAGCATTGCTTAGCAGGAGGATGAATAAACCCTTATCTACTTTTGGCGTGACCTCCTAGTGCTCAGAAGAAGCCAGTAAACGCAGCACACTCCTTTGCAAACTGGTTTTGCAAGGGTGTTGCATCACCTCCCCGCCAGCCCTGGACAGGACTGCACGGACAATGCCCTTTTGCTTAGCAAGCCCTGGAGAAGCTGCGCTCACCGTTCCTAACCCATGAAGCAGGGCAGTCAGCTCTTTCTGATCAAGGGTAATTAATGGCACAGTGACTGAGAGATGAATAAAACACGGGTGGTGACATCTGAAGGAAACTCAGGTGCCTACAGGCAACTTGCCACCTTAATGAACGCACACGCGTGTGCACGCGCGCACAGCACACACTCACTCTTCTGTATCTCCAGAGCTGGTTCCCCTTCATCCCATGGCAGTCGTAGAGGGTCACAGGGCTGCTGTGGGAAATGGCATCAAAACAAAATTTCTTGGTATGCTGAGGGTCCCCGGGACGGATGTCTTCTCTCCAGCTGAAGGTGAATACCTGCTAGGACAAAACAGACCCTCAGGACGGCAGGTACTGGGCACAGCGCTTCCACCAGCACTACGACATCGCCTTCTTTGCCCACAGAGCGGGGACTGCTTCAAGGAAAGGACAAAACTATCCTGGAGAAAAACTGCTTCCCCCTCTGGGGACAGGGACTGCTGACTAGGGGGATCCGTAAGAGCTGCCCCGCGGCCTGCCGCGCAGCATGCTCAATGAGGCTGTGCTGCTGCACACAGCCATGCTAGTTAGCTTGGGTACTAATAGCAGCCTTGAATGTCTCTGCAATGCAGACATACATCATGGATTAAGTGAGCAGCTGACCAATTACAGCACTTCGCAGCTAGCAAAAAAAAAAAAAAAAAAAAAAAAAAGGGAGAGCTACAGGAGCTCTGAGTTAACACCAGCAGTAAATATCCAAGTCTGCACAGGCAGCCTGCAGTCACCTTGAGAACAGTTTGCCCCGTGCCTTCTGGTACCAGACATCAGGAGGTCCACAGCCTCCCACCCCAGCTCACAGGAGCTTTGGAAGGGTAAATGCTAGGGCAGTGCTTCCTGGTGCTCTCTTCTACTGACCCTGCACTGACTCAGTCCTTCCAGACCTCTTTTTGCTGGGGTGAAGTGAAAGGAGGGATACCAAGGAAAAGAAAAGGTTTTAGCTCTAGTGACTAAGCATAACCTATCAAATGCCTGGCAAAATCATGGCTTTAATGAAAGCTGCTGGATGCCAGCACATCTTTAATCTATAGTGTTGGAACATGGGGGAACTGTCGGTGGATGTACCATGCTCGGCTCCCCTGGCACTTGCTTTCAGCCACAGCTTGAAATAGGAGCACGGTCTAGCTGCATCTTACGATGATCACGGCTTTGCTTATCACATATGCTTTAAGCATTGTAAAGCTGAATCTCACAAGAGATAACAGACATGTTTAAATGCAGGTGCTGCTGTGAAGCTTCTGCTTCCTACTCTGACAGAACAGTGTCTCTGGCAAGGGTGCAAGCAACCCCTGTGACTGGCACCAGCCAAGGTGGAGCTGCAGGGCTGCTGGGCAGCATGTCCTCCCTCAGTCCCCATGGGGAAGGGGCTCTTCTGGGGGCTCCTTTTGGACCCAGGTGAGGGAATGGCTCTCTCTTCAGAGAGAGGATTTTGTGGGACAGTAAGAAAGACCAGTAATGCGCAGTGCTACTACTTGAAGCAGTGTGGCCAAAACCTTTGGCACAAAGAAGCTGCTTTGCTCCTGTCTCCCTTTAAGCCTCTCTTGTGAGAGAAATTACCATAATCGTTTAGGTTCAAGGCAACACAAAAACCCCAAACGCATTCTCCTCCTCAATGTAAGCCAACACTAATTGTTTAAGATCCTCTTGACACAACAGAGGCTTAGTTTTGGATCGTGCCCGAGTAAATTGGTTTCTAGTTTTCATGCATCAAAATTGATATGCAGCAACACGTTATCTCCTAGTACTGAAGCCATTCCCACGAAGAGTTACGCATGGCTCTGTAATAGAGGCATTGTTTTCTTGATCTTTTCTCAGCTCAGCTACTACACTTTAGACAAACTAATATTTCCCTCCCTTCTGCTACAATAAAGCTGTCGTTTCTGGCACCTTATATGTCGAGAGGGTGAATCTATAGCCCGACTGGTTTCATCTCTCTCCAGCAACGGCTGGGTGTTTATAATGTATTTGCCTCCTGTCAGGAGGATGATAGTGAGTGGTTATTGAATGCTCCTGCAGCTTTATTAATATGCATGATGCTCCTCTATCACTTCTTTCAGCACAACCTTTGAAGTTAATATTCACTTTGTTACATATTACAGCTGCCTTGTTACCGGTTTCTTTTATTATTTTGGCATATTGTTTTCTTGTGCTTTCTTTTGTTTACTCCGAGAACTTCAAAGCGGAGGTAAAAGCCCTGCACAGTCTGCCAGGCTCCAGACCCTGCCACAAGCAAAAATGCCACATCGGGCTACCAAGCCCATCAAGTGAAATCAGCATTTGAGTCTTGGGGTGCACAGCACCCTCTGCTCACCTGACAGAGTTCTGCAAACGCCTTGCTTCTCAAACCGTTACCTGCACGTTGTTCCATGCTGCCTCTCCTCTGTCCTTCACGCAGCTTTCCAGCCTCAGTGGGGATCCCAGGGCTCCATGCTTGGTATCCACACACAGCCCAGTTCCTACATTGCGAATCTGAAACAGCAAATTAGTCGCTGAATCTCCTGCTCTTATCAAGTGACAGCCAAAAGAAAAGAAGACTTAAACTGCCTCAAATAGTGGCAGTATTTGTATGGAAACAGTTTTACGATTCCTCGTTTAACTATATATCTGAGCTGGCAGATAGCAGCTAGAAGAAAGCACAGGAGCTCAAAATGGGACCCACTGCCAGCTGTAAAATAACCTGCAGGACACAGCAAAAACCATTTGCTATACAACTGCAGAGCCTGCTGTGCTGTGTACAACAATCCAATACTTCACTCCTGAGATGCCTCTTCCCCCAGAACACAGCGGACTTTCAAACCAGGGATGACTTTCCTGGCTTTCAGATGGGAAAACCAACGAGCAGAGCAGCTCAGAACAGTTGTGTAGCCCTTTGGAAATACAAGATTTCTACTATTGCTCAGCTGCCTCCTATTCCTAGTTCTCCCCGTTGGCGTGTTTTGCCTTTTACTAAATACATAACATGCAGACCGAGCCAAGACTCCTTTTCTATTTATTTTTCTATTTCTGCACTAATAGAAACTGTTGTCTCACTGCTTTCATTGAGCAGGCCAACACAACGTTATGGGAATGCTGGTCTTTGAAATGCTTTGAGCCTGTTTGCCCACTGCCGACTTCAGACCCCAAACTTGCCTCTCCCCAGGCAGCTGCTGGAGGCTCCACCGGTGGGTAAAACTTGGGCAAGTCCCACGCCACCTCGCTCATGAACCATTTGAAGCTCTTGCAGTTCAGGTTGTTGCGGAGCTCCTTCTGAGCCGTGACGTCCCCTGCAGAAAGGTGCCGGTACTCGGGCCTGCGCTGGTAGATGTACTCTGCGTACTCATCCATCCACACCTCGGCCACCCGCTTCAGGTTCTGTGGGGGCAACAGCCATGTGGGAAAACCAAGGGGAAAAAAAAAACAGATGAGAGATCTCTGTACAAACCATCAACATTAGCATTCAGAACAGCTCCCCTGTTTTTGCTCAGGAAGGATTTTCATTCACATCCACTCTTTCTCTCCAGCTTTAGGAGAGAGATTATTTTTATTATTCTCTAGTTCCAGGGGACTTTTAGAAAGATATTTTCAGCTGAGGTCAAAACAGAATCCTGGCACTTGGCCATTATATCTAGTTCCTTGTGGCTAAGAAAAACAACATTAATCAAAAGTTGGTTTTCTATTTTATTTTTCAGAATAAAAAAAAAAAAGCAACTCAGAGAATGATGCTGGTAAATACCACTGGCCATTCAAAGGTCCCTGACAAAAAGCTTCTTTCTTATATCTTTCCTATTGTATTTTATATTCACCTAGGAATGGGATTTGTACTACTCCCTTCTGGAAAGCTTCAGTTCACAATATTCTTACCACTCTTTTTTGGTTTCCTTGTGTAAAAAGCTGTTTAAGAGAAACTCTGAGATACGGTAGGAATACACAACTTTCAGGGTATGACCACTGAGAACAGAAGCAAAGGGTTTACTCCCTGGCAGCAGAATACTTCACATTGATCTGCACAGCAGTCTCACAAAACCAAATATCCCCCCCAGATCATGCCTGTCACATCAGTGTTAACTCCAGCTTTGTACTGGCTCTGCAGTGAGACTTCTTTTCTTCTGGGAAAAATACAGATAACTGCACATGCTGAATTCGTGTATCACTGTAATGCTACACCCTAAAACACCACCCTAATCGACTGAGCAAATCCATCCCAGCAATGAACACACACTACCCTCCAGAGTCAGCCCTGCTGCTTGCCATCAGGCACCCAGCAGACTGTCGGACCTTGTAGTGCTCTCTGGCAGCACCAGGGATGCTCCTGGTGCCACACAGAAACGTGACGTGTTCAGTCACGACTTCAGCGACCCAACAGCACTGATCACCTCGCTTGGAGGCAGTCAGTCCAGCAGTGGTCACCCACTGCCAAAATAAATTCGGGTGTTAAGAACGAGCAGCGTGCCGACCCTGCCCCAAGCGCGGCCTACACAAAACAAGAGCACGCATTCACCTCAAGGTGACTTTTATAATCTTAGATGACAAGAAACAGCCTTCCCTGCACCTGTCCACCATTTCCTTCCAGCACTGTGGGGGTACGCAAGAGACAAATACTGAATCAGAAGAAATATAGCTCCTTCCTGAAGAGATGGCACAGACAGGAGAGCGCTCTGTCCCTCTGACAGGTCATTGCTGGGCTGGGTAATAAAGTCAAATCTGTAACTAGGACAATGCTATTACACTGAGAAACATTTTAACACCGTGCAAGCTGTAAGACTGCACGACAGCAGGGTACCTTCTTGTGGTTTATAGTTTTGCAGCCTTCCTGCTCCTATGATTTTTCTTCTCCCCACCAGAGGGCAATGCAATCCCTTCTCAATTTGAGAAATTAATTGGACAAAGCTACTGCACAATAAGCAAAGGCTCTTTCCTCTTTGGGGTACATTAGATTAAAAAATAAGATGGCACAGAACTTCCATTGCAGAGAATTACAGCTTGCTCATTCAGTGGTCTGTGATGCTTGAAACCGAGAGGTCTTTCAATCACCGAAACACAATCAGCACGCTGAAGCCTGCTGCTCTTGGAGAGCACAACTAAAATGACTGAATTATTATACAAATAAAACTGTACCTTGTTTTTTTATTGGTGATTCCATACCAAGTGCCTGATTGCAAAGCTCCTTCTCAACACCTAGCAATAGCTGGTATTTTGAGCACGGAGCTGTCTGTACGTGTCTGTAGCTCCCCTAGACTCTCTTCCCTTTGTGCTAGACATCCTCCTCTGCAACAACTGCTCCGTTTGACCCCCGTATGAGTACAATTTGTGTACTACAAGCCTCAATTTTCCTCCCATTGTGGGGTAACAGAAGACAATAGCACAGCCACATTGCGAATGGACATCTTTTGTAGCTTGAGATGGAGAAAGTAGAAGAGCTTTTGCTTTGCAAAACCTTCCAAGAGGCTGCTGTCTGATCACATGCAGGGTGAGGGGGAACATCGCTGCCACTTACTCTTGCCAGGCTGACTCCTGTTGGAACCTTGTAAGGAACATATTTCCTGTAGATATGGCCAACTCTAGAGCAAGGGATGTCCTCCATACGACCCCCACACATCCATACCTGTGAAACAGCAGAGATGGATTCACTCTTGGTTATATGGAGAAAAAGAGAAGAAAGACTTTCAAGTTATGAAAAAGCTTAACCCAGATTTTTTTTTTTAACTTTAAAGTACACACTCTCTGAAATATCCTCCCTCCTTGCTTTAGTCTCAAATCCTATAACTACGTGATTAGAACCATGCAAGCCCTGATTTAGTGCAAGTACTATCAAGCCCAATGGCTAAACAGTTTAATTTTGCATTTCTTAGAGGAAAGAACAGAAAATAATCCAGAGAACAGCACACTTTCAATTGACATATGTTATTACAGCAATAGCGATCATAATAATTAAACTGGACTGCCATATAAGATCCTGGGTTTAGACTGTTTATAAAGGAGGCCATATATATAGTACAGGTCAGGTCTTATGCAAAATGCTCCGGGGAATTCATGAGCCCGCTCCAGTGCCAGAAAGCAGTAAAGACCTGCTACTTTTCCTGGTGGTTATCACTGCAAAGTCTGGGATATCACTCTTATGGTTTTATTGCTGACAGGCACTCATTGCTCTTGCAACCTTACAATTAAGCATAAATCCCTTCCTGGTAAAAACATAGTTTGCCTTAAAAAAAAAGTCTTCAGAAAGTCAGTGAAACACACCGCTAGTTAAAGATGACTACCTTGAGGCTTGATTAATGTCTGGATTACACCCAGATGTTTCCTTCCCCATCTGGGAAGACTTCACTTTCTGCAACAACTTTCTGTTATTCCTTATTTATAGCCTGGGTGTAGTCATTTTGCCCAAACAAGTGAAACCAAAGGAGACATTTCTGCAGCAGCTCATCTGCTCCATTAGGTTTAAGAAATATATCGATACGTGCTTCCCAGAGATACCTAATCAATAGTGAAAAGTACTCTTCGCTATTCAAGCTAAATGCTTTTCTAAATTCTTGAAGCATGACATTGAATGGCCTTCGTTTTGTCCCTAGATCTTGTGTTAATGCCCCCAAGGCAGCAGTATTAAAGAAGGCCTGCTGGTGCTGCAAGCTGATGCAGAGCTCTTGAGCTCTCCATTCACTGTGGCTAATTTGAGCCACCACAGTTCACCGTACGATGAGCTTAGTCAACAGCTTCACACATAGCAGGCAATTCTATTAATATTCCACGGTGACAATATTAAATACTTAGCTCGGCAGAGAAATATTTGGCCAAGGCTGCTGCATAATTATTAGCTCTGACACTAAAGTCCTCTGGAGTTTCAGCTCTGTCTACTGGCCCTAATAATTACAGTCATTTGCTGACTGTGTATAACTTAATGGAGGTTGGTTGCTCTCAGTTAGTGGAATATTTTTCACAGACAACTTCTAAAGTTCAAGGTACTTAATTACATGCCGTTACGGCGAGAGAGAGACAAGAAGAAAGTTGACAAACACTCCTACAGAATTTCATTCCTTTTGTCCCTGCTGTGTCTTAAGAGTCTGGTGCAGAAGAGATGAATATAAAAAAAGGAACTTGCACTCGGCTTCTGTGAAGTTTCTTGTTGAATTAGAAATGTTTCCTATTCTCTGTCTGCTGTGCTTTTTTACTACAGAGAGCCACGATGTGATTTCACCACTAGGAAATTAACAGGTAGACCGAGAAAAGAATAGTTTGAGATGTTTTTTTTTGTTTGTTTGTTTGTTTCTACGATAGAGGGTTTGTACAAAGCTGTAAGAGCTGCAACAGATCTGTCCAGAACCTGGGAACTATAAAAAAAAAAACCTGCAGGAACAGCTGAAAAGCCTAGAGCTCAGATGCACAGGCAGAAACACCCCTCACCAACCTGTATATCACATCGTACGCTGCACTAGCACCAAGTAAGCCCTGTTGGTTCACAACCAGCTGTGTTTTAGGGTAAAGCAATCCTGAACGAAAACACCAGCTTGTTAGCCCTGCTGCCTGCCCAAACGTTGTATGGCACACTGGGATGAAGGGGTACGGGAGGCTAGACAGAGCGATGAGATGTGGGGCCAAGAGCTCCTTGCTGGTACAAAAAGACTCCAGGCACACAGGAAGACACTACATAAACCCATGTAATGACATGATAAGAAAAGCCACTCGACTGACTTACTGCATAAGTAAAATCTACGATCAGTTTTACATGCTCCTTTCCTAATCATGCCTTACAATATTTACTCCCCAGTGATGCTGCAACACCGCTGTGTGGAGCCAGCAGAAGGCTTCTTAATTCCTGCTAGCAGACCTCCGCGACCCTTTCCAGGTACTTTGCCAACTCAGTGCTTTTTTAATATTGTCTCATGCTGCAAGTGACAGTGTGGCACTTGCAGTACAAATCTAATTTTAAAAGCACGCTTTCCATTCATTCATTGCTGCTTTGATTTATTTTATTAGCGAGCTTCTTTGTGCGGTGACAGAACTCATTACAACCTCCATAAAGACAATTACCAGCCCTTATCTATAAAACTGGAAGAAAGGAGAGAGGGGAAGAGTGTGACGTGTATCAGTAAAACACAGCTAACAAAAGCATTAGAAAGTTAAAGGTCAGGGGAATCACATTCGAGGGCCTGTCAAGGAATAACTGCTAGCGAAGCAAACCCGAAATAGCTGCGCGTTAGCTGAGAGAACACTTCCACTCGGCTGGCAATATTTGGTTGTTTTTAAACAAGGCCACAGTTCACAGGCATGACACATCAGAACTTACACTGCTAAAAATACAGCGCTGCCAAACAGCTGAAACGGCGCTGCTCTGGGGGGAGCTCCTGGTGCCTCTGCTCTAACACTGCCTGCCACTTACTGCATCCTCCTTAAGCCAGGGAGCCAGTTGCTTTTCTTTTTTCCTTTCTTTTTTTTTTTTTTTTTTTTTTTTTGGTTGCTGTTTTATAGAAGGGTGAGCTGGTGCCTAACCTCACTAGCTGACATGACAGCAAACATCAGAGCCTGAACTTGATGCACTTAATTCCAAACAACAATTTACTGGAACGCTGCAAGAACAAGAATTAAAGCTGGTCCGGCAGGCTGGGCTTTACAAAATGATCTAATCAGATCTCATTAGGAGAGAGCAGGAAATCTCTCTTCCTCCCCAGGCACAATTTCACCAATCTACATTTTGAGATAGGAACCTAGCAGCTGACAGATCTGCTGGAATTAACCGAAAACCCGGCTATAGTGAGGTCAGTGGAAATACTGCAGCAGATTTCTCTATGGCTACAATCTCTCCCTGATCATTAAAGCATATACAGGAAAAGTGAATAACACAGGTGGTATTATTTCAGTCTTCTCAGTGGCCTGGAGAGCCATAACTCCATATTCATAAAGTGACTCAAGAGCCTTTGACTTAGCTATGAAAGCAGAAGATAACACGGCACCTATTCTCTACATGGGAATGTTATTCTGATCCAATTCCCGTTCTGCCATTTCAGAAAACAATAACACGTAAGACAGCTAAACCTCTCCTCTCAAACACACAATACAATACCACGATTGGTGTGTGAACACAAATTATCCGGGTGTACAAGGTTTATGGTTTCCAGAGACTGCAGCACGGTGAGCCAATGCTTCCCAAGACAGGAAGAAAAAAAACACAAAAGCACACACACACAAAAGAGTGAGTCAAGCCTTGAAAAGAAAGCTGCTTCTGCGAGGCACAACAAATATAAAGCGCATGGGGTGGATCAATGGAGAGAAGCTGGCTGGGTGTCTGAGCATACACTGAAAGGTGGGAAGAAAAGGACACAGAGCAGAAGCCAAGGGGGTTCTCTGCGTAACGAAGTAAGTGAGAGGATGAAAGCAAGGGCAAACAGTAATTCAGGAAAATTGTAATTCTTTGCATTGTAAGCATCAGCTGCCATTACAGCTGGGACTCACGGCTCTATAAAAGATTGAGGTGACTAAAGAGGCGTTGGGATCTGTGTGTTTGCACAATACACACCAGCACGGCTCCTCCTTATTGTCTGGAGCATTTTCCAATAATTGCATTTCACAGGGGGACAGGGGTGTGTGCATGCCCATTTTCCTGCTGGTGCTTGGTGGAAGGCTACTCTGAAATCTGACCTAAGCAGTTAGGGTGAACAGAGAGCAAAAATTCTAGTTGACAGTCTGAAACTGATCTCTGCATCAATGGGATAGGAAGGGAAAAAGAAGCCACCCTTCACTGCAGCTGAGTGCCTTAGAGTTAAGCAGGATGTGCTGCTCAAAAAAAGAAAAAGCAAAATGCCAGGCCTGTTTCAGTGTGGGCAAACGTGAGCTGCTGGGAAGCAGCACCAGTATGTGCCTGGAATAAGCAGCAAAGGCCCCAGTCAGCACTAACTTCAGTGACACAACCAGAAATGTTGTCAGAAGTGACCACTGAACAGAGAAACTAGAGCTGTAGAGTTAGGGGCAGCAGAAAGGAAATGTAGCCAGTGCTGCACAGAAACACTTGTGCATGCTTTTTTATCTTTTCTTCAAAATCCAAGAGTGCACTCAAAGGTTAGTATTTGTTAATCCACTGAGATGAAGGAAAATGGTTCTCATACCACACAGACCTGCAGAGCACTTTGCCTGGAGCATCCTGCATGTAAGGCTTACAAGAGGATGCGGCTCATTTGAATAGGTGTAATGCCAGCAACTAAAATTCAAGACTGAAATCTTCCGTTTCACCTGAACATGACCTGACACAGGAAGACCTTTAGAAGAATTGGTTTAATACACCGAGCTATTCTGCATATACACAAGTCAAAAGAGCACACACTTTTGTCCTAAATGGATAGACTGACTGTCATTTCTAATCTACAAATTCCTGTTTTAAGGGATTGAGATTGCTAGCCAGTATTTAGGGTTAGGACCCAAGTTAGGAAGTTTGTTTCTAATTTAACATTTGCCTAAATTATTTTTGTCCCCACTGTATGCTGTGTTTTCTAGTGAAGCTTTGTGTACACGTTTCATCCAAGAAACAAGGCTTTTATTAATGGAATTTGATCCATCCCCTGGTTAAATGTTTCCTGAGGTGCTAAAGACTGATGGTTTCTCTGCTGGCTTGCTCTCAGCCTGAACGTTCTTTCAATGCATGCAGCAGAGCTAGCTGATGGCAGAAATACATAGGATCTCAGAACAGAAAGGCATGAGACTCCTAAATAAGCTTGTTTATTTGCAGTCTCTCAGGCACAGAGTTCTGGATTTTAAAATAAAGGGAAAAAACTGTAAAGTACAGTCCATACATGGCCGAAAAAAAAGAATGTGTTTGAGGGGAAAAAAAATATCTCCTCCTGGTGAGGCTTGAGAAAGCCAGAGCTGATGCAGTGGTTGAAAGACCATCAGTATAAACCAGTACCTGCACCCACAACTCTCAGCCATAGGAATGAACTCTTTGTTAAAGCTGAGCTGTAAATTTGGCACGCTTAGAATCTGCATCTGCATTAAATAATAAATAATGTGAAAGTAGGTACCCCATGTCTATACCCAGTGCTTTAAATTATTTGACAGTGCCCCTTTAATTACAAAATCTCAGTCTGCTTCCAAAGGTAAGAACATAGCTCTAAGCTCTCCAGGAAACGTCATAGCTTCATAAATTCTATGAACAAACCTTCTATTCTTGCAATTCCAGCAGAATTATTAAATCTATCAGCCACAGATGAATGTATCAAATTTATCTCAATTTCTGAAAATATACCAAGCCTCCTTCAGTTAAAACTTCATTTTTTTCTGTTGCACAATGAAAGAAAAAAAGGGGTTCTTTGCAGAGATTAATTAAAGCAAACTTATCCCTCCATAAATTACCATCTCTGGCCTGAAATAAAACACTGCGTGCTTCAGAGAGGATAAGCAAACAGATGAATGAAGCAGTCTTATTTCCTGCAGATCAAGCAGTGTGACTGTCTGCTGGGGCACTAGAGACAAAGGGCTTGCCCAGCCACTGTCATCACTCTTGGAAACCAGCACTTTCGAAAAGGGCCAAGGAAAAGAGGCTGAATGCTGCCACTACCCCTCCTGCAGAGAATGACACCGTTACACAATTTTGTTACATGCAACACAAAGAACAAATGGCTCTACCTGTAATGGCATCCCCAAAGAGCGAGTCCCTCCCTCCCTCCCTGCTGCTGTTACAGAGGAGAAGGGATCTCCACCATGGCTTTATTATTTTTTTTGTGATTTTTTTGTGACTGAAAAAAAAAAATGTTTGCTGTATGGTGGTACGTTGTACATATGCATGGTAACACGGCTTGCTGAATATAGTTTGATATGCCTTGAATTGCCCAGAGGCATTGAGATCTCAGAATCTGTTTTGTTAGACATCATCTGTGACTTTGTCAGGGGAGACAGATGAGAAATTTCGGTTGCTGAAGCTAAACTGTGCACTATACGAGCATTGCTGCTGACTTCTGGGCCTGTGCTGAGGCCAAGTGCTTAGTTCAGTGGCACCGAGACACCTATGAGATATATTCATATACCCATATATTCCATATCCACCATATATTCAATCTCTGAAAGAGAAACCATGCTGTGGCCCAGAGTTAAATGTTGAAATCTTTACTTAATCCTCCACAGGTTATGGGAAGGATTCCCACCACTGAAGAGAAGCAATGTGGGGCAACTCAGTGGGTTTCCTAGAGTATATTTCAGAGTGCCATATTCTGTGATAACACAGCTACCTGTGTTACCTGTGATAACACAGGTCTTTATGGGTCGCAGTGACTTGTTACTATTAGTATGCGCTTTTGGCTAACTCTTACTTTAAAGCCCTCGAACTGAGCAGCTTGATCACGCAGTAAGTAACAGAGCTGTCCCCATGCCAGGTAGATAATGATGTGAAGTCACTGCCAGCAGCAGCGCTATTATTCCGATTGTTGATGATTTCTTTCAGGGTAATTAATAGGCTTGGTTCCTCGCAGCCAGGACTCAGATGGATTGAGCACAGACAGTAAGTTACTCTCATCGCTGGGAAACTCAAGTTCAGGCCCAAGGTACTCAACCAGGCGAGCAATGAGATGCCTGGATTCCTTTCACTGAAGGAGAATATTTCATCTTCTTGCTAGGGTGAGTGCAAAAAGCCTAACAGTTACAGATAGCTCCACGCAAGCTGACTTACCCTTGCTGGGAAGAGCACATGCATCTGCAGCTGTGAGCACAGAACGGGGGCACCCCAGCTAACGCTCCAAAACTGACCCTCATCATCGCTGATTCTTCTGCACACTATCTTACTACTCCCAGCTCTTTCACCTTTAGTCACACGCAAAAGCAAGGACAAGATAGATCATTCACATTCTGTGTCTCAGAACAATTCTTACTTTTAAAAACAAAAGTAATTTCCAGAGAAAATAGCTCACCTTAAAGGATATTTCATATTGCTCTCCTCCCCATATCTCCAGACCTGCATCATACCCTCCCAGCTCCCAGAACCACTTTCTATCGACTGCAAACAGTCCTCCAGCCATTACAGGAGACCTTAAGGAAAAACCAGACTCCATATTACAAACATATTCAAGGATACAGATCTCTAGCTAAACATTTAAAAAACAAAAGCAAGATTTCACAAACATTCTTTTCACCACACAGAGTTCACAGTGCATTTGCTGCCCTGCAGGAACAAGCAATTGTTTTTGCATTATCTAGTAATTTCCCACTTGCAAATGAGGAGGACCAGACCAGGCTCATTTCAGAAGCAATAAATGCCTCTCCTCCAAAGAGGCAAGAGAGTTCACCATTAAGTGACAGAACATAACCTCTTCCAGAGGGACCCATATCCTGCACATTAGTGCTCTTTGTCTCAGTAGTATGATCAAGTCATTGAGCTTGACCTCCAAGGGTGTTTTTTTGTCGTTGTTTTTTATGCTGCAGAAGTAGAAAGGACAGCAGAACTGTCTCAATGTTGGCAAGCACAGCAACAGCAGAACATAACTTGATCACAGATTTACTTCTGCAATGCACTGCAATCATCAAAATTGCTGTAATTATTCTGCTAGGTTTTCTTCTCCCCCCACCTGGGAATGACATATAAGCTGCCACTGGCTTGTTGTTTTTGGCAGAGCATTAGGGATACTAAGTTATGTTTGAAAGATCTCAGTAATAAATGACCACATTAAATGTTACACATTACAGTTTTAAATGAAATGTTAACTTCTGCGGGAATTAAGGTGGCAAAAAATAGCAATGAAAAGGAGAGCGTTCACAGCTACTACACAATACAGTTCTTTTAAATCAACAAAGCAAACAGCTGCCAAAAACCAAGTAGCTTACAATCAGCTTCTGGCTTCTAATACACGGAGGTGTAAACTAACCCCGTAGCAGGGTTTTATTTTGTTAGCCAGCTCTTAGCACGCTGCGTTTCAGTAACTTACTCAAAGGGATCACTGGGATCGAGTTTCTGTAACTCAGGAGGAATAGGGATCCTCTTGTAATACATCTCCCAGTCAAATGCACCTCGCATTGCGTCTCCAGCCTGAGTTTCATATCCAAAGTGGTCATGATCAATAACATCGATCATTGGACAAACGATAGTCTTGCGGTTTCGGGCAATGCGATCTGAAGATTGGAGAAACACATTAGAAGACCTGCACCAGTTGGTTCTTTTGACCATCAAATTACTGAAAAGAGCACCAAAATACCAAGTCATCCGAGAGCAATATAGCTTTCTCCCCTTTCATTCTCTTTTGAGCAGATGCTCCAATTTTATCAATTTATCTGGTGTTTCTGAGATAGCTGGGATATCAGAGCTAAAACTATTGACATCAAATCACCAGGCACTCTTGCTCTGAGGCAGAATAGAAAAAGACAGTCATGCCACCACAGATACCCAAACCACCAGGTTTAAAAAAAAATGACAATCTTGTACGTACTTAGTTAGCAGCCTTGTTTTAATGAGTGACCGGGATGTGAACCCTTTCTGCACGGATTCAAAACAAGGGCAATAACCCATTGTACCACCTCGCTTTAATTGCTATGCCAGGATCTGGCAGGAAGCGATCCAGACTAATGGCATAACTACTCTCAGCAGGCTCAAGAAACGCAAGTTCACCTCCTCCTCTCAGCTTTTTCTTCCAATCAAATAATACAAAACAGGATTAATTCCTGAATAAACATCTGGAACTTCTTAAATACTTTATTACTGAGAAGGTCTCTTGTTGGAAGTTAACTTTCAGAGCTGAGGCGACAAACGATGTCTCAGCTTCCAATGCACGTCTAACAGAAATCCTTTCTATGCTTCAAAATTAAAGCTCGCTGTACATGTTCTCATTTAAATGGCATTTGAGCTAATTCTGCCCTCCCTCCCTAGAGCTCAAGAAGCAGCAAATGTTTTACGTTATTACCAGATACAAACTGTTGTGAAAGCAACAGCATTACCATCCAGCAATTCTGCTGACAAATCTGACTTCTTTCTCAAACCTCCACTTGATTGCTGCTGCCAGCGTATTCCACAAAGCCACACCTCAGAGAGCACTTGGACACATCACTTGCAATGAGGTTGTAAAGGAGTTTGGTTTTCTTTAGGAGGAAGTTTCTACTTTCATACAGCATCATATCTGGCAGCCAAAGCAAACTGGATACTGCAAGATGCCCACTCTAAATAACGTGGGAAGAGCAGTACGTACAACTGGAAAACCTACCAAATCTACAGCAGGGCACAGATCACAGAGAACACACCCCTCCAAAACAAGCACAAAATCCAGATAGCATCATTCCACTCAGCTGAGCACTGCAAAAACAAACAAAAAAGGCAGCTCGCTACTTAAAACAGAAATTTCCTCAAGAAGCACCTGGGTAGAGGTGTGGCTGGCCAGAGGCACGGAGACACCAGGAACAGAAGGCACTGTCCTTTCAATTTGTCATCCTTGAAACAAACTAACATAAAACTGATGCCTCCTTAAGGATGGAGCACTGCCTTGGAAAGGACTACACATTTCCACAAATACATACCAGCAGCTGTTATTCACAAGAAGTGTTTTCCACAGGCTAGCAGACTACGAAGCTGAATATAGTTATACAGGAGAAAAAAACCTGGAAGCTACTTAAAATCTGTACATAAAGGTCTTTTCTGAATCATAAAGCAATTCCTCTCTGCAAGCTGCAGAATGACCATGCTATTGTTTACTCTTCTAGCAAGCTGTAAATTATTTAAGATTTTGTTTAGTGAGGAAATAGAAAAATATGATCTTTACTCTTTAATTAAACTAAGCATATGATAGGATTTTTGAACAGTCTAGCGCAGAAAAAAAATCTTGTAATACAGGCAACAAGTTGCCAACAATTCGCTCATCTTTCTTTTTTTTTTTCCTCTTCCTTTTTAAGATATTTTGTGTTTTTGTCCATTTACTCACAGTGTGAGGAGACAGCAGCAGGTAGAAATAAAAACATCAACATAGATAGGCGTTGCCAGCTCTTTACCAGTTCAGTCTGCAGCCAGGTACAACACCCAGCACCACCATGCTTACCTAACAGGGGTGGCAGCCAGTTGACGTTGGCCTCACAGTGGGAATCCAAGAAGGTGATGACATCCCCTATTGCCATGGAGGCCCCCAGCATCCGAGTTCTTATCAGCCCTTCTCTTTTTTTGGTTCGGAGGATTCTCACGTTTGGGAACTGGGCCATATAATCTTCCAGGCGTTTCTTCAGGTGTTCTGTATGAAAACGAGGAAGTAAAACACTTGAACAGGTAATTTCGTCAAAATGTAGTTCCTTCTTTACCAGAAAATGATGCCTCTGGTAGGTAGGTCCAGAACATTTAACTAATGCAGTAACAAGAAAAAAGAAATAATAATAATTCTGTTTGAACCCAAAGTTTAAATGTAACTTTTTAAACAAGACTTCTGAAGATGTTCTCAAACTTCAGGAGTAATTTAAAAAAAAAAAAAAAAAAAGGAAGGACCAGGAGAAGATGGAGGAGTACAAGACAAAAAAGGAAAAAAAAAACAGAGAAAAGGGAAAAGAAGAAAGTCAACTAGCAGACCTCTGGGAGAACTTCATATGAACAGGCTGCAGGGATTTCTGCATTTTACAGAAAAAATAACATAGCTTTGAAGAGACATGGAAGAATTTACTTTTGGAATTAAACTGCACTCGGTGCATTTAAGTTGTGTTTGGTTTCTTCTAAACACAAAACAGGACCATCCGCTCATGCTTAGATAAAAAAAGAGCAAAAAGCCAGATGTCCCTCCAAGCCAGCAAGGCAGGCATAGCCTCTGTATATATTTGGATGGCTACATAAAATGCTTATCAGAGGAGATATTTGCATTTAAATACGGGAATATTCATGCTACTGAATATGGACTGAAGCCACATTTGAAATAGCACAAACATTTGCAGTCACTATGATTAACAAGAATTCAGATAGAAACGCCACAGAAAAAGATTACTGAGAGATCAAAACAATGGATAGCTTGTTTAGATGTGGAAATAAAAGCTTGGTCTACACAGAGAGTGAGGGGCATACAGCTGTCTTTACATCAAAGAGCAAAGCACCAAAGAAAATCCCAAAAATGGGCTAAGAGCTGATGCTAGCCTAATCACTAATGGGTGGATCTTCGGCATCTGAAGTTCTGACTTGACAGCAAACCCCATTCACAGTGTGACAGGGACTGTTCATTAATGCTTCGTACTATGTGCTGCCATCAGCCAAAGATCAAGGAGACAAGCCTCTCTAAGCAAAAGCCAGCCAGTCAAATCTAAGCAATTAGCTAATCTTAAAATCTCATACACTAAAAACTGCAATGGAAGCGATCATTCAAAGCCAAATAACCTTGCAGTTTATATGCCTTGACCTCAGGGAACCAAGCAGGAGCTTGCATAGGTGCAGTGAGTGGTCCTATAACACACACCACCCCTGCACCAACAGGCTGTGTAGTGGAGTCCTCCTCGACTCCAAAACAGGCACAAAAGGTAGGGGCTGAAAAGGCAGACACTGTAAAAGCACCCCTGAATAGGGTACTAGGGAAGTCCAGCACTGGAATAGCTTTGTGAAAAGAGGAGCAGGGTAAATAAATAAGTTATGAGCTCTCCTGCATGGTGCTGACCCAGCAATTATGCTTTAGCGTTTTAGCTGCTGGAAGAAAAAGCAGGTGAAATCCTAAGTTCTGCACCTCCCCTTTCAAGCAATTATACCTACCTTCATTGAAAGATAACCCAAATTGACTTCTTTTCTTTGGAGGTATTACTAGCAAGCTCTTTACCTTTTTCAAAGCTTTATTTAACATTCCCCAGGATTTTATTCTCACAAATGCATTTTACTCTTTGGCCTAACAAGTCTAATTGTCCCACAATATCCACAGAGGTTTGCCTGCTCAATAAAGCCTTTAGTACTTTTTGCTGTCTAGCACGCTTTTTCGTCATCCTTTTCAAGTCCTTTACGAATAGATCTTCACAAGCAACCAGAAATTTGGTCCACTCAATTACAGATTTTTCAAATAAGAGGCTTCTGTAGAGACTAGGTTCATTATTAGTACATCTGCCTTCCTCATGAGGTAGCGTATACACTTAAAAAGAAGAAAAAAATAAAGAAAAAAGAGAGGGGAGAAAAAAAAAGGCGACCGCCACCGTTGTCTAACATCACAGATCATCCTTTGCCATTGTTAGGTTATCACAGAAAAGAAAAATAGTCCTCACTTCAAGCAAAAACTATAAGGTATGGCCTAATAATTCTACCAAAGACAAGTTAAGTAAAAGAGTAGCTGCCAGTGCTCATTATAATAAAAGGAGGGAACTGTCACACAAAAGATTTGTGTCTGATCTGATTCCCCTACCAGTAACTCCAGATACGGTAGCATTTGCAAGATTAGATCCTGCAATATTTATTTAAACCAGAGATATAAAACATGGGAAAGTCCAAAAAAATCCATGGCTCCAAAACAATAGAAAATATTCATGTCTCCTGTGACTCTGTTTCAACAGAAATGAGAATATGAGACTGTGAAAAATCCCAGAGGTTTGTCTTCCACCTGTGTGTGGCTAATTTTATATTTTGGCATCATCTACCTTTCTGAGCTGCCCTGGTTTGTTTTGCAATTTCTTCTGCGATGACACCTCCAGGCAGCCTAGCAGTTTGTTGTTCCATAGGAAAAAAACACTGTACCAAAGCATTTCATGTTTGTAGCAAGAGGCCTGCTCTACACTGCATTGACAAGAAATGCGTCACAGACTAGAAGTCGTCTTATATCTCTGACGGATGGAAGAGGCAAGGACAAGCTGCAGGTACTTCATCTGCACATGCCTATTCTCACTGATGCAGTGCCCACACGTATCTAGTGCAGTCCTCATTGCTAGGAGAGATGATGCTCAGACAAGCTGCTCCCAATAGCTGTAGAAAAATCCATGCATGATCATTGCATTTTATAAGTTTAAGACTCACATATTATGAACGGCAAGCTAAAAGACTTTATTAACATATTTACTTCCTTTTACTGAAGAGTCACAGACTTTGAAGCAACCTCACTAAAAAAAATACAAAACGCAGGGAAATGCACGTTTCAAAGAGAAGTTTTTCTTCTTTCCTTAACCCTGCTCTATTCCTGCTCCAGCCTGGCCTTCAGGAGCCCAGATGGAAGATGTCTGATGTTTGTAAAAGAATGAAACAAATATTGTCACAATTAAGTCAATTTTTACTTTTAAAAGAAAATTTCCAAAAACAAACAAGAGGCATTAACTGCTACAAAATTTTATGAGGCTTTAAAAAATATATTATAGCGTCTTGTCACACTGAGTAATTTTTATTACAAGGACAATTTTCTTTAATGAAAGTTGTTAGGTGAGCTGGATGGATTCCAATGGCTGTGCTTACTCTGGGCAAAGTAATATAGCCCAAACATATAAACGAGAGTAAGATTATCTCTAGATTAAAAACTAGGCTGGTAGCTTGCTAACAGACTTTGCTATAAACTTGATATACAGTGTATACATTAACAGTGCCAGCCAAGAATTTCTAAAAACTACCACCAGTCAGGAAATAGTTTTCTTTATTTTGAACTGTACATAAAAATCTGTGCAAAGGAAGAATAGAAGCTTCAGCAGGCCTGCTTAAGGTAAGCAGTCCCAAAGCCTTTTTCCCTGGGACACGTTCCTGTGGTCTTCCTACTGCACTTCTTCCTTCTGGCCTCACCACCCGAGCAGAGCGACCCCCAGACACCATTAGGCTGGTGACCACCTGCAGCATGGCAAGGACTTTCCAAGGCTGGGAATTTTTACATCCAGCTGAGCTTTCACCCCAGCTACTGCACATTTCCCTACTGAACAGGCACGTAGGAAACATTACCACTTCAAAACCAAACATACGTAGAAGCTGGATGCAGACAGAGGAGCCCAAGGATTATCTTCTTTAAAGCTTAGAGAGGCAAATAAATGAGAAACGGGGCAACTTAGACATGGATCCACAGCACAGACCAGCTTAAATGGTACTGCAGTCCCAGGATCCATAAGACACAACTGCTCAGGCAAAGCAGAAGTTACCTGAGCCCATCCTCTCCCTGCCAGTCTCCATGCAGCTGTGGCTGGATCTTCCCCAGTGGAAGGTTCCCTCCCCATCTCTTCTGCCTCCCAGTGGCTCACCAACGTTTTCAGAGAGGCAGGTGCAAAGCCACCGGCAGCTTTATAGCTTATTTTGAATTGATTTGGCTTGGACCAAAGGTATTTTCCCTCAGCTATCAGTGAATAAGATTCAGCAGTTGTCAAGTTTTTAACGTGTCCTTAAACACTGTTTTCCCTGTATACTTTAACTTAAACAGCTATTCCGCTCAAGAGCTGCCATGGGACACAAAGGAACCGTATTCCCCTGAGCTTACACAGTGTGGTTTTGCAGACAGCAGCAAGCTACTGTATTGCCACAGCTAACAGATGAAGCCTCGTCTGTTTTGTGCCCTTTCCCCTCCCACAAATCACACACCAAGAGCTGCAGCACCTGCTTAGAAGCAATCGCATATGGGGACACAGCTACAAAACCCACTGCTACGTGCGGCTCTGCATCCATCCCTCCCCAGGCAAGCTGGGCGCACACAGCAGGCTGCTGCCAGCAGACCGAGAGCTCTGACAAGAAGTGCTCACATCAGGCCTTCTGAGCAGCCCAGAGCTTGGTTTTGCTTTGGTTTTGCTTTTAAGTAGGGGCCCTGCAGGAAGCAGAGCTGATCGGTCTGGTCATTCTCATCCTGAGACACAAACGTAGGTGTTGCTTTGAGGAAGACACTGGGCTGTTATAGGGCAGACCCATGGTCAGCAGCAGTTTGGGACTCTCCAGAGCCTGACTGATCGAAAGGCCTTCACCTCCAGCTGCAGGGATTGACAGGCAACTGCGAAGTGCTCATCTGCTTTCTGTGCTTGGAAGGGTTTGAGTCAACCATTCTGAATCACACGGCCATTGCTCGGGTTTTTGAGTTGTGAAGGTTATTAACTGGTCACAGGGCTGAAAAGACAGCAGAGTGTTTTGGTCCCATTCCACGAAACCTTTATTTTCACAGATGCCTGAACTCACAGTAGCTGCAGAAAAAAAATAACACTTCATTTTCACTCAGGAAGAGGTGTCCTCTGCAGAGGAGGGCAGGATAAAGCTTCTAGGCCTCAACACAGAGCTTGTATGACAATGGCATGGCTGGCATAAAGACTTTTTGCACATGTCCCTGTAAGATCTCTGCGATATTTGGAAGGGAATGGGGTACCAACATTTGTGATCTGGGCACAGAAACAAATTCATTCATTGTAAGTACCAGTCAGGGCTTGAAAATACGACAAAGATTTATGCCCAGAGAAAGGACAGGGGAAGTGCTTCCCTCCTTAATTCTGCTAGTGCAGTGCTTCATGGTTCATGTGTTACTTCAGACCTATCAGTTCAGCTTCTGCATTTTACACTGTACAGCACATCTGCGACACCAGTGCCCTTGCTCTTATGAGCACTATCGACCTCATCAGACTGAGCAGCGCTGCAGAAACCAGGAACCTTCCCAGACACCTTCCTGCATTATTCAGATGCCACAGAAGTTCCCTCTGCCCTACCTCCTGCTGAGATACTTCAATTATGAAGAAAGGAAAGCTGCTACACTCTGAAAATCCAGAGAACTTTCTCCTTCCTGCTATAGGGCACATGGCACAGGAGAATTGAAGGACCTGCAGGATCTCCTTGCAGCCACACAGGGCTAGTTTTTCTTTCCCCCAGGTTATTTTGGCTACTCTCTAAGCACCAAAAGCAACTGTTTGCCCAGCCTTTGTTTACTGGTTATCCCAGCCTCCCACATGCAGACACGCTCATTTAAGATTACAAACGAGCCCATTCATCTTTACTTAGATACTTGGGCCTAACGTGCTGTTTAACAATTTAAGAATGAATTATACTTCTTTCTGAATCTATCACAATGTGCAAGCCAGGCCTCCCTGAAATAGAAAGCTCTACATCATTGAAATTAACTTCTCCCCCTGTTTTGGTACAGATGAGTAATCCTTTTAAACAGCAAAACGTGCTGTTACGCAAACAGGCAGCACTTACACTAGTTTTAATTTTCCTTCAGTGTTTTCACCCTCTGATCAGTGAAGTTTCAGAGGATAATAAACTGATTTAATAAATTACTGAGAACACCAGTCCCTATAATAGCAACTGATTAAGCTGATCACAGCCTTCCAAGCAGAATCTTCTTACAAAGGAAGAAGAAAAGGCCTGGGAAGGGAGAATATCAATAGCTGTTGCTTCCCTGATTATAATTCTGTGGTAGACTGTCTAAAAATGACATTTAACTTTGCAGACCTGTGCTCTGCCAGCTCTCTGTCCTGCTTAACTGGCAGTAGGGACAGGGCCCAGTTTCCACAGCACACCCTGCATCAGTGTTGGGTCTCAGCCCTGGGGAAGCTGAACTACCCCATTTGAGAATACATATAATAATCAGAGACAATAAATTAGGTTTCTGGAAATCTTTGAGTCAAACTGGCTTTGTTCTCTTCCTAGATGTCCACTGACAGAAATGTTAACTGCACGTTCAATAAAACGCACAAAAATAGAAGACCTAAGAAATATGGCAGACTGCAAGTTGCTGGGGGCAAAGGCCACATGTGCAAACCTGTGCTGCGTGCTTTCAGAAGCCCAAGTTGTTTAGACTTCAGCTGTCTTACACGTATCAATAACTTCCTGAATTTGCAAAGGGAACTTTCTAATAGTTTCCTCCACCCTAGAGCTGACATCCAAACCCTGCTCAGCTATGTTTTCAGGAGATAATGGGAGTGAACAGAGATAAAGGATTAACCATGAAATGAGAAAATTCACTTACTGGCATAACATATAAATACACCTAGACCCCAGGGAAAGTTTAGTATAGGCTGCATTTCCCAACGAGGGAAATACATAAGGAATGATTATCTTAGCTATGGCATAACCTTTTATTCTTTCAGGAAAGTTTAATTTGTAAAGGAGTCTGCTCCAACTGTTTCTTCCTGAGGGAATCCAGAAAAAAAAAATCATTTACTCATCCTTCCTTCATGCTGTAAGGTTTAAACACCTTTTGTTTGTTAAGAGCATCGGTTCTTACATCTTCCATACTGACTCCCTGGTTCATCTACAATATTAGTTTCTCTTTCTGCGCCTGTCTTTCCTAGGATGAAACAGTCATTCTCATTAGTTTACTCTTCTCCCTTCCAATTTCATTAAATATGTATCAAGATTAAAGCACCCACTTCGTTTTTTTCCTCCTCTGTTGACTGTATTTGATCTAAAGAGGTGATTTTGTGACTCAGTTATTTCCCTGTTAATTGCTTTTGATACCAGAGAATATTTTGCTGGCATACTACATAGCTACAGTTTTTCAGCTACATAGCCTTCGCAGCAGCTGAAACAGAAGCAAACTCCTTGCAGCACACTTAATATTCAGCACAAGTTAGATGTAGCCATGGTGACTAGCAGGAAGGGCATTACTGTCCCAAATACTGCCTTTAAAGTGGGGAATCTGTGCCCTCATCTTAAGGCCAAATCGGTGTTTTTGATTATCTAGCTGCTTAACCATGGGGATGTCTGTACTCCTGCTCAATGCTAATATATTTTAACTAAATTGAAAAATACTGCATGGGCAGATGAAAACACTGAAAATTGTTAAGACAAGCCATTGCACCAATGGCATCACCACTGACAGCAATCAGAGGCTCATGTGTGCACCACACACTGGTTCAGGATCCTGAAAGTTTATGCTTCATTTTCCCTACTGGAATTAAAAATCACAAGACCAGATTGATCTTTAACTGCATTTAATCTACATTATCAATTGCTTTTTGAGCACTACAGAGACAAGTGAGGGTGTAAAAGTGTTTCAGAAGTTTACTCACAGGACATAACCAACTCAACACAATTCCTCTGCAATCAGCAGCCTTCAAAACAGAACAAATGCACAGGGAATGAATGAGTCAGAGGAAGCTGCTGTGCTAGAGGGATGAGCTGCTTCTACTTCTGGTTAGTGTATCAGTATACTTGCACTGCAGATAGTGATGTATTAGGTAAGATATCATGACTAAAACCTATGACTGAGACCCAACAACCCCCAAATTGCCATCAATTGGAGAGATGCAGGCAGATAAAGCGTTAAGACATTTCATGCTGAAACATTTTGGAACATATCAAAGCTGGGAGATTAAAGCCTTAAAAGTTACTGATTTTTGCTGGGGAAAAGCACAAAAAAAAAAAAAAGAAAAAGAAAAAGAAAAACAACCACAAACAAGCCAGTCCACAGAGGTTCGGCTTTACATGAATACTGCTGATAAAGGCAAAGAGAATTTCTTGGCCTGAAAGTATTTGGTCTGTGCAAAACAACAACAAAGGATTCCAGAAAGTGCAAGAATTAACAGAAAAATCTATTCTGGACTTTTCTGTTAGAGAATATGCCATTAGGTCCAAGATGACCCATTTGAAAGTTGCTTTGATTTGGTAGGAACACAACCCTTTGGAGTCCAAAAGCTTTGATCTCAAGTGTCTAAGGTGAGGAAGAATAATTATGAAGGCTAAAATTAATAGCACAGACCTACAAAAATTTTGCTTTGGGGTTGCAGCCAAACAGAGTATTAGAAAACTGACAATCCGTCATTCTTACAATGATACTCATATATTAGCAACCATGAATGATGAAACATTTGCATTATAGTAAGTTAGAACAAAAAATAAAATATTTGTCAAACAAAAAGTTACCAATACAGCTGCAGGAAAAAAAAAAAAAGACTTATAGTAACAAACTCCGTAAAATAAACTTCCTAAATGCCAAACTTAACACTTCACTCATTTCTTCCAGACCTCTTTGCCATCAGTTCCCAATGCTCTTGTTTATTTTATTGGCAAGAGATGCAACTATTAAAGTAAGTTGCTGACATCTGCCAGAAAGGTCAGTAAATCTATTAAGTCCCGAAGCACAAATCCAGGACTGTTCACAGCTGTGCTGATACCACAACTAAAAGATCTAACGGAAAACAATATTGTTCTCACCTCACACATTCATTTTAGCTCGATTACACAGAGGAGAGGGTAGTGCTGATACCTGAAGATGTGCTGCTTTGACATCTTCAGCCTTGGCTTCCACTGTCCAACACAGCAAACTACCATGTTTGGACATGGACACTACTGGAGACGTCACACACTTAGCTTATTGCTAACAGGCAACATCAGTTTTCATGATATTTATGAATAGATGCTATCTTGAAAGAATGAGTGTCCCACTTCTTTATTGAGAAAATATCACTGCAATTAAATCTGTGCAGAAAATGTTTTAGATTATCACTTGTATTTCTAAATTGCATTATCTTTCAATTTTCTGAAACTGAAGAAGTGTTCACCTATATCAAAATCCCTATGTTAGAACAGCTACTTGGTCAATACCACTGAAAACTTTCACTTAAATAGCAGAAAGTGTGATTACCAATAGCAGACATCACATACGAGCTCTAGCAAAGGGTGTTCAAATCACATTTCTAATTAGCTTCTATGGAGAAGCAGCTGTAAAGCATTAAAATGCTGATTTGCACTGCAGCTGACAGGTATCTAGATATTTTTGACTTTTAGTAGGTGAGGACACATACTTCAAGGTGAGGAGAAGAAAATTAAATCTGTTTTCCTGCAGCTTGCACTAATAGCTAGCTACATGCATTGGGTATCATAATAGCAAGCGATGCAGTTAGATTTATTTAATGAGCTGTAATGGAAAGCCTGCTCCTCAATTATTTTCTCTAAACTTTAGTTTGCCAGACATCCTTCACTACAAAATAATTAGCTCAGAAAGAGGTCAGAGTAAACTGGACCCTTTTAATCTACCTCATCTCCTTTCCAGAAGGATCCTTCAGCAGTAGCAACTGATCTTAAAGTAATAAATACAGAAGATGAAAAGTAAACCAGCGAGTTAATTTAGGCTGTCACAAAAAAAAAGCTCAAGTAAACAACTAAAATGGGCTCTCAGGTCCTTTAAAACACTAGAGAATATACTTTTAATACTCTCCAGGCATTGCTTAATGAACAATGCAGTTTTTAGATATCCCTTTATGAAGGTACACTCAGGTACAGAAACAGTGTTTGAAGACATTAAAAAATGAATACTCAAAAAGGAAAAAATTAGAAAATTGAATCCCAGCCACATTTCGCTGTGCATCCAAAGCGAATTTTATCACTTGCTTGTCTGAAATATCTCACATCCACAAGACATGGCCAGAGGTAGAGAACAAATTACTTGTTTTCATTAACTGAAATTGGACAACTGCACCCGGCTTTATGCTCCTCTCTCCTTGGTGCTCACTATAGAATAGAATATTGCGTAGTCCACCAATTCACTACAACAATACAAACGCTCTGCTGTAATCCCTAATCCACACAGGAGTTTTGGTAGTAAACATCACATCTAGACTGTAGGTCACAACCATATAAGTGACTTTGGAGCCTGAACCGTATTTCACTTGTAATTTCATGCCACTACTTGAGTGAGTGATATTCACCAAAGTCAAGTCATCATGGAAAAATTGCAAAAGTATTGGCTTCCATCAGAAGCATTTTAACATTGGAAGTCTTACACCTTGATTGCAGTCTGAGAATTACTTAACTCCTTACACTGTGACTTCATGCACCTGGTAGCATTAAACCACACGGCAGAGGACCATGTTGAAACCAGACATCATCCAGAAGCTGAATTTTAATGAAATACAAATATCAGAGTACGTTTTGTGATAATTTTATTCTAATGAGAGTGAAAAGTATGTTTTTCTCAGACTTGCAAATGTGTACGCCTAGCAGGACCAACCTGCTGCCGCTTACCCAAGGGGAGATGTCACTGATAGTTATTTCAAAGCTGTTATGAAAATCTAAATAAACCTGAGATGATTTTCAATGAATGTTAAGGGCAAAAAGAACCACCTCTTCATCCTGTAACTTAATTTACAAAAATAATCCTTTTATAAGTTGTTTGAGACAGTTTTCACGGCTTCTAAACCAGAATTTGAAAGAAACATTTAAGAAAAGGTTGTAGAAAAACAGTTGCCTAAGAAAAGCTTGTTGTTCCCTCCCTCCCCTCAAATACTTCAAGGTTAAAAGCTTTAAAATAATCATATTCAAAATTCAGTACGAAAAACTGTCACCACTTTGTCCTAAGCACAGTCACTCTATTCAGAGATGTACTAACCAGATGCACTTTAGTGCATTTAAGAAGAAAAAAATGACTTTTACAGTGCTTGTGCCTAAAGATGAAAAGATAATCTCTTTAGCTGCATAAATCCTTTACTGTTCCATTTAAAGATCAAAACGAATTCAGGTTTTAAACCCTTTTCTATTTCAGATACTAAAAGCAAGATTTCTTTCAATTAAAGCCTGGCAGATGTGGTTAATGGAACAGAGTTGTATTTGCTACATACCTGATGCTGCACCAAATTACACATTAATCATCCCTTGCCTTTTCTTTTCAATATGCTGTGCTTTGTGGCATGCCCTTCAGACCAAATTATGCTACATGTGGTTAAGCCGAGTAGCCTTACCTACATTTGTTTTTCCATTCAGATTATCCCATATGGTTACCTTCCGAATTACTTGTACTGCAATATAAATATTAAAAAGTCATGGGGACTTATCTTTAAAAGGGAAGAAGGGGATTTGGCTGCAGCTACCTTTGACACTAACTGAAGAGATAAGCTCCAAGACTCCCACCAGGAAACTTTCAAACAAGCTACAGAATGGTGGAGACAGCACGAACAGGGAAAAGTGACCAACCCTACAGGATGAGAGGATGAATGAAATGGAAAAAAAGTTGGTCAAAGGCAACTTTATCAGAGGTGAAGACAGATGACATTACTCAGGGAAAACATTTCTTGGACTCCTTTATTAAAAGGTCTAAAAGACTATTGCTGTCTTTCAAAGATAAGTGGTGGCTGCAGGTTGCATTCTAGGCTCCCAACATTTAGGTGTCTTCCAACCATAAAACAGCCGCTCTAATTCTTATTGCACAAAGTCCTGCTGAAAAAAACAGCTAAGCAAAGAGCCTGTAAAAACAGCAAAAGACATTAAAAATGAATGAACAAAAACATTTTCAGAACTGCTACATTTTCACAAAATACAGCTCAGGGGAACAGAGTAGTGGTGGAAGAAAGACAAAAGTTTTAACCTGGAACCACCCTAATGATCCCCCAAGGAAAAATAAAATCCCATGCACCCTGCTTATAACATTTTTCTCCTCAAAATCAAATATATTTGAGTGTGCATGTCACAATATGAAAGACTTTTTTTTTTTTTAATCTCTGAGCCAGAAGGTTGATTTTGCAATTGCATTGTCATATTGTATTAAATATATTAAATTCATTCAAAATTGTTACTGCCTTTCAGTCACAGGTGTGGATTTTGACCGGCTACTGTAAAGAGGACGTTAAGTCTTTATGTATTGCCTCTGTACATACATACCACGCCATGAGGCTGACAGCCCAGCTGAGCTAACACTTCCAGAACAACCCTGATTCTCCGAGACTGCAGCATTTTCAGTGCTGCCACGTTCAGCTTCAGCACTGTATCACCACAGAGCTTTGCACGTAACATATGTTTCAGAGATGACTGATGCTGCGGTTCTCATTCTTCAACAAGGGACAACACTTGTACTAAAACACTGTCATTTACACAAAAGGAGTCTTAAAACTGAGTAAGAACGGGCTGTCAGGCAATATGCAAATAACCGAATGGTAAAACGTGATGCATATGAAATTCAAGCACTTAGCCACAGTCACTGATTTCTGTCAAGCTAGACCATAGAATAAGAAATACCTACCCAAAGTACTTCTGAACCGCCTGTGTGAAGGTTTTCTTCTGCACGTAGCTAACCCCAAGTACATGGCAAGATGTTTCTTTCAAATGACATTCAACAATAAGTACAGCCTTCTAGTACAAGGTTTACAATGCCTTGAATAATTTAAAATTTTCAATTACTGCTAAGGGTGAAAAGGTAAAAATATGACTTTTTCATTTAAAGGAAGGTCAGAAAATACATGATATCAGTTTGTTCCAGATAATCATACTAACACAAACAATTTCTTCAATTTTTTTGAGCTATGTCTTGCCTAGACTGTTGCCTTTTGGTGACTCAACAAGGCAACTAGGGCATTGGAGCATACAATGTGCTTGTGCAGCCCATTTTATTAGGTCTATGCTTCCAGTACGTTTGGATTCTCTCATTTTGGAGTTTTTCTTACCTATATAAGGCTTTCAATGCTGCCTCTCGTAACATCCTTATGGACAAACCAATTGAAATATTTGCTAGGTAAGTGGACAGTGGATTGAAAGCTGGCTGAGCTTTCAGGCCCTAAGGGTTGTAATCAGCAGCTAGGGGGCTGGACAGTCACTAGTTGTGTACCCTAGGGGTTGATATCAGGGCTAATACCATTGAACATCTTTATCTGAGACCTTGATGATGGAACTCTGCCCTGTTCTTTTAACTCAAGGCTGAACATTGATGTAGCAAGAGACAAGGGCAGCTTTACACTTGCTCATGCAAGCTACAAGAATTAGATGGAGACCAGCAATCCATTTTGCACAACACACGCTTGAGATGAACAGCTTGACTTCTCCCAACCATAGATTCAGATTGTTCACCTAGAAACAGAAGCAGCCCCCGAAGCGCCACAAACTGCCTGTCTGCTATTCACTGCCTGCTGGCAATAATAAAACACCAGAGTCGATACGAAAACCTGCAGTGTTACAGACTGACCTGCATTTCAACTTCTCTTCCCCTCCTCATTTCTATGATATAATGGAACTCGCTTACCGCTCAACAGCATTGTAATTAAATAATCAAAAAGCAAACAAGTTTCACATCTGACAGTCCCCAGGAGAAACTTGATATACATGAAAAAAGCATTTTAGTTTACTTAGGGCCATTCTGGTAACAACAAGCTCTGAGGGATATAATTAGTACCCTGCAAGTCAGCATATGAAAAGGCTTAATTTAACTGAGATCAGAAGTAAAGAATAGCCATATAAATGAAAAGCGAAGCCACAAATCCACGTAGGACTGCCACAACTAAGCATTTTTATGATCAGGAATTCTGAAGTTATAATTTACACGTATAGCATTCTGATTTCTGCTTATCCAGAGGGTGTTATTTTGGACCACCATGATATAGCTGAGAGTCTTTAGCACGGGTCTTCAGCAGTTCTCCCTGGGATGCAGGAAAAGACAATGTCAGGCAGCTCATTTTTACTCTCCAAAAATAGCTACTGAATTGGTTTCTCCCTCTAATATAACCTATACTCTTCTGCATATTAAAACGTTCCTATTGCTTTTAAATACTCACGGTCAGAAAAAGAGAATCCTTGTATCACCAACATCCCCACAAACTTTGGGGGGAAAAAAAGCATAAGTTATCATAGCAGCCCTATTGGGAATGCTGGAAAGCAGCTTCTTTCCATTGGAACATGCTGGAAAGCAGCTTCTTTTAAACCAAACTAGATTATGAAGACTGCCTAACAAGGGTATCCCCACAGACAAAGAAAGCCCAGTGTTAGGAAAGGCAGCTGTTGGAGGCAACAGCATGCCCTGCAGCTCAGGCAAACTGGATGCTACTGCTGTACGGCATTAGACCGGTCCCACAGTTAGCTGGGCTTTCCCAGAGCAATGTGGTTGATATGGAATCCAGCACTAACTTTGAAATAGGGCTTGATTTTGATCATTTGCTTTATATTCCAGACATCCAATAAAATTCCAGACAGCAAGTTGTTCCAGCACATTCAGATTTTTCACATACAAAGCAAAGGAAACATTTTAAAAGCACGACTTGTAAAGCTTTTGCTCCTTGCTGTTACGATTTGTTGTCATTGGGACAGCCTTTTTTGGCTGAAAAATATTTATTGTTAAAGGTCACAGAATTGTGTCTCAAACAAATTAAGAAATAAATGGCTGTTGACACTTCCAGAAGATGATTCATCTGTCCAAGAGTTCCAATAATGAAAGCAACCCAGCTGCCTCTCAGGTATGCTGGAGAGCACAGCAGCCGCCAGCTAACCCAGAAATCTGTCTTCACTCTCCTGTCACTTTGTTAGCTGACTTCTCAACTTCTTCATAACCACAGCAAGAATTTCTTACTCTCAAGCTTGAAAACAGATGAAAAACTCAGGAAAGTCAGAAAACCACTGATGTGTGCAGCATACTTACTATGTGATGTGTCTCCACATACTTACTGGTGTGTCTCCATACTCACTATTTCTATTATTAAGCCCTCTTTATGTGAAGTAGAGATTCTCCGTGTATGAGAATTGACCAGGGAGACAAAAAAGGCTGATGGATTGACACTAATCACCACCTACAGAAACTAGTGCAATAGCAGAACAATTTAGCAACACTAACAAGAGAACCCCAAGGGCAGCTGGGCAAATTCCAGTGCCTTTAACCCTAAACGCAGGTCAGTTCACAAGACGTGCTAGCAAGAGGAATACAGCCTCCTTGCTGGAGATAGCCCGGTTTCTGAAGGTTAGTCTATTTTAATGAGCTATTAAAGTGCTAGAGGTCTGTTTAGACAACCCTCAAGTGAAAGGCCACCAGGAGGCACAGCAGAGTGTATCTGATATTTTATCTTGTCTGGGTAATCTCTCGATAAAAAAAATAATAGGGTTTTATTGAGCGATTATTCTTCTCATCTTTTGCTATTCACAGGAGTTTACGATGACTGTTTACTGATCTCTTTGGGAAAGAAGCTGACATTTACTGTTCTTACTCTGCTTCTCTGATCTCAAACAGGCCCTCCAGCTATCACCATGTTCAGCAATGGTTCTATAATTTCAGAAGAAAGATTGTTACAAATCTGTGGGACTAGTGTTTGAAACAGAAGCATAGCATTGCACTTGGCAGACAACACAGAAGACTAATCATTTATGATTTTCAAAGAAAATCTCTCCTCACTATTAACTGCTCACCAGTTCTGTGGAACAGAGGTGGTGATGATCATCAGCTCAGGACAGGAGATAAATAACCAGAGCAGTGATCTAAGAGCCCATATCCAAGAATGTGGACTTCTCAAGTGTACATGTGAAGTAAAAGTTTCCCTCCTTCACACAACTCAGTTTGAGGTGTTACATGATCAGTTTTCAGATCTTGGTTTAAAGCAAGACTTTTTTTTTTTTTTAAATGCAACAAATTAGAACCAGAAATTTCTAACCAACAGTGTTTTGAGTCAAGATTATGTATTTAGGACTTAGTGCTCCTGCCTCCTGAAGACTAAGGATCTATTTAAACTCCAGGAGGCATGTGGAAGCCAGCTCCAGCGTGGTTAGGGAAGAACACTGACTGCTGGAGGAGAAGCAGCCAGCAGGAAACGCCACGGTGCAGACACAGAACTGACAGCAGGGAAGGAAATATGCTTCATCCTAACCAGTAATTGTCTCAACACGCATAGATCAACTGAGCTAGCAGGAAAACATTGATTTCAAAAAAAAGGTTTTCATTAGCACACTGTGCCTGTGTCTCGTTCTCTTCCCTTGGCAATTCAGCTCCCTGTCCAACACCAGCAGTCTTCTGTGTCCATCTGTAAATGGTTGCTGCACGCAAATCGATCTCAGCTACTTCCTGCAACCTTAGTATGGAAGGTGGATGACTGACTAGAAGAGCTTGCATCTCGTCAGATGCAGGTGGAACAGAGCACGAGGGACAGAAGACATGTGCATGGACTGAGGAGGAGTAGAGATGGGAGAGCCACAGAAGTGCTGTCACCTGGTCAGAAGGACACATCTAGAGAACAAGGAAAACGATCCATGGAAGACCAGATTTCATTACTTCTACTTCTCCCATAAGAAACTCGTTTGTACAATCCAGCTGTGGTTACTGCATGTCTAATTTGCTTCTAGACTGCGTAGCAATAAGGAGACCTTGTTGGGAGGGTATTTTATCTCCCAGCTTAGTCTGAAAATCCTCTAAAGAAATACTTCATAAAAGTGATTGATTTGTTCCAACCAGCATGCCTTGCTTGCAAACTAATTAGAGACATACCTTAGAACAAATACCATAGCTACTGGATAGTGCTTATTTTAAAGTCAATAAAGGTCAGAACACTAAATACTCACAAGCTCATTTTAGGAGTTTCCTATGTGCCAGAATTTTGAAGATGCCTCCTTTAGTATCCATACAGAGAGCTTTATCCTCAGTTGTATAATCTCAGTGGCAGGACTCAAACTCTGCAGCTCGTAAAAAAGCTAAATAATCTTAGTAATTTTAATGGAGAAAACAGTTGCTAGATCTGACCATAATCCCTTAAAGTCACTGTACCCTCTTCAACACTGGAGAGCCAGCTATTTCACAGGGCTTTCAAATTCCACCTGATCTCATTAACTCTGTAATGTCTACAGGACAGACATTCATTCCTCCTTCACTTGAGTGCCTTTTTCACCATAGCAACAGTGAAAACTACACGTTTTACCTCAAGATATAAATTAAATTCTATCTTAATTTAAATCACACAGTGTGTAAATAGTTCAGAGAAAAAGATCTCATCTTTCTGCTACAGAACACATACATTCAGCAGCTACACATATACATTGCTGCAACAACTAAAAATGGTTCCTCCTTCTATGGTGATGTCTTATGACAGCAGTTTTTTATCTTCAAATGTAACGCTTAACCCCAATCCCAAATGATTGCTCTTTGCTCAAGATGCCTCTCCCTGTTTTGCACTACAGTGTAAGTCAGCAAGGGAAAGCAGTCAAAGCTTTGGATGCTGCAGATTTACTTTCCAGGGGCACAACACTCAGGAGAAAAGCCGAATCATTGCAAGTCCAAGGTAGAAACCTTTCTATCACGGTTTCTTTTCTGTATCTAGAAGAAAATATGAGATGGAGGAGTGAGCTATTTCCCCCTCCCCCCTTTTTTTTTTTTTTTGAATTCTGAATGCCAAACACCTAATCCTGCTCAGCTGGCTCCCTTTTTGTGGTGTCCAAAACACAGGACAGTCTATGCCATCAGTAGCTAAATATCACAAACTGAATATGGAACATAATTTTTGCTAGACTTTTGGCCTTTAAAACACCCTGGAACAAGATTTACCTGAACTCTGTTGCTGGCCAGAAAGAAGTTCTTTAGTCACCTTCCTTATACACCTGTTTGCAGGTTCATCGATCTCTTAGGTAGATAAGCAGAGATGAAGATAGGATAAAATGTTACACGTGTATTATCATACCTCTGTCACTGAAGTCATCCACCAGCACTATCTCTGCTATCAGCTCAGGAGGGGAGCGGTTCAGGACGCTGTGCACTGTGCGGAGGAGAGAGGACCATCCTTCGTTGTGGAACGGTATGATCACACTGGTGTTCGGAAGCTTCTCCAGGTATAGTTTATTCTTGCAGCTAGACATAGAAGAATAAGGTCAAAGGTGGTGCCAAGAAACTCTAGCACATATTAATTGCCATTAAGCAACTCAGTTCATCCCATTTATTCAACTGCCTGAAAAAAACTTACTCAAGACAACACTGACCTGGTCTAGCCTACCTTGTTTTGAACACAAAGCACAGGAGAACTGGAATGAGGCTGGAAACTCAGGTTTGCAGAGTCACCATATGGACCCCTCAAATTTGTGGGCATTCCCCCATGCCATTAGTCTCCCTTAACCTTGAAATGGGGGTAATGCTCCCTCGTCTTGCAGGTGTGTTTTCAAGATAGCCTCATGAAGAACATTCAGACTACAGCAGTGAGTGCAGTGTTTATTTTCCTGGGAGTGGAGTTTGAACTTTTTTAAACAGGTAAGATCTAAGGCCACACAAAGCACAGCTGCAGTTAAAATTACCTAACAGCTGTTCACTAGCAGGTAAATCTATTACTTTCCTGGAACCCCAGTCTAGTTGAAAACAGACAGAGTTAACTACATGAGTACAGATTTTTGGAACATATTAATGATAGAGCTAGCAGGGTGGGCTGTCTTCTTTCCACTATCACAGGAGGGAGGCCATCCTCCACTCGCTGCCCTGCCACAACACTGTGCTTATCACACAGCACGCACAAGAGCTCATTTGCAGGGTAGGATTTTAGCACATGCACAGCAGAGTGCATGCACACAGGTAGTTCTCTCCCTGTTCTCAGAAGGGCAGATGGGAACAAAATAGCTCTGGCACTGGCAGCTTTTTCCTGGTGCCTTTCCCAGGGAATGGAGAAGGATACACCTATGTGATACAAGCCCAATAAATCTGTGATTACAGGAAGTGACTGTGGTGCCTGCGTGAAAGGACAGTGGCTTATTCTGGGTCTAATGAATTGTCTTGGGGTACTGCCAAGAGTTTGCAGGCTATGGCTGCTTTCATCCAGTCCTTGGCATTGCAATCAACCTTCTTCTGAGGTAGCTGCTAGCTGTAATTCTGTAACAGGATGAAACGAGATCCCCCAAATCTCTTCTAACCCTTCTTAAACTGCAATTCTCATCTTCTGACTTGAACAAGTAGAAACTTTAGCTATTAAGTTTAACCATTAAACATGGAAAGAAACAGTTTCCCTCCAGCTATCACATCCGCAATTGCTTTACAAGACCTGTAAAATTAATATTTTAAAAAAACAGACACTTAAAAGAACTATTAGCTGGGGAAGACATGACTGCTGGAACAAAGGGCTGTATCATCTGGATGCACAAGGTAGATCCAGCATGCTCCCTTCCCCAGGGCCCTGCAGTTTCCACATTTAAAAGCAGAGGTGAGGCACTGGTTCACACACATCCACACAGAACATCTCAGAAGTGAGCTGGTTCAGTGTCAGCATGAGTGTTTGGAAATCCATGGGATTTCCAGACCCTGACAGGCGATGCAAGACAGCTGGCAGCTCTGCCCAGGCAGGGGAACGTCGGCCAGAGCTTGTGGAGATAACAGGGCTCTCCCCTCTCCTGGGGCTGCAGAGCTGCACAGCAGCTCCAGCACCTCACTGCTGCAAACAGTGGCTTCTTCTGTCCCTCCTCAGGCCAGCTGTTGGGAAGAACCTCAACCATGGTCCCAAAGCATAGTAAAAAGGCAGGGCAGATCTCTCTTTTTCACCAGTTCACCTTGTGCTTACATTCCCTTCTACCTCTGGGCATACTTCTGAACCTCCGAATTCCCATACTCTTACCAAAGATAAAAGGCTAGGTAAAACAAGTGCTTTAAAACACAGCTTGCTTCCTTCTGCAGCGCTCTTTATGGGCTTTACCTCAGCCAAACTTCATTATAAATTGCCCCCATCCAGCTCCCAAATAACATGAAACACAGCACCTCAAGTGTATCTTTTCTTTTAATGGGCAGGGAATGCACAACAAACCTTTCCAGTTGTGAATTCCTTTACTGAAGATCTCCATTAAATGCAGCTCCATTCCCTGCCCACCTAATCCTTGCATCCATTATATACATGCTGTTTATCCTCATCTTGAGACCTCCGCAATTATAACTCACTACTTTGGGGGAAAGGATGTGTCAAACGTCAAGCAAAACCAGCTGCAGCAGGATCATTAATCCCAGCTTAAGGTGTTGGTGACTTAGACACTTCACTTATTAATTTTAACTGGGGACTAGAGTCAGAAGTTTCACGTTTTTAAAAAGTTTAAATTGCAGAATTAGCAATGAGGAATCAGCAACTTTGTGAAGCACTGGGGAATATAAGGTGATATATTAACACCTCAGGTGAGGAAATACTTGTATTGTCTAAAGCTTAAATTCTCAAAGCCCATGGCAGCCCCAAAAGGAAACTATTTAAGTTAACAATCTCAAACTATTTCCTAGAATTTCAGTATTAGCTGACCAAACATCTTTAGTTACCTGAACAACCTCTATACTTAAACATTTCAGCTGCATGCTGAAAGCATTTATAGAGCTATACTCACTACGCTGGTTTATGGGTATACATTGAGAAAGGATGTCAAGATAGAGTATATGGTTAGGTGGCTGTGACAGCTAAAGAGGCGCTCTCAAATGCCCAAATTATAAAAACCAATTTCTGCAAATTATATCTCATGCATAAAGTAAATGCTGGATTCAGATTCACTAAGTTGTGATAAAAATGGCTTTACACAAAACAAGCTTTCACTCAAATGTCTAACAAGGCTTCCAAATTAAAATCTGCAGTTGAAAAACCTCTCAGCTTAGTATCAACAAGAGTTAAACAGGTGAATCAAAATCCAAAATTCAATTGGAACTAGTCTCTACTTAAAAGCCCTGGAAAGGTTTTTATGAGGAAGATGTTATTGCTGACAAAACTCTTCTTCACACATAGAGTGGAGCTACCCAAGTCTTGTTCTGCTCCTAAAAATTTCATGGTCATTTCCAGCTACAGGCATACCTAAGAACCAAACAGTGTTTAGTGACAAAGTCATTACCCAACTGTGCTTAGTGCACTTGTGAAGCAAGTCAGACGTTTACACCAGCTTGTACTATAGAGAGAAACAGCTCTATCTTGTTAGCTGCTGAAAGTTGTTGGCTATGTCTGTGGGCTCAGGAACTGAACTGCCTACTTTCTTCATCTCTTGCAACATGTGACTCCTCCCGTTTAAGTTCAAGATTCCTTTTGTGCAGGGCTGCAAGTTTTAAGTAATTTTAACTATTTTGGAATTGAAAGTTATTTTTTTCCTGGTTTGTCTCCTGCATTTCCCATTGCAGTTATTACACACTGTCCTTTATGAATAAGATAGCAGTGCCAACAGGAACCCAGTTGTGATAGGCTTGTATTTGACAAAGATACAAAAGACCATAATAAAGAGCACAGTCCTGCAGATGTGGTAATTTAGAGCTTGTAAACTTTCACTTGTTGAAAAGCAAACGATGTACTCACTTTGGATGTCTGATGTCTGGAAGGGAACGATTCAGAGAAATTTTATCACTCACAAAGATATTAAAGCCATTTTCCCTGTATGCCTGGTCCACCCGCTCTGCATCAGTCATTGGGTAAGGTTTTCCCTGTTCTCCATTTCCTACAGACAGAAAGTAAACATGCATCATTACTACTAATTGGTGCTTAACTGGCCAGAAACTAATCCATATATCAAAAGGACGGCAGTTACCTTACAGCCCTTTCAAAAACCCCTTCATTAGTTCTGTGCTGTATGTCATACTTAGCACTAGGTCAACCATATCAGCCTAACAATTTTATTTGATACGAGATTTTGCTACAAACTACTCAGCTGTGCAAATCCTACAAGTTAGTCTTCCTTCTAACATCAGAAATAGATGAAGGGGCTATGGCAATGCTGGGGAGGATCTATAGAGTATTTTTTTTTGTTTCACAGCAGGAAGAATACATATGGTTTAAATACCTCGATGTTGCTTTTTTCAGCACAGATGGATATGTATATTTAACAACCTGAGTTCTGGTACAGAGGAGGAAGAGCCCTTGCAGACACACCAGCGTAAAGCTGTGATGCTCAAAATCGAGCCTTCTATATAATGCAAGACAAAATCCAGAACAATGGAATAAAAATTGAATGAATGTTATGATCAACAAAATTTTTCTTACACTTCTTTTCTTTCTGGATCCCTTACCACTTTTGGGAAAAGCGTAGTGTTTTGTGTGTGTTTTTTTTTTGTTTGTTTGTTTGTTTTTGTTTTTAGTAAGCTTCTAAAAATCAATACTGTACCTATCCTAAAAATACCAGAATGTTATCAACATCCTTTCATCTCATAATGGTTATTTTAGAGTTGGTGGAGGCAGCTTTAACTGGGATTACCATGCAATAACTGTTGCATCATGCCAACAGCATCTTGACCCTCAAGTTCAACAATACATTCTGTGCTCAGACTACTAAATAGAATCAAACTGATGTACAAACTGTATTAGAACATGCACCGTAATCTTACATACATACCCACACGCTCTGAGTCCCTCCTTATGGCTTCTTTGTTATGCCAGTCCTTTTTCCTTTGTCCATCACCAAAGTAAGGGTCTTTCTTTTGCCTCACGTATGATGCCTTTTAAACAAAAGATTGGATATATAGAAAACAAGAAAAAAAAAAAAAAAAGCTTGTGAAACATTTTTTGATAGCCTCCTACTTCCTGTAAGAGAAGACAATACATCTTCCTCAAGGTCAGACTCTCACAAGCAAGCAGTTTTTAACCCCAAAAGGGATGAGGAAGAAAGCAAGTTTTGCTTGCCTCAAAACAGTACTTTATCTATAGCTAAGTGATTTTTTCCAAGTGCAACATCATGTATGCAGACCAGTATTCTTAATCAGAGAATCTATTAAAAGCTCCCATTTTCATTTTGAAAACATCTAATACATCTTACTTCCTATTTAATTAACAATAAAGCTTTAATGGGTGACCTATTGCAGGATCATTATTAATGAGCACACTACTATACCTGAATAAAATAAAAATAAGATTTAAAAGGTCATTTATTAAGACTCTTGCTGCTCAACTTAAAAGCAAGTTTCACATGAGGCATGAGCCTGCACCGAATGCAATTAGAGCTGCTCTTTTCATGATGTTTTTTCTGAAATTCAAAAGCAATGAGTGCTTTGGGAACAAGTTAGCAAATGAAAGATGGGGTGAATTCTGGTTCAAAGAGACTATGGTGTGTGGAAATAAAACCGCGATACATCTCTAAAAACACTGACATCCCCAGAAAACAAGGGAGATACATATGTATATATATTTTAAATAGGCTTTAGGATCAAGAAGAGAACATCTCTAAGAATGAGAATTTTTCTTTTTAATGCCTCCAACTTGCAGAGCAAGCTCCACAGAATACAAATTTCTATAAAGAAAAAAAGCTAAAGCAGGGAAGTGCTCAGAGGGCGAGAGGCTTCAAGTCTCACTCTAATGGGTCAATCAAACTAAACCACCACCAATAAAAAGCAACAGCTGGCATAGTAACCTTGCATGGTTACCAGATATCTCTGGCATTAAAAGCACAGATGCCATTTGCTTTAATAAACTACAAACTCGTTATTTTCATGCCTAGATTTGTCTTGCACAAGTAGGGCATCTGGGCATTTTACTTGCTATTTCACTCCCTTCTGTCTGCTGAAGCACATCTCACTGCAGTCTGGCAGACAAGCTCTGCTGAGCCTTGCCGTGAAGGTTTTGCAGGTTTATCCCCATCAGAGCAACCCTTTTCTACAGCCAGTAGGAAAGGCACACTGCTAGTGTTTTCTCCACTCAAGCTCAGCACCCTCAGTGCATCAAAGTTGGACTTAAGCTAAGATGTCCAAATGCAGTAGGGAAGCTGAAGGTGCATACCCTGTTTGCCTGGTTTTGGGTGGTAACCCTTAGCAAAGGAACTGCACAAACAGCACGAGTTGTGCTGGCTGTATTACCAGGCCAGAGGGTAATAAACAAGTGGTCCACAAGAAAGAGAGTTCAACCCGATTAAGAGCTGCCCTATGAACTATTAGAACTTGCTTGGGATTTTCTTTTCCATGCAAGAGATTTAAAATCATTCTAGATCCTTTCAAATCAAGGATCACAGAGTGATTTACACTCAGCTGCTTGACTTATCTGGCAAGACATTTTACAGACCTGGCAGAAGTTGAGTTTCATCCAAGAAACCAGACACTCGGTTACACATATCAACGAGTATCAATATCAGAGCATTTCCCTCCCTGCAATTCAGATGTACTTTCACTGCAGGAACACTGATGGGCACTCGAAATGGACAAGGAGTCACACAGCTACTTCTCAGCATGAAGAACTATTACTGAACTTCCACCTCTGTCACCTGGAGCTAACAAGGGTATTCTCTGAAAAATATTCATGACACAAAGATGGAGGAAAAGGAATTTCTCAGGGCTTCACGGGGAGAGTGAGACCACACTATGCGATAGGAATAACAGTGGTGAAAAACAGAGCTGCCAGTAAAGGCTGGTTATCAGGAAAGGGCAGTTATATCCAGAAGAAGTGACCACTTCAAAGAAAAAGCCCAGTGGAGTTGTATTTAGATGGTATATCTGATTTCTTTCATCCTGCCCATCGTTATTCATCTTTATCATCTGTTCCTTTATTTTCCACCTGATGAAGTTACCTGAATCAAAACTGATAGCTCATTTTACATTAATAATCACTGCCCCTTTAGCCTATTAATTCTAGTCTTCTAAATCTTTATTTCTGTTCAAATGCTGAAATGTGTGGTGTACCTTCCCAAATTCCAATCTGCACCTATTAGGACACAAAATTAAGATTGTCACCAGCAATCTAATATCTTCAATTCACCTGTTGGCATTTGCTGAGGGAAACAGGCTTTATAAGAGGCACTCTTATAGGGAATAGGCCTCACCTATTCCCAAATCACAGGTACTAGGGCAGTGCAGCTCCAGAGCAGCAGAGCTGTGGTGAAGAAGCACACTGTTGTCCCTTTTCCCTTTCTGGAAGGGTTTCTGACCATCACTGAACTCTGATATAAACATCAAACTGAATTGGATAACTGTCCCATTAAACACCACTGTTCTTACGCAGATTTCTAGACATATCACCTGTTGATATGAAAGGTATGTTTAAGTGTGAAAATCAACACGTGCACCAGGAACCAAACGTGAAAGAAAAAAGTTTCAGTAGTAGTGCAAACTGAACACAGTGGACAGCAGCACACCTGGGGGAAAAGAGCAAGCATAAAGCTTGTCCTCAGGTCAATCTGAAGCTGGTGTCAACAACACAATCAGAGCACCTTGAAAACCAGGGGGTGCATGCCCAGACCAGCCATAAAGCTGTCTGTTCCCCAGGTCTCCCCATCAACCCCACTAAATATTCCACAGCACACGCTACCGTTTCTTTGAGATTTGTGCCTCTGTTTTACAAGATCTCCTCTTTGCCAGGCCTGTTCATGGGCCCCTCTCCTCCCTGGGATGCTCCTGTGCTAGCAGGAGCCATGGAAGGCCTCACACACCACACACCTTCCCTGCCAGCAGCTTTTTGCCAACCTCCCTCGCACTCGGCATGTGCAGAAGTGTCATACTGGGCACGGGAACAGCTGGCCAGTTTGAGAACTCAGTATTTTAAAGTCTTTTGTCTGCTCTTTATAGCTCTCTGGACTGGATGAGCAGTACAAGGAGAATGGCTTACAACGCCACTGCCTGTTCCACCATTTGTTGTGATCCAACACTTGTAAAACCCGCTACCTGCAGTTACTCCGGAAATCCCACCCACCACAAGGCATTATAAGGCTGTTTAGGGGCTAGATCTAACCAGCAATATAGAGTGCAGCTCAGAGCCTTGTAACACCATTGTGCCACCCTATGCCAGATGTCCAAATCTCTATGAACTGACCAGGGGACATCAGGCACAATGAAGAAAATTGAAAAACAAAACAAACAAACAAACAAAACAAACAAACAAACAAACAAAAAATCAGCAAAAAGACATCCAAGTTGACAAGAAGCTAGGAAGAATGTTTTACATCCCACCTCTTCAGCAGCTTGAGCCAGAATTGCAGAAGCATCTCGCTCCCTTCGACTTCTAGCCTGTACATGTCCCTTTGGAAAAGCATCCCAGGGGGATTGCTCTATCTGAAATACACTAAGAAGGAAAGGTGGATCTTGAGCTCCTGCACACAACAGCTCAGGAGATGGGAGACCAGCTCAAATTATACCTTAAAGGACTCAGACCAACATCTGCACGAAGCCTACAGAAAGCACCTAACTCTCACGAGGACAAGGAGCAATCTGAAAGCCATTAAAAAGCAGTTTCAGCCTCCATGCTCAGGGTGAGCATCTTCAAGTACTGGGCTGGAACTGACCTTGTGCTTCTGTTTTCAATATGAGATACTAGGAATACAGAAATAAATTTTCTGCACAGCTTCAAGCCATTGTTCATAGAGGTCAGCAATGTGCATGTAAATACCTGCAGAGCAAGCAAACAAACCTGACACGACAGCATGCCATCCTCCAGTTCTATTAAAAAGAAGAAATCACAGAGACTGCCACTGCATTATGTGGAGTCCAAATGAGGCATACAGACAGCAGGAAGTCTAGTAGAGACATCACGTCTTGCTCTCAAATTTATGCGTAAAAATCTTTGAATTTGGCTAAGCTAAGCTGGGTCAAAGCCACATGTCAAGAGAAAGACTTCAGGAATTTGCAAGTTTCATATTAAGGATGAGGGGAAAACGACAGAGCACAGACATCAGCCATTCAGACCCTTCCAAACTACAGCACTGGGCTTTGGAGAGATAGAATATGAGTTATTTATCCTTAAGTCTTGTACAGAGCCTTTTCGTAAGCTCTCACTCCTGGAAACTCGAAAGGCCTGACTTTTCTCTACATTAGCACTGGCGAAGGAAAAAGAGGTCTGCACAGCGTGACTCATCTGTTCCTCTGCCTTCCATTCTTACAACATTACTGCCCTGTACAAACGAAGCCAGACAAAAGATTCACACAAGATAAACATGGTATTAATCTCCTTTGGATCAACATACCTTTCTAGAAGCACCTTTTCAATCTTTAAGGCTAGACGTAGCTGCAGATGGCCATGACAGACGTGCTGCATTGTGGAGCTGTTTTAGCCTTGGGCAGGTAAGTCACACGAGTCAATACAATTCAGAAATGCTCCACTAAATTTAATTCAACTTGGGTAAGTGTTAAGAGTTTAAAATATTTCTCTTAACGGTATCACTTGCAAGCAAGCTTACAACACTTACATTGCTTTCACAGGTCACTATTAAAGCATCGTATCTGAAAAGCCTGCTGTGAGTCACTGACAAGTTCTGTCAACAATGTCTGAACATTAATTTTAAAGTGACTTTCAGTGCTAGAAAACGAACGTCAGTGTCTTTGCTTCAGTGAACTTGCCAGCACCCACGATCAGCGTAGCCCTGCAGGGAAGGTGCAGTCGCAGCAGTCTGGTAGCAGAGCATTTTGTGCTAGAAATCACACTTTGAAAACCAACTTAAGCAGACTACTGAAAAAAAGTCAATGCAAGTGATAAACATTTACCTTCCCCCCCGAACGCAATTTTTATGCTCATGTCATCACTATTAGCGGAGCAGTGTGTAAAGGTACAGGCAGCATGCCACCACTGTCACAGGGAATATGTGCATAAACGCCCAGTCTCCCTCATTGTCAAAATAAGCAGGTTCCTGACACTGACATTATTTTGGAAGCTTTCTTTCTTTTTTTTTTTTTAATTTTATGTCTGAGCTCTAGAAATCCAGACAGCACACATGGACCAGAATGTTACTTTTTTTAGTGGTTTTCTTCAAGGATGCTGCATGGGATTTGACTCATTTATGCAAATTAAGTAACTCGATGATACTCCTTCAACAGAAGCTCTAGACGGATATCTAAGCAGTCTGCAAAACACAGAAAGTTTTCTAGGACCGACTTTGCCTTCACTATTAAACAAGCATCTCATTTGTGGGGAGCTAAGTCTTACCTGGAATACTGCATTTCATGTAAATTTTCACTTTCATCCTTTTTCCCCATGAATTCTAATTGCATAGTCGAAGGTCTAACATTTTTGTCCAAAACCCACAAGCACAACCCCCTCCTTATCTGTATTTGAACTGTGAAATACAGAATCACAGAATCATCTAGGTTGGAAGAGACCTCCAAGATCACCTAGTCCAACCTCTGACCTAACACTAACAAGCCCTCCACTAAACCATATCATTAAGCTCTACATCTAAACATCTTTTAAAGACCTCCAGGGATGGTGATTCCACCACTTCCCTGGGCCATTGCAATGCCTGACAACCCTTTCAGTAAAGAAGTTCTTCCTAACATCCAACCTAAACCTCCCCTGGCACAACTTCAGCCAATTCTAATGGCCACTGTTTGAACATTGAAGTTACCTACTCCGCACAGTTAGGGTAAATTGGCATTAAGGATCTGGATTTCTGTCCCTGTAAAACAGGTCAGCAAACAGAAGTACCAGGCTATAGACTTTGTAGTTCTGTTTTTCTCTACCTTAGCTTCTCATTTTGCAAAAATCTGTTCATTTTTTGAAATGGTCAGTTGTAAACAGCAAAACAAAGGGGAGATTTCAAAGCCCAAAAGGTTTATTGCAATCATCTAGTCAAGTTATGTAAGTGCATGGGCCATTGAATTTTATCCATTAACTCCTAGAGCAAGCCCATAACTTCTGTTTCAGCTCAAGCACATTAACTTTTCCTTAAAAACTGGAAGCTGTTTACCACTAAGTGATTACTTCTCCAGCAATACCTTAAACTAATCTCCTGCCTGCTTCCATTTTTTTTTTTTTAAAGTAAAAATGAATTGAAGTAGAAAGGCTTATTAAACAATATATTGAAAATGGATTTAGACAGATTGCTGTAAATAAGCCCCTTCTGTTGTCTACCATGCTGTTACTTAACATGCCACCAAAGGAATCGATCAGCATTTAAACGCCAAACACAAAAATGGAATTTTAATCTTTTCTGTAATCACTATTTAGTGTGCCTGGCTCCAGCCAGAATACAAGAAGAGTGGATGGAGATGTAAGCCAAGAGCTTTATATACAAGAAGAAAAAAGATTTGTTCAAGTGCATACAGCTAATCATAATGCTGTATGGATTTCAAACCCTGTTCAAACATTTACTCTGTTGAGTTTTCCTTTAATTTTTTTTTGTAAACCAAGTAGCTATAATGAGACCCAAGGAACTATGATCTTCAGATGTTATTAAAAGAATGGCAGATTCACCCTAGGTCTCTCCATTTATCCTAGCAACTCAGCAAGTATATCTTGCATTTATACCTTACAAAATGCTGAAGATGACAAAATGATCCAGAAAAACAAGAGAAATGGAGAGCAAATAGAAAGCATTCATTTATTTATTAAAGGAAGTTTTTGCCTGAGGCAGATGTAGGTAATGTACCTGTGTGCTAACTTGAGCTAGGTCAAAAATATTGAGCAGAAATTCACTGCAAGAGTTCAGTTTTGATTATAACTCCATTAGCACTCCAGGCAGCCACTAGATATTTTAAACCAGCAATTGACAGCACACACACACACACAAAAAAGGCAGGATTTCCTCCTCTGTTGTTAATAGAAATTGAGCTTTGAAAGGCCAGAAGGAAGAGCATTTCACTTCCCAGACAGCTGTGCCTAAACTACACGAGGAAAGACAGGGACATGGTTCAGAGGTTCCTCTCTTTGCTGCTGACACCACCAGCCAAAAAATTCTCTGCAGCACTCCGAACATTTGACAGAGCTAAGACACTATCATTTCAAAATCTATTCACTGGCACAAGCTGCAGTGCTGGTAAGTTGCAATTAATAAGGGCAGAGCGTGCAGACTGCTCCATCATTCCGGAGGACACAGTGCAAGACTCAAGAGCACGCACTTTGTGTGCAGCCTGTCATGAGCCGTGCCCCAGCAAAGCAGAAATAAGAAACGTGTAACCTCACCACCGTGCAGCACCAGCTTCGCTCCAGTCTTCCAAATCCTGGAAGACAAACAGCTTTGGAAGGAAGGAAAGCCTACATTTTAATTATTGTGGGACCATCAACACTAAATGGTGGTAACCTTCTCGTAAATAAAGTTTTATTGCACCATGGGGAATTTTTATTTTATTTTTTATAATGAAATGTGTTAGGTTATCAGCATGCGTTGAACAACTATGTACAGAACCCATGCAGTGCAACCAGACTCCATCCCTGGTACTAGTGTGAAAATAGCTGAGATTTTCAGATCTAAAAAATAAATAAATAAAAATCTGCAACGTCAGTTGGAGGCACTCTTCCTGGGCCTGGAAGCTGAGCATAACCTCAGTCAGTTGCAGCTCCTCATTTACTGGAACGGGAAATAGCGTACTAGCAGAAAAAGGAAGCTGCTAAAAGCTTGTCCTGCATCCTACCCAAGTGTTTTAAAAAGGTTAGTTTTTGAAGCTATTTCAGCCCATCAAAAATTTAAAAGCTACATTAATATAATCCATATCTACGGCATTTCAGGAACTGTTAAAAGGCAAGGCAGAACTAAATGGCAGCACATCATGCGGAAAGATTAAGTGCTTTCAAAGACAAAAAAGTCAAGTACATCTTCACAGCTGTGTTGTGACTCAGATCCAAGCAACAAGTTTGAATCAGATCTAGAGGTTCCCTGCACAATGCCAAGATCCTACGATTTGGCCATTGTGCTCTTCTCTCCCACCAGAAACACCACGAAAATGAAAATCCATATGTTCGGATTTGTGCTGTTCTTTGAGACAGTCACACTTCAGGGTATGGAGATAACTTGCCTGGCTCCTTCAGGAATTAAAGGCAGAACTGCTGCCCGTACTCCTGAGCAGTCCTTATCCTGTGTCAGCTAATTAAACCACAGCTGAACCCAAACCAGCTGAAGAAATCAGTGCTCCAGGACAGAGCAGAGCCTTTTCTGCAGAATACCCAGGGACAGTTGGTAACTGTTTGCAGAGCTATTAAAGAAATAATTTCAGGATTCTTTCAAGAGGCCGTGCATGCTGTAACTTGGTGGACAAGACGGCCTACTGCTTAAGCATTACCCAATTTTAGCTGACACAATACTTTTTAATGCAGAAAGCTTTTTGGATCAAGTGCTAGGGCAGTACTTTGTTGAACCAAAACTTTCCCCCTTTTATATTCCCTCATTTAAGTTTTATTCGACCTCAATTGCTGAAAAGCCCTTACCACAAAGAAATGTTTATCTGCAAAAACATCCTGGTTTATCAGCTGATTAAAATCTAAAGACATCAGCTGAGGACAGTGATCTGACATCCAGCTTAGTCATCTCTCTCTACCAAATACTTTACTCTTTGTTCTTCACTTACCTTTAGAAATAATATTACGGTTTTGCAGTGTTTGCTGTTCTAAACCTAGTGTTTGATTAATTCAATCCAAGCCTCCAAATGCACAATGCCATCTCAAAGTCAGTGCAAACAGTGAATTCTTCCCCAGGTTTTAGAGCGTACCTGATAGCACAGCACAGTTTGAGGCTCAAGATTTCTTTCAGCTGTCAAAAACCCAGCTGAAACATTTTTAGACTTCGGAACAGGACTCATAGCTGTTGTGGGCAAATTAAAGCACTCGTCTTTTCCGTTCACTTAAATGTTTAAAGCCCTTGATATCAGCAGAAATGCTGGATTTCCCACATACTAGCATGTCTAAGGGTTCTGCTCAAAGTCATGGAGTAAGCTCCTGCGGGCATTTAGTTGCATCAGAAACCTCCTCATTTTCCCCCTCGAGCGACAGGCACAGGCTCAGTGACCTTGCTTTAACATACAGCAACATGCTGTAAGTTTCCCAAACAAGAGTTTGCTCCCTGGGCTATCCTCGTGTTGAGATTGGAAACATGTTAGTCACACTGCCCGAGGTACTTCTACCATGATGTGCTTTGACAGCGAATATGGAAGGTATGAGGACTTATCTAAGTCATCTCCCAACTGCCATTCAAAACAAGATTAAAGCTTTCCCATCTCTCTTCTCCTTCCCTTTCTGCTATACACGCTTTCTGGAATCTCCGACTTACAGACTATGCTGCATAAGCAGAAACACTTGACTAATCTGAATTATGCTTTAAAAAAAATGCTGGATGTAAAACCTGTTAATTCCATCATCTCCATGAATTCCCTGTACTCAAACTATAAACGCCCGATCAGATTAGAGGAACATCAGGCCAGTCAAAGATTGCTCAGATGAACACAACTTCCAAGGATTTCGAAAATTAGCAGAGAACCACACTACACATGTATATCATACCAGCAGAAATTCAGAAACCTCATGGCTGATACCACAAAGAACGTAGTGTACCATCCTCAGCATCAATACTACACAGGTGAGATTTACAGTACGCGGACAGCAAATACAAACTTACACATACGCTAGGTACTGCAAGTAGTTGGACCTGGTAAGTACGTGATTGAAAATTTTACTTTGTTTAGTTTATAAAAAAATACATTTGTGACTGGAAAGGTGGAAGAGCTACCACTATTTTTGCAAATAGCATTCAATTTCATAAAATGGAATGGACAGACCTTGGGAAATCCTAGTTTTAGTGCTGAGAAAATTGAGATGGCTGCTAAATGTCCAACAAACTGAAGTGAGAACAGGACAAAAATCTATCCATATTGACAAATCTATCCATCAGAGAAATCTATCTAGATGTCCAGAGAGAGGTCTAAGTATTTTCCTTCAGACTGATAAACCAAGATGAAACCATGCTGCACAGATCTCAATTTTGAGACTTTCCAATGTGCAAACTATGCTACTAGGATGCCTCGCATTTTGTGATAAAGACAGCCACTAGTAAGACAAGAGACTGTATTATAAACATGTTTTCTTAGTAGGAGGAACTAGGCAGTTTGAAAGCTTGCTGACAGTGATAGTTTAAAAAAAAAAAAAAACAACCAAAAAAAACCACACAAAACAGAAGTGATCTGGATTTTACGTGGAAAAATAGACGGAGCATTGCTGCTTCCCTAGCAAGCAGGGTATGAAGCTTAGAAATTGCCTTTTCCCTAAAATATTTTCAAAGACACTAGAAAGAAGTCTGTATTTTAGCTTTTTTTTTTTTTTTATTTTATTTTTTTTTTTTTGTTAATAGAGGCTTTATCCATCACTTGGAATCCCATAGAACGATAGAAGTGTCTCCTACCAGGAATGCGTGGGGAAGCATGATGTGACCAGGAGCGACAACAACATCTGCCAGCAAGTCAGACTCAGCACTGGGGGATGTCAAGCAGCCACCAACCGCACTCACCTGCTAGCAGAGGAGAGGATCCCCAGACACTGCCAGCTCACCCTCCTCAGCAGGTCACAGCTGCAGTCTAACAACAAACTGTCACTGGAAATGCAGAAGGATGACACAGGACTTCCTGTGCTTTCCCTGCTACAGACACCTGCTGAATAAAGACCCAGGCCCAAAGGAATCTAAGAAGAACCTAAGAGATCCAAAGGCTTGCAGGTATTTTCAGAGATTGTTTTTTCACGTTGCCATCTGCTACAGGAACAGTAACTTGCTAATGTAATACTTACACACCACTTGAACAAAGTAATTCTAACCAACGCCAATAAAGCAAGGGGAACCGCACACATTTGTTTTATTTTCCACACTCCTCAGTCAGTAACTTCAGTGCTGACTTTGCTTTCCAGCCTTCCAGTTACTGCTCAACCAACAGGACCTGTCACAACCGCTGTGACAGCTGTGGTTTAGAAAAAGCCTCAATTTTAATTGAACGTGTTTATCACTATTACTTCAGGTGGTGCTCCAGGTTTTGCTCCCTAGTTCATGCGTCTAGCATCAGGCTCCTAGTGACATTTTATTAGTAGCAACACAGTAAAATCTCTTTTTTGCTGTTGTTTAGAACAGAATAGCACTATTTTCCTTTTAGATATTTCAAGAATTTTAAAGGACAATTTTCTACCAACTTCCTGGCAGACTTGATGCTTCTTGACAGTGTTATGCTAAACTGAAAACATCAGCACTAAAAGGCAACATTTTACACGCCTCGTCTTCCCAACAAGTTATTTAACTGCTGGTTCAAACACCAAGCACACTGCATTTAGCAATAGCAAACGCTCAGATCGATGCCAAAATTAATCACGCTCCTCTCACCATCAGACTTCCTGCTATTACCTCTGGTACTCAAAAAATGTTTGAGCCATCCTCAAGCCTCCAGTTTCCCCGTTTGTGCTGTCAGTTCCTCTGATATACTTGTGTTTTGTTTGCATTGCCAAGTTCTCCTTGAGCAGAAGGCAGTAAATAGAGTCGCTGCCCTTGATGGCAAGGAGTCCTGCTGGGCGCTGCAGAGCGGAGAGGCTGTAGGAGATTCGTAGTCGGAGCATTCCTGTAAACAGCTTTCTCTGTCAAAAAGCATGAGCCACTCCTGGAGACCAGGCAAAAGCTGCATGATCCCACTTGGAACAAAAGGTAGAGCTAACTTAGCTAAAATTAGCTAATTTCAGTCTTCAAACACCTTCTAGAAATCCAAACCATCACTGGTGGGTTACAAAGATTTGCAGGAGACATCACAGAGTTAAGGACCAAAATCTCACCGTGAACTGGCTGCTGAAGTTATCCCACAAAAGCTCTGGGCACGCTCACAGGAGGTTGTGTTTACGATAAATGGGTGGTGACTTCTCCCCCGTTAGACACTGAGGTGCCAGGCACGCGTACCCAGCAAGGCAGTGTCTACCACAAGGGAGGGATGGCAAAAGGGAATTGGCAGAATTCCCCCAAATCCTGTCTTATGTGCCATCTGGTCATGCTTCCCAAGTTTAATACCTCTCCCCTATGCCTCTCCCCCTTTTGAACATGTTTAACTGTGAACATCACACATCTTTACATTGTCCCAAGGCTTTTACCCTCCATACCTCTACCCTTGTCCCAAGGCTTTTACCCTCCATACCTCTACCCTGAAGCTGGGATGAGGCTGGCCCAAGGCCAGGAAAGAATCAAGCAATTTATGCTGAAATAAAGAATCTAGAGGCCAGATTTGTGCCTCCTGGAGATGCTCTCTAGCAGTGATCACCACTTGACCCAGGTAGCTGCAAGTTGTAACGCAGCAAGGAATTACCTGGCTGCTCAAAGTGTCAAGAGGGGTAGCAAGAGCAGCACGCTGAGCCTGGTTAGGGTACAATAGGAAAAAAGAAATTGAATCTGGTGACATAAATTGGTTGGGTCTGGGAAGAAGGCTGTTGACGGTCTGAGGTCAACTCAGAGTTGTATCCAACTGCCAGTGTAAGACAGGTACGATTCCCAATAACTGGAAAAGCACGAACACAGCTGGGTAATTATGGAAAAGAGGGGCTGGGAATGCAGATACAAATACTATGTACATGTACAAATGTGACAAATCATTTTTGGATGTCACCTAGAGAGTGACAAACATAGCAGTGTCAGGACAAAAACTAAGAGCCATGCAGCTTCTTCTGGGACAGGTAACAACTCTGCGAGAGAAGGCATCGCTCCACTGAGCAATGCAAACATGAGTAGGCAACAGCCTTGTTACTCTTGATATCCAGATTGTAATTTACTGAAATTTAATCAAGACCTACATGTTTTGATGCAAACATCCACGTCGTGTCAAAATTAGATTTTGCAGAACCTTTCTAGACCCTTTGAGGTTACCTATCGATTTCAGTATGGGGATAAAAAGCATGTTTAAGTCTGCTGATGTTGCCAGCTAAGTGGAGAACAGGATTAAAATCCTGAAGTGGTCCTAACATAACTGAAAACCACGTCAAAAAAATAGGATATCATTCAAAGGGTAAAGAAGACAGCATTAACTAAACAAATGCAGGATATGAATCACTTATTATGCTGCTCAGCAGCTGTTTGGTCATTTTGTCATGGGTGATGACAGATCACTGACTTTATGATTCTTTCCTACTGCTCAAAAAAAATTTCATCCTGAGATATTTACAGAAACATCACATACAAAAGCATGTAAAGTTATGGGTGCTGACTAGGGCAGAGATGACTGGGTGGACAGGAAGGATAAGCATTGCAGAAAGTCCCCTTGCTTTTTCAGACTGCTGCAAGAAGAAAATTGAGAAACATGAGATTAAAAGCTGGAACTGTGGCAGAGGCTTTTCAACCACAAGAGAAATTAATGTGTCCCATCTTAAGCCAAAAGCCAGGCTTTGAGGAGTCTCATTTTACCAGAAGGGTCTTTAGGGAGATCTCTCCCTTGAGCATACATGTACAGTGAGAACACCCAGCTCTGGTAACCTTCACTGACTAGCTTCTAGAAACTTAAAATAAGCAAGGGCTACAGCAGCTTGACAATCTCACGAGCATCCAGCAGGAATCACACTAAAACATCCTACAATGCTTTCCTTTTTCCTAGGTCTGCTCCATGTCCTACAGCACAGAACTGTATTCCAAAGAAACTGAATTATTTGAAGCCTTTACTGTCCTCCAGTATCATTACAACAGCACAAAGTTAGGCCTATAATAAAATCTAAATTCTCTTCTCTACAGCACATCGCCTGACCTCGCTATAATGAAGCTCCATGGGACTGAGAAAAATTGTTGTATAGGATGACATTCTCTGCAATGGAGATTTTGTAGCTTGTTGTGCTAGAATAAAGTAACCAATCTGACTGGAACATGTTATACTTAGTTTTTTTTATGAGTCTCACTTCATACTGAAAGAATACTGTTTAAGTGGGGACAAAAAAAAATCAATAAAGAAATAAAACACGGTTGTACATAAGGTACAGAAGAGAATGGCCTACATAAACTCCTCACATTTGCTTACGTGTTTGTTCTACCAAGTCTTATTAAACAGACAAAGAAGTTTGTTCCGCTGGGACTATTTTAAATAGGGAAGGCTATTAGCAGGTCTTGTTGAGGTGCATCTAAGCAATGCATTGCATGCACCATCTCGTGTCTTCCTAAGATTTATGGTGTAACACCTCAAAGCAAAAATGGTGCTGGTAAAACAGTGCTACTGCACAGCTTACATGAAGTGTACAGAGACATGGCACTCTTTTATCTGTCTGGAGGAATTTTAAAGGTAAACTTTGTTTTTGTTTTATTTTGTTTTAAGCCTTCTTTCAATGAGAGCAAGAAGTGAGGCGTATCCTTTATCCTGGATTTTGGGTGTTTCCAGAACAGTTGTTCCAGGTAGTATTCAGGTGATGCTTGGTGTGGTAACCTTGCTGAATGTGTATTGTTTAGTTTTTATTTCTCCTCCCTAAGATCAGTCAGAAATCAGAATGAAAGCTTGTGCTGTTTGCTCTGCTGCAAGCAAACAAACACACAGAACAAACACCCTCAGTCTTGCAGCAGGCAGAGGACAGGAACCTTGATCACCGTACAGCAACGTTACCTTCCTCCTCCTCCTCCTTAGTGCAGGAGGGCACAAGGAACCCCAGCACACACAAGACAAACCTGCCAGGTGTTTGGAGATGCAGAGCTGTTCCTTACACCACACGGACAGATACGCCCAGTTCAAAGACCCTGGGATATATAAACAAGTACTAGTTCTTCAATCACTGCTACTGGTGACCAGATGTTTCGTTTAAATGGTCCTGTCACTGGCTTTTAGTACAGATGGAGATAACTCTACAGAAAGCTGTTATCATTAGAGCCATTCAGAATGATAAGGATGATGCAAGGAGTTCCAGTGCCTCTGAAGAATAACGTCCTGCAGAAAAGCGACAGAAAAATCATGGATGTAACACGAACCATGTAAAAAATAGGTTTTCAGACCAGTGTTTGCAATGTTGGCCACATTTTTATTTTCCTCTCCCTGTAAAAGCAGAGGTATTTTGAAAACAGAGTGCTCCAAGTCTTCAGAACCATTTGCAATGGAGATACGCAGAGAGCCTCCTCCACTGTGAAGTCTGACTGGACACTTGCATCTAGCATTAGGCAGACTTCCTAAATTCTGTGCCACAGTTGATTGCAACAGAACAAAATTATTTTAGAAATTGTTTTTCTATTTTAAGCTGAGTGGTTTTCAAATGTTTTGTAAGATGTGTATCAGCTGAGTGGGGAGTAAAGCAGGCTGAGCAAACCGGGACTGACGAGACGCAGTCAGTGATAATGAACTGCTCTTATTACCATAAGAGACCAAAGTTCAAAACTCGATCTGTGTCATAAGTGAAGAATCAATCTGATTAATTTTGCCAATAACCGCTCTTCGGAAACGTTTTTCATCACTACTCAAGGAAAAGCCCTGACCCGATGAATAAGTGCATTCACCGGAGCAGCTCCGGGCAGCCGACTCTCTCCAAGACCTACTGGCCCTTCAGACCGATCTCCTGACCACAAAAAGCTTTTACAGAGCTTCCTTTTGTTCACGACAAAGGCCTACTTCACAGACACTTTCTGCAAAGTCTCTTAAAAAAGAACAACAACAAAAATATCGACAGCACTAGAGCACTACTATATAATAACTCTAGACTAATATGGGAATGCTGGTTCCCTCCCTGCAAATCAAAAAAGCTTTCTGTTCAAGAACAATTTTGAAGGAAGCATACCACATATACAGACACAACACAACTCATTACAAGTTCTTTTCAAGTGACAATCAAGGCATGAACACTGCAACATTTTCAAACCTTTTGGCATAAGTGAATCGGCTAAAAAGTTCGGAGTGACTTTGCTCGGGAGGTGGACATCTCTCCGTGCTCCACCTGACCTCACTCATAATCATTCAAGCTTCAAATCTGCTACTAAAGCCTCCGTTGTAAGCAATTATTTGCCTCTGTGCAAAAATGTTAATTTCATGCTCTGTAAACACATCTCCTTGCGAAAGACCAGCCTGCCTATAAAGATTGCTTTTGACAGCCTGATGACCATCTTCTGCAGCAAGTGACTGAAACACCTTTCGGTGAGCTGGAACATCTGTTCTCTCCTCCAGAAAGGAGAGGACACGCCAACATGACATGTTTACAGGTGAGCCACATATAATGACCTTTATAGAAGGAAGTGGGAGAGTTTAGGCACTTACTTAGAGCAGAGCAACTTGACATCATAAAATTAAAGACAACAGCAACTGCTTTCAAGTGGCTATAGCATGTCATAACGTTTCATCAACTATCATGGAAAACATTTGTCTCTGCAGTGCTTCTCTTAGGGAATGGATGCAGGGAAGAAACGGGCTGGGGGTAAGAAAGGTGACTTTTTAAGTAGCAGTGGAACTGCAAGGGAAAGGCTGGTTGTCATTCTTCAGGGAAAAAAAAAAAAGCACCACGCTTTACCAAAACCAGTAACACGATGTAGGCAGTTTATTTGGACCATAGCACCAAAAATCAGCCACACCTACACATGCAAGCAAGAAACAGACACTGCCCATGAGATCAGGGAACATTATGCTGTATTGCAAACCTTTTCCCCCCCTCAGTGTTGATCTGAATCCCAAACTAAACCCACTAAATACATACAATTTTAATTTTGGATGTCAGCACGCATAAGATTGCTGGGAGACAAGATAAATATTTTAAGGCAATATAAAAAAGCAACTGTCTTCTGAAAATGCTACATGTAAAAGTTACCACCTTTGCTAGAAAGGCGAGAATCATAAATATGCCAGGCATCTAATGCTAGGGAACAACTCAACTTTGAATAATTTTATGCTATTAAGAGATACACACTGAATACAGACTCAGATCGCTTCATAATTCATATCTAACATTAAAAGTCAGCCTCAGTACGGCAAAGCAAGTTGCCAGAGTGGTCTTTCAAATGCATCTGAATTCCCTTCGACATGCATACAGAGCAAGGAAACACTTTCACCTCTCTCAAAGCTTTCACTTCTCTCAGTGTTGCTTCGCAGATGCTCTCAACTAGACCCATTTTCTCATGCCTCATTTTATAAAACACTCCAGGGGCCACACATAAAGTGATCCAGTTCTTTTTACTTCTAAGAACATTTCTTGAAACTTGAAGTAACAAGCAAAGAGACTTCAAAATTTAAAGTCTCAAGATGACATTTCCAGATTAGGAAATATTTATGTGTTCCCACGAGTTTACCACTGTGCAAAAAGGCAAGAAAGGTTCACCATCCCAAAAAGCATAAACCAGAGCAGTTGCCTAATATGAACCCTAAAAAGCTCGGATAGATGGCAACGTTTCAATAATCTCATTTGGGACAGCAGCTCTGAAGCAGCCTCCGTAGGACCAGATTCTCACAAATGACATTAGGAGGAGGAAGGACCATAACACATGCTATAAGAGATGAGACGTCAATCTTACAAAAAAATAATAAGATTCTTAATACTCAGTCTGGCGAAATTACTTTCCAATTCACAAAACAAACACAAATCAAGGCAGCTGTGTACTTTCAAATAAAACTAGCCTTAGACTGATAAATCCTAACACCTTTTTTTCCATGGCCTGAGGTAAACCCTTGCAGCTTCTTTGAGCAGGTGAAAGCAGACTCGTTGCTTTACACAGCACCACAAGAGTGTTTTTGCTGAATTTCATTGCTATTTTATACTCATCTTTTTCAGGAGCAAGCTCATTTAAAAAGCCTTTTCCCTGTTTTGACTCCAGCTCATCTCCCCGATCTAATTTACAGTAAGTCCCCGTACAGATCTGTACCAGCACAACAGAGTGGGAAGTGAGGCAAGGCGAGGGCAGACCATGGGATCGCCTCCATCACTGCGACAATGTGCATCAAAACCCCACGTAACACATGCTCTTGGGTTACTGGATTGCTGGTAGTCTGGAGGAGACTATATTAAGGTAACTCATTTGCCATTCTTGATATCACTACCACGAGCAACCTCGAATTCACACTTTCATACTCCCTCATGTAGGAACTTGTATCAGTCTCCAGCTTCCCCTAACTTGCAGACCCCTTTGGTTCACTAAGCCTGAAATCTTGCAAAGCAGAAAACCGCTTGTGTGAAAAAGGGAAACCTCAGTGCCAGCCTTAAAGGAATCCATAAATGCTTACTGGGAGGTGGGAAATTCAGCACATTTTTGGCTGCTCAGTACACCTAGTTTCAACACGCCTAGGCAACTTTAACTGGTTGCAGCAATTTGAACCACCCTCCCTATATAAAACTTTAAACAGATACTTGCTTTAGTTCTCAGAACTGCATCGAGCCCATGCTAACATTTTAGTCTCAGTAACAAAGATCCCAATTAACCGTGACTCCATAACATTATTCTATTTAAACAATCTTTACAAGCTTCAGAAAAATCATTGCCCCCCAAAAACTAAACCAAACCCCACAAACCAAAATGGAAAATGCTTATAGTGAAAGGCCTTCATCAGCAAGGCGCGCTCTGACTGTCTGGAATAACTTATGCAGCAGCTCTCATTAGAGTTGGCTAAACATTTCATCCAAGAAGGAAAGTATGAAGAAACTATAGTACACGGTGGTGGTGATGTGGGAAAAATCAAATACTTCTACTTCCACAGTTCTCTTAAATGCATTTTCAAAAAGCAGCATTGGTTTCAGACAAGCCAAGATATTCCAGTTAGACCACGGGGACAAGAAACCATGCCAAATTCCTTAAAATCAAACAGAAGCCAACTTTCTGCTAGTTTCCATTAAAGGTGGGATCATATTATTTTCCTTAAGATGCAAGCCAGAACTCATAGCTACTACAGATTTCAAAGTATTGATATGTTCTGAGCGCTGCCTGAAAATGCTTTGTGTTTAATTGAATATTCCGTTTTAAATTGATGCTTCTGAAAATGAACTGTGACTTGTCTTTCAATCAGAAATGCAGACCTTTAGAAAATGCAGGCCCTTCAAATGATGGCCCACATGTCAATGGGGTAACGAAGTTACCTGCCAGCAGAGCCACCTTTGCTTTGGGCCAAACACAGTATCCCTTATTTGATAATCACAGCTACTCGAAGAGGCAAATCACATAAGCTTGCAGTACATGACAGCAAGAAAACCTTAATTACCTCAACAGAGAAGTGACAGTCCCCCTACCGTGTGGTGGCACCTCCTTATGCAAGGGAGGGAGAAAGTCTTGGTGAAGAGGAGCCTGGCTGAAGGACAGCCAAGTGAAGTAAGGGTGAAGAAAAACACCACGATACACACACAATAACAGAGGGGACCTCTGAGTACATGTCAGAGCAGCTCTGCAGCTGAGGGGCACACGAACCTATCTGAGATTTTCCTGATGAAGTCAGAGCAAGAAACCAGAGCGAGTGCTGCAGACAGTGGAAACATCCTGCGTGATTGGGGGAAAAACTTCTCTGTGGTTCAGATGAGCAACCACTAATAAAGATATGTGGTATGAATGGTAATCGTTAGTTTAAACTTTCCCAATTATACTTTGTTAGACAGGAAAATATGCCCAGCTAAGCACATGCAGCCAGCACCTCTACAGCAAGCCATAGTCAGCAGAATTCCCCCCTCGCTCCCATACCGACCAAGCACTTGGTATATATCATTTTCCAGAGTTGCTACATGACTGGGAAGCATCAAACCCTGAACGTTTGGCTGTTTCATTTATTATAGCCCACCAATACAAAGAACCATTTTATGCTCCTATACAAACAGAGTCAAAACAAGAAATCTTCTCTTTGCCAGGCACCAGTGAGAGCCTTTGTTCAGCTGCACAAGAATTCAGTGTAACCAGTTCATACCTAAAAACCAGTGTGTGGCAGTGAATGTTCACCATCTCAAAGTATGGAGAGATTTGCTGTGAGGATTATATCTAAGCAGTTTTAAACACTAATGTGAAGTAACAAAATCCAAATCATTAGACTTGCATTTGCTCAATGTGGCTCCCCAGTGCAGGGCAGCGTGCCATGTTCCTGCAGCAAGCAGCCAGGTCCCTGCTCAAGTAGTTACCTACTGACGCCTGCCACCTCTAATCTTCTCTTGGAATTGTTCCCCAGTGCCAGGCAGACTCTAGGGATTTCAGTGAGCACAAGCTGGCTTATACTTAAACTGGTCCAAAGCCGGAGGAATGATCTTTAGGGGTAACAGACGGGCACAGCCACTGCCTCTGGCTACCCTGAAGGGTATAAATCAGATGTATCATTAATCTTTAAATGTAAAGGTATGTATCTTGTTCTGAAACATCTTTTATCCATAAAGACCTTGCACAAGAAGTTAGTGATAACATTTAAACAATTCCTATTTCCCTTTCAAATCCTCTAGGAACATTTCAAAGAATTAGGACCACCGTTACTTAAAGAACTGCTAGTATATAAGCAATTAAATCCATGTCAAATGTATTGCTTGTCTGGGACTTCACTGCCTAGAGGGATATTTCTGCTACCTAGTTTTGAGCAATTAACCTTAGGCACTCAGCCTATCCCCTAACATTGCCTCTTTTCTCAATTTCTGCATCAACCAGACTAAGAACTCAGGGTGATGAATGCTGCATCACTTTTTAATGAGGTGTCCGTAGCAAAGCATAGGTATTTCTCCAACCTCTCTCAGGCTATGCAGAAATGAATGGTTTATGTAGCAGTAAGTCAAGCTGTCTGAATTTTGGAAACCGAGGACACCTGATGTAATTCCCCAGTGTCATTAATCAAGTAGCTCCTCTCCACCACAAAGCCATATACATGAACATGCAACATCTCATATTGTGCATACACACACACAGTGCAACGAATGAAGATTCCTTTCTGAGCAAGTGGTCACTCCAAAGATATGCAAAGACAAAAAAAAAAGCACCAAAATATCTTTATTTGAAATCCTTTATCTCAATCCCAAACAGAACAATTGAAATATTACAAAAGCTTCTGTAGTAGAGGGTCATGCCATTGCCACTGGTACGCAGAACTCAGCGATTCCATAGGTTCAAACACATACGTCAGAATTTTGTTGACTTTATGCTTAAGAGTTTCATACCAGTTATAAAACTCAGTCCAACCTTTAGATATATGTTGAAGTACTATCTCAAGCAAATGTCCACCTTCAAGTGTTAGTTATTGAAGGCCAATGAATAACACTGTGTAAGACCATCCACAGCAATATTTGTTCTGGTCTCTATGCATGCCCCCCTAACATCTGTGCATGTCTTATAAAAGAGTTTGCAGCCAATAAAACCCCTGACAAGGGCAGAAAGTAAATTTTCTTGATTCAGCCACTGAACATTTAATTCCTAAAACTTTATTTTCAACATTTCCTTTGAATACGCTGCATGTAATATTTAGAACGCCTGGCTTCCAGGAGACATTTGTCAAAGCACATTTAGAAGCCTGCAACGTCTAAAACATCTGCAGCTGGTTATAATGCATCAGGAAAATAAAGTTGTCTGGCTTCAGTACTGTGCCAGTGTTTGAAGGAAAAGATAAAATCAAAACCATATGCCTGCTCTTAGGTTATTCTCAAGTGGTCTATATTTTATAAGGGAACTTACCATTAATTTTTAAAGTCCTATGAATTGAATTCTACTAATTGGGCTTCTTGGACTTCTTTAGAAAGATGTTTTTTTAAAAAACTTGAAATTCCCATAATCCAGCTGGCTTTGATACTACAGGTCAAACATCCAAAATCTTACCAGTAAGAGGCATAAGCTCCAAAAGTTCTCACAAAAGTGCCATACCCAGAGTGTCTCCCTTCACTTCTCCCCTAGAAAGGAGTTCCCTTTGATAATTGTTTTAGCCAGGATATCAACATTATGGGTGCACAAAATGATATCCCCTCCTGAGGAACTTCCATTGTGGTTTTAAAATTTGAACCACCTCAAATAGTGGTTTCCAAAACGAAACAATAGCAGGGATTTTAATCCAGTGAGGAACTCAGTTCTAACCCAGGTCCTCCATTCCCTCTGAAAACCACTCAAAGGCAGCAGTAAGGTTGTTTGCCTGCTCCAAAGAGTCCTGAGTTGTGCAAATCACCGTGGCCACACAGGCTGCCCAGAGAAGCTGTGGATATCTGCAAGTAATATGTGCATGTAATACCGCAAGTGGAAATCTTCGGAATAAACACCTAACTTGTCACCTAACTTGTGCTTCAGATTGCAGTGAAGCGGTCCCAAGCCTATATAAACCTTCCCACTTCCTCACCTTCCCAGTGTCCGTTCTTCTGTTGGTCAGAGGGAGGCAACTCTTCTGCGTCTAAAATCAGTGCCTTTTTAATGTGAGCAGCCCTAAGCCTCGTCACTCATGCTGCTCTGGAGGAAGCATCTCTCACACCAAGCAAATCTGCAAAAATGCTTTCAAGAGCAGAGCAACAATAGGGGAGCAAAGCTGGTGCTAGAAAACCAGCTTCTCTCGGTAAGATGCTTTACAAAGAAATTATGAAGTATGGTGATAGAAGGGGCTGAACACAACACGTTAGGTTCATATCTCCTGGGAAACTTAAGATATAATTAAATAGTCCCGTCATACTTTTTCCTTCCAGGAGATAAATGTTCTTAGCTCCACAGATTAATGGTCTCACTCTGCCTTCACTGCATAGCCTCTGCCCTCAGTGTGAAGCTCAGAAAGTACCACCCTCCATTCTTCTTTCAGAGCAAGACACTTCAGAATTTGCCTTTGGCTTAAGCACTCAGTAACCACACAGTTTCCCAGCGATGCTTTTACTGATTTACCACCTAGCAGGCTTCTCTGTTACTTAACAGTAATAGCACAGCAAACACAGAGACAGTCATCCATTCCCCCACAGAACCTTTAATAAGGATAGATAATTACATGGCTGTTGATACACCAGAAGATTGCAAAGGAAATATAAAGAACCAGCTTTTCATTTATTGGGAAAGGAAATATAAAGAACACAATTAGCTTTTTGTTTATTGGGAAAAAAAATATCCAGACGATGCACACGACAGAGCTCTTTACAACCACACATTGGTTTTCAGGCTGGGTTTGTTTGATGTGCTCTTGCAGTTGCCAGTCAAAAGCCGAGCATCAGCTTGAAGAGCAGTTTCACGGCTGCTCACAGGTCCCAAAAGCAGCAACACAAGTTGTCAAGGTTCTGCTTTTGTTTCTTACACCTTTGGCAACTTGATAAAATTGAGCAGCCAGAAGTCAAAGGTGAACTGCAGGCTTGGGAAGACCTTCGAAGCACCAAGCACTCCTAGCGCTGGCTGAGTAAGGGGAGGTTGAATGTCAGCTTCTAGAGCAGTTACCTGCTCTTACCTGGAAAATATAACTCTGAGGCCACTAGTTCTATCAAGCTATCTCTAAAATGCAAAGAGCATCAAAATCTATGCAGAACATGAAATGGGAAGATAGCAGACCTAGAGCTCTCTTACAAAGAGAGCTTATAAGCAGAGAACTCCGCATTGCTGTTACAGAAATTCACTGCCCTCCAGTACGCAGCCTTTTCTGTAGCAGCCTATGAAGCCTGAATTTCTGCTGCTGATCTGTCAGCACCTTCCCTTCAGCACTAAGGGCTGCTTTCAGCCTGTAATTGCTTCTCTCGCAGCAGCCTGGCACAAAGTTCAGCACCGCACAGCGTACGAGGGCTCTGAGCCCGCTCAGCATGACACAGCCAAGTGTTGCTCGGATCTTGCTTCTGTACTGGGGTTTCTTGATACAGCTGCTGTGACTACTGTCCTGGGAAGGGCATGAATAGTTTTACCCTTCAAAATGCAGAAGTGGTTTGTGGCTTTAGGACAAGGAACTTCATACACAGCTCATGGGGCCAAGAAAGTTAAAATACAGCTACTTGGGATGTCCCCTTAAGATTCAAAGACCCTAATTAAAACCCCAAACCAACAGCACAGTCCAACAGAAGCACCCAATCCATGCATGTACACATGCCTAGAAGTCACTGCATCGTTTAGATTCAGGGCTTTAATCACCGTTTATAACAGCAGAGACACGCTTCTCAGCTCCCAGCAGGGACAGACCCAGGGCAGCACAACTTGTGTACGGGCAAGTCTCTCAAGCCCTCGTTACCTTCCCATCACCCAAACAGTGCATTAAACACTTGTTGGCATCCCACAAAGCTGTCATGCTGCAGCTCCACACAATGCAATTTTTCTGTAAGGTACTAAATCTATCATGTATGATCACCCAGTGTTTTATAAGCAGCCACAGGCTGTGGGGAAAAGAAGGAAAACATTTTAAATGGCTGTTAGTCTGTATGTTGTGCTGCCTTATGCTGACATGCCCAGGGATTTTGGAAATGCCCTCCAAAGAACACCATTTTTTTTTTTCCATTACTGCTGAATGTCCACAGCTACGAGATTAGAAAATCCTAAAGAGCTACTCAATGGCAGCATTAGTTCAAGAAAAGGCAAAAATTGCTTTAAGAAAAAAATCATTTATTTGAACTTATCTGTAACCCACCAGCAGCACAATATCACTTTGTAGCCCAGAACAAGGAGTAGATCAGCTTGGAAAGGAATGTGCAGTCAGCTTTCAGAGACTTCTAGAAAATGCCTGGAACATTTTAATAACTTAATTCTGACTTAGAGAAATCTTTAATTAAGACAGCATTTAGAAAGCATTTTCAGAACAATCTGGAATCCCGTGGAATGCCTTAAGGCCTCCATGGAAGCCGCTCTCGCTCGGAGCTGAGATCAGCCACGACTGAGAGGAAGAAAGCAGCAGCCAGAAGTCGCCAGCACAATCCGAGCCTCACCGTGCAATTTGCCTGTCTGTCATGTCACTGCTTGGCACAAGGATCACTCCGTCTACCCTTTATCACAGTCATTCGATGTTTGCCGCATTTTCTCCTACAAGGATGTTACCCAAATCACAGTCATTCGGGACTTGACTTACAAGAATTAACTGCCACTTACTTTTCCTGGCAAGCCGCTGCTAATCCACGCTTCTCTAAAAAGAGAGAGAATTAGGTCAAGGCAGCTTAAGTGCTGCTAAAATACGTCGCATAGCACCTTATATCCACAGCTCAGACAGCACCTTGTCGCCCACAAGCAAGCAGCAAACAACATCGGCAGACAAGTCCGGATGGCCAAAGGGTCTTTGTCTGGATGCAAATGAACTTTCCCTTACTCTTTAGGAATGCTTATGCCTCCTTTAAATGTCTGCTTATCAAGCAGGCACAGTTCCCAAGAGATTACTTTTGAGGAGATTACACTCCGCTGGGGTCCTGTTCTGCAACTTCTTTTAACTATGACCTTCTGAAGTACAGCAGCTGTCCTCCTCACAACAGGAGCAAAGTTGGGGCAGCAAGAGCTGCAGCAGAGGGATCCTTTCCTTCCTGCCTGGTCCTCAATTGACAACCAGTGCTTCATCAGCTATTCTTTAAGAGAAAGCTGCCCATCCAACTGACACTCCTGCACACTGAACTGCAATGCATCAACACTAACATTTCCAGTTTCTGTGATATATACAAAAGAAAAGAGCTATTCTGTTAACGAAAGCAAGAGGACACGCAATCCATCACATCCAAGACTGCTGCTTTAGCACAAGCACTTTCCCATCAGCTGGGCACCATCATCCTGCTGGCTGCACCCAGGGGATGCCAGCTGTCCAGTACTACAAAACCACCAGCTTTGCTAGAATTGGTGCCAAGAATTTTGCCCAACACAGCCCATTCTGCCAGCTGGGTTTGGGAGGATAGGATGCTGTCTGATGGCAAGATGAGGAAAGGGGCACTTGCACCCTCTCCACCTCAAAACCCAGTGCTCCAAAGATGCATGCAGTTGCATTCCCACATTAGCCTGTGCAGCCCCAATAGAAGTGGAAAACAGTCAGTGACCCTCCTGTGGTCAGCAAATACATGACTGGCAAGAACTACACCAGTTCTCTTATTGGACTATTCTGGGCTCGAATGTAAACCACCACGAAGAGCAAGAATCACTATAGCAACATCTCACTTCAGACTGGGACACAGCTATACAACAAAAGTGTAAGAATAACCAGAACAGTTTGACAATCCAGGGAATAACATAACCTTCCTGCCCACCTTTTCACACCCAAACAGATGAATTATGAAGAACTTGTGTGCAGAGGTCAAAGTATAAAAGGCTCAGCAGCATTCCCTATAGTCTTATTGTCACCCTTCAGAAAGGGCTGGTAAGCAGAAATCAACAGCAAGGAAGCCAGGGTGACCAAAGCAATAATATGGCATTACATGGCAGAGATCCACCTAAACTAACTCTTCACCAACTCCTCCTGAGAACTGTGCCATTTATCAAATATTTCAGGGACACCAGCCAGCATTTGTAGCTACTTGTTGAATTACAAAAAAATCCTTTGGAAAGCTGCTCCACAGTTCCTTTGTGGAAGAGCATTGTTTAATGCTTCTACTATTTTGGCTGCAGACCACAGTAATCTCTTGCATACATCTTCGAAGTTGTTCAAGCCATTCTGCAGACTAATAAGGAGGTAGTTTTCATAAACTAAAGGCAAGATTGCTTTGAACCACAAAAGAAACTTAAAACCTGAGGAGCTCCAAGAAATCAGTGGATATCTTTGCAACTGCTGCTTCTCCCTCCCTGTTTTTTTCCCAAGTATTATGTGTTAAGATTAAGATCTCTTGGTGAGAGATTTCTTGTTACACAGGGAGTTTCAATGCATTAGGTACTAAGCGGAGTTGCTAGAAGTCACCATCAAATTCATAAGCCCAGACATGCAATTAGGATGCTGGATTACATTTCATTAAATTTTAAGAGTACTCTATAACCAAGCAGCTTTCAGGGTCCTCACCACCAGCCAGCTTCCTCTGAGGATCCGCTGGGAGTTTTTATAGGCTTTAGAAGCTTTGCACAGTGTGATTTCAAACAAGACGCAGGTGCACAAACTCATCTCCTCTAATTCCTAACCCTTCTTGCTGACTACACAGCACAGAATCGAGGACAGCTTACAGGTACAACAAATGGTGATGTGGTACACATTGCTTTCATTTAGGAAACAAGAAGAGAAGCCTGGCTGCATAATCCAGGAGCACCAGACATGCCCAAACCCACATGTTAAGCTAACGGTTTATAAATAGGATGGAAGAAACCCTTCTTTGGTAATGCTTCCCTCATCCAAAATGGAAGAGACTGCTAGAGTCTGTGCACAAATTTACTTTAGCAGTATATCAAGACAATTCTTGAGCAAGATACAGATACCTTCTTTTCAACAAGCTTCCACCAGAAAAGGAAGGGCGTCTCACTGCTGATCTTCTGATCAGAGTCATCGCCTTTCCAAAAGATGCTATTTCTGGGAGGAATAGCCACACATTTGTAGAGTTCTGCAGAAATAGGCTGTACCTGCACATAGAATAAACAGCCCACATGAACTCACTACTGATAAACACAACTTCAATGAGCTTGAAAACATTTTGTTAAATACATGCTGCTAATGTGAAGATGAGGCCCATTTATGAGGTAAGCTAGTGCTCCTCTTAAACATTTAAACCTCTAACAGTTATAAGGAATTAAAAAAGGGATTAAAAACAACAAGGTTTCAAAGTCAGATTCTGTCACAGCTCTGACAAGCTAAGGAAGAAACCAGATCCAGAAATCTCATGTCTGTGATGGGAGATTGAAAGCATAAAGCAATTGCGCCAGTCAGAAGGCTGGAAATGCCAAAGACCTTTAAATACTGGATTCAGTAACCAGTGAAAGCCCAGCCAGCCCCTTCAGGAAGCTGTGGTGTACTTGTGATACAATATAAAGTCAAATTACTGAAGCTGCTTTTCTTGTACCAGTACCAGCAAACAATCTGACTTGTAAGGCATTTTCTATAGAAAAACTTTAGGGAAGGAAAATAAATGTACTTTCAGTTGATGTGACTTTACGAGAAGCATTTTTTTCCTCTGAGCGTTTTACTTTTTTCCTTACAGATTTCTGACCAGGTCTCCTGTGCACTGCAGAAACACAAATCAATTCTCATGAAGCCATCACTTTTCCCTAATGGACCCAGAGAATTTAATGGTTTTTCTAATCAGCTCAACAGTTACTCAGAAGCAAGAACTTTGCAGGAAAGTAAAAAAAAAAATAGACCTAAAACACATGTAAGAGCCTTGGGAGCATGGGCTTAAGGTTTGGGGAGGATCAACTGGTTTCTGAGGATCGCTGTCAGCCTAAGCCCTTAAACCCACTTAGGCCGAAATCCACAGGAGTTAGGTACCAAAGGCTCTCACTTTCTAGGGTTTTCAGTTCACTCTGGCATAAACAAAGTGTGCAAGTATCTGTGTTATATAAACCATGGGAGATAAAAGGGCACACACTTATCTAAATGAAGAAATTAAAGGAAACATGCAGAGAAGGGAACAAGCTGTCCACCTCCTTAAATGTGAACTGATTTACAAGAAGGCACATTAGTTACAAGCAGATAACCCTAAAATAACTATTTTCCTTTCCTATGTTACAACTAATACATACACCACTATATCTCTCATGTTCAGCCCATTCAGTGTTTCCTACACACAATATTCTCCCATTTTATCCTGCAGCACCGGTCCCTCTAATCACTGACATATGCTCCAGCACAAAGCATTTCCTCTGGCATGCTTTAAAAAGAAGCACTGTCACCAGAGCAATGTAAGTGCTGGCAAATATGGTCTGTCAGGTTTTGTTTTCAAGGACTATAAAAATAGACTTCACTGCATAAGGCTTGAAGATTCATACCCTCTAGAAATAATTTTAAAAGAACAAGTTTTCAGATGACTTATTGTTTTCAAATATCCAGAGAGAAAACCCATAGTTTATTTCATTTAACATTTTTGGGTTAGGCCAATATTTTAACTTTTCTTACATGACTGACAATTCCCAGCTAATTTACCTGCAAACACCAGTGCTCTCCTCATGTGCATCAATTTACAGAATGCTTCTCAGCAGCTTTTCCACTACGAGCAGCTTCTTTTTATGAAAATATCAGCGCCCTGAATGGCACAACCATGCTACTTGTTTCCAGAGCTTAAGCCTTTCACCCTTGAAAAGCAGTGTTATTTTGAACTGATAACAGCTTTGGCCAAAATGCAAGGAAAAGGATCCTGGCACAGACTGAAGTTTGAGACACTTTGTTAGTTTGCAATTGGCTTTGCCAAGGACTCTTGTTCTGTAATCAGTTGGCCCAAGTTTGTATTTGCAGAACATATGCAACTATGGTAGAAGGAGACCTATTATCTTTTATACACACTCTGCAGCAATTGAAATCAAGGACAACTCAAGTAGCACCTTCATGTGTTTCAGATAAGACTTTTCCAATCTTCCACATCCCCACTCACAGAGCGTACAATCTGCATCTGAAGATCAGAAAATTTGAGGCAGAACAGGGAAATTTCTCCTCAGAGAGATCTACGAGACCGCAGTTGGAAGAGAACCATTATAGATAGCAAATTTAAATTCAGAAGTCCAGCTCTAACATAAGAATTAGTTTAGGTGATGGTGCCCGTGACATCCTGCTTCGGAGGATGCAGAGGAAGAAGAGAACCGACTTCCCCTACAAGTGATTATTGAGGCTTTAACTGAAGTTTGTGTGTGCAAAAGCCATGCTACGTTGCATGTAGCAGCAGCACCATTTCTTCTTAGATTGAGACAGCACAAGGCAGCAGCAAACTGCACACATCTGGCAGGATGACCAAGGGAGTTCTTAAACTCCATCTTACAGTCCAGCAACAACGCCCTCCCCAACACATACCTGCTGAGGGAGACTATGAGAAAATATAAGAGAAACTTTGGCTTACGTGGGTCAGCAAAATACTGATGTTCAAAAAAGACAACAGTCCTGTCAAGAGACAATAAGGGAAGAGCTCCTCTGGATCTATTACCGAGGACAGAAAAAAAATCAAGAGACCAATGCCTATCCTGTCAAAACAGTGACAGACATCTGTGAACTGACATAGAAGATAGATTTCGTAGTAGAACTGTGTTTGCTGTTTTTAAAGTCAATTACAGAAACGGGAAATATTTGATATTCTTCCTCACAATGTTTTTAAACATCTGTTTTATAAGCAACAATGATAGAAGACATCACAAAAAAATGGTTCCTCTAGCAGTATTTGAGCAACAATGCCTTTAATTCTTATATGAAATTCAGTCTGGGACATTTTGATAAATCTTGACTAATTGGAAGAGTGGAGATGCAGCTTTTGCACATTCTAACTGCACTACAGGAAGAATTGGCCAAATTTCAATACAAAGATGTCAAAGATGTATTTTTAACTACAATGTATCTGCTCCATGAAGCACAGCACACAATTCTCCTCTCCAGCTCCTCTCCAAAGGAGAGCTCCAGCACCCGTAATTTAACAGATCCTTCTGCAAAGTGCAACAGACAAACGCAATTGATGCAAATTCTGTAAACACTGGAGTTCAGATAAACTGCTAGTGTCTTGGTAAAGAACCGAGCCCTATGCACCTACGCTTTCAGTGCAGCATCACACGCTTCCAGCTTCACTAGCACCTTTTTCTTTAGCTGGAACTGCCTGTACTGGAAGTCAGCTGTTTATTGAAAGTTCTTTTTATTCCTCAGTGCATCCTAAATTAAAAAAACATGTTCGGTTTGAATGATTAAAGGAAGAGGAAAGAGATATACACATGGCAATTACTGGAACAATTTACTCCTTAAAGGCTGACCTCCCTTCCACTTTTCTACAGTAGCAGCAGCAACAGCAGGAAAATGGTAGCAAAGACAATGATTTTGGTAGTCTTTTGGTCTCTCTCTATACAAATAGATTTCTGCATCGAAAACAGAGGTCTACCAATACTTTGCAGATGTTTTTACAGCTTAATTCCATGCCCTCAGTCCCAGGCAAACAAAACAAATTTAAGAAGTCTCATTCTAAACAATTTAATTGTGCCAAGATTACTTCTTTGCCACTGTGAAGGAGACCTGTGAACAGATGCTGCTTTTTTGAAGTGAGATTTTTTTTTTTGCAGACTAAATCAATTCCTTGAAACAGATTCCAAAACATCACAAAAAAAGTTAGTATCTAAAACTAATTTTTTGTTGTTGCTGTTTCCATCATAGCAAGCTGCAGCCTAAGAATACGAGAGAAGCAGCACAGAGTGTATTGGTGGCTAAGCCAAACTACCATATGCATGAGTGAGAAAAGGGTTAGTCCTTATTACTTGGCTATCACACACTAAACCCTGCCAACTGATCACGTGCTAGATAAATGAGAAGACAAAAAGATAATCAGCGTTCACTTCTTTTTGAGATACTGAATAATCTTAAGTAGTAGTTAATATGAACTGACAGTCTGGCTAAATTTAAGTGACCTTCTGTAACGTTACAGCTAGAAACTTACTTGCCTAATTGAGGCCCTTGCCAGAGTTATGCTTGTATTTACCTACCTTTGGGGGTTCTGATTTTCTTCAGTGAAGGAATATATTTTTGCTTTTACTTATCCAAGTTGAAAGTACAGTTTCTAAAGAGTGCCACTATCAAGGAAGCAGAGTTGAGATTAAAGTCAGCCTGAGCAGAAGTGAAGGAACTGCTCTTTCTTTAAAAAAACAACAAATAATCTTATACATAACCAGGTCTGGCATCCCGTATTTTTGTATCATACCCTAGATCAAAGTCACTAAGACTCTTATTTTTCAAAGGAGCATCACACCCTAAGACACCTTTGAAAACTTTAGTCTAAACATTAAGAACACTCGCACACTGTTTCACTTGTTTTATTCATTAAGCAATAGCTCGTGCTTACTAGTCTCTGAAATTTCTTCTTAGGACTTCATCTAAAGGCTAAGAAATGTTAGGTATGCGCAAGAAAGAACAAATTACCTCTTCTCCATCATGGAGAAAAATTGTTTTGTTGCTAGCGTCATGAACTGGATAAAAGTAACCTCCCAAATGACTTTGAACACAAGTAACCTACGCAAAGACAAGGCTATACAATCTTCTACTTTGGAAAAACAAGACAGGCTATTAGAGATTTTAAACGTTAGATCTTCTTACGTAAACATAAGCAAAGATGGAGGAGATGACTTACCCTTGAAAAGTCACCTTAGTTTGCACATACAATTGCAAGCAAAGGATTGCAGACGTTGGAGATAAAGCAGAGCAGAACCCTTTCTAACAACCCAACCCTGTAAAAATAATTGCTCAACAGGGCGGAAGCAAAGCAGCTCTACCCATGAGAGAGACAGCTAACAGTGCTTCCAGATAAGATCCCAAGTCTGAAATCAGGGTGAGGCTTTGACCAAAGAAAATACTCCATTCTCCTTCCAAGAACTTGGGTAAAGAGTAGTGATATACCGATGCAGATTTTATTTATCCAGAAAGTTCTTGCAGGAGACAGACTAATTAGTCATTAGTCTGCGATTCCTTTCTTTCTATTACTGAATAGAAGTTCTACAGCAGAAAGAGTTCATGCAAGGTTAAGATGGAAGTTCTAATGTTTGTACCTGAAAAAAAAAAAAAACAAAAAAACAAAAAAACAACTCTTCAACACTTCTTTGAAATTTAACACCCTGGCTGGTCATTATTTCAGTAAACAACTGGAATCCCTATGCATTTTAAAAAATGCACTGCAATGCTTTTGGGGATTTTGGCTTGAGCGGTCACTTTGCGAACCCTCAGGCACACAGGATAGACAGTTTTGAATTCAAAAGCTACATCAGGGAAACGTGTCAAGTCACTGCTACATCAGCTGAGCATGACATACATGCAAGAAATACACATTAGTGCTGAGGGGAGCAGCTCTGAGCACAAATCAGTGACCTCACTGCAGAAGCAGCGCTCAGCGTAACGGGAGAGGATGCCAGCATCCACTGCCTTGAGACGATTTTTTTAGAAGTTACTTTCTGCCACTTCTTGTGCTAATTGGAGAGAAAAAAAGCATTGCAGCTGAAAGATTAATAAGAGGTTGAGACTGGAAGACACAGTCACTGAATAAACACTGAGCAAACTTAAAGGGTGGGTGCTGCTCTGCATTCAAGTCTCGGCTGACTCCATTTTCCTTCCCTTTATTTTGTATTTCTTGCCAAGGGAAGAGTCACAATATCCACACTTGTTACACCAGCTCTCTTGCAACGGGTTTTCCATTTGAGACCCTCACTAAGTTTAACTGTTTGTCATTTTAATTTGACTCAACAATAAAAGAAATCAAAAGCTACAGAAATACAAGCCACGTTTTGCAGGGAACAAATTTCAAGCCCACCAGACAGCATTTAGTAGCTGCCTGTAAATATGCTCTTGCTCACAGTAGTTGTAGGACATTTGAGAGCACCTAGACAATATGAGAGACTTCATCCCAGCAACATGCTCGTGTGCTCGTATCATGATTTCCAAGAGACAAAAATGAAGAACTCAGTTTTCTTTAAGATGCCTGCACAGAGTTGTAGCAAAACCCAAAGAAGTCAGACCTTAAAAATGAATTCAGTGACGTTTCAAGCTCTCTGAATACACCAGTGATGGACGTTAATTGCTGTAGCTGGTAGTTTGTGCTTCCAAGAAAGCGACAGGAAGAATAAACTTTTCTCTTGTGAGCTACAGAAAACATCATCGACCTGAAAAAGGTAACTTCGTGAAGTGGGAAGGCACAAAACAGCATCAGAGGGAACTCCACGAGTGGGATAGCTGAAAGAGTTCAGTTTCAATAAAATCAGCAGCTTTTCCACTAAAATGAGTTTCTTCCAAGAGTATTGGCGAGACTGGAGCGCTGCTTTACTCTGCTGTAGCTGTGGTTGAGAAGCCTTAATTATAGATATATGCTCTGGAGAGCTCTCTTTTAACCCTGAAGCTAAGATTAGAGAAAATGAAGCAACTGCAAAAGGGCAGGGAGAAGAGCTAATTATTTAGAAAGAAAAGCAGATTTAAGGACCAAGATGTGGTAGATCTCCCTTCTTTGAAGCTGCAATTTAAAGCTTTATCAAATTTATGAACAATAAGCAGAAGTGTCAAGTGACATATTTCTGATATTTTCGGGGGCACGCAGGACTTGGATGCAGAGCTGCCAGCAGATCTCAGGCTCAGCAGGTTACTCCTCTACCCAAGCATTTGGGAAGGAGGGGCAGCCTGCTAACTGCACTACACATCGATTTACTTATCTGTAGCTTTCTGCAATCGTGGCCAGACCCTTTAAATCTACTCACAGAAGAGGCACAGTCTGACACGTCAGCCATAATTTGATATCCAGTACTACTTATGTTAGTAACAAAGCCGTGTAGATAAACACTCCCATCCTTGTTACCTATCCATTATCCAGGCAAGGTAACACAAAATGCAGCAAATAACACCACGGTGTCAGTTACCCTGACAGAAGAGATACCATTACCACCCAGGGGTTATGCTTCAAGTTGAATAAAGCAGGACTAGTAACACTTCTGGCTCCCTGGATTGTTAGAAGGCATGAGCAGCATGCCAGATCTGAAAGTAAAACCACAAGGAAACTCTAAAGGAGATAATGAAAAGCTCGAAAGATTTTTTTTTTTCATGGCAAACAAAAGAAAAAAAAACATAAAAACAAAGGAGGGGGAGGCACCTGCTATGGATTAGGGAATAGAGTATCACTGTTATACTCTTGAAAGTGACTTGAGCCTCAGGAATTGTTCAGAAGTCTGAAATCAGATAACAGATTCATGCTTTCTGTTCACTGCTAAAAAACATTGAGAGTTATCAGTTTTGCAAGCAAACTGGGACCTGAAGTCACAGTTTCTCTTATAGTTCTCTCTAGAAGCAGAGGAATCCCAGGCCAAGCTGCACACTACCATCCCTGTATATCCCACCAGATTTTTCCAGTTTTTAATTCATTCAGCTCTGGAAAAATTCCTTTCCAATTTTCCACTAAAGGTGATTCAGAAGAAAATGTGCACATGCATTCCAGTCACTTAACTTGAGAGTGCCTCTCTGCTACTCTTCAAGGATTTCACATGCACAAAGTTACTGCAGCCACCTCTGTCCCCGTGTCTGCACGGTATCGTGCAATATTTATGTTATCAAGCTATTTAAAGCTGCACAACTTATCGAGGTCGCTCTACAGAGATAACATGGAAAACATGAAGCATGACGGACCCTGGAGAGAGGCAAAGTCCTCTGATGGTAAATACCCCAGCAGCTTTGTTCATGCACATTTCTGCCACCCTGAAGCATGCTGTGCCATAAAACTGGGCACGCTGCATGCTGGTTGGGGTGCACTGCGTAAAAGCCTACAAATGACAGCTCTGCTGTACTCAGCACGATGCCAAGCTGGCACGTAGGAACACCTGCTTCCACAGGAGCTCCAAATACATTTATGCAGTACAAGGTCTTTTTTTTTCCTAGTGATATTTCAAGCACAGGGAGCAGCAATACCTCCTACCAACTCCTAACTCTCCCCAGCAGCTCCGTACTTTTCAGGGGGAGCCTGAGGGCTTCCTGCCCGTGCCAGGACAGGGCTACACAGACACAACCAGTGCACAGGGTGCTCTAACACCAGGATAACAGCTTCCTCTGTGTTAAGTTAACCCAGACCCGCTCCTATGTGACGCAAATGGGGTTACAGGTGGCTCCCAAGGGAAGCAAACAAGAGAGACAGCAAGGTTAACAGCTGCTCCTTATCTTTTTATAGCGATGACTGCAATTGTATTTAAATAGGGAGTGGAAGGTAGCACTGTGTAACTAAAGGTCTGCTAGAAAGCATTTTTGCCTGACTTCAACACGTCGATGGTAGTAAGAAGCTTCCCATTATTTTCTCAGCCCACTTGGTCAAATGCCTGACAGGGTATTTGTAAGTGCAGTTGCTCACAAATCTCGCTGTCTCACCATCTGATCCCCATTCATATGGGAAAAATGAACGGCTCCGCAGATGCCTGTATGATTACAGTTTTTACTGGTGACCTAACAAAGCAGTCAGGGTGTCAGGAGCCAGAAAGTTTTCCTGCTGAAGTCCTCATTCAAGGACAGGAATTATGCATCACAGCTTTTAAGAGCTTCGGACAGAGCACGTTTGAACAGCTAGCCATGGCATGGCTGGGCTGGTAACAGGAGCATCTGCTCCACAAGAGGAGAACCCCAGCAGAACAGCAGATACAACACACCTTTCATCTTCATGCAGCATAGGAGCTAGAGCACAGCCTGGTTGTGCTCTCAGCTCCGTGTTACCATCACAGTTAAGACCACCAGAAGGAATAAGAAGACCAGGGAAAGCCCTAATTTATCAGCCAACGTCCCTTCCCAGTTGGGCTTTGAAACTTCACAGATGCAAGATGGTTTAGCCACTTCACATGCTCCAAACCCTTGTCTTCTGTCCTTTGGAGAAGGAAACAGGGCTTTCATTTCAGCTCACTTTGCAGTACCACATGTAACTAGTCCAGGAGAAAATGCTCATTTTGCAGCTGCACTAAAATAATGAACTTTAGAGTAGCCTATACTAGAAATCAGGCATAAAAAAAAATGCTTTTTATCTTGAGCACTTGTGCTTTAGCTCTCAGTTGTCAATTGTTTTACGCTGTGCTTATCAAAATAAGCTTTACAAAGTTTGCCTTTGTATCAGTGGACAAGCAATGAGCAAACAGGAGGGATAACACTGCCGTCCCGCAGAGTGCAGAAAGCCACCAGGCAGGGAGGTCTATGGCACCACCAGTTTAGCTGTCAAAGACATGGGCACGGGAAGCACAATGAGTTGGCTTTCCATTCACCCGTGGCTGGCAGAGAGCAGGAAGGTTTTCCTCTCCCTCTCCCCAAGCCCTCGGGAAGCCTTGGCAGCAGGGGAAGCCTGCTAAGCCACCCCCTTCCCGGCCAGCGCTTGCCAGCCGCGAGGTGAAGCTGACAATTGGTGACAGTTTCATCGCTGCCCTGAGGCCGGGATGGCAAAGCCGATCATCTTCCCCTGCTGACGAGGATGAGAGCAGCAGAAGCAGCTGGGCAGGCAGCACCGTGCTGCTCCCAGCCCCTAACCAGGCCTCCTTTCTCAGCAATACAGCCTGGACGCTTTAAGCTTAATTACACGAAAGCCAAAGTTTACAACTCCAAATTGTCCAAGGGCTGCATTCTCGAAAAGGCTTTTTCCATCCCATTTGCAGCTCGTGTCTCGCTGCCGAGCCACAAGCAGCCAGGTACAGCTGGCAGCAGAGGGCACCACACAATCAGCTATGTGATTTATACACTTCCATCATGCTCGCGAGTGAATTTGTAGAACACAAATTACTATTACAACAAGCTACAGGGTGACTTTATAAAGCATGCATCATACCAAATGAAATGCGTAAAATGAAAGGCTGCTAATTTGCTCCAATGCTTTTATCCAGCAATTCAGAGAAGGAGACGTTCAAGCTTAATCTCTCCTGGAGTTCAAATGCCCCATTCCCCTAACAGGGCGCATCACACAGATCTCCTGCCCGACCTGGCAGGTATGGAGCAGCATCTCTGCAGAGGATTAAAAACCACGTAAATAATTGCATTAGCCCAAGCATAAACCACCAGCCCACAGCCCACCTCATCTGTGGTTTTGCACGCTGCAGGACCACACATCAAACGCTTCAGCTGACGGTGCCCAGCAGCCTCTGAGGCGGACAGCGGGGATTCGACAGAGAAGGAACAAGCTGAAATTTCTCTTGCAATCCCCCACACCTACAGATCATATGTTTTTACCTATCGAATACTTGTTAAAAAAAGATGAAGCTACACCGGAGTCAATCTGCACTATGTGAGCATGCCAATATACACATCCTGCCATTTTTTCTCACCAGCACAAGAAGCTAAGCTAATACCTTTGCTGTCAGCAGAAACATTTTAGCACCTTGAGCCCATCGTCCCTGCTGAAAGCCACCACACCAGCCAAAGCTGTTACACACCCCAAGAAAAAAGGACTTGCTAGTTCATATCATCCGAGGAGCAACTGTAAATACATAATGATAAAGGAAATTTCCTCACATGCAGGTGTACTAGAAAGAAACTCGATGAATCTACTTTCCTAATGACATCTCTAGTAGGACTTCAACGACTCGAGGCCATGCCCTCTCCCCAGGGATGGAGAGCCAGCCAGCAGAGCTCCAGAAGAAGAAACCCAACAGCAGAAGGAAGGAAGAACGCCGACCTAACCCCGGTATTAAGGCAATGAATTATTTTCAGCCACTGTGTTTTCCCCTCAACACGTAAATACAGAAGCAATTAGCTGCCTAGGCACTTCTGCAGAAACAATTTAGCATAATCTTTTCTAGAATATATTTACATGGCTCCTGATTGCTTAATTTCTGACACGTCTGTTTCAGCCACTAGAAAGATTAAATAAAGTGAAATGGCGTGCACTGATACCTTGCCATTTTGAAGGTAAGAAGCTGCACAAGGCACACTGCTACACAAATTCTTGGCACAATTTGAACTTTAAAATTTTAGTATTGAAACTTTGCAACTGTATATTCTAAGAATTGCCTTTTTACGATTTTAATCCAACTGTTTCTTAGAACTTCTCTGCCCTTTTGCTGTTACTCTGAAAGATAAAATTACCGAAAAGCAGACACTATTTAAGCAAAAGAATGAGTATGGGCAGAGATTTCATGGAAAAGCTCATTTCTCTATCACATCTGAAACATCTTCAATTCACAGATTAGCCTGTGCAAGTAGGCAAATTAAAGCCAGAAAGAAAAAAATATTTCCTGAGTGCTATGCATATCATTCTTTTAATGATATAGCCTCCTGTGGTCTTAAACTAGAGTACTGGTGTTAAGAAGTCGGCTGTTCCATACAGATCCGTGAATGAGCAGACAAACAGCAAATTAATTTACAGGCTGGAAGTTGATCAGTGAGTACCAAAACCATGAGTATTTGTCAAGACCATAGGAGAAGAGACAGGAACCACCAGAACTGAAGACACCCAACAGACAAACTCTCTGCAGTCAGCTGGCAGATAACTCTATGACAACAGTAAGAAAAATGTTTTTATCTTTATTCTGCATCATCTGAAATTATTTTTACCAAGACAGCCAGCTGTCCTTCAGGGTATGTTTTGCCTTGCTCAGTGTAACACAAGCTATCATTTCAGGGCGCAGTCCTTAAAAAAATATCTGTGATAGATGTGTATCTTTACTGTCAGCCCCACTGCAACCCATAGTTCCCCAATAATTAGGCAGGAAGGTTGAACCTTCAGCTTAAGACCCAGCAACCCCGATTTACACAAGAGCAGAGAGCTTTTATTTCAAATTCTCCTGTAATCGGCACAGACATTTGCTGCCCAGCTCACCACACACCCAAACCAGTAGCAGATCTCAGTTTATTGACAGCCGTCATGCTTCAAACAGACATAGCATAAAGAAAAATAGGATGAGCGCTCTGTATAACAAGTGATATGACATTTTTTAATTCTGAGAAGACAACACACCGAAACCAGCAGTGACGCACTGCACAAACTGCCTGGCCTACAGCTGCTCCAACCCAAGGCCCGCAGCACAGGGATGACTTTGGAAGACGAAAAATAAAAAGTCAGCTTTTTATTGTATTTTCAGCCCTGGTAGATTTAACCAATGTTAACTGCTACCTCTAGCAAGGAGCTTTGAAGCCTGAGAATTACCAACTTCCTCCTTCGCAACCTCTAGAAGAGGCATGATTTTACACTGGTCTTCATGTACTATATGGAGCTGTGCAGCAGTAGCCTACAGGGCTTAATTTTGTCAGTCATGCAAAATAGATCGCCTGCATGCAACAGAAATACAAGCATAAGGCAATAGCATCAGGAACTGTGGGCACACAACGATCACTGTGCATTAAAAGGATCTCTGGGCAGGTCTGGGGTCTGCTATGTAACCCCATGTTACGGCAGGTACCGACTGACTTTTTCTTTTCTTCCCCTATCAGCATGGCATATGACCAGGACACAATCATGGTTATGCCTGGGTTTACCCAAATAAATTGAATTTGAACAATGTTTCTGCTGGGAAGGAAGAGCTCAACCTCAGCACCTCATTCCTGGAGCCTCCTTGCTCTCTGAGCAGAAATTGCCACGCTAAGTTTCTCCACCTTTACGGTGCAGTCGTAATGGCAAGTCTCTGAGGAGGGGAAGATTGAGACAACTAAGAGTTTTAAGTGGTTTTGAACAAGGAGCCGAACCGATAGTTACACACTGACATTTCAGGCTTTCAAGCCCCAATCATTCGTAGTGGTATGAAGCCAAACCGAGGATGGGATAAAGCAATTACAGAGCCAAAAGTAAATGCAGCTAAACCGAGCTTACAAACGTCTAATCCGGGTGATCTGGCATTCGTGTCCCTCACATTAAGAAGGGGGGTTTGCCTGTTTCTACCCCAGAGGGACAAGCAAGGAATGCATTTTGCTGCAACACCACCAAGCAGCAGGTACCCAGCAGGTATTCCCCACCCCGATGGGAACAGCTCTGTGCTCTTCTTTCCCCAGAGGAGGATCAGGGCACAGGCATCGCCCTCACGCTCCACCCGGTGCTTTCTGCTAGCCCTTGCCACAAGGTCCGTGGGGACCCCGAAGTAACTGGTGATGCGCGTTCCCTGTACCTTCCTGAGACAGGTGAAGAGAAATGGAGCAGAAGGGATGCCCTCAGGAGACACATTTACTATTCTTTCCATTGCAAGGAGGGGGCAAACTTCCCTTCCTTACTCCTTAGAGTGAAGATCCTGCTTTATTCCCTTACCAAGCCTGGCCAGAAAGGCAAGCAGACCTCTGGTCTCTGGATCCGTAAGCTGCCAAGAAAGTACTTGCCTTCCACCTCCAACCCATCCCCTACTCGAGCCCCTTCTCTCCTCAGCTTACGTCAATTCAGCTGCTCCCATTTCTCACGGGAGCCGCGCTCGGCTCCCTCCCTGCAGGCAGCCTCCCTCCTGCCACTGCCTCCTGGGGGGCTGCCTCCCCCTGGGCTCAAACCACCAGATCCCTGCTGCTGTGGGGCAGCTGCTCCCCGTCCCTGTGTACAGAGGGGCCAGATGAGACCCCCCCAGACACCGAGACACGGGCGGGGGTCCTCAAGAGCTCAGCTCCATCCCCCAGGCATGCACGAACACAACACACCGCAGCTGAGCTCTGGCCCCCACCCACTGCAGCCCCACACTGCTGGGCACTCCCTACACACACAGCACCCCATATTTACCCAGGACCCCCCCCAGCATCCTCCACACATCCAAAATCACCCCCAAGACCCCCCCAGCACCCCCTACGCATCCACAATCACCCCCAGGACCCCCCCAGCAGCCCCATACACACTCCAGGACCCCCCCAGCACCCCCTCCAAGCCCCTCACACCCTCCCAGTACCCTCCCATCTCCCCCATACACTCCCAGCATCCCCTAACACCCCCTAAACTCCCAGTACTCCTCCAGAAGCCCCCCTCCAGTACCCCCCACAGCCCCTGCCACTCTCCAAGGACCCCCCCAGAACCCTTTACACTCCCAGTAACCCCCCAGCAGCCCTCCCCTCCACTCCCAGTCCCCTCCCAGTCCCCCCCCCCACTCCCACTACCCCTCCATTACCCCCCCCACACACCCTCCCAGTACCCCCCCCCCCACTCACCGTCTCTTCTCCAGCCCCCACCTCCACCACCACCGCCGCCCCTTGCCCTGCAGCCCCCCCCCCGCCACCACCGCCGCCGCCGCCGTCCGGCTGCCGCTCCCGGTACAGGGACCAGAGCCCCACGTTGGGCAAGAAGACGAGGGCGGCCAGCGCCAGCCCCACCGCCTGCAGCAGCCGCTTCTGCTTCCGCCGCATGGGAGCCGCGGGGAGAAGGAGAGCGACGGCGGCGAGGAGGAGGAGGAGGAGGAGGAGGAGGAAGAGGAGGGGATGAAGGCGAGCAGGGGGCGCGGAGCCGCCCCCGCCCCGCCGGAGCCCAACTTGCCCCGCGCGCGAGCAGCGCCAACTCCGGCACTTCCGCTCCGCTCCGCGCTGGGGGGGCGTGGCTTGCGCTAAACCCCGCCCATAAAACGCCGAGAAGTGGGCGGGGTTTAGAGCAAGCCACGCCCCCCCCTTCCCCTGTGCCACCCCCCCTCCCTGCAGGCGGCGCGCTAATTGCGGGAGGTGCCCCCAGGCAATTAGCGCCCTGCGGGGGGGGTTGCGGGGTTAATTAAGCTGCCCATGAACTGGATGGGTTGGCTCAGCATGTGTTGTTTTTTTTTTAACTTTTTTTTTTTTTTAATTTTAATTCTTTTTTTTTTAATAATTATTTTTTTATTGTAAATACGCCAGCGGCAGCAAAATTGGGGGGATTTGGGGAATATCCCCTAAAAACGGGGGGGTGGATCCGCTCCTTATTTACGAGCCAACTTGCCCCTTTAGCTAGGAAGGTGCCCGGCTCGGCTGGTGCCAGCAGCAAGGCTGTGACACCGCTGGGACTTCCGATAAAAAAAAATAATAATAATAAAAAATAATAATAATAAAAAAATATATTTGGTCTTTTCCAACATAAAGAAGTTGTTATTTCGCAGAAGGGCAGCAAAGGGCTTTGAACTTCCCCAAAGTTCCCCGGGCCGCCAGGGGGCAGCTGCTGGCGGGGGGAGCAGCTGGGGGGTGCAGGCTGCTGCTCCTGAGTTGCGGCACGTTCAGGCAGCTCCTGCTCCCCTTTTAATTATAAATGAGGATTTGTCGCCAGCTGATTTCCCTTCCATTGTTCCTTCGTGGGTGGAGAAGACGGCGACTCGTGAAACGCCTCTGCTACTGTCTGGGAGGGGTCTTCCAGCATCACCAAACCACCCCTGGGCAGCGCAGAGGCTTTGGCCACTGCTGAATAATGCTTGGCCACCAAAATCCTACAAAAAAAAACTACGGCTATGTTATCCCTGCTTTCTCTGTGAGCACCTAGGCTGGAAAGCTCTGCTGCTTCTGCTTTAATCCTGCAGCCATATGGACCCCTACAGCATCATCCCCAGCCCCTTCCTTGCCTCTGCCCCCTTTGAGAAGAGCTCGTGCCCCAGCAGAGGTCTGTGGGTAGGCACGCGGGACCGCGTTCTGCCCTTGGCAGAACATCCTCGTTTATATAAAGAAATGACAGCCACAAAGTTGGAGAGTTAATTAAAACAAAGCTACTGGCTGGCTTGACACATGCTTAAATGTGGGATTCTGAGCCTGCTTGCTAAATGAAATGTTTGCCTGGTATATTGACTTCAGCGGAGTCGCACGAGCTCAAACTGGGGCAGGAATTGGCCGGTGCTGCAGGTAGATCAGTTTTGTACCTGGGAGCATCCCAAACAATCAAAGTGTCTGAAGAGCCTCGTAGCAAGGGCACCGTGGCTGCTCCTTGGTGATCACACTGGAAATGGATGCTCTGGGTTTCTCCTACCTGCTTCGTGATGGATTGAATCCCCTTGGGGTTACCAAGTAAAACCATTTATACCCGTGCAGCCGCCTGTACAATAAATGGGTGGGCTTCCCCGCATGGCAGCAGAAACCTGGGGGGGTTTCTAGAAGGACCCCCGAGAAGTGTTTGCAAGCCTGGCTTCAAGCAAAGCCACGGGCAGATCTCCAGGAGCCCCAGGAAAGCTGCTGGCACCTGAGGGGCTCCTCGCTGTGCTCCATGGCACCAGGGGAACGCACTGCCGAAACACTGCCACACTGAGGCCAGTCTCTTTGACTAAAAGCCCAATGTTTCTCCCTCTCCTCTTTCTCCTGAAGTGTTTTAGCAGAGGCAGAGCTCTCGTTTTGGCCCGCTAGGTGTAATGCCTTGGGGATTAATCGGGTACATGCAAAATAAATGGGGATTTGCTTCTGAGACAGGAGAAAGACTGCGGATGTTAAGCCTCTAGTTGGAAAGGGAAATGGTGTACCTTGCCGAGGTGCTTTTCAAAACAAATATAGGATGAATTAATAGCAGCTCAGTCCCTGTGTGGAAGCTCTCTACTAGCGAGCTGGGTTGCCTGGCTTGCAGCTCCTGTGCTGAGACGCTGCAGGGGAGGGCGCAGCACAGGGGCAGCGGTGCCAGGAAAGCTCAGACGGAGGACGAGGAGCTGGGTGCAGGAGGAGCTGGGCCAGCAGGGGCTGGTGGAGGGCTAGAGAAGAACACAAAGTGCTAAGGGGGGTGTACAGAGCAGGAGCTGTGGGATAAAGCCCCCGGATGGCACGGCAGCATGGGGACGAGATGGCAGAGCCCTGGGTCTGTGCTCTCCTTCTGGTCTCCTCTGGCCACAGCTCCTCAGGGCAAGGACTGATGCTGGAGAAGGGCCAGATTCTGACCTGGGGATGCCTGCAGGGGTGGCCAAAGGAAAGCAGAAGGCCCTTTACCTGCTGCAGAGAGCTGCCAGCTGTGCCAGCCCCTCTCTCCAGCCTGGGAGCGAGATGAGTGCTGGCTTTCTGTGCCCTCTGCTGCTGTGCCAGCCTCACCACAGCGGCTCTGGAAGAAAATCCTGCTGGAGGCATGGCACAGCTTCCTCTGACAGCAAGAGGGAAGCGATGATCAAAATACCACTCAGGAGCCTGCTAGGTTTTTGGCTCAGGTTCAGCTCCATGTTGCCACGGCAGGGGTTGGAGAGCAAAAATCCAGCCCAGACCTTCGTTTCCACGCTGGGCCAGTGGCAGATGACATCCAGAAAGCCAGCTCTGCCACAGCGGCTGGGACTGGGGATAAATGTCTGTATGCTGGTGATGCTTCCTCTTTGCTGTACATGTTGTTTTTAACCAGAAGAAAAGGAACTCCTTAAAAAATAAATGAACCTCAGACATGGCTGTGTCACAAGACCTTTTATTCATGGCACTGTTTTATCCTTCAGTATTTACCGGTTGAAGTTCAGCTCAAATCTCATGTGAACTGAATTAATTTATTGGATTTTTTTTTTCCTTTTTTTTTTTTTTTTTTTTTTTTTTCCCTCAAAAAGGCAATGTGCTGTGTGCAGCAACCAGCTCACCTGTGGGCAGGAGCAGAGCCTCGCTCTGCGGCACTGCTGGCTGCCCCCGAAACTTGGAGCTGCTTCCAGCCAGCACCTGTGGTGCTGTAAAACTTGAATTGTAAAGGCTTGAATAGCTCAGGGAGCTTTTTATAAGAAATTTAAAGCCCTGGCCCTGTGTGAGGGCATCCCGCCCTCCTGCCAGCCCTCCCAGGGAAGGGGCACCAACACCGTGAGCCCTGGTCCCTGGGGAGTGAGGCGGGGAGCTGGCTGTGGTGTGACCGACCTGCAGGTTAATCCATATAGGACAGACCCACGCGCAGCTTCTAGCAGAAAAATAAATAAAACAAACATGTCGATATTCCCCCTGGATCCACCTGAATGAACAAAATCCCTGCAGTCAACAGGGAGATCTGCCTGCGTTTGCTCTGGACAAGCAGAGCCCGGCGAAGGGGGTGGCTGGAAGCTGCGTGGCCGCGGGCTGCTGCTCCGCCTGCCTGCTGCGAAGGGGAAGGAGCAGCCCGGAGAGGTGCAAAAGCAGCCGAGCTGTTGGAAGAGTTTCCCGGAGCGAAACACTCTTTTAACTCCCCTGGCCTTAAATCAGCTAGGTAATTTCGCCGATCTCCCGTGGCAGGGGAAATTGCTGATGTCTAAGTGGAAGCACAGCCCTGGAGGGTGAGGTGGCAGTGGCTTGCTGGGAGGATAAATGCTGGAGCAGAGCACAAAGCAAGGAGGGATGTGGGCCGCATTCATCTCACATGCTGCCAACAGTTGCATGAACATACCCAGAGATTAGCTTTGCATGGGGACACGTTTTTTTCCCAGGAGTTACCTGAATCCATCGCCCACTGCAGGGCCAGGCTGCACAACAGGCACATCAGTGGTTCAGGAGGAAAAGGCTTTGCTGTGCTTTTCAGGCACAGGAGGATGCCAACAAACACGGGAGTTTTGAGGGAATTCCTCAGCTGTGGGACCAGGAGCCTTGCACAAGGATGAAGACGTGCCAGGCATGGCCTTGGTGGCAGAGCCTGGAATAGAAATGTGGGACGAAGCCATCCCTGCTCTCCTCTGGGTCTTTATGATGGGTGAGGAGCTCGCTTCTCCAGGCAAAGCCACTCCTTGCACAGCACCACATCAGCCTGGTTTCATCCTGCTGCTGCTTTCCCCAAGCAGCCCTGACAGCCCGTGCACATCCATCAGCAGGGCTTGGCGATGAGGAGCAAGAGGGCCTCCTCCAGGCTCTCTCTCAAGTAACCTTATTAAAAAAAATAATGCAAACCACAACTGTTGCTGGAGACTTTCTGCCTGGAATAGGCAATGAGCCTTGTCTGCTCGCTCTGCTCCGAGCTCCGAGACGCTGCGATGAATCGGACCAGCTCCAAGTCCGGTGGAGCCAGCGAGGCTGGCTGCAGCAGGGATGTCCCCAAAACTCCCTGGCTCCAGCTTCCCTGAGCGCACCGTGATTTTTTTAGCTCAGTATTTTCCGTGCTTCTCGAGGGACGTGGAGGCTCACGCTCTAATAATTAAGACAGCTATGAACGCGGAGCCCTCAGCCTCGCTTTGCTTCGTAGTCTGTTTCCCGTCACAGTCGCTTGTGCATGGAGCAGCCGGCTGCTTTCCCACTGTGCTCACGGGGTTTTAGCACGGAGGATCTTACAGCAAGTTCTCCAGTGCACACGTGAGATAGTGAGAGAAGTTTGCTGCTTTCCTCTGAGCAGCTGTGCAGGAGCACTTTGCGCAGCACTGAGCTGGACCCGGGGGAGAAGTTGGCTCCTCTCTGGCTCACTGGATGCCCGCTGGGATGAGAGGAGCACTGCTTGGTCCGAGGTCTTTTGCAGGGTGGATCGGGAACACGTCAGTGCTCGAGCCCTCCTCTAGGAGGTTGTTTGCAAAGTGTGCTAAACTCTGCTTGCACTGTTAAAAAATAACCTTATGGAAAGGGGAGAGAAGGATGAAGGCACTTAAACCAGCACTAAAATATCTAATGCTGAAGACACCCAGGAGAAAGGAAAAAATAAAGCTGGCTATGAGAAAATCTAAGTGAACTGCATAAAAACTTAAACGAGGTGGATAATATCACCCCAAGTGACTGCACTCAGCCCCACTGAGGGGAGAGGAGCCCAGGCTGCAAAATGGAAATAGGGGAGAGGCAAACCCAGAACAAGAGCCAAGAGTTACCTGCCTGAGGGGAGAAGCATCGGTGCAGGGCTGAAGCTGGTGCCCCCCCGGACACGAGTCCCCCTTCCCATGGGCTCTGCTACTCAGGGCTGCTGGCGTTTGTCCCCTGCTGGGGTGAAGTGGCTGCGGGCAGGTGGCTCGAGTGCCCGAGCGGAGGGCACGGCACTGAGCCTGCTGCTGCCGAGCCGCTTTTCCAGCTGGGGGTTGCTCTCTGCTCTTAAAATAGGTCCTCTCCAAGGGCTCTTGTGTTTGAGAGCTAGAAGAAAGCCAGGCTTTTTGCCCTTTATTTTCCCTCTCTGAAGGGAAAGGCAGGAAACCCAGCACATGAGGACAAGGGCGGTGCAGGGTGGGATGCAGGGTGGCAGCAGAGCCCTCGAGATGCTGGTGCACCCCAGCCCATGACCTTCTCTGCCCCCTGAGATGCGTTGGTGGCTTTTGTTTCCAGACCTGAAGGAAATGTCCTCATAGCTTTCTCTTCTTTTTCTCTTTCACTCCTTTTTGAGAACTTTCAAAGAGCTTTGTCAAAGGGAAGTGCTCTTATCTTGGGTTTGACAAGGTGTCAAGGGGCTCGCTGTACCCTGAGCGGTGCTGGACAGGGCTGAGGAGCCGGGGGACCTGGTGCCTGTCCCCATCCCACACACGCAGAGCATCCCCTGGCTGGTACCCAGCTGGTTCCCCTGTGTGCACCGGAGCTTGCCAAGTCCCCGACAGGCTAAGGAGAGACTTAAAGAGGGATGCAGAGAGGAGACAGCAAAAGCTAGGCAGGAGGAAATAAATTAAAACAATAAACAAAGCAGCTGATGGCGTTCTGTTGAGCTTTCCCAGACATAAACCCTCTGCTCTGCGGACACTTGGGTGTCTCTCATCAGTTGGCATTGTTTTGTTCTTCTGTGCATTTCCAGTTGTTTGGATGAGAGAAAAGAAATGTTATGGCAGGGAAGAAGAAAGATAGGGGAAGGCTACAAAAAGCTGCGAGCTGCCAGTGTGTTTTGAGTTGCTTTATTCTGAATCAATATTGAACTGAAGAGGAATTATAAATCTAGCAGATTACAGCTGAAGCAATGCCAGGGCATCTGTTTCCAGATATTCTTTTTTTTTTCTTTCTTTTTTTTTTCTTTTTTTTTTTTTTTTACTTGCTAGAGCAGCTGTTTTTACAAGAATCTGCAGTAAAAGAGTTATTAAAACAAAGGGGGAAAAAAAATAACAATAAACGGGAGATATATAGCAGGCGAGGAGCAGCAGAGACATGGGGCTGGGAAATAAATGGAAGAGAGGAAGAAGAACCTGGCAACTGACAGTTTGTCACCAGCATCGGGCGCTACAGAATCTGGAAGATATTTGTTTTACAAGACAGCCAGCCCGAGCTCCAGGATTTTGCTCGGTGATTTACGACGTCTGGCAGCTGTTGCAGAGGTTGAGCTCAGCGCAGCAAAGAGAAAAAAAAAAAAAAAGAAGTGGAAATCACCCTTAGCACTCGCGTGTTGTTCCCTGACGGGAGGAGATTTACGGGGGCAGGCAGGCGGGGGGGCTGGGGGTGCTCGCAGACAGGTCCCGGCCTCGTCACTCCCCTGTCTGCCATCGGATTTACCTTTGATGATATTCAGGGGGCTGCGGGAGTGTAACCGAGGGCATTCACGTGGCTTAAAGCCTGGCTGCACATCGGCCGGGGTGATGTAACCACACAGGCGTGCTCACAGCCCAAGGATGAAATAATGCACGGGAGAGGGAAGCACTGTGAGGTCGTGACGCCGTCACCGCCACGGGTCACTGCGAGGCGTGACCCTGCTCAGCGCTGGGAGCTGTGTGCCCAGGCTGTTCCCCCGCCTGCAGCCAGCCACGTGGCCATCGTATTCCCAAATTTCCCTAATTCCACCACCAAGCAGCTGGGGTACATGGGCTGCTCTTCTCTGCAGTCCTGCATTTTTCCCCCTTGCACACCAGCCCTGCACGCCCAGCGGTACTGCTCGTGGGAGGGCTGGGGTCTCACTCAGCTGCTGGAGAGGTGCATTGGGAAAGGGCTGGGGGATGACCTGGCACAGACAGGACCTGTGGAATTCTTTCGTGTTAAACCTTTTATGTCACGTAGCTGATTTTTATAGGAACTAATCTAATCAACCAAAAAATGACATTCCTCCTATATTTTGATTGTTCTCTAACTTCACCCTTTGGCAGTCTCAGACTCCCCGAAGGCTGGCTCCCACACCTTGATAACCTCCAGTTGTTACAGGGACAGTTTGCAGGTTTTCCCCCCCTGCCCTCCGAGTTGAATGATGCTCGGGATCTCGGTCCTCACAGGCGGTGAAGTGCTTCACCCTACATAAAGGTGCCCCGTGCTGCCTTGAAATCAGGCTGATGGCTGGCAGCAGCACAAACAAAAAGGGTTTTGGCTCCCATCTGAAGTTGCCCCAAAATCCAGCTGTCCCCTGTCCTGCTTCGCTACTGGTGTCTGGAGCAACTCCTGCGTTTCCAACTGGCTCTCACCAGATGCCTGCTGGGGAACGTGGGCTCCCCTGCAGCTACCACAGAGCTGGGGATTTGGCCTTGGTTTTGCTCTGGGTTTATTGATTCATTTTGCAACCGTGCTCTATAAATAGACTCATTCTTGCAGTTATAACAGAGTCGATGAGAGCTTGGGAAGTGGAGATGGTAAGAAAGCCGAATAGAAATCAAGCCCCAAACAAGACACAGAATGAATGCATCCCCTAGATGTGAGAAAAGGCCAGAAATGGTTTTCTCACTCGGGCTATAGCTATGCAGGCTGTGCTGCTGGTGTTACCTGGGCTAGGGGGTGATGCCCGATGTGCTGGCCGCAGGATGGGTGTCTTCATGCCCTAGGCTGTGGGCAGGCTGCGATTCCCCATGGCAAAGCCATCCTGGAGGGTGTGGGATCCCAGCCTTGGTGCCGTGGATGGTGCACCAACAAATGCTCTACACCAATCCCACCTGCCCAGTGACTGTGCCTGCGCCACCTCTGGGGTGATTTACTGCAGAGCCCTGGGGGTTTACAGAGCTGCCCAAATCACATCACAGATCATCCCAGGCACTGATGTGCCCAACCTGCTGAAACACCGGTGACAAACCATGCCTAAAAAGCTAATTTTTAACCTCTTTTTCCCTTAGCCATCTCCATTAAATGAGCAGAGTCAAAATTCTTTCCTTTCCCCTTTTTTTTCTGGCTTGTGTTTCTGGCTTTAATTGCTAAATCTTCTGGACAGGGATCGTCTCTTCTAAAGCACCCGAGGAGCGCTGAGCACAATGGCCCTCCAGTCGCTGCTGGAGCTCCAGGATGCAATCCAAAGAGAAATTATTCACTGAAATCTGCAGTCAGCTCACAGCGAGCTGCCGAGCAGGAAGGAAGCAATCTTCACCTAATCCACAGTTTGATGCAGATTATTCATACGGTTCTGCTGAAGAGTAATACACTCGGCCGGGACAGAATCAAAATGATGCCTCCTTAATATGATGGAAAATAAATAGAATCTGCTTTCGAAGGATGCATTGACTGAGCTGTCGTGTCTGATGCTGGGGAGACAAGTGTCTACAAGCTTCAGCTTAATGTAGCGTGGAAATGTATTGGGTTGTATTTATGCCCATATACAATACTTAACCGGCTATTGTGCTGATTAAATATTTAATTAGCTGTCTGTGAGGGGAAATGCACCATTAGTCTATAGGGAATTACACTGTTCCTTGCGTCTGCTCTTAAATAAAATGTGTAATTCGTTGTCACTTAAGCATGATGTTAAGTGCCCATTAAGGAGGTGTTTCCAAGGGGAAAAAATACAAAATGTAACTGCTGGTGGTGTGTCAGGTGGACTCACAAGTGCCCAGAGCACAGCCTTTGTGGGTGTCCTGGGGAGAAAGGAGCCGTGGTAGGGATGCTCAGCCTGTCCTCTGTGTACCAGTGCTGGTCAGGGCATGCTGCTGAGCCAGAGAAAGGCCTCGGGGGTCCCAGCTTTCATCCCAGATCCAGCTGGGATTTACCCTTGGGAAAACAAGTCACAGGGTGCAAGGAGTCAGGGAGCAGCAGGAGGTGTATCATGGCTCAATGCCATGGTCACCGGGCTGGTGAGCTCGTTTTTCATGTGGTGATGGAGAGAAAGAGGCAAAGAAGGCGGCTGCTGGCTGGTGGAGCAGGGGGAAGGAGGGCTCCAAGTCCCCGAGCTGTTCCTCTCGTCCCCAAACACAGCCTGGCTTCTCAGACGTCTGCTGGGTGCAAAAGGAAGGGGAGAGCAGTGAGAAATATCCAGGAGAGCCAGTGGCTCCAAATGCACTTTTTACTTCCATACATATCAAAGACACTGACCAGGTATTGGGATTCAATGGCAAACTCCAATAATTCTGAATAACCCAGCTTCATCTGTGTACTTCCAGCTAGCTTCTGCCTAAGTGCAGGGAAGCTCTCCCACTCTCCCTGTGCTCAGGTGGGATTTACTCTGCAATAAACATTCCCATGCTCCAAAGGCTGCCTTAGCAGGGCTGGCGTGCAGACACAGCCACCCTGGGTGTGGTGACAATGAGGGGCATGGTGTCACTTGCATTCATGTGGTTGGATGTGGAGCTGCTGGGAGCCCTGATTTCCCCAAGCAGGGGTGAGGGGCCGTGATGCTCGGCCGTGCTGCGGTGGCGTACAGGGCTCCTGTCATATGGAGAGGGATGGGACACTCTGCAAGGGCACAGGGAGGACAGCTCCAGTCCTTCCTGGCACATCTGCTTGGGGGAGTGAATGATTTATCGCTCCTGACTTCTGTGCTCCTGGCACCAGGCTCAGGAGAGCACCAGCCGAGAGAGCTGCTCTGCCACGAAATGTGATGCTGAGGTGCTGGCAGCCTGGGCGAAGACAGTGTGAGACCTCCATCTCAGCAGGGTGAAGCAAGGAGCAGGTCAGACCTGTTTTGGGGTACAGAGGGAGGAAATGATAGTTTTTAGTCCCCTTGGGTGGCTGAGCCGGGGCTAGCTGTGCTGGGAAGCGATGTGCAGAGCTGGCACTGGGTCATGCTGTGAATTCACAGATTCACCAGGTGACTTCCCTGGCAAACGAGGTGTCACTCAGCCACCCCTTGGCTCCCCTCCGTGTGCTGTGAGAGGTGCAGCAGTGTCAGAGCTGCCCCCAGCCCCAGCAGCAGAGCCGGGGCCCTGGGGAGGTGTTGGTGCTGCCCTGCATGGCCCAGCCCTGAGATCTCAGGTTTGGGAATCCTGGGGGTGGTGGAGGAGGCTGCAGATTGCCTTAGTCAGGTTGCTTGGGTTTGCTTTCTTCTTCTCTCTCTCTTTTTTTTTTTTTTTTTTTTCTCCTGGCTTTCACACCTCCCCTCACTCTCTATTTTTGATGAGCTGAGTCAAGCCTGGCTTTGGCGCCAGGACGAGCGGAAAGGTGACGGGAGAGCCGCGACGTGGGAGGGCAGCGGTGAGGCGGAGCGCCTGAACCCCCAGCACAGAGCTGCACCCCACTCGGAGCGATGCAGAAGTGTGTGGGGTGGCATCCCACACACTCTACAGACCCCAACCCCAAAACCAGGACAGCAGCAGGGCACAGACATCAACTGCTGAGGGCAGGGAAAAGGGCAAAGCGAGCCCGGGGTCTGGGGAGGGTTTCGGGGGCAGACAACACGGGGTGAGCGGGGGGCTAAAGCTCCTTCTCGGTCCAGGGATGCATCTCGTGCAGCTCCCAGGGGCTTTGTGCCCTTCTGCAGCGTGTCCTTCACAGTGCTGGAGGCACATCTGGCTGCTGTGCCCTGGATCCAGGCGTGACGGCCTGAGCCACGTGGGGTGCGCACGGGGAATGCTCCGGGCCCCGCTCGGCTGCAGGCAGCTGGCTGGGGGAGATGGGCTGAGGAGAGGCAGAGGTTTTTAGCTTTCCTTTAGAAAATTAATCACACTTTAATTACAGTGAAACCTGGAGACATGGCAAAGGATTAAGTGGATTATCTTCAAAGTAATTTGTTATCAAATATTTATCCTTCTGGGAAGGGAGATGCAGCCTGAGAAAGGCTGTGTTATTAGTGCCGCAGGCCAAGGACGTGCCGCGTCCTTCCCACCCGCCTGCCCCCAGCCCCATGAGGCATCCCTAAAAGCAGAGCAGGGTCCTTCATCCCCCAGGGCTGGTGGCTTCGGAGCAGGAGCTGCATCAGGGTTTTGCCCCCGTGAGCTCATTGTGCGGCTGGGAGTGGTGATGCCAGTGCCTTCGTGGGGCTGCCTGGTCCCTGGGGTGACAATGGGGACAGCCAGCACTGCTTGTGGCTCAGAGGGGATGGATGATCCAGCCAGGCTGCCTCGGCCCCACTTCCCATGCAAGGAGCCAGTGCTGTGTGGCAATTTGGGCTCAGCCTGAGCTCTTCATCCACTCGCAGACTGTGCGTTTAGTGCTTGGATGCTTCGTTAGCTGATAATAATGAGTCCTTGTAGTTGCCTCCCGGGCATTGTAAATGATCCAGCATCAGGAGATGCTGCGGGGCTGTGGAGAGCAGTGAGGCTGGAAGGGGCTGCGCCCTGAAGCAAGGATAACCACGATGCAGATTTAGCTTTGTGTGCCCAGGCTGGGGATGTCCCCATGGGAAGGGTGGTTGTGGGGATGGGGACAGGGACAGGACCACATGGGGGCTCATGGGTGGCTGGGTAGGACCTCTCCCCACTGCTCACATGCACTGAGCAGAAGCTTTCCTTCTCCTTCCCTTTGATAAAGGACTTTTTGTTGCTCATGCTGCCCTGCAAACATCTCTTGCTGTCCTCCTCCAGTGCTGGTTTTGGCTGCAACGGGACCCACTGATGTAGCACATATTTATCTTGTAAGGACAATTCATCCTCCTGAGTGAAAGCAGAGTGCTGGACAATGTGTGACAAACTTCTGCCCTCCAGGTGGGCTGTGGTGGATGGGATGGAAACACTGAAAGCACAGCAGGATGCAGCCTCCCTTCAGGGGACGTTAGCTCAAGGTGATGTTTTGGGACTCCCTGGCACCAGCAGTCCAGTCCCAGCAGCCTGAAAACTGCCAGGTAGTGCTGGGGCTGTTCACACCCCACATTTCATCCTGCTGCTGTGCACTATGCTAGCAGGCATCACAGAGGATCTGGGGGCCAGGACACCCTCAGTTTTGAGCTGGGCCCAGCGAAGCGCGGTTCCTGCAGTGTGCAGCCGCCTCTGCTAGCCAAGCAGCACAGACGGGCGCCAGGTTTGTTTGACAAGGCATTGTTTTCCATAAAGCCATGTGTGCTGGCATTAATTAGAGTTCTATCCTTTAATTCTTTATTAATTGAATCTCCCATCAGCTTCTCTTTCATTTTACCGTGGATTAACGCTGGGATGAGCAGCCGGGATTTACCAGGGCCATCCTTTCCCTGGCTGAGAGCCTCTTGCCTTTGCCACCCTGCTCTCACCCCACAGCACCCCATGGCCCCGGGCTCTGCCCAGGACCCCCATTACACCCCACGGTGCACAGGGTGCCCGACCTGCCACGGTGCCAGTGTTTATTGCTGGCAGATGCTATTTAGTATGCCTACATCTTTAATGAAGGAGAAAGCACTTCAGCAGCCTGACACGAGACAGATCTAGTTGCCTGCTCATTTCTGAACAGCAACAGAAATATTTGCTGCGTGTCTCTGCCTGCTATGTATCATCATTAGCACTTCTGCAGTCTCTATTAAGCATTTGTCTGAAATAATATAAATATAATTTTTAAAACGCCTTTCTTATTGCTCTTAGCCCTTCCAGTCGTGGATTTTCCTCGGCATTTTTACCCTGCTTTGTGCATCCTTAACACTTCACATCTCCCATCGAGTACCAATCACCATCTAGTTTTCCTTTGCTCTGTATACATTTTCCAGTGTAATTGCTGCTTTCATTTCACCGCTGAACCACAAGGCCTCTAATTGCTTCCTTTCCTAACCATGCAGCTGGGCTTGGTGGTCTGCAGGCTCCCCCAGATATTTCTCTGCCTGGTCTCCCCTTTGCAGCCATCCACAGCCCCCTGGCTTCCCAAGACAGCTCCTCCATCCTCCCTCCCTCTCTCCAGGCAGGTTTATTCCCCACCATGACAACTGGATCTGCAAAAGGGGATCGTGGCCCCAGCCTCTGTCTGCAGAGCCCCCTGCAGCCACAGCACTGTGTGCCCCAGGCTCTGCTCCCGCCAGGATGTCCCACCAAGTGCAAGAAATCCCCCTCTCTGTGAGCTGGGGACACGTTTCTTTCTCCTCCTGGGCACTGCAGCCAGCAGAAGGATACCTATTCAGTGCCACTTCACCAGCTTGGCACGGCTGGGTGCAGACGCTGGAGGTGGATCAGGATGCTCTGGGTCAGACAGGAGCCTGCAGGAGGTCCTGGGCTAAGGGCAGGGGGAGCAGGATGGAGAGGAGGACTGGGAGACGCTCACCATAGTTTGGTTTCCACAGCACCACGGTCACGGTGGGTGCCCACACCAGGGACATGCTCCATCTGCGTTCACCTCTGCTCTTCGGCTCAGCAGCCAGACCCTATTTACATCCTCCGTGCCCCATGCTGTGGCGTCATCCCCCAAATCCCCGCTGCATCTGTCAGCCACCACTGCCACTCCTGCTTCCCCTGAGCCTCCAGCTAAAGCAGGAAAAATGAGCAGCAAAAGGCAGCACAGCACCAGCACACTTGTTACCTGGACCCATCTCCCAGCCCGGCGTCCCATGGCACAGGGATGAGTGTGCTCATTAAGCCACGCTGACCCAAAGCTGGGCTTTCTGGGGCCCAGAGGAGGTATTTATCACACAGCCCTGCAGCCGCTGGCTCCGTTCGTCCCCATGGCAGCAACTCCAGGTCCACAGGGCTGCATCGGTGGGGCACTGATGGGACCAATTTATCGAGTGAGAAGAAAGCAAATTTTGAGTCATGGTGACACGGTGAAGGAGGGATCCTGCTGGGCGTGCCGGGGGTAATTGCTCATGCAGCTCTCACTGTCCCCAGCACGGCCACGGGTCTGGCACAGGGAGGTCTTTTTGGAGCTCCCATCCTTCAAATGTCTAGGCTGGCCCTGAGGGCTGAGCAGGGGCTTTCGTCCGCCTCCCCTCATGATGAGAGGGGAGGAAATGTCCAGGCAGGGAGCTAGTGCCATTGTTAGCCTCCCTCTCTGACATGCTTAGCGCCCTCACAGCTTGCCAGCCCCTCGCTCTCCCTCCCCTTGCCCTTTGTGGCAGGATTCAGAGCAGGGAGCAGCCTCTCCTCATTAGCTGGGCTGTGGACGTGCTCTGAGTGCCCTGTGCTGGGTAATTGGCCTTAAACGGGGCTGTGCCAGGAGAATCGTGGGAGTTAGCTCAGGGATAAGAGCTGAGACTCAAAAAGTGGTCCCAGCAGATCTGGTCCTGCCTCCAGGATCTGCCTTTATACCTGGACAGAGAGAAAAAATGGGTTGAGGTCCAACAGTGTGGCAGTGTGGGTATTTTGGGAACAGAGCAGCTGCCGGGGCTGACCCTGGGTGCAGTCCTGGTCACCAGGAGATGGAGCTGGGTCCAGATGCATCCTCTGGCTGCCTCCGGCCCCAAAGCTCTTCAATACCAAAGATTCCCCAGCAAAGAGCAAAACCAAGACAGAAGGGGAAGAAAGAAGAGCCTGGAAGCTTTGCTGACACCCTTGGGAAGCTGGGAGAGGAGAGGTGGCACCATGTCCCCATGTCCTGGTGGTGACACGAGCTCTTAACCCCTGTGGCCCTGGGGATGCAGCAGCTTCACTGCTTCACACAAGCCAGAGCCTGGGCAGATGCCAGCGATGCTGAGCAGACTCTGACCTGCCTGCTTGCCCTGGGGGTGGCTGCTTTCTGAGCTTTTGGGTTGGTTCATGTTGTGACTTCAAGGCTCTGTCCATGAGCACGAGCTCCATCAAGCTGCTCCAGCTCAGGAGGAAAGCTGAGGGATGGGGATAGCCGGCACTCGAGAAGCGCAGCGAACCCCATGAGTCTGGTGTGAATTGGCTGTTTGCGAAATGAGACTTGTGAGCAAACTCACTGCTGGAAGCCGGCTGCAGGTAGCCCCGAGGCAGCTGCCTGCACTGCAAGTACACGCACACACGCACACAGGGCTTGGGTTTTGAGTCTCTTTTTTTTTTTGCATTTGCTGAAATCCTGCAAAGCCAAGCTGGTGAGGAACCCCTCTCCAGCCAAACCGCAGCAGAGAAGTGGCCTTGCCCTCCTGCAGCTTCCCTCCACCCTGATGCTGGGGGGAATTTTGCCAGCAAAACCCCTCTGTTAAGCTCCTGCCCCACACAGAGCATTGCAGGTTTTGGTCAATGAATCTCCCCCCCGTTGAGCCCATGGAGCATCTCCAGCAGTGAGACAGAGGGGGAACTCGGGGGACTGGGAGGGGGGAATGGGGCAGATTTGGGAAACGGGGCTCTAAAATGAAACAGAAATGCACAGAGAAATTTTTCTTCCCTCAATTTAACTGGCAGAAGGTGACGCTGGGCCTGTCACCCCCTTTCATTACATCTCCAAGGCTTTTCATGCAAATTCAGGCAAACAATTTCTCGGTTCCATTTTAGCGCTCCGGGAGGGCCGATTTCATTTCAGGAGCAGTGGGGAACAATAATCATCTTGAAGTGTCTTCCATCCTGAGAGACGCAGATAAGAGCCGCGCAGTGGACTAACAGCACTAATTTGACGTTTTCAGCTGATAGCTTTGCAGATGACAAAAATCAGGCAACATAAAAGGACGGTAAACCCCCAAGTGGCAGCGTTACCCCCTCCTGTGCCCACCGCCTGCTCCTCTCCTGTACCCCAAGAGCAAAATCAAGCCCAATCCCTTTGAGCATCGCTGCTCTTGCTGTGTTTTCAGCACGGACGAGGGCAGGTTTGGCTGGGGAAAGCAGGGGAAAGGAGCAGGACCCCATTTCAGAGCCCAGGGAAATGGGGGGCAGCCTGGTGCTCGGTCCTGCCCGCTGGCACTGCCCCAGTTCTTGGGTGAAAACATGCCTCCTGTCTTCTGCTGTCTTTCTATCAAAGTCCCTGAGCACATATCCAAAGGGAAGGTGATTGCTTTCAGCCCATCCCATCTTGTCCTAGCCAGCAGAGGATGAACAACAGATGCTTTCTTCCTTGCACTCACTTTTCCCATCATCACTTTGTTACTTTTAGGCTCTTTTAGAGCCTAAAACATCATTTTTTTCTCATCCCATCTTTTTTGTTTTTCACCCCTACGTGGTAGAAAATTCCCAGATGTTTTTCTACCCCCATGTTTCTTGCTGGTGCATGCGGGAGCCCAGCACAGCCAGAGCAGCCTGGGCTGTTCACATGAGGTCCAGCTGGGTTGCAGGCATCCAGGATGGCAGATAATTAAACTGGCCATGCTGGGGGCAGGACACGCTGGAGAGAGCACGGGTTTTGCTGATGCAAGTTCACTGCTGCCAGCTGGAAAATGAAATCCCATCCCATGCTTGAGAATGTGATTTCAGAGCAATTTTTTTGACCTGAATTGGGGCAAAATGCAATATCAGATTTTTTTATTTTTTTATTTTTTCCATGGGAGGAGATGCTCAGAGCGGGTGGAAAAACAGCTTTAGGAGAGCTGCAGTGGGGTTTCACAGCGACGTGTGACTGCTCAACCGGTGCCCATTAATTCTGTTTTCTCCCTGAAGGCAGAAATGGGACTAGACGAGTGTCTCCAGTTCTCCCATCCCTTCTCCCAGAGGAAACTCATAATTTTTCATCCATCTTGAAATTTTCCCAAAGGAAAAATTTTCATTTTTATGAGAGTGGCATTTTCAGCCAGCAAACTGTTCTCACGGGAAACTCCTACCTGGATTGAAATTCACCTCACTCTCCTGGGCTTCGATTTCTTCCTCTCTCCTTTTTCTTTTTTAATTTTGACCACAGGCTGCTGGGGACAGGCGCTGTTCTCCTGGAGCTGCTCTCAGCCTCCTGTGGGATGAAAGACAGATGCCCAGGACAGCCCACCAGCAATCTGGGAGAGCTGAATTCTCAGCTGAACATTGACCAAGCATTTCTTTTAGCAGTGTCCACAGCTCTGTTTTTATTGTATGTGTTTGCCCATGATTTTTTTTTTTTTCTGATTGCTGATTACACTCCTTCAAGCATCCCTTCTCTCTGTTAACTCCCCCTGCCAAGCACGCTGCCTCTTCTAAAGCCTTGAAATGTCATTTTGCTGATATTTCCCCCTGCTTAGCAGACTGGATTTCGGTTGCATTGCACTTGCTGGGCCAGGCTCTGGTCATCCCTCACATCCTCAGCATCCCTCGCCTGGTGCTGGCAGTGCCCTGCCCTCTCCTCTCACCCTCTCTGATGTTTATTGTGGCTCTGCCAAAGCTGGAAGAGAAATCAGGCCTATTTGTCCCTTACAGGGAAACCACACAAGATTTTTTTGTCTCGTTTCCAAACAGAATGGGATAATGTCTTGCTGGCCTGGCTGGTGGTGGCTGTGGGGAGGGAGGCTTTGCTGGTGGGGCACAGATGCCCCACTGTGGTAGGCTATGTGTCACTGGGGAATCTGGGATCACTATTATTATTATTATTATTATTATTATTATTATTATTATTATTATTATTATTATTTGCATAGGCAGATTTGAAAGGAAGGGATCACTAGACATTACCAATTTCTGACTAATTGGTACTTGTCCACCCTGCCCTTAATCCTCCTTCCTTCCCCCCTTGGGGTTGGGCTGCACATCCCAATGTCTCCCTCCTGCCCTTCAGCTCCAGACCAAGCCCTAGCATTTTCTCCTCACCCAGAGGCTGGGGAAGGCACCTCCAGCCTGTGAAGGCTGCTGGCATCCCTGAAGCAATTTCTTACGGCCCCTGGCTCCTGGGATGCCCCTGAGGCTTCCCGTGATGGCTGGCACCCACCAAGAGCCTGCAGTGGCTGTCCCAGGGCCCTGGCTCCATCATGTCCCCAAAGCTCTCCAACGAGGCAGAGATCATCCAGCTCTGCTGGTCACTTCATCCTGGCTTTGGTTCATTCAGCATCACCCTGATCGTGGTGTGGGGCCAAGCGATCTGCAGGGCTTTAGGAACACAAAAAGCATGAGGAAAAACCAACTTCCCATTTTCTTTCTTTCTTTTTTTTTTCTTCTTTTCCTTGAAGTCTGCTGGCACCTTGATGGAATTCCCTTCAGGGTGGGGGCCTGGTTTTGCTTGCACACAGCAGCCCAGTCTCTGGGAGTGGACAGGGCGCTTAGACCTGTGAGATGCCGTCCTGAATTATTCACGCTGCCCAACGAGCAATTTCGCATTTTGCCGGAGGGGAGGACTTAATGACTCAGCCCTGCCATACCCCAGCTGCTGCAGGGAGTGCTCCTGCTGGGGGAAAGGCTTTTTGTGCCAAGGCAGTCTCATCCTCCAGAAATCCCCCCAACCCAGTTTTTTTTCTTCTTTTTTTTTTTTTTTTTTCTTTTTTTTTTTTTTTTTCTATTTGGAGTGGCCAGAAGGAGCTGTAAGTGCTAGAAGTGGATCTGGAGATGAGCAGAGCCCATCCGAGGCGGGCAGCCCACTTGGACTGAGGGTGGGCCAGCCAAAATATTGTTTTTCCAAATCATCACCGTGATTGCGACTGAAGGAAGCTCTATGCTCTCCCTTCCCCACCAAACCTCGGGGTCCTGTTAAGCAATAGCAGCCGGGTCCTCGTTATCCCCGTGCCAGCTTGTAGCCCCTGGCTTAGCTGCAGCTTTTGGCTGCTTTTTCAGTCCCTGTCCGGCCATTCGAGGTGGCTGTGTTCATCCTTATCCATCCAACAGAGGATGCTTTTTGTTCTTGCCTCCTGTAAGCAGGGCTTCATCCAAGCTGATTTTAATGGGTGACAGCAAAAATACCTCAAGATACTTTTAAAACCCTGCTGTTCCTGGAACTTTTGTTTAGCTAGAACAGCTCCTGCTCAGGTTGCTCTAACAACAGCTGGAGACTAATGTGTGCTGCGTCTCTTGGGGGCCACCAAAGCCAGAGAGAAAGGCCAGCAAGTGCAGTGACAGAAGTGATGATCTTGCTAAGAAAAGCTGTAATGGAAAACACAGAGCTGCCCATAAATCCCATTGTCTTGTTACGCTGCTGAGCGAAACCCCAAAACAAGAGAAAAACCCATCACAGAGCATGCCCTGCTGTAAAACCAGCATACTGTAAGACTCGGGATGTAAAAGTAATAATAAAACTGCAGGAAAATGTGGAGGCATGGGCTCAGTCCATGTGATGGTGGAGCATTGAGTCCTGTTGTTGTGGGGCAGGCAGTCCTTTGGGTCTCCTCTGCTGGGCTGCAGGTCCCACCTGCGAAACCTGCTCTCCTCCATCTCCATCTAATTAAAATCCCTTGGACTACAGAACAACCACGTGCATTTGGAAACGTTCCCCACCCCTGCTAATAGTCTAATTGCCAGCCACTCCCTGCTCCAGATGGGGAAAGGTGAGGGAAAGTTGGGAAGTTGAAGGGAATTTGGGGGAGCAGCAGCCGGGGGCACGGGGCAGGGATTAGCACTCGGCACACGCCTGCACGCACGCAGGCACAGCAGGGCTGCTCGCTGCGTGCCGAGGAGAAACCAGTTCAAACAACAGGTCTGGCATTAATATCTCCTTCTCTATAAATAAATCAATACAAGGAGAGCTGTTCGGCTGCTCCTTCTCCGAGTTGCTTGCATTCCCCTGGACGCTTTGTGTCCTGCTTCATGCCTGGAGTTTCCCTGCCCAGTCTGGGGTTAGAGGGATGGGGACATCGCTGTCCCCCTCTAGCATGGGTGGCAGTGGCTGTGGGCAGGATGCAGCCCCCTGTGAGCCCCATGCACCTCTGGGGGATCAGCCTGGCTCAGGAGAGGGCCACCCCAAAAAGAGGAGCCTGCAGGTGTAGGGCTGTGCAGTCTGTTCCTATTATCAGTGCTTTAAAGAGATGGAGCCAAAAAGGAGTCATCTGAGCTTGTTTCTGAGTTACGGAGAAATAAGTGACTCGGTGAAATTATTGGGGGGAAAGGAATTTAGAGGATGGTGGAGGGGCCAATGAAGAGCCTCAGAAGACAAAAACATTGCTTGACAAACTGCCGTGCAGGGCCAGGAGCAATTCCTGCTGCAGGTTGGGAAGCAGCTGCGCTTCACATCCTTCTGCCTCCAGTTGGTTTGCAAATTTAATAGGACACTCAAGAGAGCATAGATGGGAAACCCAAAACTTGCTTTTCATTTTCTCCATATGTGCTCGCAGGCTCCCTGACATTTTTAATTTTTTTTTTTCTGTGTGTTTGCTCTTTTTTTTTTTTTTTTTTCTCAGCAGCTTCTGTCTTAGTGAGGAAATCCGACCTAAAACTGAGGCTCTGACGGATGGAGGCTCCTCTCAGAGCAATGTCACGTAACGCCTCCCATGGTGGGAGCTGGCAGATAATGTACTGAAACAGGGAGTTCAGGTGGTTTGAGATAAATAACATGAGCTGGGTTTTAATGTATTTACAGAGCTGATCTGGTTTTTGACGAAAGCGAGGAACTGGCCTTCCTCGGTCTGCAGCTCACCACCACCCTACAACAAAATTATTGATATGCGCCATCAGCATGCAGCCTGTGATCCCTGGTGCTCCTGGGGGCTTGAGCATCTCTTGTATCCTAGCCTGACCCTACAGCAATGAGGCAGTGTGCACAGGGGGAGGGCAGAGCTGAACTATTTATACCTGTGGAAAAAAATGGACCCTTCCCTTGACCTCCAGCGGGCGATAAACAGCCTCCAGCCCAAGCTGGAGCTGCATCCTAGGACCTGCTCGTCAGCCTTAGGATGAGTCAGGAGCTTACCAGTGCCAGCTCCATCACCAGAAAGTCGTAAAAAAGATGGGACTGCCCCCTGGGGAACCCCATTTGGGAGCTGCTGGAGGTGGCAGCAGCGTATTCCTGTGCCGGGGGAGCTCTGCAGGAGGAGCAGTGCTGTGCTCGCTCACCCAAGCCACGCCAGCTGCAGCTTTGTGACAATTTTAGGTGAAATAAAGAAGTCCTTGGAAGAGGTCGCAGCCCCAGTCCCCTGGAAGAGCTCAAGTGGTCCTTGGGTGCTGTTCAGCCCTGTGCTCAGCATCTCTGAGGGCTAACAGCCGGGGTGGTGGCAGTGTGAGCCACACACCCGCGTGCTGCGAGCTGCTCAGGTCTGTGACACGTTGGGCACACTGTACACACCGTGCTGGGCTCACTTCGGATAAACCCTGGCCATGCTCCTGACCCTAAAAGTCTTTAAGACCGTAAATAAATGATACCGCTCTGTCTTCTCCTCTAGCTCTCAGTGCCCGATGAGCTCAACAGCAGACAAGCTGTGCTGTGGAGAGCCTGTGCTCTGCTATCAGCCAGTAAATCCCCCCTGGATGGGTGTGTAAGGGCTTCAGTGGCTGAATTTGGGACCATGTCCTGCTGGGGCAGTGGCAGCACAGGGAGCTGGAGCAGCAGGAGCCCTCTGCTCCATGTGTAACACGGGAAGGATGATTTGGGGGGGCACATCCTTCACTGCAGCCAGATATTGATGGCCTCCTAACTCCCGAGCGCTGGAGCGCAGCACACTCCTGGTGCGTTACAAAGTGATCGATAATGAGTGGAAATTAATGCAGTGGAAATGATGCATTCAGAGCCAGCTGGGGGTTTGGCCGCGGGCTGCTAGCGTGGCTCTGCTTTGTGGGGACAGCAGGACATGGCACAGGATGCAGGTGGTGCCCTGGGCATCTCCCTGCATCTCCCTCGGGTCTGGGATGTGCAGGTTCCCAGAGAGAAAAACAAACATTGTTATGGCCTGGAGTGAAAGTTCAGCCCCTCTTCATGCTTTTTAGGAATAACTGGCCAATGGTCTGACTGTGCTCTGGCAGCAGGACATTTGGGATCTTTCCCCAGCCCGTGGCACAGCCTCGGCTTTGACTGCTGCTCCCCTCCTCTTCATCCTTGCTGCAGCCCTGGGGCAGTCCTGGCTCCGTGCTGCTCCGAGCAGCCACAGGACGTAAATGTTGCCCTTATAATCAGATGGGTTTTCATCCTTTTAACCCAAGTCCTGCTCATGTTTCCTGCAGAAACAACCCAGCACCCATCCGCTCCCACCCCCCTTATTTTCCGCTTGGTCTGCCTCTTCATTGCCTAATAATGAGCTTCTGGTTCCATTTTGTGATCAGCCTGCTGGGGCCCCACCCTGTGCCCAGGGCAGGCTCCTTGCCTGGCCCCCACAGCCCCAGCAGGCAGAGGGGGTCCTGATCTCACCCTAGGGATATGGGGACATTGGATGCAGAGCACCTGAGCTCATCGGGGCATCAGAGAGGCTGCGTTGTGCCTTTCTGCTCCTTGTGTGGCTGGGCTTTGCCAGCATTGTTGTCATCTGAATAGAGATTTCGGTCTCTCCATCGAGGTTTTCAGGGAGCAGAGACAGAGAGGCATGCAGTTTTGGCAGCTGCTGAGACCAGGAGCCTGCAGGACACCCCTTCCATTGTCTGCTGAGGTGAGCCTGCAGCTCCAAACATCACCGCGAGTGGAGGAGCAAAGCGGCTCCTTGGCAGCTGAGCTGCTCCTCCCGGCCTTAGCTGCAGCATTGCTACAAACATGGTATCTCTACAGACCTGGAAAGGAGAAAGCTTGGCATCACAAATACCTGCCCTTATAGTAAGATGGCCAAGCAAACAGCTTCCTGAGCAGCGCTCCCTTTGAAATGTTCTCAGCTGGGGTCCGATACAGCTTCTTGGGCTTCCCTTGTAAGAGAGGAAAGGATTCCGGTTTTATTTTAAACTACAATATCTTGGTCACTTTTCCTGCCCAGCGGTAGCCTGGAACAGTGCTGGCACGATGAGTACTTCGCCCAGGAGTGAGACAAGGTGCTGGTCTTGGTTCCCAGCCCCAGCTCCCCCCGGCGTGTGAGGCTCTGTGCATCGCTCTCAGCAGCGGCACAGTGGCGAGGTTCCCTGAACACTTTTAGTGCATAATAGGACTGGTTCAATAATCCCATTACAGTCTGTCTTCGGGATGCCAGAACTAATTGGCAGGCACTGGGACCTTCTTCCCCAGCTGGAATTTTATTGCTCATCACAATTAACCACGATGCTGAAGTCTCTCGGCTGCACATGTGCCATTAGCTCAGTCTGGAGCTGTGTCCTCGCTGGGCACTTTCGGGTCCCCAATGCACCCTGTCCCCAGCCTCTGGCAGGAAAAGTACACGGTTATTACCGTAGCTGATTTGCCTTTATTTCATGCCGTTTGCACTAATAGGATTTATTTTGCGCATGTCCAGTTGGAGCATCTTAATGCCTGAAATGCTGAAGGCGGCTGTGCCAGGGGCTCTGGGAAGCTGGGGACAGCACTTGACATGTGCTTCACTCTGAGCACGGGCAGAGATTCAGCTCTCTCCAGCATGATGGACACATTTGTTTAAGCATTTTTTATTTTTTTTTTTATTTTTTCCTGAACTAAAGCTGTTAAACAGCCTTTGCAGCTCATCCTGGCTGCCTGTGTTCAGCTGCTCTGCAACGTGCCATTTCTGGGGCCCCGGGGAGGGCGGAGGGCTGAGGACAGGCTCTGGTGATGCAGCTGGAGGCAGTTTTGTTGCCTTTTGAGCAATTCTGACTTCAGAAACTCTGCTCCCACAGTGGCACTTTGTAGGGATGAGGAGCAAACTCTCGGCTTCAGTGTTCATATTTCCCATCTCCGCACGTGACCTGGATCACAGTGCCACCGATGGAGGCTCTGAAAGCACATGAGCCAGGGGAGAAACCTCCTCTTCCAGAGCTGACCAGGGACTTATTACTGGAAGATACTGCAAAAGCCCATATTTTACAAGGTTTCAGAAAGTGATCAGACAAATTCTAGGAATTAAAAATCCACCAGGGGCTGTTAAGTGCCAAGACAAGCTCTGAGCTGGTTGGTGAAGCCAGGAGTCGTTGTGGAGAAGCAAGCCTGGGTCTGCATGGTCCCTCCTGCTCTCTCCATCACACCCACGCATGGCCAGGACTAGCGCCAGGGTGCTGGGATGAAGGGGCCTTGGTCTGTGCAGGGCTCCCCTTGCCATTTTAGCTTCTGGAGTTGTTTTAATCAAGAGCTACATGATATTTGAGCAGGACGGCAGGAGTATCTGGAGTGCTGTGAGGGATGAGGCTCCACAGTGGAGCCAAACGGGAAGGCACAGTGTGCCACTTCAGAAGACACTTGTTGGAAATAGGAGCAGAGGGAGTCTGGAAGAGATTTGTCTTGTTTTCCACAACTGGCCTGTGGGGTGGCAAAGCCCCAAAACCCACAGGATCAGGACAGGAGGGCTGGGACACCAGGCTGAAACCTCAGCTGGTGCTGGGTGTCAGCAGCAGCCAGAGGCACCCCACCACAGTTACGATGGCATTTGTATTAAACGCAGGCTGCAGGATCAGATTGCCACCCAGCAACAGCCTAAATTACACTTCATTCCTCTCTTGATTGCCTCTTAGGTTGGCTATAACCCTGCCTCAGTCCATTTCTTCCAGCGATGGCTTTTAGTCAAAATAAAACCCTCCCCTGAATTCACCGTGCTCCGGTTCACACTCTCAGTCCCCAGTTATCACCTCCAGCACCCTACATAGCGAGATGCCATTTGCCCCTCTGCCCAGCCTCAGCCCCCAAAATACAGCAGGATCGCTCCTTAGCATCTCCTCTCCAACAGCAAGTAGCTAGGGAATGCCCCCAGGATTATTTCATTTCCAAATAACTGAACCAGCCTCTTTTTCCCACTTGGTCACCACTTGGAGCAGAGGGATGCTGCTGGTGGCTCTGGGCTGCCCACCCCTGCCCGCTCCCACCCTAGGGGTCTGGGGGGGGCTCACCAGCAGCATTGGGGCCAGGGGAAGGTTTCTTTGGTCGGCGCTGAGGCTTTGATTTCAGCGTAGAGCCGCGTGCTGGGGCAGTATTTCATGCTTGCCGGTGTCGGCTGATAAACCTTTGATTTTCACTTCTGGGAATAATAGCACGGTAATGAATTATATTCACAAGAATAACTGTAATAGTCATAAAACTGCAAATAGAAGAAAACTGTAAATCAGTCATCCCCTTGTAATGTGCTTACTTCATCTGAATCACCCTCCCTGGGCAGATTATCAATTTTATTTGGCTTTTCCATCCTAAACTTTTATTAAGTGGGGTGCCTCATGCGTAAAGATCCGGAGCACGAGCCATATGTTCAGGGGATTTATCTGTTTATTTTGCCTGCCTTCCTGCGCTCTCCCCCTCCTGCTCACAGCTCTCCAGACCTGCAGGCGGTTGACGTGGGCCCATAAAAGACACACATCCCTGGTGCGGCTTTACCTTTATTATGCAAAAAAATAGATGCCGTCATGCCACACGGCGATGAGCGCGCCTGCCTTCGTGCTGCGCAGAGGTACCCAGGCACTGCTGAACATTCAGATTTCCGTGTAATTAATGCAGAAAGCCATTAGCATAGCCCCAGAGTGATCAAGGGGGCACATCTCAGACAACAACATGCCCTGGGCTGGCAGCACCGAGCTGCTCCTGCCCTGTGGCATTGCGGGGAGGCAGTGGCAGCAGGGTCAGCATCGTGGAAAGGACGGTGACAACCGACTGCTGAGCCAGAGCCCAGACGGGGAAGGTGGCTGTGAGGGCAGAGCTGCTGCACAGGGGGGCTCCGGGTGTCTTGAGGGTGACCTGCTCTCACCTCGAAGGGAGGGAGCAGCAGGAATCGGCTGGGCCCAAGGGCTTTCTTCTGCTGGGTGCAGGGAAATAACCTGGTAGCTTTTAGCAAAGAATTGTCACCTCCGTTTCTCTTTCTCTTGGAGGAGTTATATAAAAAAATGCCTTTGTCTTTCTCTCACAACAGATGCTCTGAATCCTTTTCTATGTTTCCCCTCAGCTGAAATCCACCAGTTAAATTAGTGTAAAACTACAGCAAGAGTAATGCTGAATCTGGCCCAGATGCAAAAGGCATTGACGCAGCCAAACGAGGCACAGCAAAGGTGCAAACTGCACCCAGCAAGATGTGACTGCAGGGCTCGGGGACCTTCCCGAAGCCAAGCAGGGTTTGCTTCAGCTGGATATGAACCTGACAGGGCCTGCGCCGCTTTTGGAAACCCCGGCTGCAATGTTCCACAGCTGTAGAGCAGGGAAAAAGAGAAAAAAAAAAAAAACACAGAACAGGTTATTTACGAGGAGCTTCTCTTGGATATTTCTATCTGTGATCTGAAATTGCCAAGCAATGTAGAGACCCAGAGCTGCAGCTCCAAATCCTCCCGTCGAGCTGTGCTTTTGCCATCGTTTTCCTGCCCGCATTGCTCCAGTCCTGACCTCCCAGTCTCACTGGAGGAGGTCACAGCTGGAGTCCCAGCTCGCCAGCCCTTTCCCAGTTGCTTTTGGAGCTGCTCCGGCTTTTCCAGAGCTCCTGTTTGGCCTGAGGTAGGGAAAACCGGAGCTGGCTGCACAGCTCGAGCTGTTTCCAGCTTTGGCAGAGCTGGAGAAGAGAAAAAAACAAACTGCAGAGGTGACTGAGATGGGGAGTGGGTGGAGGACAGGCAGAGAGCTCCATTATTTCCATGATTCATGTGGGTGCTCCGCTCAGCACGCGGTGTGATACCCGCACGGATCCCATCACAGAGCTTCGGCGGGGGAATTAAAAGCAACCAGAGCAAAGCTCCCGTGGAGCAGTGGGGTCTGCAGGGTTTGGCTTTCCCGTGCTGGTTTGTGGCTCTGAAATCCTATTTCCAGGAGCTGTAGGAGCTGGGGGAAGCCAGCACAGGAGCTCAAAATCCCTCGTGGGAGCTGTGCAGGGTGTGCAACCTGCCTTGCATCCCCCAGGCAGGTTTGGGGTCCTGTACAGCCACGTGTGCTGCTTCTCAGCAAAGAGAGCCCGAGCGGAGTCATGCTCGGAAGGGGGAAAAAAATCAACCTCGTAGGAATTGGATGTTAAGGACAAGCCTGAAGTTCAAAAGTAGCTGTGATTTGAACATAAATCTGCTCTTTACAGCCAATTAGCCAGTCTGAGAGAGCAGCGGGAGTGTCTCTTGTTGTGACAGCGGTGGAAAGGCACCGAAGCCAAACAGCATGGGTTGTGTGTGTCTCCTGTGCGAGCTGCAGCTCAGGCAGCCCCAGTACCAGCCCCAGCACCATGGCACAGGCCGGGCAGCAGCACGATCCCACCCACAGGGTGCTGCTGGCAGCTGCAGCCTGGTTTTGGGGAGCTCTGGTGTCTGGGGCTCATGCGCACGCCTGTGTACAGTCCTTCTGGAATCTGCTCATAGCAAGGGCCTCTCGGTGCAATTTCTTGTGGTTTCCTAGGGAAGAAAGAGCTGATAACGCCGTGCAGGTGTGTCCATTGGTAGCTGTAATTCCTTTGGTGCTTTCAGATGCAGACAAGGGACAGCCGCCTCCCTGACCCTCAGCCACCAGAGACTCTCAGAAGGTCAGCAGCCAAAACACCCCCCCTAGAAGGGCAATGTGAGCCCAGCCACTGCAAGACACAGGAGACTCTACACCCCCCAACACTGGGGAAGGGTCCCTGGGGTGTCCAGGAAACCCCCAGCTCACACAAGCCCCCAAGATGAGTTGGGAGCCTGTCCATGAGCATCCTCTGGGCAGAGCTGTCCAGGAGCCCTCAGCATCCACCGGCCATCCATGCAGCTCGGAGGCAGGGCCTCCCCGAGCAGCTCCTGCTGCTGAAATCACAGCCCTGATCCCTGTTCTGTGACCAAATTAGCGAGGAGCAGCCACGCGAGGCGCATCGCCCCCGCCTGCGCGCAGCGAGGGGGCGGCGGGGGAAGGCGGCCGGGGGGATGCTCTCGGTGAGTCAGTGCCCAGCTCCCGCTCGGGTGCTCGTTTTGGAGGTAAAGGCTGGAAAGTGGCTCCCTCCCTCCCCAAGCCAAAAAAAAAAAAAAAAGCCGTGACAGCTTGATTTGGTGCTGGATAATGAGGCAATTGTGAGGAGGATGGGTACAGCGGGAGCCTGCGCTTGCCAAATCGTTCGGCTTAATTGATCAAATATTTTTATGCATCGTTTATTCCTTTAAGGCCTCCGTAAGCCGCCTCTCCTGCCGCACTGAAATGAAAAGAGCAGTGCTGGAAATCACCCAGGCCGAGCCCTGACGTGACAAGGAGGGACGGGTGGCAGCCGAAGACCTCCCGGACACCACGGACCCTCCTGGCTGCCCATGCTGCCCACCCTGCTCGTGCTGCAGGGCCAAGAAAGGGTGGGCAAAAGGATCTGGCCTCCCCAGGGCTCCCCAAGGCAGGCAGCAGGTGGGAGCACAGCCACGGGCAGCATTCATCCATCCAGGCTTGTTCTGAAGTCCTGGCCAGGGCATGGGGACAGCCCCGTGTGCCACCCGGGCTGTGCCTGCCCGTCACCGTGCCAGCCCCACTGACCCCGCTGTTCGAAATGCCAAGCTGGGCAGACAAGGAATTGCTGGGAAAGGTTTCCCCCATGCAATTAAGTCACTGTAATCACTAAATCCTCCCGTCAAAGCCGGATCTGTTAATCTACGAGGAAAGAAGGACAAATCCTTCTTTGCTGGCTTTTATCTCCTGCCCTCCTGCTGCCAGGCTCCCTCGACATGCTGGGGGTCTCCTTGCCCTCCCCCAGGCTCTAACGTGCCGTATGTGCCCCCATGGGGAAAGCCACTGCTGGATGGGACCCCCGGTGGGCTGGGGGGCTGCAGGTCCTTGTTGGGGGGTGGTGTTGGGCTCGGGCAGGCAGGGAGCCCTGCAGGACAGTGCCTGGGCAGCCGCTCGGTGCCTGCGGGCTGCTTTCTCCATGCTCAAAACAAGAGCTGCCTCTAGCGGCAACGGAGACGGCCTTGGGGCCTGTGCCAGCTCCAGCAGAGGCAGCTCCTTCCCCGCCCTGTGCTGGGGTCTTGGGGACGTGCCCCTGACTCCCAGCAACCTGGGGGATGCACAGAGCAGGTCCCCAGGGCATCTTGGCCTGTCCAGCACCAGCATCCCCCCCCCCAAGCACTGTGCAGTCCCCCTCACACCCTGCCTGTGTCCTGTCCTGTCCCTAAGGTCACGTCTGAGGCCAGGAGATGCTGGAGCAGGCTGTGGCTGAGCGGGGAGATGGGGCAGCAGATGGGTACAACATATCCCGCAGTGCTACTTCGGACTCTCCTGACACCCAAATTTGGTTTTGTCTTATTTAACCCCCCTCCGCGACAAACCTTCACCCTAATTCTCCTAGAACGATGAGTTCTCCTAGGCAACTAGTGGACAGAAAACCTCAGCATCCCGTTGGAGCTCCCCCCTGGTTAGCCAAGGCCAGGTGAGCTCCCCCAGCACCGCAGAGAGCAGAGCTCTCCCCTCCAAGCACAGCCAGACCCCGCACCTTCCTTTTTGTTCCCAGCAGGTCCAGTGGTGTGGGATCTCCCTGACTGCACACCCAGGGATGCTCCTCTATACCCCTGTGCTCCAGGAACAAGAAAGACCTTGAAAAAGAAAGCTGGAAATCCTGCAGGCACCTAAAATGAAATGCAGGAGGAAGGTAACCGAATGGAGGCGTGTCGAGAGCCAGGGCTGGGGCTCCCAGCCCCGAGTCCCTGGGGAGAGGCAGCGAGGACCCTGCTGGGAGCCCGTCGGGAGGAACTGCCGTGCTTTATGGCCACTAATGGTATTTGCAGCTCCCCGTTTAAAGATGATGATAAAGGTAATCAAACTGTCAGGGACGAAGACAGATGGGGAGCTCGCTGCAGTCAGCGAGGGATTCCCCGGGTTGGGTTAGCAGCCGTGATTTATATTCCCTTCGTACCTGCAGACTTGGAGCAGGGAGCAGGGCAGCGGGGCTTCACAAAACCCTGTGCGGATTGCAGTGACACTGAATTTATCTGCATTGAGCTCCGAGGCCTATTACGCCTTCTTTATTCACCACCATGAAATATGGCTGGGATTATCAACTTCTCCTAGAAAATATTTGGTGAGCACAACTGGCTGACAGCGATGAACAGCTCAGCATCCTGCAGCCAGATGTGTCCCAGCCAGCAGCAAGCCCCTTTCCCTTCCTTCTCCAGCCACACAAGGCTTCGAAAGGGCCCTGGCAGAGCAGGACTGCGGTCCTCATGACCCATTGGAGCTATGAAGTGGTCTGTTTGCTCGGAGGTGCAGGTTACAAAAGCATCATCAGGGATGAAGGAAGGGGATGGAGGTGCAAGGACCCCCCCCAAATGCATTGCCATTGATCTGGACCTGCCTGCAAGCCACAGCTCGGACCTCTGCTGTCTGTGGCTCCCTACCTGTAAATCAGAGAACAAAGGGCAGCCTTCCCTTGCTCTTCTCCAAGCTCTTGCCTCATTACAGCTCTAGCAACCCTCCTTTTCTATCCCCAGACATTGTCTCCTTTCTCATCTTTCCGCTGAGCACTGTCACAGCGACAGCAGGGCCAGCCACCAGCCTCGGCCTCGCTGTAACACAGCGTCGCTCCGTGGGGCTCTGTGCCGGCGCTGATACCGTAGCCATGCAACCCGTGTTTGTGTTTCAGGGATTGTGTTTGCTTTATTTCCCTGGATTAAAAAGCGGTAAGAAAACAGCCGCACCAAGAAGAGCTCGAGGAGTTAATTAGTTTCAACATTGAAAGGGCCGCTGCCCAGCAGCTAAAAAATCATCGTGTTTGAATGGTGAATTAAGTCAGCCAACCAATAAATCTGAGCAACAAAACAGTCCCTTTAGCCCAGAGGAGCTCTCTTTCCTCAAAACACTGATAAATGGCTTTTTCTCAGAGCCCACAAGGTCATCAAATTAATAAAGCATTTCAAGGAATGTACGGAAGCGAAGTGACACCCTGTTGGAAGAGATTTGCTGCTGAAACCGACTCTCTATAACAGAGTGTGATGCGTAGAGGATTTCCAAAGCAAACCCATCCTCTAATTTAGGGCAGTTGTCCAAACTCCTTCATGTCTGTTCTGGTCCATTGTCTTCCTCACTACTCATTACTTAGGAGAGCTAAGCTTGGGAAAAACTCACAGAGGAAAAAAAAAAGAAAATCTGAGATTTTCCCATCGACCAGGCAAAAAAAACTCAAAATACTTACTGTGGACAAAATATAAGAGAAAGTAAATGAAATGCTGACAAGCTCCTGAAATGATGGCAGGACACAGTCCCATCCTTTGTAGGGGTTGCTTTCCAAGCCCACACGAAGCCAGGTCCGGGCAGCGCGAGGTGCTGGGGATGTAGCAACGGCAGGCGTGGACAGGATGAGATGAGTGATGGATTTAGAGCTGCTCGGGGGCAGATGTTAGGGAAATCTTTCCAGCAGTCAGGATAGTTTAGCGAGGGAACAGATTGCCTGGGAGATGAGGCATCTCTGCCCCTGGCTCTTTCCAAGGCATCTGCCAGTGGCTGCGAGCACATCCTGGCGGCCTCGCTGCCTTCCAGCCCAGGGCTCTTCTCAGTGCCCTGCTCTTCAGAGGAGGTAGCATGGGACACGATTTTCACTCTCCCTCTTGCAGATGGCCCGTAGCAGGCCTTGGAGCAGACTAAAAAGGCACCTCCAGCCAGCTGTCTCCAACTGATTTACTTGAAGTTTGTGGTGGGAGCCTCTCCCCTAATCTTTAGGCTGGGTATGTCCCCTCGCTCTCCACCGAAACGGCTTCCTGCAAGCTTGTGTCACACTTGAAACAATTTAATATGAAATATATATTTAATAACGCGGCAGCACAAAGAGGCACCGAACAGAGAGGCCAAACATAACAAATCAGAGAGCGAGCAATAACCTCTGCACATTGCATCCACTGGGTACCCTTCGTCACGAAACCCTACCCTGGCTTTCATTTGAGTCGCTTTGTTTGGAGCACAAACCCTCTCGAGGCAGCCTGCAGTCCGTGCGCACCGCGCAGCACCCTGCGAGCGCTGTCCCAGCACACGGCGCTGCCTGGGGCGCACACGGACGGCGACTTCCAAGGGGACGCGCGTATCTCGCCCAGCTCCTGACATCCAAAACTGGCAGCACGCACACAGCGCCGGCTCCGTTGCGGGCTCATTGACATGCAGCAGGAGCCCCGGGTAGCATATGGAGCGTGGAGGCAGATGGATGGACATATGTATAATCTGTGTGCATCTCCGCTGATGTAAACGTCCCGGCGCGGGCATTAACACTCGAGTACACGGCTTGTGCTGGGGGCACGAGAGAATTTTTCTCCTATAAAATAAATAAAGTACGTTCCGAGCATCTTGGGATGCAGCCATTCTAATCCTTTTTATTCCTTCCAAAGGAAAATGATTCCATATTCAGGGCGCTGTGCAAACAATTAATTAGCTTAATGAAAATGAAAGGCCTAATTGCTTGATATTATTATGATCATTGGCAGCCAGGCGTGACCAGGCACTGTCCTACCAGTGAGAAAGCTCCACTTTCTGGCTTTTCAGGTTTTTTAATTACATTTGAATGTCTAAATATATATATATATATTTTGTTTTCTTTTTTTGGGAGCAATAGTGTAATTTTCCCTTCCACATGCAAAAAAAAGCTGGCAGTATTTGAAGACATCTGAACGAGCTGCTGTATAATTAAAAAAATGAACAAAAGAGATACCCAGCTGGTGTGAAATGACCTGGCTGAACAGAAGTCAATAAAGCTGTAACTTGCCTGGGTTGAATGATATGGTGGCCTCTCCAAAGCACGTCTCCTGCAGGAGACTGCACTCGCAAGACAAGAGTGCTGCAACATAAGATTATCTTTTTTAAGGAACAAACCAAAAATTAAAGTACAATTGCCCTTAGCCCAACTCCCTTTTCAATTATCTGTTGTTATCCCAATGGAAGAGTGCTTTAAGCTCATGTAGATGAACTTTTTCACTGTGGTTAGGATCATGAGGAGTCTGGTTACAGGATTTTAAGGAAAGGACCCTTTATCATTGATGCTTATCTCACGATGTAGGGATAGAAAGCAGATGCTGACTGAACACTGACTCAGCCTGAGGAGCGTGGGTCCAATAATTCTTCCTTTAAGCAACTGATTCTCATAGGAAAATCCCCAAGATTCAGCTTTAATTCTACTCTCTTTCTCGTGCAGAGACTGGCAACCAGAGACTATTCTTTAAAAACAGCGTGGGCAAAGTCAGTTCTCATTTGCTCAAACAACCCCACTGACTATACTACAGAGGATTTTTCATGATGCCGGGATTGGGCAGGGAGGGGGAAATTACAGTATAAACTTTATTAGGGGTATTTTTATTCTGTGCTCCAGGCTGGCATGCACAGCTGTAGGAGAAGCCCATACAGATGTTCATTGCTGTGCAGCATCAGGCACTCAAGAGGGGAAATCGGGCTTCCTGGGGCAACCAGTGGTGATAGGTCAGCTCCTCCCTGACGGCCCTGGGATCTCCCTGGGCAGAGTTAATGCTTTGAGTTGATTGCAAAGCAATCAGGAACTCAATTCTGGCCACTGGAATGAGGTGAAGCCTGGTCACCAAAATGATGTGGAAAAAGAGGTGATTATACTACAGACTTGTACAACCACATAAAAACATAAGAACAGAAAATAAAGGTTTGTGGCTGAGGGCTCCTGCACTCCACAATTAACTTCTTACCTTGCAAAAGTGAAACTGAGAAAACATGGGCCTTACCGAGACCATTTCAGGTCTGCAACTACTTGTTTTTGCAGCTGGCAGCAATTTTTACGGATGCTGCTGGGGACTTTGAGACAGAGAACACATCAAACCCAAAGACATCATAGCAAGAACTGTCTGTCAGATGGCTGAATGTCCTGGCAACCTTTATCAGGGTTGCTAACAGCATTCTGCAGAGCTGAACACAGCTGCTATTTAACCTCAGACAGACTGTTGCTCACCACCCCTTACTGATTAAAATAAATAAATAAATAAAACCCTAACAAAACAAGGTTTTTGTTTTTAATTTATTTTGCAAATCTACCAATTCATTTTATGAAAGTATGAAATCCTATGTGGTTACATTAAACAGTTACATTACAATCCATGTAATACAAATAACCACTACAAAGTTATTTTTAGGTACTCTTGGGTAACAAGTAGATTTTACGTTATTTAAAATAAAAAGAAGTTACAAAGAAGAGAGAAAATAGCCTTGCGATTGTCAAAGAATTTAGTTTAGACCAAGGAAACCACTGCAGAATCTCCTTGTGCTAGAAAAGGTTAGAGAGAAACACTGATGTTTATGGAATCTTTCAATGTTAATTTTCAATTAGTCACATCAACCAAATTTAAGTGCACACATCTAGTTAACATAACAAGAATAGTTCACAAGTTGTGTGGAAATCACTGTCGGGTTTCATTCTCTGAAAATCACATTTACTGTATAACAGCACCACCGTCCTCACTTTCAGATGCATAAAGATCCTGCGATATTGGTTGTAAAATACACCAGAGCTTCCAATCTGCTCTAATTGAGTTCGGTGGGAGTAGAATCAGTTCCTACATTTAATAAGTATCACTGATTTACTGAAATTCTTGCAAAACAGCCTCATTCCCAGGAATGAAATCAATTACAAAATATCGTAATAATTTAGGGCAATTCTTAGTTTTACCATTCCGGCAATTGACATGGCAACTGCATTTCTGAGGACCTGTATGCAAGATCATTCCTTCCTCTCCAGCAGAAACAAGGACACAAGAAGACAATGAGTATCTGTGCTTAGTAAGAACTCGGGGCTATGTAAATAAAGTATAAAAATCAAAGAACAGATTGAATTAATCTAGAAACTGCTCTCCTGACACCCATCTGACACACCTCTAGTGTCATTCTGCTGCCTGTAAGCTGCCACGTCTGATGAGACATCTGTCAATCACAATTGCATAACTGCTTCTTAGGAAGCAATTAACTGGAGCTTCGATTTTGTAGCTGCACCTCTACATTGCATATATAGTATGCGGGAAAATGTCAAAGATGCTACTGCCATGTGTAATGCAACAGCTTCACAGAAGCAAGGAGAGCTGTTTCAGGGAAAAAAAGGCAGGTGTGGATACAATCCCAAAGGCATGTGGCACAAAGGAGATTAAAACAGGTTTTCCTCTCTTGTGGCCACCATCTCTTTCAAATAGGACATCCAAAAATGGTGCAAACCCCCGAATCTACACTCATGCACGTGCAATAAACCTGCAGAGCTGGCTGTAGTACAGAAATGAAGCCAGCAGCACCTCAGCAGGGCTTCTAAGAGAACTACGCCTTTATCCACAAGAGTATCTTTTAACACTGATCACCAAAAACTTTTGAAGAAACCAGACAGGTCACACAAAACTACACAAACTTCTCACCTGGACATAAAGTGCCATCAAGCTATGGAAGCTAAGAAGTTACTGCTGAGGGCAGTGTCTGTCGTTAAGTGTCTACAGCAGGCTTTATTCCCCTGAAGCAGATAATGTTTGCTACAGACTTGGAAATGGCACCAGGTTGGTCAGAGCACTGCTATAACCAGGGCTAGCAATTTTAATTCTTCCTGAAAAACACAGCTCTTACCCAAAACACCAAAGCCAACTAGGCTGCATTTACGGGTGGCTGGCTGCAGAACTTTCCCCGGGAGGTATTTTAAAGTAGTAATAGATGCGTCAGTTTCCCATCCTCTGATATGATATGATAAATATAATCTGTTTAGATCCTTTTTTATGAGGATGCATTACAACAGGAGGCCCCATCCTGTTATTACCACTGTGCCTGCTTGTTTTCCATCTCTAGTCATGTAGTGTCAATTCCTGTTAAGAATCCTGAACAGCCTTCCAGAATCACTCGTTCAACTGACATTTCTGTAATAATAAGGAAAAGAAAAAAGAGTTGTGGGAAATTAAATGGTGCTCCTGTTGCCAAGTTGTTAAAATTATATGGCAATATGGTTCCAGTAGTTGTACGAAATTAATTTATGGAGTGCTTGCAAGCCTTACATCTACTAAATCTCAACAGGATATAAAATGCTATTTAAGTGATACAACTTATAAATGCTAAGGAGAAAAAAATCAGCACCAACGAGTGAAAGGAGAAACTTGATTCGTGTCTGCACACAACTTCCACAAGGCTGGGTCTCTACTGCTGAGGAAGCCGTGCGGGAGATCCTCGGTGCAGTATGTCTGTGCTGTGTAGGCAGGGATGTGAGCACTTGCACCTCACCCTTCTGCCACTCTTTCAACAGACAGGAGAGGGCACACTACAAAGTTACTCCGGTCCTGTAAGCAACGCTGGGCAAGCAGCTCAGCCAGCCCCTCTGCTGAGCCCTCTCTCTTCTGCTGCTTTCTGAAAGTACGAGCCAAAGCAAAGTGAGTGTCATTGCTTTTCCCCTCTTTTATTATAATGCTGCTCAGAAAGAACTGCCTGAGATACCCGATCTGTAGACAAATTCATGTTTAAGTTATGTCACTAGATGATTACTGTCATTCCTTTCTCACAACAATGTCAAATGCAATGCAAAACTTTGGATTTTCTATAGTGAATCAGCAGAGGCAGCAGACAGACGGTGCCAGCAGTACTGCTTACTGCTCTGCGAGACATAACCAGGGTAAGGCGCTTTGGCAGTCAGCACCAAGGTTAAGTGACAAGCTTTGTAACAACTCTCTTCCACACACTGGAGTACACACAAGTTTTCTGCAGATGCATGGAAAACTGAGATCCCCTGGTTGTTCTCTAAGCTGCTCTGAAACTACACCAATGCGTTTCATGCACCAGCCAATCCTGGTGCCATTCTTTTTCTAAGTACAGTACATTGTGATAGCAACATAGAAGCACACTACACAAAACAGATTTGTTCAAGCTCACCGTGGTTCTGATGGGCTACACGCACCAAAAGGCAATTCAAGAAGAGCACACAACTCATCAGGACAGTAAAATTGGCTAAAAGGGATTCTGGTTTCACTTTGTGAAGGAAATTAAGAGTTCACAAAGGAGAAGATCTTATTGCAAGTTGTTTTGCTCAGCCTGACCACTTCTAATACAGATCAGAAGTGTCGGAAACTACCAATGAGACAAGGACAAAGAATTCCTGTCTTGTAAATATTTTAAGTTTAGTAAGCTTGCTTCAAAAATAAAAGCCACAGGTATTTCAAATGGCCTTCTCTAACAGACTTGAAACTGTTAGATGAATACAGAGGAACACTGATGGAAAATACAGATTTCAGTAGTAGTTCTGGCACCTTGCAATTTGGAAAAAAATAACTCTGGTGCACATGGGATGAGGCAGCTTGTTTGCAGATCCCTTTCTCACAGTGTCCTAGAGTCACTCATGCTTCTTTCATGAGTGTGTCACTGCTCTCAGCAGGTGCCTTCCTCAGAAGGAGCAAACTGGCAGCTGTCATGAGAAACTGTGTCGATGCTCTGCACTTCTGACTGGGGGTGGATGGACACCTGAACGGCTATCTCTTGACCTTGCTCATTCATGGATCCATCATCCGAATCCCCAGCTGGCGAATCGCTGCGCTTGATCTCTGGGTTGATGGGGTATATCGCAGCTTGGGTACCACACGCTTGGGTTTGCTTTTCCTCCTCGCCCACTTCATCAGGGTCATCAACTCGCACAGCCTCAAAGATCTCTTCCATGAACGCCCTGCAGTTAAGGATCAGTGGTGGAAGGGGAATGCTCCTGGCAAGCTCTTCGATGTACCGAGCAAACTCCATGGTCTTAAACTGAGTGACTTTGGCCAACTCCAGCGTTTTGGCAGATGTAATGATAGGGATACGCTTGGCTATCTCGAAAGCCTTCTGAAGCTTCTCAGCTCCTTCCGTCCTGAAGAACTCATTAATGGCCTTCTCCGTTTTGCGGAGGTGGCTGCTCATCATGCACAGACGGGTTATGTTTAAAATGAGGGTGATAGCAAAGGCAACGAGGCACACAATCATGTAGTAGATACTCATGTCTCCCGAGGTGAAGATAACTCTCAGGGTGACTGTGTAGTACGAGGTCTCGTTACGATTAACAGCCGCACACGTGTATCGCCCCCGGTCAGCAAAGCTGACCTTTGTGATGTTAAGGGAATTATCAGCAATCTTCCACCGTCCACCTGGAGATTCAAAAGAAACAAGCTGAGCTAATGAAACTAAAATAATTAGGCAAGCTAGACACATGCTACTTGCTCCATAAACAGGAGACAGGGCTTTGAAGCAAGCAGTCCATTTCTAGCACTACACAAATTACACCAAGAATGGAAATTTCCTTTTCATGCTTGTGACAGAGAAAGCCCTAACTCAGGTACCAATCCTACTGCTTGACAGTAAATTATTCTGTGCACTCACTACTCTGGTTCTTCTGTTTTCTCTCATCTACACTTTCTTGAGCGCTTTTGCATTTCTAGTTCTTTCTGATGGGGAATCTAATTCTTAAGCTGAACTTGTCACCCACTGAAATGCAGTGTGTTGAAAGATTGTCTGCTATAAAGTCTAATTTTCTGTATATTCTCGGTCAAAAGTCAAGTGACCCAGGAAAAAGATCAGAATCTGTAAATGGCTCAGCTGGCAAAAGAACACAAGATTTTCTTGAGACGCAGCTTTCTGCTGAGCACGCAGTGCTGATATACAAAACTCATGTAAAAAGAAATCAATAAAAGAGGCTAGCTTTATACAGTATTTCCTACGGGTTTATAACCTGGAAGAAAAACTGTTTTCATAACTCATTTTTCTAATTAGTCTACTTTGAACCAATTTCCAGATGGCATTCTAACTGCACAGAGGTTACTGAATACTTAAAGCAGTAAGACGGCCTCTGAGAAGATCCTATCAATTAGCTCGATGACCTTCATTAATACTAATAGAGGACAACACATGGATCTCTAAAAGACATCTTTTTCTAAATGAAAAACAAGAGGGACAGAACTATAAAAGCCACGGCTACAAAAATACATTCTTCCTCTGTATGAAGGGGTTAAATATCATGTATTTCATCCTTGGCCATTACAAACCTTGTTGGTTTCCGCAGTCTCAGTGGTGCATAAACCAGAAAATAAATGCAGTAAGTTATCCCATGCTTTATAAAATCCTCTAACAAAATTAAAGCACTGTTTGCCAGCTCATAAAAGGTCACAACTGTGGAGAAGCGTGTTTAATTCATGCATTTGGGAAGATAAAGTATAAACCAGAGCAATAATAAATAAAAAGATCAGTTAGTATCTGGTAGGATGCAGACAGTTCTTTTGCACTGCATACTGTGATGTCTCGTGAACAAAACAATTCTGTAGGGCACCACTGCAGGATGGATGGGCTAGGACACACGAACCCAGGTATAATTCCTGCTCCACCACATGCAAAAGGACAAAGAACAATTTTGGGGGCTTGTTCTCCCCCTATTTCCAAACTGTAAAAATGGGAGGATAGGAAAACAAAACAACAATAAAATCTCAGATGTTTTCATGTACCATATAAAAGCAGAACGCCCAAGGTCATAAAATAGCAGAAAAGCTCACCTTCATCTTTCTGTTCAAGCAGGTGTCCTCTGGAGTTATACCACAGGATATATTCATATTGGCTGATGTTCAGTTTACATTCAATTAAAATACTGGTCCCCTCTTTGGCTATGATATCATGGTGTGCTGGGGAACTTAGTAAAGCTTGAGGCACCGGATGAAGCGATGTATTGAAAGACCCAAAGGCAGATGTTCCATTAGAAGCTACATTTTCCAGTGTAAATCCAATCGAAAGATCAACACTCACAGTCAAAATTAACAGGCAGCAGCTGAGCTTCATGGAAAGCTAGAGAAAAATCTTTTTTCATTTAATTTGGAGAAGTGAGGTCATAAGATATTAAACTGTCTGTACTGCTCTGAGATAGGAGAGGAGGCTCTTGATTTGTTTGGTGATAGAAAATGTGTTGGATCCAAATGCACGTTCAAGACCATCAATATTAGGAGAGGAAACTGGAAATCCAACTGAAAAAAAAAAAAAGTATTAAGTTTATTAATGATAGCAAGCTTACAGCGTATTTAAATTTCATTTCCAGTAAACATATTTCGATTAGCATAATATAAACTGCCAGCCAAGAGGTTCCAAATCACAGCTTTGCTCAGACCACAGTAATGAAACGAGGGTAAGAAGGCATTAACACAACCTTCGGTCCTCTAGATGTTCATCTTCCCATCCAAATAAATAATCTCAGGAACAATAATCATTAAGAGAAAGAAGGTTTTAAAAAAGAACAATTTGTACTGACTACTCAAAATGCACAACTATCTTTAGGGTCAGAAAGTGGATTCTGCATTTGTTAATGGGAAATAAAGGGCTTTCTTAATAGATACAGAAAAGCAAGAAAGAGGATATAATGTCTGCCTCCTTCCACACTGACATCAAAGTCCTTTTAAGCCCTGGTTTTTCAACACTGGTTTTCCATTTAGCATCTAGAAATAAAGCACTCACGCATCTGATTTTTAGCATTTATACATCTACTTACTTGATTTTAAGGCACAGTCGGTGTTAAATGTCTAAATATTATTTAATATGCTTATCGGTTCTTGCATTGAGAAAATTCTCTTGGCAGTCATCTACAAAGAGAAGAAGTCCCTTTCTGAATACCAGGACAGGATTGTCTAAACATACTTCCTTTTTTTTTTCTTTTTTTTTTTTTTGCAAACTCCCTTGCTTCTGCTTTCTTTTTTCTTGTTGTTGTTGCTGTTTTACAGCAAACTGCTATTGAAAATCTTCTGTTTTGTGCTGCTACATCTCAGCTGTCGTATCTTGCTTATTATCTCCACTACACCAAATTGTGTCCCGTGTCTCAAAGCAGCTTGAAAAAATGTTTTGTCTAGGGACAGAATTCACACTTCAAATTTACATGTGCACGAGATATTTGAAGACGCTGGGATACAGACTTTAACTTGGGGCTCTTTGCACACAAAGATTTTTCTTTTTTAAAAGCCAGAATAAAATCAACTTGCAACAAAATGAGATGATGCTGTTAAGAGAAAATCTGGTATAAATTTTCCTGGAAGCCTGATTCAAGAAAGTTTCTAATCCAATGTGCATTTCCTGAAATTATGATTCTATCTAAACTGCTCCAGAGCTCTAAAAAAAACATTAACAAAATATAGAAGCCACGAGTTAAATGTTATCTTAAAGAATATCTGACTTCACCGCACTGTCTGGGTGACTTCAGAGGTACCATCATTTTCTTCAACCAATACCAAATGCTAATAGAGTTGAATTTCATAAATACCACAATACAAAGGAATACATTTTCTTAATAAATAATGCAGACACTCCCTGTGTCCTTCCAGAATCGCTGGCTAACACTGCCTAAAGCAGAGAGAATTTGTATCGCTTATGAAAGAATAATTTACTATAAATAAGTACAGCTGATTTGTACTAACTGTCTGTCCAGTAGAGACTAATTAAGCGTATTCAGGAATGGGAACATTCGCTGCTAACACACTGCCCAGATCAGGAGTTTTTTCAGTTCAAGATAAATTGTCGAAGGTCAACCAAGACTCTGGATTTGACATCTGATGAGAAATGTGTACCTGACCCACTCCTGTTGCAGCTGTTGCCAAAATCTGCTTAACAAAGAAGGCAAGAAGACAGCTGTGTCCAGCTCTCCTTCAAGCTTGACTAACCAACTCACCCACCGAAGCCTGCAAGGGAAACTGGAAAACCTGCACTCTGCTTGTTTCTCTGTAAACAGAAATCTTTTCTTTTGTTTTTGGCCTGACTATTTTCCATCATGCATCTTGCCAGTTCATTTAAAATGGGATGAGCACAGAGAGCGCAGCTACACCTCTGTGCTGATGAAGCTACTTTTCCACACTCAACAGTAAAAAAACAAAAAAAACAAAACAAAATAACCAAGCAAAAAAAACTACCACAGCTTCTTTCGTTCCTGTTTTCGACCTTTCCTCCAGTGACACTTTGGGGAAATGATTTCTGCTGCCAAAGGCTGCTAACAACAGACTTGCTCATTTGGGTAACCTCGTGCAGATTTCTTTACTGTATGGCGAGGACTTGGAGCGCCACGGACCGCTGACACCTGAGCTGATTTCACAAGATTCGATGCCGCTCCAACTGATCACAGCTCTGAAGTGAAGACAAACCCTGGTCTTTGTTACTGAATCGAACACATGGAACAACTTCCAACCTTCCAAAACAATAATCTCCCAACTAATAATGCTTCAGATTTATTAGAAGATAATTCCAGCACCTCCTCGACTTTGCCTGTGTCATTTTCATCACTTTAAATTATTAAATTTAAATTACTAGATTTCCAAGGGTCTGTGACTTTCCTTCTAAAACAGCATTAGAAACCTCAATTATTTAACACAAGAAATACTGAACAACATTTTTCCTCATAAGAATAAGATAATTATCTTCAGTAATTGCATATGCTCTCTGGTATAGCTCTGCTGAGCTTGCATAATGCATAAAACATTGGTGAAGGGCCACTGAATTTTACTGTTCAACTCTTAAAAAAGGTCTGATTTGTTATAAATTGTTTGTCACGTTCCGCTTTTGGAAAAGCCATTCCTGTTAAGCAGACAACAATGTCTTACTGCTGGGAACAATGATTTGCAAAAGCCGTGTTCTTCGACCACCACACTTATGCAAAACAGCTGCTGGAGCTGATAAAGGATCCAGAAAGGATAAAGCGCGAGCGGTGCCAACCGTACAGTTCTTCAGGAAGGTACTGGAGCCAAGCAAGACGAAATGTGCAGAACAGAAACTGGCGAGCTTACAGCCAGACCCCAGGTTGAGCTCAATGCATTTAACCTTTAGGAAACCGAGCTGTAACAACACATTGCAGCGAAAGGATGAAAACCCACGGTGTGTGTGCTTACGTGAGCCATCGCTGGCTCTTTGCCTGAAAAAACGTGTGTGTTTAATGCAGAGCACTCTAACTGGTCCCACCGAGGTCAGCGGGAGTACTGAGAATGCTTAAAACTGCTCAGTTTTATAAAGCGCTGCAAAACTGGGGCCCGAGAGGTTCTTTGGCTTTACGGTCAGGACTCATAGCATGGTCAATAACCCCAAAACGTGAGTTTGGGAGATGTTGGGGCGATACGGGTGTGATGCTGGGGAGAGCCACAGACACTGCTGCCAGAATGGGCAAGCCTGCAGGGAGAGCTCGCCCTCGGCCTGCAGCGGCTCTGGTGAAAAACCAAAAACCCCCAAACCAGCCCAAAGAGCTGCAAAACCCCAAACCAGCCCCAAAAACAGCGGGAGGTGTGAGCCTGGGGGAAAGGGCCCAGGAGGGCCCAGGGCCTGCGCTGTGGGGAGGTCACGCTGCAGGCAGCAACAACCCGCACTCCTCTCAGTACTGAAACCTGCTAAAATTTGATAAAAATCCTAAAAATTGGATAAAAATCGTTAAAAAAAAATACTAAAACCCGCCCAATTCCCACCGCGGGGACAGGACAACCGAGCGGCCCCGGCCCCAGGCGCTGGGACAGAACCGGGCCGTGGGGCAGCCCGATAGCCTTAGGAGCGTGACGTCACGGGGGCGTGACGTCACCGGGCCCTGACGTCACCGGCCGTGACGTCACGCCCGAATAACCCCCCTGTTACCCCCCCCACACACACCCCCTAATAAACCACCGAGCAGCCGCCCGGCTCCCACAGGCGCTGTGAGGAGCTCGGGGGGCCCCGGTTCCAGCCCCATCCCCGCGTACCTCCGGTACCGGCAGCCTCACACCGACCCCGACACCTCCGGCCCCGCCGCCGCCACCCGGCCGCCTTTCCCCCCCCCAGCTCGCTCTTCCGGGCCCCGCTCCGCTTCCGGGTTGAGGCGGCCGGGGCCGCTCTGCGCCGCGTCTCGATGGTGCGGTCCGCCGGGCCCCGCGGTGAGGGTTTTGGGGGGGGATCGGGGGTTTTAGGGAGCCCCGGGGTGCTCTGAGCGGCCTCGGCTGTTGGGTGGGAGCACGGGGGGACGTTGGGAGGCCGGCAGCTTGGGACCGGCCTCCTGCACGGCCCTGGGAGGGCCCTGGGAGTGGGGTCGGGGGGGTGCTGGGGGTGCTGGGGCTCCTCAGGCTCCTGGGGCGCCTCCCGGGGTCTTCTCGTGGCCTGGGTGCCTCAAACCCCCCGCAGAACCTCAACCCGAAATACCGAACCAAACGCCCCTCAGCCTGCCCCCCGCCCACTGTCATTGCGCTCCCCTTTGGGGTCCAGCACCCTCCAGAGCAGCCCCACACGATTTGGTTCCCCCCCACCCTCCCCTTTTGGTGAAGCAGGTCATGGATTTAATCATCTGAGGACCTTTCATCCCTCCCCGTTTGTTTTTCAGAGTTATCAGCCTGTCTCTTTCGTCTGGTGGTGAGGTAAAGCCACGTGTTCCCGTGGGACTTTAAACTTCCAGGTGTGACGTTTCGTGCAGCCAGACGTAAGGCGGTGTGCAGGCTCGCTTAAAAACGTAATTTGTTAATGCAGGTATGTGTGGCAACAAGAAGGGATCCAAATCGTGTTTAATTATTTAAAGCTAATGTCAACGTGTACATGGGAGCGATTGTTTTATCTGCTGTGCTTTCTGTGATTGTCACAGTCATGTCTGAAAAAGACAACGGTGAAAATCTGGAAGAGGAAACTTCTTATGAAGATGAAAATGAACAAAAGCCAGAAGAACGTGGCCATGTTGAGAGCAGCAAAGAAAAAGAGCAAGAGCCTGTGCCTATGACTCGGAAAAGACCTGAACCCAAACCCCCAAGTCAGTCTGCTGCCACAGAAAAGTCCACTGCTGACACCCCCAAGGTATGTTTCTGTGCTAGGTCTGAATGACATGACTTCGTGTTTCACGCCTTTATGCTCAGAAGAATTCTGACTGTAAGCCTCGTTCCTTTTCTAAAAATTGACATCGCTGTTTATTTGAAAAGAAAAAGCGTCACAAAAGTTACACATCACAGGCTGATTGTGTTCTTCTTGACACCATCATATCTGCATCACTGTCTTCTGCTTTTCTTCATTAAAGGTCTCGGATTCTCCTGCAGCTCAGACAGGATGGGGGTACTGGGGAAGCTGGGGGAAATCTCTTCTGTCAACTGCATCTGCCACAGTAGCTACTGTCGGTAAGTCTCTTTCTGGTATTTGATAGATGTTGTAACCATATGTCATGTTACAAGCTAGTGCTTTTGGGCTTGTTTCTAGAGAATGGGGTTTCTGTTATAGAAGCAAGTATTGGAAAATGTCAAGAGAACTGTACAAGTAAAGGGAAAACCTGTACCAAAAGGTACAATAACATTAAAGAGATGTGCACAAAAAAAACTACTTCCAAGTTTTTGAGGCCTTTGCGTAATTTTCAGTTGATGTTTTAAAGCTTTGCCAATTGAGATGAAATTTTTGCTAACCTGAGATGAAACCTGAGTTCATTAAACTGGCAGGCAAGCAAGATGGAGAGTAGTAGGTGTCAGCACGGGTTAAACTGTTCTGAACAGGAGGAAGCCAGAACAGTAGAGAAACAATATGCAACCCTGATCCTGTTTCTGCTCTAATGAGGAATAAAACTTACCTCATGGTTAAAGTAACACTGCTGTCTTCTCTAGGTCAAGGTATTTCAAATGTCATAGAAAAAGCAGAAACAACCCTTGGGATCCCCAGTCCTAGTGAAATTTCTTCGGAGACCAGAGATGCTACAAGAGGTCAGTTTTTATTGCATAAGAATAACACTGAAACATATCTTATGATATAATCAGCCCTAAAATATCATAACATTACTCTGCATCTCTCATATTGATGTAGATAACTAAGTGCTAAAATAACAGGTTATTGCTTACTGCTCTGAAAAGTAGGTGGGAGAATAATAGCAATTCTAGGCCTGATCCTGACTGACACTTCATATTTGTTAATTTTCTTCACTCAGCAGGTGACAGGATCTTTTTGGGAGAGTGAGGAAATTAATTTTCTGCCTTCTATTGCAGGAGGTGAGAATTCTGATGATAACAGTGCAGATGAGGTTGCTGATGGCAGTTCCTTTCCTATTGCTGGAGCTCTTGGTGTTTTATCAACCATCTCTACTGCTGTCCAAAGCACAGTGAGTGAGTTGGGAAGGCAGAAAAAATGTGCTTGAGAGCATTGTCTGAACTATCTTATCGGGAAACTTTTAATTTTGGCTTTTGTGGCATAAATGGTGAGAGACTATCTCAGCCTTCAGACAGTCTTTATCTCATGCCATGCTTCTAACTGGCACTTGATGTGTCAGTTGTCTTGGATTTTGTTAGTTTTATATAAAATGCTGATGCATAACAGAGATGCCCAACATTGGACTATGTGGTGTGTGCATTGCCATGCATGTCACCTCTACACTCTGCTACCATGCTCTCTTCCTTTAGAGTATGTGGCCAAATGGAAGGTCAGACTAATTTCTGGAATACTTTCACTGATTTTCACAGAACTGTCTAGAGATGAAATCCATTCTCATGTTCAAAAACGTCTGTGAAACTGGCCTCAATTGCTTGGAAATCAGCTTGCTCCTGTGACCATGAGAAATACACTTCAAAGAACCCATTACCCTTAGAAACTGTGCTTTTGTGATCTGCTGTCTTGTCAATTTGCCCATGAATCTGAAAGAGCTGCAGATGGAAAGCTTGCTTCTGCTTTTAGGGCTTGAACAAGAATTTAGCAACCAACACAGCCCACAGGTCTAGTGTTTTCTGATTGGAGCAATTAGAAACTAAATACTTAAATGTGCTGAGAACCAGCTCCTTCACAAAATAAAAATGTTTCCCATCAGATTGCTGCAGCTGTCTGAGTGCTATATTAAACTGTTGGATGATAGTGTATTGTGGCTCTTTCCATGCCTTTCTGCTGTGATTTTGGTGATTAGTTTTGAATTCTAGAGTGATAAGGACCAGTTTGGCTTGTATGTGAGTGCCTGGCATAACACAGCCAGTATAAAGCCCTCAGTATAAGCCTATTCAGTCTTCTGTGACTCTTATGCACTGACTATATCCAAATCTGCTTCCTAGGGGAAAAGCGTGATTAGTGGAGGTCTAGATGCCTTGGAATTCATTGGGAAAAAGACAATGGATGTGATAGCTGAGGGAGACCCTGGATTCAAAAAGACAAAGGGCCTAATGAATAGAAACTCTACGTTGTCTCAGGTATGGCTGTTTCATGTCAACTCCTTGTTGATTCTTGTTCTTCCTTCTGTTGTGGTCCTGTCATTAAGCAGATATTTCTTACTGTTAAACCCATAAGCCTTCTCTTCCCCTATTCCATATGTTCTGGTGTTGATCTGAGTTCTTTGCTTTTCTTTTTCAGGTCTTACGAGAGGCAAAGGAGAAAGAAGAGCAGCAGACAGCTACTGAGGTTACCATGGCTACGGAGAAGAAAGCCCATTATGGATTACTGTTTGACGAGTTTCAGGGTCTTTCGCATCTGGAGGCCTTAGAGATGCTTTCCAGAGAGAGTGAATCAAAGGTAATGGCCTTGAGCAATTTTCCTTCTATTTTTGAGTTCAGCTGGGTGAGAAAAAAGATCGGAAATGTCTGTACACACATGCAAAATCCAGTAGTCAGAACTTGAAACTTGCTACAAAATGATTAATTGCACAATGTCACTTTGACCCCTGCATTATGATCTAGTGTGTACTTTGGGAGTATCTTGTCCTACCCTCAGCTCCTAGAATGATCCTCTTTACCTAACTAGCCTCACTTCCTGTATTTCTTCAACAGCTTATCACAAGTTACTCTTTCCTCACATCAGCTTGTTTGCTCTGTGGTCTGGAAGAGAGTACTGCAGGCAAAACTGAGATCGTCTTCTGTCTTGGAGCAGGGAGGGGGGTGGGTCAACGTATTTCAGAAGTCATTCAGTTTTTTATAAAGGAAATTATTTGAATAACTCCATAAGAATCCATTGGTACCTAACAGGTCTTTGCAGAATAGGTCTTTTCCCTGGTATTTTCCTAATATTGCTCTGTAATAATTTTACACACAATGTAAATGAGTGCTGTATCTTCCACCCTGTTTCTTTTCTTTGCTGGACTTATGATTCTCTCTTTGGCTGTGCTGCCCCTAATTAGGTGAAATTGGTTCTAAGTGCCCTCTCTGGTGAAGAGTTGGACACGCTAAAGGAGGAAATGGAGCAACTCAAAGAAGCATTTTCTTTAGCTGAATTCTTTGAAGAAGAAGAGGAAGAAAAGAAGGGTAAGAGCCTTGGGTTCTGGGAGGAGAAGCTGGTTTTAAATGAAATTCTCAGAGCAGAACCAGCCAGTCCTGAGAGCACTAGCGTTGGGCATGATGCCACAGTTAAGTTATTCTTTAGCTGGATGCTTAATCCTAAAACTGCCTGTGGCCAGGAGCATGACAGGTAGCAATGCTCTTCATCTTTGGAAAGCTTCTATGCATTAATTCTGTTGCAGAAACTGTTTGATTTCTTGCCAGAGCAGGATTAGATCTGCTTGGTTCCTGGGCATTTCCTACAACTGACCTTGAGCCAAGATGCAAATGCAAAGAGATGCTGGGTTTCCCTGTTCATAAGGGAAGGACTTTGAATAGAGTTGTCTAACCTGTGGGAGAGATTTTTTTTTTTTTTAATGAGAATTAGCAGCAAAGACCAGAAGACTTAGAGGCCTCTCCATACAGAGGAGCCATCTGATTCTTGAGGATTACACAGATTTAAATGTAAATGTCTTGCATTGCTTTTACTTTGATGGCTCATCAGGGAGGGCTTACACCTGTGCTTGCTAGCATTTAATGTTTAATGCATCTTTTATATTTCCATGACGGATCTCACAGCACCCTTCCCACTGTTAACATCTGCCCTGCCATGTATAATAGGGGAACCGTGGGCTTTAAGCAATATTTCATACTCTCCAAGGTGACGCACAAGTTAGTGCATTGTAAAATGCTGTGTTTATTTGATGGATTGTAGACTGTTTGCCTAAAATAAATAAATAAAAATAAATACAGTTACCTTAGCTAAAGAACCAGGATTGAGAAGGCAAAAGGTAATCTTTTGGTAGTGGTGGCTCTGCTTTTTCAGAACTTAACTTGTATTAAAAAGACCAGATGTGATGCGTCCTTTCCTGAATCAATGATTCAAGGAGAAATATAGGAAACAGTTGATAGACTTGTGCAGAACTAACTGTGCATTGAAGTCCTGCTTTTTTCACTGTATCTGTCCTTTCTGGGGATTCATTAGCCTTTTCTTTAGGAGATGAGGAGTTCACGAAGGAAGTAACAGAGCTGTTTTCAGAATTGCATATCTCCACAAAGCCGGACAAACTGATCACGGTGAGTTATTTCCCATTCTCTAAAAGCTGGAAAGAATTCTTTGAGAAACTGCTTCTCCATCCTGCTTTGCTGATGAAAATATGAAGGACATGAATACAGGCAGTGTTTTAGATCCTTTGACACTGGTAGTGAAAGAAATAGGCCTTTACCTTTGACTTTATGAAGCAAAACCATGCTCTGCAATGCCTCTGGCTCTGAAGCAGTAGGCACCAGTGTGTCTTTGTCCTGTCACTGGGCAGTAATATCTGGTGGCAAAGATAACTGAGCAGTAAGCCATCAGCCAACACAGTGAAATCAACCTACAGTCATGAATTGCAGCCTTCCTCTTGGTACAAAGCAACTGTTTTTACTATGTTCAGAAGCTGGTATGAGGAAGAATCCTTCCTTTCCTTCCTTTCACTACCCTTCAGATCCACCAAGTGGCAGCAGCATTCTGCAGACATGTTTTTAAAACTGTTAGTCATGGCCCTGGTGTAGAGAAATGACTGCCTTCAACTAGGTGAGTGCAGCCAACTCTCTACAGGTCCTGGAGGCACTAGGATAATTTGTCCTTACTCTCTTCATGTAGCTGTTTGCTTCCCCTAGAGATCCAGCATTCTGTGTTTTGTTGTGGGGAAGGGGGATTCATTCTGCTCCATAAATAACTATGGCTCATCTTCATACAGGTGAGGACATCTGCTCATGAATGGATAGCGCAATTCAACAGTAGTCTTCCAAAAGAAGAAAAAGAGAGTGAAGACAACCAAGAAGTAGAAGCTGGAGATGGTGACCATGATGCTACAAAATCAGTAGAGGTAACTGAGCAATGGAGGAAGACAGTATCTGACCACAGAGCGTTTATCTGGCTGTCAAGTTACAGTTGTGATGACTGGAACTTACGGGTTTCTATTTCTGTGCAAATTCTGGGGTCCAAAAGGGCAGATATAACAAGTAAACCACACAACATTCTAAATAATAATAGCTGCTACTTTTTGTATGGTATTGGGGATCTTTTTAACTCTTGCAGGATATCCATGCATTTGCCATTAGAAGCCTGGCAGAACTGACAGCATACTCCATTGAAATGTTTCACAAAACTGCAGCTTTGTTCCTTCATGGTCAGAAAGAAGAGGTGACTGCCACAGACAGAGCCAAGTCGCTTTCACAGTAAGTTCATATCTTTGTAAGCATGTGGCATGCAATAACTTTCTTACTGATTAAACTGTCTGATGCTTCTTTGCAATTCCAAGGGATGTGGGGCTCTTGAATTCTTCATAGGTGATCACTGTTGTTACAGGTGGCTATCTCCCAGCATAATTCAGCTGGCTTTATCTAGTTCAAAGACATTTCTTGACAAGAAAGAAGAAACCCTACTTGAAAACTTATATAGCCAAGAAGAATATTTACTCCAAGCTTGTGCGAGTTAGTAAATACCCATTTAAAATATGACGAAACAGTTATATAAAAATGATTTTTGATTACCTCTTTGCTGGTCATTTAGTATACTAGTAATACCAGTAATGCGTAATAGGAAGGGCTTTTTCATTTTATCAGAATGTACTTGGCAAGTATATGAAATATGCAATACTTTCTAATTCAGAAAATGTTATTTGTCTGTGATAAAGCTAGTTAGTACAGTTCCTTTCTGAATGGCGAGGTCAATCTTCTGAATGTGGATTCAGATCTTCAGCTTTAATTGCCTATTTTCACCTTTCCATTCCTTAGTTTTTTTCATAGAACTTCTGGATCTTCATGAACTGTTTAGATGCTGTATATCAATTTTGGTTTAAATTAGCTTTATATACATGGAAACAAGGTATTTGTGTATTACAGGAATGCTAAAAGAAAGTTATTCTTCATAGATTGTATTTACTACATAGCTTTTCCACTTTTCTTGCACAGACTGACGATTGTGCTGTGTAAAGAACTGTCAACTTTCTCTAAAGAGTTCACTACATGCTTAACAGTTGCAGGGGTAAGTCTTGCATCATAGTTCTTTGGGATGAGATGTGATTATTTGATTGCAGCCTTGGGATCTTAGCCAGAAAGTGCTTCTTGTGCTTGCTCATTTATGCATGCAGTTTTTTGCCCTGTGAACTGATCTCTCGGACCCGTGTTTTCCAGTCTGTGGCAGCTGAACATAATCTGAGCTTTTGAATGCTTCCTGAGGCATTTAGCCTGGCACGGAACGATGATGGGGGTTGGTTCTGACAGTACTAATGAGACAGAAGAAAATAAGTTTGTAGATGCTACAAAAGACTCAAGTGTTACTGAAGATAATGTCTTTATCTCTAAATCTTCCATCAGTCCACAGTTCATATGGAGATACAATGTGTGTCTTCATGTAGGTCTTGCATTGTGCCTATGTGGGTTAATTTGTTGTTATCTGCACACTGCCGAGCAGTTCCTCTGCAGCTTGGGACTTGGCTTCCAAGGGAGCAGCAGTATTTTTAACCTTACTGAGGGTTTGGCTTTATCTTGCTTGAAGAAATGTGATCAAATTTTCAATCAGGATAATATATGTCTGATCTCTGCAGGTCAAAGAGAAAGCAGATGTGCTTAATCCCTTGATCACTGGAGTGTTTTTGGAGGTCAGTTATGTTAAAGTTAAAACTTTAAGCTAATACTTGGAAAATTAGCGTGCAAAGTTCTCTAGCCCATGGTCTAAGATTTGTTTTACCTCTCTAATAACTTAGAAATGTTAATAAATGCCCATAGATCTTCACAAGACATGAATGTTAGTGAACAGTGAGCCTTATATGGTCTCAGCTGACAGTTATGTTGGGTCAGAAGACACATACTAGATGTTCATCAGTCTGATTTCTAGCATTTTAGTGGGAATTTAAAGGCCTGAAGTCAAACCTCAGACAAGCTCATAAATTAGCGTGCAAGAGTCCCAGCACTTCCCGGCTGTTCAGTTGGTTCTCAGTGCTTGTAAACTCCTGAGGTGTGGCAGGAAACGGGTGTTTCTGTTGCTGTGGCAGGAAGGAAGAACACACCATAATGTTTACTTTGCTTTGAAATAAATGCTTCTCATCTATTATACAAAGTAGTATCCTACATTTGGATTGCACCTGATCTTGTATGGCAGCTTTTAAGGCAGGTGCTTTTTTGCTGAGTAGCATAAAGCCCCTCAAAAGTAATACTGAATTGATTTCTGGAATGAAGCCTTAAAGCCCCAACAAGCAATAGGTTTCTGTTTCTTACGTGTACGTATGTTAATCAATGCTGTTTGAAATGAATTTATGGTTAGTAAAACTGACTGGTAGTATAATTATTCATGCATTTTTTTTTTCTTTTTAAAATTATTTTCACAGGCTTCAAACAGTGCTTCATATATCCAAGATGCCTTCCAGCTCTTGCTGCCTGTACTGCAGATCTCTCTTGTTGAGGCTAGAACGGAACTATCACAGCAATAAAAATCCTTCTAATTAAGAACTTTCGACCTTCCCACTTCGTATTTTCCATGCTGGAGAATGATGTAATGGCTGATATTAAAGGGAAAAAGATTAACTGATCACTGCTACTGCAAGAACAGTGATTAAGTGCAGTCTGGCAATGACAGCTCTTACAGCTCGTTGAGAAATGTGATTAGCGTAGTCCAGGCTGGTGGACAACGTGACAGACTTTACAATGCAGACTGCTTCCCTGTTTTCATAGACTGTATCTTTTCACTGAAATCCCTGTGCTGTATGTGTTAACAAGCTCTTTGGAGAAGCTCTCTGGACTGTGGAGACAATGCTGGAGAAAAGAGCAGCAGCTGGCTAGTTAAAGAGTTAGCTAAAGTCATGGTGTGATTTTTAAGTCAGACATAATTAGGCTCCTGAAAGCTCTGCGTTGAAGTGAACTTTGGATTGGAGATGCAAGAAAAGGCTAATGTTTATGATTATCACCCTTGCAATTTCCAGGCTGGAAAGAATAGAACGGAGAGGATGCCTTATGGAGCTGTTGTTGCTGAAGAGAAGCCCCAGCTTCCTAAAGGTGTCTGCTAATGACTCAGGGATGTGGGACTGGGACTCTCACTAGGGTGCTGTTACTCATCCTCTTGCAGAATGCTTGCTTCAGCATGAGCTGGAAAAATGCTGATCTGGCCCTAAGAAATGTGGGTACTTTGCTTTATAGCAATAAATGAGAACTGGCTAAAAAGGATTGATTCTTCTTTGGGCAATCCAATGGAAGAATGGAGTGGGAGGATTCTCTCTTTTTTTTTTTTTTTTTAATGCAATTTGACATGTCAGCCACAGACTGTTCAGATTCAGATACCACTCTTTTCCATTTCTTTGCAAAAACACTATAATGTAATTCTCCTTTTTTGAAGATATATGAAAGCAGGGGGAGAAGAAGCAATTTGGTTCTGTTAGCAGGAGTCCTAATTTGTCTCAGAAGCTGCTTCACATAATCTATCTTGTTTTTGTGTGCTGTGAAAGTTCCCTATTCTGTTCCTTTTTACAATTCCTATCTTTTGAGCTTTACCATTCTGAGGGAGCAGCCTCTGATGGAATCACAAGAGCAGAAACACAGATTAAATGCAGCTTAAGTCCAGAACAGCAAACCAGAGGTGACTGAGTGTTGGTTTTAGTGGGTCTTGCAAATTTCTGCAGTACTGAAGGCTTAGCATTCCTCTGCTCTGTTGTGCAGTAGAAATGTCCTTAATATTAGAGCACTTTTTGGCTAATGCTTCTCCAATTTTATACATATATGGAAAAACCCTTGCCTTAGTCCTTGTTAGACTGATAAGGTCTCTAAGTGTAAAGTATTTATTTTAATTTTTAAAGAAAACTGGACTTGAAAGGAGTGGGAAAAAATCTCACTAAATAAACTATATACTTTTTCTTTACACTGATAACATTTAAAAAAGATTTGTTTTGACAACTGTTTCAGATAAGAGCTATCAAGGTAGTGTGGGGCACGAACCAAGCAGGAGGAAAGAACTGTGTGTGCTTTCTACACACCCCTGACCAGTTTCTGAGGCAGGGCGTGGTGCTGCTGTGGGGCAGAGACAACTGGGGTCTCTCTCATGGCAGGGTTACCTTTCATAGAAAAGAGTTCTAAACCCTGGCTGGGGAGTGAGAGCTCCCACAGCTGAGCTCTGAATTCCTGCATCAGTGCAAAATCTCAGCTTGGCTCCTGCCACAAAGCCACATTTTACAGAAATGTCAGAAGAGAAAGAATAATGATAACAGGGTTTTCTGAAGCAGCAGCTGCTTTTTTTTTCCCCAGATAAATTGTCAACCCAAGTTGACCTGCAGTGCTTAAGTGTAGAGTAGTTTAATAATTAAAGGAAAGGAGCTGATTTTTTTTTTTTTAATGCAGATGGTAACTCTTTCAGTCATATGCTCACCTGGATTTTGTTATAGCAGCCAATAACGAAGCGTGAACCAGCTTCGCTTGGGTGCCAGTGCAGAGACTGCAGTAGCCTGCCAGCGAGAACAGTCATACAGTTGTCGAAATCTTCCTACCCAAAGGATTCATCAGAACTCAGCATCCAACTGTCTGGAGGTCTTATTGCTTGGCCTCGCCTTGCTCATGAACCTAATGAGAGCTGGCAGTAATTTGAGCACTTCTGGTTGTGTTTGGGGAGGTGAGAGGTGGCTGAGAATAGATAAGAGTTAGCTAAGATGCTGGCAGTGACTGGGAGGAGAAAAAAGCCACAATTATTTTCTTTCCTTAGGAGAGAGAGCCCGTTACTTGCAGCTGTAAAAGCTGCTTCCTGGCAGCTGCCGTGGAAAGCTTTAAAACATGAAAAAGGCTCGGTCCTCCCGGTGGGCTGAGGGATGTGCTCCCAGCCCTTGCCCAGCCAGCTTCCCCAGGACTCATTTTTTTCATTAGGAAAACACACACGTTCAGCAGCAGCAAAACCTCTGACACAGGCACGATGAGCAGTTGTCCTGCTCCTGTGGAAGAAGCAAGAGCTACGCTGCCAGGAGTGCTGGTGGCTGTGAGCAAGGGGACAGCTATCCCAGGTCACCTGCAGCACGAATAAAATGCTCTGACTCAGAGGCAGGAAGGGGAGAGCTCAGGGCAGGAGGAGGAGGAGGAAAGCCTTGGCATTTCTTTCCCAGGTGTGCACACCAGATCATAAATAAGCAGCTGTCGACAGCGATGTGATTTAAACAGAAAGATTGGTCTTCTGTAGCCAAGGGCTCCTTGGCACAGATAAAAGATCTAGCGTAGGAGGGCGTAAATGCCCAGTACTGTGCTAATTAACATTTTCTGGGGGTGTTGCTAGGCCCTCACAGCTCTACACTTTGACAGCAGCTCGGCTGCAGCCCTGTGCTGGTGTTTTGGGTGCTGGCTGCAAAGTTCCCTTCTGTTCTTTGAGGGCAGCTTTGTGCCTGCTGCTGGGTGAGAGCTGAGCTCGTATGTGGGCCGGGGCCTGGACATGGAAGCAACTGCCCCCCTCCCGTGTCCTGGTGATGGTGGCAACCAGCACCGTGCTGTGAGGTGCTGCTGGCTGGGGAGGTCCCTAGAGCCAGTTCCCCGGGGTGATGCTTCGTGTCCCTGGGCTGCTCTGGCTGGAGGATGCTGAGTGCTTTTTGAGCGCCTGGCTGGGGCTGGCAAGGAGCAGCAGCTGCTGCATTGGGGTCAGCGTTTAAAAACAAGGTCAAGTGCAGTGCTTGGAGGGGGTGGATCCTCCTAAGGAGGTGGCAGGAGCTGTTGGGATGAACAGGATTGGATTCCAACCATTCCTGACACCAAAAATCCTCCCCAGTGCTGCTGGGGACCCAGTGCTGTGCTCTCTGTCCCCATCCTTGCTCCAGGTACCTAGATCTGGGCAGGATTACTGTGATTGCTCATTCCCAAACAGTTCCATGAATGATTTGTGCATCAACTGCAGCATCTCTGCTAGCAAACGCAACTGCTACTGCTTCTGAAACTTGCTGCAGTGAGGACTCTGCCACCAGCCTTCCTAAACTCCTCCACTCAGGAGGAGTCCTCAAAGGTTTTATCCACCCTTTCCCTCAAAAAACCCTCCTTTAGGACAGCTAGGTCCTGATCTAACCTAGCTGTATTTGGGGCAGAGCTGTGCAGGTTTTGGGGTGGATGACCTGTGTGCCTGCCCCTCTGCGGTACCGGGGTCAGTCTCGCTCAGAGTTGGGGACACCACGTGCGCAGCAATTTCAGCTGTAAAATTACTGCGGGAGCAACTTTGCTGTGGAGTTGAAGGGTTTAAATGGAGCAAATCTTGTGGGAGAGGTAATGCCTTTTATTAGGTGGAGAAAACAAATTAGCTTTCAGGTACACAAGCCCTTCTTGCCATTATTGTTCCTGTTATTATCCCATATTGGTGCTATTAGGAACGAGGGCATTGCGTTAGAGGGGAAGCACATTATGCAAGTGTTAAGACCTGCTGGTAACTGCTCTCTGCTGACAGACACTTGCTTAATGATGTGTCGGGGCGAAAGCCAGCGGCAAGGACGAGCACCAGAAGGAGCTGGGAGTGCTGAGCCCTGCCTCGCACCGAGCAGCCATGCCTGGGCCCGATACTCCTGCCACCTCCCCATAGAGGAGAGAAAAAGGACCTGGTGGAGGTTCCTGCCACCACAGCTTTCAGGACACCCCCAAAACCCCTCCTTTTTACATCAAACAGGGTCCTGACCGCAGCAGGACCCTGGGGCAGGTCCCCTGCGGCCAGCGGAGCCGCCCTGGCTTGCTGGCAGAGGGTGAAGGTGCTGGGTGCTCCTGCCCACGCTGGAGGCAGAGATGTCTGCGAGGCTCTCACGGGTGTGAAGAGCACCGGTCACGTTCTGGGCGTCAGGCGGTGGCCGGGGCGGGCGGCAGAGCCAGTTTTACTGCCCCAAAAGTGGGGCTGGGGAGGAGACAGCAACACTCAAATAGCCGGGGCCCTGTGCGCTGCCTGCCAGGTGTGGAGGAGGCCACTCGCCTGTCCCTGCTGCAGGTAAGGCACTTCTCCATGTACACCGGGGGGGCTTACAGACTGCCTTATCGATTTTAGGGGCTGGGGAAGAGGAGGGGAAACGTGGGCTGAAGTGTGGGTTGTGGCAGGAGCATCCCCAGGGCAGCTCTTGGGTGGTCTGAGGGATGGAGATGGGACGTGGTGCCTGATCCTCGCTGGGAAGGGCTTTGGTCCTCCCCAGTGAGAGGAGCAGGCAAATTCCTCCAAGAGGATGCCTGAGGCATGATGTGGGGGCACCCCATGGATATGGGGCTGGGCACGAGCTGTGGGGCACGGAGAAGCTTTGGTGCAGGATCCCACAGCAGGGAATCAGCTGCACCTTCTCATACACCACCTTAGGGGCTGCCTTTCTTCTTTTTGATAATGTTTGATTATTTTTAATGATTTTAGATTAAAAAGTAATTATTTTCAATTAGGAGTTGCACTTCTTAATTACGGAGATGAATTAGGTGGCTATTCATTATTAATTAGATTTTAACTCGGCGCTGATAGAACCTTTTATCTGTCCCTATCTGCTTTCTGCCCATCCCGCCTGCCTCTGCCCCAAAGCTGCCCCAGCCCCGCAGCATCCTGTGGCTTTTACAACTGCTTACAAAATACACATCAGTTTTATCATCCCAGAGGCTGTCTGCTTCCTTCAAGGGCGCAAATCCCGATCACAAGATGGTGTCATTTTGTGGGCTTAAAAACATTAATTGAAAGCATTAATATGCTGCCTCCCTCCATCAGTGACTGGGGCAGAAACTGTGCCCTAATTGTGTGCTGAGCCCGAACAATGACCCTGTTTTTCCCTGACAGCAGAAGGAACCCGTTCCCTCGTCCTTGCTCCTTCCCTCTGCCACAAGTGGCAATTTTGCTCCTTTGTGTGTGACAGAGAGGGTTTGACCTGCCTGTGCTATTTCTTGGATTTTGTTTGTTTTTGCTATTTTTAAAGAAAGCTGTCGGCTTTCTTTTGATCTGCTTTCTTTGCCATCTGTCACCTTTCGGTCATTAATCAATGCTCAGAGTTTTCTCACTGTTGCTCACTGCTGTCTCTGTCTCCCTCCCTGCTACTGTCCCATCCCTGGGGAAGGTCTCCTCTCCGGTTTCCCAAGAGCTCAAAATAGTGGTCTTTACCCTCATTTTTAAATATTTTAAATATTTCTTTAATTTTCACTTGCTCCCAGGTGGGTTTGGAAGTGGTCTTAAGGCATCTCTCTGCATATTTGAAGAGAAAACCAAACAGTGGGGACCGGGAAGGTGTCTTCATCCCTGAAAAGCCCACGTTATTCCCCCTCCAGTCGCTCCTCTCTGTGCCACAGGTGTGAGCACCTCACGTCCCAGAGCCCTTTGGCTGCGGCGAAATGTCGACGATCCTGAAATGTGAGTGTCCAGTGGGAGCTGGGGTGGGACGGGGACCCACAGCCCCCTCCCATGGGTGCACGTCTGCTGGTGCTGCTGGTAATGACCCTCAACCTGTGTCTGTTGTAGGGTTTGGACGGGAAGATAAGGAGAGAGAGGAGAAAGGCGCTGAAGAAGAGAAAGAAAAGGAGGAGGAGAAAGAGGAGGAAAAGGTAGGGGAATGATGGAGCTTTTCACAGATTGGCTGCTGAACCATTTCCCGGAGGATTTCCAGCCCCAAAGTCCCCAGCACGGTGCTCAGGGTGAGCCCAGCACTTCCCAAACCAGCCGTGTTGGGGAACCTCCATGTCCATGGTTGTGCAGCACCTGCGGGGCACCCAGCACCCTGAGCACTGCTGCAGGGAACAGGGGCACAGCAGGGATGTGCACAGGGCAGAGCTTCCTGCTTCCCACTGAGTACCAAAAATGGTACAAGAGGGCATGGGAGGCAGCCAGGGCTTGTAGGGTGTTAGAAACCACCTGCCCTGCCTGATTTACATCCTGGCTGCAATGAGTCATGGCATCCACACACCTCTGGTGGATGGTGCTGTGCCATCCACAGCCTGGAAATCACACCGTGCGCATGGCTTTTCCACTGGGAGGCAGCTCTCTCTTTGATCCTGCTGTTCAAATGGGGTGTCGGGGCCCTGGTGACATTTGTCCTTCCCTCTGCCCCTGCAGGGAGATGAAGAAGGTGGCGACAGGAGTAGCAGCAGCTCCCAAAGCGTCTCAGAGGAGGTAAACCCCCAGACTGTTCACCAACACCCCCAGCCCCCGTGCGGGTGCTGTTTTTGGGTGGCATTCAGTACCTAGAGGTACCAGGGGATGGGGCGTCCAGCACTCCACTCACCTGGTGTTGCTTTTCTTCTCTAGCCCCAGGAGCACAGCAGCGACAAGGACGATGAGAAGGAAGCTGCAGATTAGCCTTGCTGTGCACCCCCGGGAGGTGGGGATGCTGGTGGCAGCACTTCGGAGCGGGGACTGGCTGCTTTTAGCCAAATAAAAGAGTTTGCGGGCTCCAAAGAGAGATGCTATTTATTCGTGCTGGCTGGCTGCCTCCCCAGAGCTGCGTGGCCAAGGAAAAGCAGGTGATGGGGAGCTGGCATCTGGGGGAGCACAAGCAGGTTTTGTTCAAGATCATGAAAGGGAATGGAGAGAAATCCAGCAGCCCTGGCTGCCTGGCTCTGGGTAGCCCCTGAAATGAAGAAACCCCCTCCCTGTCCTCTCTCTGCCTCTCACTCCAGGGCTGTGCAGGAGGCAGCTTCAGCTGCCTGAGGCTGTGCTGAGCTGTTACAACCTGCTGTGATTTTCTACGGAACCCAAACCATACGAAAAGCAGTCAGAATAGGGGGAGAAAAGCCCCAAACCCCGCTTTCTGCCAGGCTGCCGGCAGAGAGGGGGCTGAGGATGTCCCTGCCCTACGCCCGCCTGCGGCTGGGAGAGGGCGCAGCACCAGGAAAAAGGGGAAAAAAATGGGAAAAATGAGCTGTCACCGCCATCTACCGGGGCTGGGACGTGTGGCAGCTGGGGCCAGGGTTTCGTAACCGCTCGGCTGTTTGGTAAGGCTTCCTCAGAAGGGCGTTATTCCTCGGGTAATGCAGAGTTCAGAGAAACTTGGGTTAGCAGTCAGCGCCGGGGAGGATTTTACATAGAACCGCAGGACAGGGAGCGAAAGCAGCCGGTTCCTGTACAACCCCAGCAAGCAGCAGGAGCGATGCTGAGGAATGTTTTCTTAGTGATCCAGCGCCGAGATTAAAGGGAAAACATGTAGAGCAAACAAACAGCCAATGCCAAAAGCTAAACTGGCTGTTAGAAGGCTGAGTTTAAGTGCCACGTTTCACATGAACGGGGACACCCCAATGTAAAATAGTGCCATGGGGCCCCTGTGGCTTCCATTGCTTTGTGCACAAGTATTTGAGAACCTTGCACAAGACACAGCCTACTCCCAAACAGCACACAGAGGAGTTTGCATTCCCCTCAGGCCACACTCTCGCAGGACGGGAAGCTCTGGGAATACATTCAATGTGCCTGAACATGAAAGGGATGGCCCTACCTTTGCTTTTTAAGTTTGGGAATTTCCCAAGTGTGCTGTGCCAGGCGATTTTTCTGAGGTCAAATGTGCCTGTCGGTGCCCTGTTGGAACTGATCAGTGCTGCATCTCTTTACACCTGATGGTGGATTTCTTGCCCTGGGATGGGCTAAAGAGATTCAAAGTTCTAAAACTACCTCTGCACCTTGTGCCACAGCTCCCAGCATTGAAATTTATAAGCAACTGTCTGCAAATGAGCTTGCCACGTCCTCACGCTGCCCCAAATCCCATTGCTTCGTGTCCTCGGAGCCAGCATGTGTACATAAACCCCACACTGCTGGGTGATGGTGATCACCAAGACAGGGAAAGCCTTACTGTTTGTGGGTTTTGTTCGCTGCTCTGGGCCACTCTACAAAGCTCTGGGTGCTTCCTCTCTGTTCCCAAGTGATGCCTTGATTTGAACTGATGAGGTTTCGCCAATTATCTGCAGTCCCTAATTCCTCATTGTGTCTCAGCCCTGGCTTGAATCCAGGTGACATGAATGGATTTACAGCATGAGCATCCGTGACAGCTACCTGGATTAGGGCTTTAAAAACGCTCATTGGAGGGACACAAAGTAGGCCAAACATTTGGCTTTTGGAGATGCTGAGGACGAGCCCTGCAGCACCGTGGGGGACAGTGGTGTCCTGTGGGACGGGGCTGGGGACAGCTGGGTATCCCCCAGCATGATCTTGGTGCTTGTACACATCCTCAAGAGCTTCCCTAGCACTGCTGGACATGAAATCTAGCTCCACTGGGGTGCTTAACCACCAAACGTGCTTTAAACACCCTCATAGTTCAGCCTGGGTCTCCCTGGACGTGTCTTTGGCCAGCTGGGAGTGGAGCATGGACAGGGCCATGCTGAGCATCCGTCACGTCCAGCTCGTGGAGGGGTGGAGTAGGAAAAGAAGACCAGCAAGAGAAACTGGCAGCCGTGAAGTTACTTAAGCAAGCCTTGTTTACACACATTTAATCCTCTTTATATAATCGCCCAGGGGCAGCAGGAAGGGTTGTGCTGCCCCTGCTCACACCAGGGGTGGCTGCAGGGACCCTGCAGAGCACGTGGCCACCCAGGGCCTTGCAGAGATACAGGTGCCAGGAGACCCTGGGCATGGAGAAAGAAGTGATTGCCATGCCACTCCATGCAGAGATGGCCCCGAATTAAGGCATTTTTCCCTAAATATTGATAATTTCAGAACAGTAAGGTCAGACCTTTATTTTGCTCTGAAATTTTCCATCTTGCACTTAGGGGTTGCATTGAGTAAACATGGGTGTTTTGTTATGTAACGTGTCCTGTTAGGGAAACAAGCCTCTCTTAAGGTAGAGATCAAACAGAAATCTTTCCTTTGTTCCCAAGTGGCCTTCTTCGTGGAAAATTTCAAAGCTGCTTTTTCATTCCACCAAAAAGTGGGAACAGTAAGAAATCCTGACTTTCCCGGCAAAGCTGATTCCTGCAGCCCTGCTTATGATCTACTAATCTCTGCAGGGCGCCAGACAGAGGTTTCCTACAAACCAACTCTTCTATTTTTGTGCTGAATAATAAGAAAAGCAAAAGCAGAGCAGAACACGTGTCTCACAAGTGGAGGGCGCTTTGGGAGGTCAAATCTCTCCTCCCACCCCTGCTCCCTGGAGACTCCCTGTGCTGAGTCCTTCTGCAATTTGTCCTCTCATTCTCAATATCTGGAAATTAAAGGCTTCTCACCATGTTAATTAAAAGCTGGAAGTTATACCAGAGCTTTATTCACTGTGGTGCTTGGGATTCCTTTTCATAAAAATGTCTCTAAGTGTACAAACCCTGCAAATGCTTTCTTCTGAGAGTCCTGCATTGGCTCCTTCAGAAGAGCAGAGAGGGGAATTTGTTCACAAAACCTGACTGTGATACATTCATAACATCCACAAAGAAGCAGCACCAGGCTCATTGTGAAGGAACACCTGTGGTTTTCTCCAGCAGATCCTCTGGGATGAGTTTCTGGGTGACAGACCTGAGGAGCAATAGCAGCTGGACCCTGAGGAAGGGTCCACAGCTCCTGTAGCCAAAGGTTGTTGACCTGCAGTCTGAATTTCAGGGAGAAGTGGGAGCAAACCAACACGGGAAGATGGCATGGCCAGAAATGCTGCTCCCAGAGCAAAGGGTTGCAGATGTGGGGGAAGCAAAAGCTCTGCCCAGGCCACCAGCACTGCAGCGAGCCCCCAGGCAATGGGCTATAATTGTGGCATGCGTATCCCAGCTCGTCCTGCCTAAAATCCAGCACTGTCCGTGTGTTTAGTACTCCCCACCGCTGGGTGTGGGGATGGGGGCTGCTCAGTGCATTCCTGAAGCCCTCTGCACGGCTCCCTGAGTCTTTGAGGTGCTCTTTCTCCGGCATGTTCACACACAGGGCTTAGCTGGAATTTGGCCCACTGGCTTCACAAGAGCTCTTTGTCCTTGCTAGAGAAGGACACCGAGGTATCAGGCTGGTGGGGGTGGAGATTGCAGGGAATCACTGCGAGCTCACAGCATCCTGCCCTGCAGACCGTCCTAGGGCAACAGGGACAATTCTGACCTTGCTTTTACCCGGCATGGCTCATACATGCCCACGGTTTTCTCCACGCTGTTAATGTGGGACGTGCTCCAAGGCCGAGTGAGAATATTCCATCAACCTCTTTGCCAAGACGTTTGGCCCAAGAGAGTAAAATGAGCCAGATGGGGACTGGGGCCCTCCCCACTCGCCTCTTGGGTTTCCAGGACTCGAGGCAGAAGCAGGGTTACGTGAGCACTGCGATAGCCTTATATCGCAGCAGTGTGTCTGGCCGGTCCATGTGACACTCAACGCGTTTCTCTAGGAATGAGGATGCCTTGGGCAAAGCCTGCGTGACTCAGAAGGGAAAATACTGATGTTTTTTTTTGAAAGGAAAATATTGAAGTTTTCTTAAATCGCCTGCCCTGTTTACCTCCGATCATCCTTACTGAGAGTCGGGGCCTCTCGGAGCTCTCAGCCAGCCGAGTTTCGGGACTGAGGGAACAGCACCATGTAATTTGTGTGGTTGCTCCCTGCCCAGTGCCCAGTCAGCACAGCTCAGACCTCGAATACCAGACATCAAGGAGCAGTGTGGCAATCGGCTGCGTCTGCCAGAGAGAAAACCAGGCACGGAGCAGCTGCCCTCGTGGGACGCAGGCACCTGGAGGAAAAGGTGCTTGTTACAAAAGGCAGGCGGGGACTGCAGACAGGAGCCTCCTGCACCACCTGCTTCCACTTCCTCTTGCTCCATTTACCAGGACCGGCTTTGAACTGCGTGTGGCAAACGGAGAAACCCGGCAGCGGAACGATATCCTGGATACAGAAATACTGTGAGGCGAAGAAAGCAAAAATGCCAGGAAGCTGATGTGCTTGTAGACACGCTGGGAGGCGTATGATGCAAGTGACTCCCTGCGTGCTATTTGCACGTACTGAGGTGTAAAAACAACTCCTTGCGCCAACCCCAAGGACATGGGGCTGGGCTCCAGCCCCAGCTGGGAACCAGAGGGGCAGGAGCGGGGCTGCACAGGTGCTCAGCCTGGTCCTGGCCCTTTGCCCAAGCAGGAATAAAGCTCAGAGCCTTATCCTGTGCCCGCTGACTCCTGCACATCCCCGCTGCCTCCAGCCCAGCCCGTCTCCTGCTGTGGCAGTGCCGCAGCCCCTGTGCTGCTTCTCCTCGGCTGGGTGCCAACTCTTTCCTCTTTCGGGTGTTTTTGAAAGAGAAAAACTTGTTTTACCTCTGCACAACAGGACTTGCAGGTCTGATGGTGACAACCCCATCCACACAAGAGGGAAGAGCAGGGTAGGTGTGTGACGGGGCCATGGCACACACGGAGCAAATCCCTGCCCAGCAGCTGCCGGTGGTGCCTCTGCAGACACCCCAAGGAGCACCCTGGTCTCCCCTGCCAGCACTGTGAAGGCACCACAGGTAGGTGCTGTCACCTCTGTGCCACTCCTTCCTGTTAAACTTGTCAAAACCCAATGTCAACACTGGCAGCAAATATTTAAGTGCTGGAACAAAGCACACAGCCGCCCGGCGTGAAGGCACCGAGTCCCACGTTGTAGCTCGGCTGTCTGCACCACATCCAGGAGCCTGTGCCAAAGCCGGGGCACCGGCGGCATGATGGCAGAGAGAGGGGGGAGCCAGGGGCTGCTTGTCCCTGGGACAACACCCCGGCAGCTCCCCAGCCTGGCTGGGCCCCACCTTTAAAGTGGAAAGAGAAAAATCCGATGGTGCTCTGCAAATCGTACCTGAGCACAGCATGAGTTGTTCTGCAAAACACTGAGTCTTCATCTGGTCAGTGGAATAGTTAACATTAGGTATTTATTTTAAATTAAATTTAATTTAACTTAATTTAGTGTTTATTTTATTTTATTTTATTTTATTTTATTTTATTTTATTTTATTTTATTTTATTTTATTTTATTTTATTTTATTTTATTTTATTTTATTTTAATTTTATTTTATTTCAGCACATACTGATTCAGCACAAGCACACCAGTGACAAGCAAAAGCATTCGGACTTTACCACCAGCTCAGCTCTCTGTAGACCGAAGAAAACACACTGCTCTCACGCTGGTGCCAGCAAAGCCCCGTTTCCAGCACATGTACACGTTGTGGCTGATTGATTTCTGAATGCATTACGCAAAGGCAGCAGCACGGCCTCGCTGCTGGCGAGGCGCTGGGCCCGCACGCGCGAGGATGCCTGCGGAGTGAATCAGGAGGTGAGCAGCAGAGCAGGCAGGGCACAGGAGCAGCCCAGCATCACCTGGAGGGGCACATTGGGGTGGTGAAAGCTGCCCCCCACCTTCTGCTGGCTCCCAGTGGGCTGCTGCTCCCGGCTGAGCCACAGCAGCAGATTTTGGGAGCGCTCGGCCACTTGGATGTGGTGGCTGAAATCGCCCTCGGGTCATGGCTCAGCAATGTGTCCTGCTGGAGGGTAAACTGGGTGGTCAGGCTTCTTGGTGACAATGTTGTGTTTTAGTCATTATCCAGGTTTTGGTGGAAAAACTACCCACTGGGGAACTAAAAGATGAGGCGACAGCATTGGTTGTAAATGAGCCTTGTGCATCTGAGAAAGGTCCAGGAGTGCTGCTGGCAGGAGGCCTGGTGGCACCCCCCAGGGGTGACTGATGGAGGTGGCTTTGACCCTACCCAAAGTAGATGGGAACACAGAGGCTGTCCCCAATGGGGTCCTGGGCAGCCCCATGGTACTCCAAGGGTGTCTGCAGTCCCCGGTGTGCTGCAGGATGGAGGGCTGGGGAAAGAGGTGCTTGGGGCTGTGCTGCTGAGCAGGGCCAGGGTTTCCACCCGTCTGCAGAGCCCGCAGAAAATAATTAGGTTTTGAACTTTTAAAACCACTCGTGAGCTGTTTAATGAAATCACAGTAGGTTTTGAAACAAAACCTGCTCCACAGCCCCAGCCTCTGCCAGCCACTCCCTCAGTGGGACACGGGTTGCACCAGCACTGCTGGCTCACCGGTGATCTCCCTCCCTGAGCATCCCTGCCAGCGTGCTCCCGTCTTTGTTTGGCTTTTAGACATGCAAAAGAGCCTGTGGATTGCTGTGCATCATCCTTACATAAAGTCTGAACTACTAAGCTGTTTTTCCCAGCACCAGCTCTCCGACAGCAGCCATCGCCTTGCTGCTGGGATGTGTGGCAGGGGGATGCTTCCCCCCTGTCCTGGGGGGCTGTGAGCAGGAAGGGGACCTCCCCACCCATGTCCCTGCTGGTTCAGCTCCCAGAGAGCACCAGGGGAAGATGCAGTGTCCCACCTGCCCCAGAGGGACCCCGCTTTGCCCCGTGCACCCTGCAGCGAGGTGGCTGCATGGCGGGGGCTGCAGGGGCACACTTGGGGTCCCCCAGCCTCACCAACCTCCCGGGCACCTTGCACCCCATCCGACCCACGCGGCTCTCCAGCACCCCACAGCGGGGAGCACCCCAACAAACCCCTCACCCCTCTTGCTCCAGAGCCCCCCAGCACCCCGCACCGGGAACCGGCCCCGCATCCCCCATCCTCCCCTCATCCCCCCATCCCTCCCGGGTCTCACCTCGGTGCCCGGTGCCCCCGAGCACCCCGTTTTCCCCCCCGTCCCCCGCCCCGTTCCCCGTTACGAAACGCGCCCGGGGCGGGGCGGGGCGGGCGCAGCGCAGCGGCGGCTGCAGCCAATGGTGCCCCCGCCGGTTACGGGGGGGGGACACACGGTAGGAGCCGTGTCCCGGCCGTGCCGTGCCCTGCCGTGCCCTACCGTGCCGTGCCCGGGCTCCGCAGCCCTTTGCAGCCCCCCCGGTGGGGAGGATGGGCTGAGCCCGGTGGCACTGGGGGGAGCCGGCGGCGGCGGCTCCCGGGATGTGCGCGCACCGCCGGCCCTGGGAGCAGCTCCCCGGCTCCTTTTGAAGGGCAGCAGCGATGAACCGCGATCCCTCCAGCCCTCCCAGGGGGGATAGCCCCGTTTGGTGCCCCCCTGGGAGCGGGGAGCTGCTGCGCTGCCCATCCTGCCGCCTGCAGCTCTGGGAGCCGGTGACGGTGTCGTGCGGTCACTCGCTGTGCACGCCGTGCCTCGGGGGGGCCGTGCCCGCCCGCTGCCCCCTCTGCCAGGAGAAGCTCAAGCTGCTGGGAGTCGGCGGGCCGAGGCGCAACGTGGTGCTCTGCAACCTGCTGGAGAAGTGCGAGGATCGGGGCAGGCGGCTGGCGGGGCTGGTGGCCCGTGTCCGGCACCATCTGAGCCGTGGGGAGGCGAAGGAGGCGCTGGGGATGGCTCAGAAGGGCGTCGAGCTGGGTAAGCATCCCCTGGGTCCAGGGGGGCTTGGGGGGTGGGTTGGGGCTGGTGGTGCCAAGAGGGTCCGGGTCTGTTGTCCAGCTGGGGTGAGGATGCGCGGATGGTGCTGGTGGGGCAGGTGGGTACCGGCGTGGGTCGCTTTGTCCCCATGTCACGGTGCCACACGTGCCAGCATGAGCTGGGAGACCTGGGGAGCTCATTTGGAGTGCTGGAAGTGCTGAGATGGGATGGGGAGGGGGGGTAAAGAAGTTGGGTTTTTCTCCAGTGTCTGCAGGTGTAAGGGACTCATCCCCACCCCTGCCAGAGCATCAGCAGGGGGACTTGGCCTTCTGGGGCTGTGGTGGCCGGGTTGAGCCCTGATGTTTGTCCCCAGTGCCAGGGCCGTGGGCAGGATGGGGTGCACAGCCAGGTCCCACTGGCCCTGGGCTCTTGGCTTTAGCAGGCAGCTGGAGAGGAAGGAGGTGTGTAGTGATAGACGAGATGTTAGCAGCTTCCCAGCGGTGTCCAGCAATGTTTCAGCATCAGGGGAAGAGTTTGGGGGGTTTGCAATCATTATGTAAAGTGGCTGGGACTTCTCTAGTCTAGGACAGACACGTCTGAGCCCCCCACGGCACGCAGAGGGGTCCCCCAGCCCCCTTCTGCACCCAGCCCCACCGTGACATTCACCTGCCGGATCAGGATCAGGCCGGGGGGGTCGGTCTGCTTTAACACACAGCCCTAAGTGGATTTCTTGGAGAGTACTGCTGAACTAAAAGGGGTTACACAACGCTTCTGGAGAGCAGGGGGCTGGGGCGGTGAAGGCAGGAGGTCCTCTGGTGTTTCTATGACAGCGCTGTGCGGGCAGTACCGAGCTCCCCTCTCGTTGCAGGCACTCGCTCCTCACTCATTGCCACTGCCAGACAAGTGCCAGGGGTGCACAGCATGGCTGAGGTGCCAGCGGTCCTGGTGCTGGCAGCGGAGTGTGGGTCCCTTTGTGCAGCGTCCCCAGGCACCCCCTTCACATCCTCTGCGCCCTTTGTGCAAAGCAAACGCACATGCGCCGTCCTCGGCTTCTCTTTTCATGAGTGCCAGGCTTTTGTCTTGTTGGGCGGTACACTTAGGTAGTTCTTTTTAAAAAGCCTCTGTGAGGAGAAAGAGCAAACTGTTTCAAGCTCTGCCCTTGGCCTTTCTTCACTACGTGCTCGGCTCCCTGGCGGGCAGGGGAAGCTGGGTTGGGGCAGTGAGGAAACAGGAATCAGCTGCAGCTCCCATAAACCTGTGTGTGCCGGTGCTGCTTGGGCTCTGCCATGTGGGTGGTGCTTTCGGGGCAGGATTCCCACCCCCTGCAGCCTGCTGACCACTTTTAGGCTGCACAGCTTCTCCTGGGCTCCTCTTTAAACCTAAGGTTAATAAAAGCTTGACCGGTGGGAGTGTGTGTGCTGGTTTGCACAGTCCCACTCCATGCTGCCAGGGCAGGGACCCTCGGCTTTGCACAAAACTTGCTGCCAACCAGAGCAGCTCTCTGCTTGGGAGACTGCGTGGCTAAAGTGAATAGAAAACCAGAAGATAACAAGTTGACAAAGTGAACAAAAAGGTGCAGCGTAACACAGGAGGGCTCCTGACGTGCCAGGAGTGCTGTCAGTCACTCTGCAGCCGCCGGTCTGCCAGCTGGCTCACGTTCCCGATGTCTAATGATATCATAGATCAAAAATAGCTGCAGCAGGAGAGAAATGCAGAATTTGTAGCCTGCTTTTACACATCTCATTTCTGCCAAAGCAGACACTTTATTACCAGGCAGTTCAAATGTTCAAATGCATTTGCCCATGTGGAAAATAAGCCCCTGGACTTTGTACCCGTGTTTTCATCTCCACGTTTCACCGTGAGCTGGAGCGTTTCATCTCTAGATGTGCGTCTGAGGGACGGGCCACGGCACAGCAAGTTCCCCTGCTTCCTGCTCCGGGTGCCAAGGTCGTGGCTGTCATCACACACGCACGTGGGCTTGGAGGGAGCACACGGTGCCCGCTCAGCCTGATTCGTGCAGGGCAGCTCGGGATGGGAGATTGCACTTGGCTTGCACTTGGAGCAGGGCAGAGAGTGGGGTCCTGCTGTGCACTGTGCTGGAAGGAGGCAGGAGCTGCCCTGGAGCTTCCTCCACGTGGCTGGACGTGGCGGGTGCCTGGGCACGGTGGCAGCAGTGGAGGGCAGACGCTGGCTTCCTGCACCCTGCTGCCACGGGGCTGCGAGTCGGGACCTGCTGGGAGCTGGCACGGCTGCATCGGCGCCTGGTGTGAACCAGGGCTGGGAGAAAAAGCTGCTGGGGCTGGGAGTGCGGGAGACATCGCCAGCAATTATGTTTGGCTCCAAAGTGACCCCGGATGCTGACCCTACCATCATCCCATGGGGAGCCAGCAGGGACAGATGTGATGACACTGGTGTCCTGCCTGGAGGGACTGCGGTTGCAGCTGTGCCTTCCCCACCGCAGCGTGTCCCTGGCCCCAGCCCTTGGCAGCCGTCGGGCGATGCTCGCCGCTGGGGGAGGCGCGGGGCCACTGCCTTGGCTGGCAGTCAGCAGCAGATGTAGGTCACCTCTGTGGCTGTGATATAATGGGGTGGGTCTGCGAATCCTGCATGGTTCAAACCCACAAAGCATCGCCACACCTGGCTGAGTCGTGCTGCGTGGGATTTCGGGGCGCTTGTTTCTGAGGGACTGCTCTGCACCACGCCACTGGGGTGTCCTGGCCAGCAGTGCCTGCACACTGACATCCCACCAGTGACATTGTGATAATGCAGGCCTGAGTGCCCAATTCCCTTCCTCTGTTTTGGGAAACTTCAGCCTTTTCTTGTGCTGCGGGGCCCAGAGCCATGTGGTGGGGTGGATCTGGAGTCTTCCTTGCTCCCCCAGGGTCTCTCCTCACCTTGCATGGTGCAGTCTTTTTGCTGCACCCCAAAAGGATGGATGAGAGCCCAGATCCCACTGCAGCTGAAGCTGAGCCCCAAAGCAGCAATGGGGCCCCCTGGCTGAGGAAAGATGGGGAAAAACACAGGGAAGAGGCTCAGAGTTTGAAGTAGATATTTAGGGGAAAGGACTTTCTTGCTGAGAGTTATGAGGCTGGTGGCTCGTGCTGAAGAGGAGCTGGCTGTGTTTGGCTCAAGCTGCCCGCACAGCACATGTCTCCCTGGCCATGTTGTTCTGCACGAGCTCATGACACAAGCCCCCACCTTTCTCTTCCCAGCTCCAGATGAGATCTCCCTTCGGCGGTGCCGGGCAGAGGCGTTCGTGGCACTGGGGCAGTACCCGGAGGCACTGGAGGACCTGGAGGCTGTGTGCAAGGCTGAGCCCACGGAGCACGAGGTGAGCAGAGGGGAGGCTGGAGAAGCCTTGGAGCCACATCTCACTGCATATGGGAGCTAATCCATCCTCTGGAAGTCCCAGAGGATTTCCCCTTGCTGTCCCAATGTCACTTGGATAGCTCGCTCCCCTGGTGGCAGAAGGCCGTGGAAATTTTGGCTGTAGGGACGCAGATAATCAACATTTCATCTAAAGGTCTTAATCACAGCCTCTTGCCAGCAACTGGTTGCTGGGTCCAGCACATGGTTCACAAGCAGTCCTGGGTTCTCATAGCCATTGGATTCATCCTGCTCAGAAATTCACCGTCCAGATCCACGAGGCTGCAGACACAGGACACAAGCACTACGTAATGTTAATAGGAGTGCATTGCCCGGCAGTAAAGGTCCAGCACTGTGTGTCTGTGCACACACACTTGGTGAGGATGCTGGTGTTCAGGGTCCCAGCTTTAGGCTGGGGGAAATCCTGGCTGAAGACCCCAGACCTGGGAGCTTGCTTGCTGATTTGCACTTGTTGGCAATAGCTTTGCAGTGTCAAAGGCAGAAGCCCTTTGACCCCATCTCTGAGTCTCTGCAGGGTTTATTTGCTTGGCTGTTGCAATTGTTGCATTTTGGAGCTCTGTTGGATGTGGTGTGTGGGTTTGGTGGGTAAAATGACAGGTCTGAGCGTGGGGCAGCGATGTGATGGGTACTTCAGGGAGCGGGCAGGATGCTGGAGGGAGAATCCCTTGGCACTGGGAGCTCGGGGTGGACACAGGAGCTGAAGGGACCTGCTCTCAGCTGGCCACTTTTTCATAGTCAACACAGGTTTTTCTGCTTTGCAGGGCTTCTTCAGGAAAGGGAAGGTGCTTCTGGAGATGGGACGTGGAGCTGAAGCCCTGCTGGCCTGGGAGCACTGCCTGACGCTGTGTCCCCATTTCCAGCCTGCGCGGAGTGAGATGGAGAAGGTGCGTGGGCCTGTGGTGTGGTGTGGTCCTGTGCCCTCCTGTCACTCAGGGAGGTGCCCTGTTCCTCTGAAGGACTCGTGTCCCTCACAGTCCTGCTGCTCTGGGCTGATTTTGGGAGCAAGTGAAGTTGGGTCCTGGGCCATGAGTTTTCCATTGCCCCGATACAAGTTTGCTGAAAGCTGTCACTGGAAATCTGGTGCTATTTCATTTTGGTGTCATTCAGGCCAGCACCCACCTGTGTGCCAAAATATTGTCACCGCTGGGGCTGCTGGCAGTGTCCCCAGCACGAAGACTTCATGCCACGAGTGGACCTTTGCCCTCCAGGAGGGAAAGGGCAGGGGAATGGGGACAGACCCCATTCTCTCCACAGTGCACTCCCTTCCTGCTTTTTTTGGGTAATGGAAAACAGGTCCCAGACCTTAAAATAAACTCGTGTATGCAGTGCCTTCTGCTGCCACCTTCCTTATGCCCTAAGGCGTTAGTTTGGCAGAGCTCAGCCAGCACATCCTTCTCCCAGCGCCCTGCTGAGCCCTGTTTCTCCTTGTAGATCCTCGCCCAGGAGGATGCTCCTCGGCCACGCACTGCCCACCGGGGCTCGAGCGGTCCCCAGGCAGGGGGGGATGGTGGGGACCCTGCATCCCCCTCTGCACGAGCCCAGGTAAGAGACTGTGATGGGACTTGGGGTCCCTTTGGGATGTCCCACACTGGGATTTTGCAGTGATGGGAACATGGGTGTGGGGAAGGGAGGCCAGGCAGGACCATACCAGGGGTGGGCAGCTGCAGGTAGCAGGGGGTGGGAGAGCAAAAACACCCTCAGAAGTGGTGCTGAGGGGCTAGGGGAGCAGAGGAGGCTCCTACTGGTGTCCAGTCCTCTCCCAGTTTTGTTCTGCAATATTTTACACAAGATTTTAGACCTTTGTGTTCAAAACACAAAAGCCACATTATGTTCAGAAAAATAAAAGAGAAAATTTCAGTTTTAATGGCGGTTTTTCATCCAAAAATTACATCTGAGAACAGCTCAGACCACTAGGAGCTATTAAGGAAAACTCATTTTCTGCTCTTTGTCTCCTAAGGAGGAATTTGGCAGGTTTGGAGAGAGGGTAAATGGGAGAAATGGGTTCAAACACACCCCAGTGCCCGGTGGTACATCTGGGCAGGGAAAGCCTATGCTTTAACCACGAGATAAACCATGCCCTGAATGCATGCTCTGTGCCCCGGTTCTTGGGCTGTTTGTGTTTCCTCCCAAAAAAAGATAAAATCTGGCTCCCAAATTTGGGGTTGAATGGGGATGTCTGTCAGGGGCACACTCTCCTGGTGTCCTGCAGATGCAAGATGTTAACAGACAGCAACACGCAAGAAAATGTCCCAGTGCTCGGTGGGGTGAATGGGTTTGTATTCAAAGGGGGAAGTGGTGTTGGGCTCAATTTTCTCTTTGCTGTATCCAGGACCAGGAGGAGGAGCCAGAGGCTGGCAGAGGGTCCTCGGTGTCTGAGCACAGCCAGGGGATCCTCACCGCAGGGCAACAGCAGGAGCTGGGGGCTGCAGCAGAGAGGCAGCACGGGCTGTTGGCGGGTGAGTGTCCGCAGAGGCACCAGAACCTCTTCTCCTGCAGAATAACCCTTTAAAAGACATTTTGGCACTGAAGTCTCAGTGTTTGCACCATGTTTGTGCCGATTCCGTACACCTCAGAAAGCAAAGATTAATTCTCAGTATGAAAATGGGGGGTCTTTTCTTTCCTTCTCTTCTTTTGCCACCAGCTAATGAAGAGGGGACAGAGGCAGCGAAGTGTAACCAGCCGTACCTTGGGGAGCTGCTGAGCATTTCTGACTTGGAGTGCTCCCTCTGCATACGGTGAGTCCTTCGGCTGGGGAGCTTTAGGGATGAGGAATTGGCACCTGCCCGCTTCTGTTCCCTGGTTTGAATCTTTCTTCACCTCTTAATAGCAAACTCAGTCCCAGTTGTGCAAGTGCTGCTGCCAGAGGACTGGGCACTGTGCTGCTGTACGTTCAGGATGGTCAGGGTCTCCTGCCCAGTGGCTTGCTCCAGGTCTGGGCATGGCATGGGAGGATGAACTGTGAGTGAACTGCCACAGGGAGGGAGCTCAAGGCTGCATCTGGTCCGAATTAGGTGAATTTAATCTTCTCTGAGAGCAAGGAAACGTAGTGTTCAGGAAGAATCAGGGCTCACTGCGAATGAAGGAGACCCAAGCTGTACTTGCAGTGGGGGATTTCCACTGGTATTAGAGTCCCCGCTGAGCTGGGATCAAGTCAGTCATTTCATTTCTGATCCTGGAGCCACCCGGGAGTGACCTGAGCTCTTGCAGCCGGAGGAGGAGGCACCTTCCCACTGCGGGAAGATGGGGAAATGCTCACCCCAGAAGGCCCATGGGCACCCCACAGGGCCAGGGAGCTCAGGCTGGGGACAGTTGTCATCTCCCATCAGTTTGCACATCCAGCAGCCTGAACCCAGGCTTGTAATTACAGGAATAAGCTAGCTAGAAACCTTTACCTTTAATTAACAGGAGTTACAAGCAAAGATTAGCCAACACAGCTTAAGTGAAAGCAAGTTGCATAGCCACGTACTGCCCGGGCTTGGGAAGCACGGCATGAGACAGCTTCCAGCGGTGTCTCGTCCTGCAGCATCGCTGTGAATTTCCCTTGAAGTGGCAGGAGGGAGTAGGGGAAATGCCTCGATCCTGCTGGAAGCAAAATCCCATAAGATCTTAAGCTGGAGTCCTGTTCGAGTTGCAGTAAGGGGATTCAAAGACGCAGTACCCACAGCACAGGGCTGGGGACGGCTGGGAGCTGTGCCTATAGCACACGTGCTCCTTCCCCACATCAGTCCCCTTTGTCCATTGATGGTGGCTCTTTTGCAGGATGTTCTTGGAGCCGGTGACGACGCCGTGCGGGCACACCTTCTGCAAGGAGTGCCTCGAGCGCTGCCTGGACCACCGGCCCAACTGCCCCCTCTGCAAGCAGAGCCTGAGAGAGGTGAGGGCACGGGTCTCCACGCCAGCAGCATGCCTGGGGCTGGGGGCAAGTGGGACATGGGGGGCACACAGGAGGCAGGGGACAGGCAGGAGGCAGGGGACAGGCAGGATGCTCGCATGCTGGCGACTGCCTGGCCCAGCGGTGTCAATTCCACTTGTGCATGAATGACCAGACAGCTAATAATTAAGACCAGGAGATTCATTTCCACGAGATGCCACAGTGATTTAGTGAGATCGTAAACAGGGCTGAGAGTTAGAGGGGAGAGAGAGAGGAGGAAGTTAATGCTAATTACTTTTAAAAATGGAAATGGATGGAAAACCTGCTAGGCTGGGGATTTGATTTTCTCTTTAATGAAAAAGGATTCAGAGGAGACCATTGGGGAAATTAGGTTGTCATACACAGACCACATCAGTGTCAGTGACAGGAGGATGCATTAGATGGGCCCCAGGTCTGAGCCAGTGCTGCTCAGTCCTGCAGTCCTCCCTGGTGGGCTTCAGCCCCCGCTCTCAAATATGAATGTACCCTCAGCTCCAACACACGTGGGCTCAGGACGGCCTCGGGGCTCCCATCCTGCTCTTGTCCAACCTTTTTCTGGGTCTGTTTTCTCTCAGTACCTGAAGGCTGGAAGCTACAGCTGCACCGTGCTGCTGCAGGACATCATGCTGGCCACCTTCCCCGCACAGCTGGCCGAGCGCCGGGAGCTGCACCAGGCCGAGATGGCCGAGCTCTCCAAGTAAGAGGGACCTGCCCCGGTGTGTGGGGTTGTGCGTATGCAGGGGGGGCTTCCCAAGCTTCTCACCTCTAGGACTGCATCGTGGTGGTCTGCACCACAGCATCACTTCGTGGGGTAAAGGACGGATGCGGTTTGGAGGAGCAGGCAGGGTATGAGTCGATGCAGAGCCTTTGGTGGGATTTGTTCCTAGGGGTGTCACAGCAGTCTCCCTTCCTCTCCTTCAGTCTGACCAAGAACATCCCCATCTTTGTATGCACCATGTCCTTCCCGGGCGTTGCCTGCCCTCTGCATGTCTTCGAGCCCCGCTACCGCCTGATGATCCGGCAGTGCCAGGAGGCCGGCACGAGGAGGTTCGGCATGTGCGTGTACGAGACCGGGAAAAGGTGAGCGCCGGGACGAGGCTGCTTCCTTCTGCCCCAGCTCGTTTACCCCTGTCTGTACCAGCTCCGAATTTCTAAAATCCCGAGTAGTTCAGAGAGGGTGTGAAATCACAGGGTGTGATTTCATCTCCCACTGCATCCTGCCAGCAGAATCCCCAGGGGGATGTCTCCGAGCTGCATGCCCATGGCCACTTTTTATGGTTGCCTTACTTCTCGTACTCTGTCCATAGCAAACTGTGGCAGCACGCTGGGCCAAACAGGCTTTCGTTTGATGCACCGTGGTCACCTTGTGTTCCTGGTGGCACCTCCAGGTCTTGGGTGTGCTCAGCCTGTACTAAAGTACTCCATTAAGCACCTGTACTTACATGGCAAATCTTCCCAGAGCTTCAGCCCTGCTCAAGTGAAATGAGATAACATTTTCTGGCCTCAGACGGGTTTCGTGATGCCTCTGCAAGGGATGGTGTGTTCATCAGGACAGCATGAGGACCCAAGTCATTTTCATACAAGACAAATCCAAGGGAGTGCTCGCTATTCCCTGCCCTCTTGCAGCAAGTGACAGCAGAATTAATTTCCGATTTCGCACCTTTTCCCTGCTTGGAGATGGTGCATGCAGGACAAGCATCTCTCCCACCATAAACACCCTGCTCAGGCCCTCTTTTCTCCCCCTTGCTCCCTTCAGCTTCGCAGACTACGGCTGCATGCTGGAGATCCGGCAGCTGGAGCTGCTGGCGGACGGCCGGTCGCTGGTGGACACCGTGGGCGGGCGGCGGTTCCGCGTGCTGAGACGTGGGCACAGGGACGGCTACAACACCGCTGACATTGAGTACCTGGAGGACAAGAAGGTGAGGGCAGGGCCAGGGCAGAAGCCCCCAAATTGGTGGGACAAAGCCAGAGGAGGTGGAGAAAAGACAGACAAAGCCAACACCTGAGGTGGGTACCGTTGTACCCATGCATGCCCCTCTCCACTCTCCTCTTCCCCCCACAGGTGGCTGGGGAGGAGCTGCAGGAGCTGCAGAGCCTCCATGAAAGCACCTACGAGCTGGCCCAGAGGTTTTGTGAGCATGGAGACGTTGCCTCCAGGCGCCTCTTGATGCAGCATGGGCCACTGCCGGAGAAGGAGGAGGACATCCAGGTAATGCCCGAGGGAAGGGGTGCTCCACAGGGTATGGAGAGAGCCTTTGAATCAGGGCCATTCCTGCCTGGCATCAGCTTCCCTGCACAAAACAAACAAACAAACAAACAAATACAGAAAAACAAACAAATGGACAAACACACAAACCTCACAGCTGAGCTGTGCTCTCCTTTCCCATCATCTGTTCTTTTGAGAAAGCCCTGGCTGGCCAGGGAAGAGGTGCTAAGCCAGCAGGATCCAATTTACTTATTAAGTTGCTCTGACAAATTCAGATTATGGGGAAAAAAAAAAACAACACCAAAATTTAATTTTCATTCTTTCAAGAGGATGCTACCTGCCTGGATCATTACAAAGAGCTGCTGTGGTGACTGACTCTGCTCTGGTGGTGGTGGCTGAGTGCTGCTGTGCTGGGGTGCCTCTAGAAGTGTGCAGGATTTGTCCCGTGTTGTTGAAAAGTGTGGTCTTAAGCAAGCCAATGTGCAAGGCATTTCTCTATTTGTTTTGTAAAGGCTTTCCAGGTTGCCTCTGTTGGGGGGAGAGTCCCAAGGGAATGTTTGCCTGGAAATTGAATTAGTTCATCCAGCCATCTCGTTTCTGAACAGACGAAAGGGCTGCTTGGATGAGTGCCGTAGCCACGGCAGGCATTGCTGCAGGATCCCTCTTACTGCTCCGAGCAAATATTCCCCATCAGCAGTGCCGCCCGAAGGCCGCGCACCTCCCTGTCTGGCGGCTCCTGACGCGGGGCTCTCCCCCTCTCTCCCCTGCAGGCTTCTGCCGACGGCCCGATGTGGTGCTGGTGGCTCATCTCCATCCTGCCCCTCGACCCGTCCTTCCAGCTCAGGCTCTTCTCCAGCACCTCGCTGCGTGCCCGCCTCACCCAGCTGCAGCGCATCCTCCTGGCTCTGCTGCAGCAGCCCCCGGCCACGTACCCCCTGCCTGAGCACAGCCCCCGGGGCCACATCTGAGCCCCCCGCCCCGGCAGCCCCCTCTCTGTTCACACGGGAGACCCCCCCCTCCTCCTTCCTTGGGTTTCTTCGTGCATTTCTTCATGGTTTGAACCCCAAGGAAGGGACCTCAGCGAGGAGCTGGGCTCTCTCTGCTCAGCTCGGCGGGGCCCGGCGGTGACTTGACGCTGTTCGTGCTGTCCCCATGAGCTGCACCAGGAGGGACCAAGCCAGAAAGCTGGGTGGTGTCTTGGGAGCCAAAATCCCCCGGTTTTGAGGTGCTTCAGTGCTAAGGAGGACTCTCCTTAGGGCAGAGGACCGAGTGCCAGGGCTGCTTGGGTTTTGTCTCTTCCTCTCCGAAGGACAACACTGGGGTTTTGGTAGATGGCCCCGCTCCATGCAGCAGGGGAGGAGGGATTTAAAGGTTTGGGAGATGTGGCACCAGGAGGCAGAGAGGTCCCAGGTGGCTTCCTCCACCTGCAGGAGCTGAAGGCTCAGGCTCTAGTTGCAAGTTTGCCTTAATTTCCATTTGAGCTAGAAGGAAGGTTCAATTAAATGATCTGATATCCACGGCCCTGCTTCTAGCCACCTCCTTGGCCAGGCAGAGAAGGAGGCCATTGCCTCCGTGTGGCTGTGGGGACAAGTCCCCAGCTGCCCAAGGCTGCTAATGACCTGGGTCAGGTTGGGCTTTGGGGTCGGACCTGACCCACCGGTGGGCTTGAAGGGGCTGATAGGGGAATTAAGGCTGGCAGTGCTTGTTGAGACTTTCTGCCCCTTGAGCAGTGCAATTTCCCTATGATCAGTGTTTCTTGTGGCCCTCGAATTTGGGATCCAGGACAGTTCAGTGCCCCCGAACCAGCATAGATTGAAGTCAAAGGGAATCTCCGGAGGGGCTGGGGAGGGCACAATACCTGGTGGCCAATGCTGTGAACCCCAATGCAGGGGAGCAAGTGCCTGTCTGCAAGTGCCTGGCTGCTGCTCCTCTCCAGAGAGAGGGAAAAAGTTACTGCCCCCCCTCTGCCTGCACAGGCAAGGCTTTACTCCATGGAGATCCTAAAACTTTGGGATTTTTGCCTCCCATCCATAATTTCAGTGACTTTGGGTTGAAATTTAGGAGTAATATTGACTTAGTGAGTTGTTGGATTAACGTTAATTCCAGAATCGTGTCCCTGCTTTCACTCTGTCTGGTGGCTGTTACCTGGGGAGGGGGAGAAGCAGTGGGGTCGGAGCCACAGGGCCCCTTCCTGCCCATCGTTCCTCTCCGTGTCCTTCTGCAGGGTACCACTGGATTTTGGGAAGTGCCTTTATTTTCTGCAGGGTGGATGTGAGCACCCTCGTGACCCCCCAGCCCCACAAGCTGCCTGATTACTGGGGGTGGGAGCTCCATGGGTCCCTCCATGGGTCTGGGCCATGTTCATGCTGGAACCTGGCTTGCTGTGGGAAGGGACTCGTGCAAATTGCTCCAGTTTGTTTGGAGCACCTTTGGGGTCCATGTTAGTACCTTCTCTCTTTGAATTCTTTTTTCCTCTTGGTCACTGAAATAAAGAACTTTGTTGTTGTTGTTTTGTTGCTGGTGTTTGTCTTTTAGCCGCTCGTTGATGAAAGTTGGAGCATCCTGGGGAGATGTGAAGAGGCGATTCGCTGCTGGTGGTAGGTTAGGTGGGCACAGTGCACACAGGGTAGATAACAGCAAGAGGAAAAGAGAAATTGTTTCAGAGAGGACGAAGAGCACATGGAAACACGCCAGGAGGACTGGTTCCTGCCCATCGTTGCAGCTAAGGGCTTTGGGGAAGGATGGGAACCCAGGACACAGGTCTGGGAGGGATGGTGGCCAGCGTGGGATGACCCTGGTGGGTGTCTGTCCCTCCAGTGCTGTGAAGAGCACCCGTCCCTGTCCCCTCCTCGTGGTGGTGGGCAAGGGCTGCAGCTGGGAGCAGGTTTGCACAGGGCAGCTGGCACCAGGGACGTGTCCCATCTGGGAGACCTGCTCGAGTTCCCAAAGGGAGGCGAGGGGATGCTCCCCGTGGGGATGCCCTGCTGCAACAGCTCCTGCTGACCTCTGCCCCCCGAAAAGGGCCTCCAAAATCCGTCGGGTGGAGGTGCCCACGCGTGTCGGTGGGTCCCCGTGCTGAGCCGTGCCGTGCCACTAGGGGTCAGGAGCAGGCTGAGCTCATCCAGCAGGGGAGACACAGCGCTTTTAGGGGCGCACAGCTGGATCCTTGGCCACGCTTTTGTCCCCTCCAGCCCCACACAGCGAGTAGGGCCGGGCTGCCCCCAGATCTCCATCAGCAGGGAAGTGGGGCTGGGGACAGGAGCAGGGCAAGGCTTGAGGCCACCTCCTGTTCCCCAGGACTGGGGTTGGTGCTGGGGGGTCCCTCTGGCCAGCTCATAGGTGGGAGGTGAGCAGGATGGGGATGGAGATGGGGGCAGCCAGTGTGGCAGCCAGGACAGGGCACCCTCCCAGCCCGGCCCCGGTGTCCCCATCACCAGGTGGGACTGTGAGCTGGCCTTGGGGCTCATCACTGGCTTTTTTCAGTGATCCCCTGCTGGGACGCTCCTCCCTTCAAGAGCCATTTGGGGCAGATTTTGGAGCCAGGCTGCTCTGGACAGACTCCGTGGGGATGCAGAGGACATCAGGGAACTTCCCCCTCCCCAGCCCTGAAAGCTCCTGCTTCAGCTCCTTCTCCTCCTCGAGCCGGACTGGGTACTGCCTGCTATGGCCAAGGCTGGAGCTCCAGGCACCTCCAGTCCCCCTGCCCTGAGGTGAGATGAGGGCCGGGATCCATATCACGAGGGCTCCATGCCACCTGCAGCACTGCTCTGTTTCCTGCTGCTTGCAATTCTTTCCCTGTGTTTTTCCATCTCCTCCCCTGCTCATCCCAACAATAACTGGTGATGATTTCTGGCCTTTATGTAACACTTGTCATCACAGCTTTCCACACAGAAGTCGGTCTCCTTCTCCAGCTTTACAGACAAGAACCGAGGACGGGGAGAGGCAACGTGGTGCCCAAGGTCACCCAACAAGGCTCTCCAAAAACTCTTCCCACCCACCCAGACTCCACTTGTGGCTGCTGGGCATATCCTACACCGGGGGTTTGCATCCTGGGAGAGCTGCAAAGCAGCATCGGCACCGACCCCTCTCCTCCATCCCAGCTTCCCAGCCTCCTCTATTTCCTTCCCATTCAGCATCTTCGACTCGAACTATCAGTGACAACTTCCCTCACCTAATAGTGTGGGCAAGCAATTAGCTAAAGAGGCAAGTAATTAGTACAGCAGGTGTCAGGCTGTGCCTCATCTTTCTTTAACAAATGGCATATTTCCAAAGTAATTAGACCAGCCGGTACCCGAGATAGCAGAAAATCAACACGAGATTGTTAAAACTAAGATCTCCTTCTCTAGTAAGGCCACGCTCGCACTGGAAGAGAAGCATGTTACACATTAAGGTTAATGACAGTGGGAAGAAGGGGGGAAACCAGCACCTAATTTTTTTCCGTGCTTTAGCAAAGACCAATTGGTGCAATAAAAGATGGATCACATTGTTCCTGTTTCTCAAAATAGGAAAAAAAAAAGGGAAACAGTGAAGCTAGATGTGCCTTCTCTTTCAAGAAAACTCACCCACGGGATGTCTTCAAAGCTAGAAAATGACAGGTGATGAAAAAAGGGATTCAAAGCCAGTGTTGGAGCAGTTTGGAGGGACCTGCCCCAAATGTCAGGGTGACCACCAGTATTTATACCTGCAGTAAATTGATTTACAGGGACAGGCTCTTCGTAAAGGCTTTTAAAAGCCCACTGGGGCCTGTTGCACTAGCAAAACTGTCCGATCCAGTGCCACCCTCAGCCCCTGGGTACCCATACAGCCCGTGTCCCCTTGGGGAACACAACGAGGGACTGCCACCAAAGCCTGGCAAACCACAGCAAAGCAACCTCCACCAGTGCTCAGCATGTGCAGAGAGAAGGGGGCCATGCAGGGCCCTATATACACACATACACAGTGCCCAGACCCTTCCCCAAGCCTCTGGCCACATCCCGTGTCCCCCCAATCAACCATCAGTGGCTCGGTCCCCCCCTGCCCCGCGTTGTTCCTGTTGCTTTCTGATTTCACAAAACCACTCCAGCCGAGGCAAAATATTTACAGCACTGATTAAACATCGAGGTAATGGGAAATTTGTTAAAAGTGTGGAACTTATATAAATACAGCGTTATTAAAATAAAATGTGACTTCTAGCAAGGACAGCTCTCTCAGCTGTGCCGTGTTTACCTTAATTGTTTCCCTCCATTAATTACAGTCTGAGAGGGAGACTTGTGCAAATTGAAATAAATTAATCGAATTTGTTTAGAGTTTTGTGTGGCTGGCTTACGGGGATTGCAATTACGCGAGCATGTTTGGGGTGTTAAATTACATTTCCTAGATCTATTCTTCCCCTTTCAAGCACCGGCAATGTGAAAAGGCAGGAGTCACTGGCAATTAGGAGGTAGCAGGCATCGTGAGCAATGGTTATTGTAGCTCCCATATAGCACCCCTTGCAAGTACTGAGGCTTATCCTGGATAAATGCAGCCTGGCTCTGTGCAACGAAAGATAAAAGGGAGGTGATGGGGCTGGTGAACATGACAGATTGAGGTGATCTGCACTGCAGCAGGGTCCCACACCTGGGCAGTGGGATGGGTGGGAGCTTGGTCCTGTTCTGCAGGAAACTCAGGCTCCGTGACCCAGCTGCCAGTGTCTGTCCTTGCTGGTTCCCACAGGCAGCTGCCCCATAGCACCCGTATTTGACAGAGGGGAAGAGGCTTTCAGATATATTGAGTTCTGACAACGGGCAGTGAAATAGAGAAGAGAAATGCATCTGCCAAGGGGAGGGGATGGGGATGCTCAACCCCTATTAGACACCAGAGAATCTACTGTACAAACTTTTTCCTGAAAACTGGCTCCCCTGGTACTGCTCATGGACCGTTCTGCTCTGGTCTTGCCCCAAACAGCCAGAGGAATGGATTACATGGGATTTTTCTCCAAGCCTAACATACCCTTGCTAAAGTGCAGCTGAACTTCAGAGGGGATTCAGCACAAAAGAAGGAGAAAAGTGCAAGTTCCTCCCTAAAAAAAAAAAAAAGTAACTGGGGAAGAATTGAGGGGACAGGGCTGTGCAGGAGCTGACTAGGAAGCACCAGAGCTGAGGGGGAACCTGCTTCTCAGATACAGAGAGCAAAAGGTGCTTGGTTCCCCCTCCCTGCCTCGTGGCAGAGCCGCACGCGAACCTCCTCACCTGGCTGCTGCCTGCGCCTGGATGATGTATGGAGTGGCTGAGCTGCAATAGGATTTCTACCCAGAATATTGGCTGGATGATAAAGGAGTCTGTCTGCGGTGATAATTGCACCATAAATAGCGCCGGGTTCAGCAGTGACGAGTGAGGCACTCGAAACCCTCACCCTCTGGATTCCTCCCACTTCCTTCCATCTTCCTGGCTGCTAACAAGCTGGAGGAATAGCGGCGCGGTTTTTACCAACCACGAGAGGTTTATTGCGCTGAGATGCAGCTGGGCACCTTCCTCCCCATAAATCTTAATAGCAAAAAAAGCGAGAGAGGCAAAAACTCGAGTAAATTGGGTCATTACTGAAAAGCAGTGGGTGCGGCCGTCCCTCCTCGTCCCCCCTGCCCTATCCTGATTTTCCCTGGGTGCTCTCGGGCTCCTGGGGGTGCTTGTCCACTTTATTCCACTGATGGGAACTGAAAAGCTGCCAGCCAGCTCCAAACGCTGAAAAACGAGGAGCTCACACTGGGGAGTGCTGTAACAGTTAAGACAGGGAAAAAAAAGGTGAATGAATACGAATGGATTTGAAGCTTCCTCTGGCTTCTTGTTTTTTGAGCCTGCAGAAAGCACATGGACCCTTCCCAGAGAAAAGCTGGGAAATGGAGCTGACCCTGCAGGCAGATTAACCTGCTCTTGACCTGCAAAAGCTACCCTAAAACTGGGCATGTAAGGACAAGGGGTTCCTCACTCACAGCAGCCTCAAGTCCTCCTGGGCTCTGTCCCATGGGGAGGTTTGCTTGCTATTTGTGACCAACCTCCAGACACTTTGGGGAGTGTGGAGTAACTGGGAAAAATGCCCAGCGCTGAACTGAGGGGTCTCCTAATCATGTCTTATCCATGGGCCAGGGATTTGCTGCTGTGGCTCATTTATTTCTTATATAGAGTTTCCTATTTTGCTACAAATAGCTAAAAAATGGCCCATGTGGCACACATCTCCAGGGATGTAAAGGACAACCCCAGAAAGTCTGCAAGACCCTGGCCAAAAAATTAACGCTTGAGGAGCCAGAATTTTATTCTGAGATGGGAAAATGACATTAAAAGGCAAATTTTAAGGGCACTGGGTAGAGTTGGGGAAATCCATACAGAGTGCCCAGCCAAGCAGGCACAAGCTTTTCAGCTCCCATGCAAATCCATAAGCTCCCCCAAGCCTTCCTCTTCTGCACACGTAACAAATTCGAAGGCCAAATATAGAGTATGATTTTCTCTCTCTCTCTCTTTTTTTTTTTTTTCCATCCTGGAGTGTTTAAAGCAAAACTATTTACACTGTTTAAGCTTTGGATTTGCAAGTCTAAATCTTTCACAGTTCCAGGTGCACCCAAAAAGATAAGGGTGTCAGGAGCTGCGCTGCTGTACCTAAAAATAAATAAATAAAGCTGGGATTAATTTGCAGCTGCTTCTTAATACCCGGTATTTTTCCGCTATCTGCAGCTATTATTATATTTACCTTGCCTAAGCTGGCATGGGACAGCACAAAACACTTAACACAACAAAAGCGATGACCGCTCTTTGGTTTTTGGTTCTATGCTCTATGCAGCCAGATTTTGGGAGAAAACCAAAACCAGGCCCGCTTGATATTTCTGTAGCTGCAGCAAATGAGATCCATGATTTGGAGCTGAGATAAGCCTTCAACCTTTGTTTGTCTCTGGGAGTTAAAGATCTGTGGAAATGACAGTGGGATTTCAGCCCCAGCAGGAGACACATCCGTTCTGAAAGTCACTCCTATTCTTGTCTTCAGTTTGGAAAGCCACTGGCTGCATTTTGCTTTGCCAGTTTTCTCTCTTGAAAGCTCACCACCACCCACAGCACCGGGTACTGCTGAGCTCTGGCTCGCGTCCAAATCCTCCTCCCTTCGGGGAGATGGAAACTAATCAATGAAGAATATTAAACAATATGAAAGCCACAATGACTTAACATTTCCCATAAAGGTCAGATTCCCCCAGCAGCTTCACAGCAGCGTGGAGCTGAAGGCAGCATGGGGAAATGACACCTCTCAGAGAGAAGCTCTCCTTCCTGCTTTCCATGGGATGCTCTCACATGATGGAAAGGACGGTGCTGCTGAGCAGGCTGAGGCTGCCCTGCCATCCAGGCTTGTGTTCAGCCAGGCTTTGATTTCCCTTCTGTATGTGGAGAGCCTGAGCTGTCTCACCCATGGATTTGCAGGCATGGGTTCTTGTGGTCCTGGGGTGCCACCACCACAAAGATGTAGGGGACCAAGGTGGCTTATCTGCTTCAGTGCCCTCACCCAGCCTGAGGTCTCCCAGATTTTTCTAGGAAGGGGGTGATGCATTCAGTCAGGGATGCTCAACAGAGCTTGTCATGGAGATTTCAGGATCCTTCACTCGACTGAACATGTTATCTGCCCAACAGCCTGCTATCCAGAGCTGCCTGAGTCTGGGGGGGTTCATTCCATCCCTGGTAGGAATTTTAACCCAGATTCAGCCCTGGGCTCAGCTCTGGATTTGCCACCTTACCTCCTTTGTAAAGGTGAATGGTGGTGGGATGCAAGGAGGGCTCTCGTGGCACCCTTGGAAAGATGTAGCCCAGCCACAGGAGCAGGTCTGGGAGCAGCCAGCCCAGCAGGCAGCAGTGGGAAATCTCCTTCCTTCTGCATTCAGCTGCCCCTGATACATCTGCTCTCTCAAATTCTGGCATGGAGGAAGAGGCAGGGTAGTTGTCTGGCTATTGACCATAAAAAAGTAATAGAAATATAAACCCTTTAGCAAACATAGTTCTCCCTCATTTCCTCTGGATGGGTCCCTCTCATTCTGCAGCAGCGATGAAAATTTTAAATATTGACCAGGGGATTAAATGTCTGGTTTGGCACTGAGTTGCTGAGCAATCTTAACAAGACACTTCTCTGGGGTCTGGTCTTTGAGTCTGTGTACAAAGGATGACAACACTTGACTTCCCTTTTTAAAGCTATTAATGAGCAGTGACCCATCAGGCTCAAGAACAGTGTTCTAGCCTCTAAGCAAGGCCAGAAATCTGTTGAGCCTTGTTTCCATTCTAATAGAAAACCTGGTTAAAATCTAACTCTTTTATTTCAGACATTACTGGCAGGGCTGAAAAGATGCAAACATAATAGATTGAGCCAGGCAGACTGCTCACGACTTCTTTGTATTTAAGTTTGAACAAGATTTTGTAAAAAGACACAGCAATTAGCATCAGCCAGGGAAAGAGGGAAGAGGAAAGGACCTTGAGCAATGCCAAGCTGCAGCCAGGCAGAGCCTGCTGGATACAAACACAAGGAGCCAGTTTTTTTTTGGAGATTGCTGTGAGCCATTGCAGTTTGTATTCCAATTATTTTTCTCAAGTGCATAGTTAACTGATGCTAGTTGGTCCCCATTGAGTTTCTTGACAAGCAATTTGTTTTTAGAAAGGATGAAGATCAGCAGGTGTTAATTCCATCACAACGCCCCTCCTTCCCCATCCCAAAGCCTTCCGTCTTCTTCATTTGCTCCTCTTAATAAGATTTTGTATATTGCGACTGCACCTGGTTGCATGCCACGGTTATGAATTTAACATGCAAAGGTAAATGTAAACAGGATTAAACAAATCTAAGTAATTATGAAACACTTGAAATCATTCTCCCTCCCCCAGTTTATCTGCAGACTCTTCCTTCTGCCTGTCTTGCACATCCAGCTATTGCAATAATTTTTCAGGGGTACTTTAACTTGTTCCAGACATTTCAGCCAAAAAGAAATGTTCATTTCTACTAGAAAGTGGCAAGAAAAACTGATGACTCTTTGCCTTTATTCAAGGGGAATGGGGATATGAGGAGGAGTGAAAGCAGACTTCGCTAATCTAAATTCAAAAACATAAGGTGAAGCTTTGGTCTCATTAGAACCAAGGACAAAAATTTCTTTAAAATTTTATGACTCTGGGGATATAAGACAAAAACCACATGCGTAAATGCTTCTACCTGAGCAGAATTTGTCTGGCCACCTGTATGACTCAGTGATCTGCTTCTGTGCTGTCTTGGCCATGGACTTCTAATTCTGAAGGCCTTCAGGATCAGCAGAGATGTTTAATTATCCATCACATTAGGAGTGGTATCTATTTGGGTGGATGAAAGCATTGGGAGCATCTGTCCCTTAGGAGTAGATTAGATGCTGATGCATGTGGGGGAAAAATATATATATACACATACATGTATACATATATGTATTATATATTAAGTAAAGATTTGAGTATAAAGACATACTTTTTGTGGGGTGCATTTCCAGCCCTCAAATCCTCCTTAGCACAACTTGGGATTGGGAAACATTAAAGAAAATCCCGCTCTACTGCTGGGTTGCCCCAATTAGTAGGGATGCTGCTTGGGGCCATTGCTTAGTGGGTGCAGAAATGTAATTTTCAGAGCAGGCTGTAGCAGAAGGGGGAAGCACGGGTGTGTTCGCACAGACCAGAGCACTCAGAAGTGTGCACCCAGTGCTCCTGCTGCACCGAGGGCCTGGCATTGCTGATTTCTGTAGCTGTATTTTGAAGCCTTCTGAGATAGGGGCCTGGAGAACAAGTCCTACGAGGAGCGGCTGAGGGAGCTGGGCTTGTTCAGCCTGGAGAAGAGGAGGCTCAGGGGCGACCTTATCGCTCTTTATAGGTACCTCAAGGGAGGCTGCAGCGAGGTGGGGGTTGGCCTGTTCTCCCACGTGCCTCGTGACAGGACGAGGGGGAATGGGCTTAAGTTGAGCCAGGGGAGTTTTAGGTTAGATGTTAGGAAGAACTTCTTCACTGAAAGGGTTGTGAGGCATTGGAACAGGCTGCCCAGGGAAGTGGTGGAGTCACCATCCCTGGAAGTCTTCAAAAGACGTTTAGATGTAGAGCTTAGGGAAATGGTTTAGTGGGGACTGTTAGCGTTAGGTCAGAGGTTGGACTCGATGATCTTGAGGTCTCTTCCAACCTAGAAATTCTGTGATTCTGTGATTCTGTGATAAGCAAGAAGAGCTTCAAGATTGCTTTGACAATTGAGATCACTGAAGGTACTGTTCTGGGAGGTGAGTGCCACATCCATGCTCATGGCATCCCTGAAGATTCCCTGAGTCCCTCCCTTAGGGTGTAGCCACCGGCCACCCTGGCAGAGCCACAGCTTTTTAAGCCAGTTTGTGGGGAAACAAGGAGTGGCTGAGCCTGGCCAGCAGCTGCCGAAAGGCACAGAGCAGCAACATCACCGCTGTTTTCTAATTTGTCTCAAGTCTCAGCAGGCTGACACCTTCTAATTTGCTGTTTGTTGCCTCTCTCGTGGAAGTCCAGCTGATCACTCTGTTGGTGCCCGCAGATCAATCTTGCAGAAACAGACTTATTTTTCCCCTGCTCCAGAAGAGGTTAGTTTTCCAAACATCTGCGGTTACCTACTGAGCTAAGCAACACTGCTCTCACTCATCCTGGCTGCTGTGCGTGCCACCAGGTGCCCCCACAGTCCAGGGTGCAGGTGGGAGGTAGATCCGGGTCTGGCCCCGTTGCTGGGGTTTTATGCATTTTTGGTGGTGCTGGTGGGAGAGAGATGGGAGAGTGGCAATGGATGGGCCAGCAGAAAGAAGCTCATGGAGCTGTTTTCAGTGTCGCTGCTTTCAGAATTGTATTATAGGGAGTTTGGGTCACCCTTTGCCAGCCAAGATGTAGCAGAAGAAGGCTGCAGGGTGGGCTTGCACAGGGCAGCCCAGCACCACTCAGCTCCAGCTCTCCCACCTCGCAGCCCAGGAGGGCTTTTGGGACCTCCAAGTGTAAGGGCTGCAAAATCCACCTCCCTGGGAGTATTTAAATATTGCTGGCCTCTTATAGAAAGGAAATCATCTGCCATGTTCACTCATCGCTGCCTTTTCTCAGGGGCCACACTGACCTCGGTGTGTTCCTAATGCAGCAAAGCTTTGCTTCTTTTATCTTAAGGTTCAGGGAAGAAATATCCTCGAAGCCCAAGAAAAAATTCTGATAAAGGAAGAGCACTTAATTTAGTACCTTTTTTTTTTTAAACAAGTCATTATTTCCTCAACACCAGAATTTGCTGAAAGCACTCCAAGTTCTTTTTTGCAAGCGCCACAGAACAAAATAATTGTGCAATTAGTAATGTATCTCACACGTCTTGAAGTGAAGGATTTTTACTTTTGACAAGTACAAAATGTAACATTTTGCTTTTCCATGGTGGGAAAACACCAGCCATTCCTTCCCCCTCCTCCCTGTTTTAAGCGCACTGCAGTATGTAATTAATAAAGATAATAATAAGTATCCTCCACTAAGCAGGAGGAGAAAGGCGACGTGAGTGGCACAGACTTAGTGTGGATAGCCTGGGATTGCCAGAGCAGCCAGCAGCTTCCAAATATTAATTATAGCCCTCTGAGGAGGAGCCGTGTCTTCCCCAGCCCTTTCAATACCCACTCCCTGGCACTGCAAAGCAGGGAACTTGGCCGAGGGGCCCCAGCAGACCCGTGGCTGAGCCGGGATGGGCACCCCATGTGCATGCAGCCACAGGTATCTGAGTGTGCCGGAGGATTGCTGTTGATTCAGTGGCTGGAGCCATGCTTCTGTAGCTTCAGATCCCCCATGCACAGCACTCACAAGTGTCTAGCCTGTGGACATTAACAAATGTCCCCTTGGTGTTGGCTTGGCCAACTTGCCTCGAGTATATTTGGTGAGGAAACCGAAATCGTTGCCTGGGCACCAGCATCGCTCCTGCCCTGGAAGGTATCGCAGCAGAAGCAGCTTTCCCCTTCTCGCTTCGGCTCATGGCACGCTGAGCCTGCTGCATTAATGGGAAGCACTACAAAACCCTTTTGCTTTTTTGAAGCTATCCTCACAAGGGGTGCATCTCTTGACACTGCTCAGCTGCAGCTCGCTGGGACGGGTCGGCATTGCAGCGTGGAGCAGCTGGACACACCACGGTGAGGTGCAAGCCCCACGCAGCTCCCATGCTGAGGGATGTGCTCCCACTGGTGGCATGGGGGAAGGAGGTCCAGCATGGGAGCTGCTGGGCTCAGCCTCCTGCTCCCGCACATCTGGACAGCCTTGGTCACCTGTCGTGCAGCTCCAGACACGCTGCGTTGACCCTTAGCTGCAAAGCAGTGCCCTGCAAGCAAGATGACTTAATTAAAGATTTTGAAATTGCTTTGCATGCCGTGTCACAGCCCAGCTGCGATGAAGTGAGGCTTTAATTCTGGAGCTGCATCCCTGTCCTGTGGGTCCCCAAGGCACATCCAGAGCCATCCCTTGTCCCGCTCCCCTCTCCCTCGCACATTTGGACTCGCTGAGCTTGGCAGCTCCGTGCGTGGTTTCCAGAGCCCTCGGGCAGCACTCAGGAGCGGGGCAGTGAGGGCAGCCTGGCAGGGATGGACGCGGGGGCTTTTTGGTGCATGCTGATGAGATGGCAGGAAATGGGAGCCAGCAGGGGTGGGCAAGCAGGAGCTGAGCGTGGCTTATCGTTTAACCGCAGAAAGGGACTCGCGCAGAGACAGAGGCTGCTAAATACGTAAACAGGCAAATATCAAACACCTTGACTTCCCCAGCCCCTGGCCCTGGTGCCTGCCTGGGGCTCCCAGAGCATCTCCCCCCAGCAGCTGACAGGCAGAGCGGCTGCTGAGGTGCACAGGATGCTGCAGGCACTGGCCGGGGTGATGCGATTGCTTTTTGCCCGAAGCTAAATTGCCTTGGAAATTAAAAGCTGTTGGAGTCACAGAAGAACTGCAGTCCTGGGGGTGGGAGTGAAGCCTGTTGGTGTGACAAAAAGCCCACGGACTATTTTTCCCTGATAAGGAGAGACTTGTACCAAGGGAGGGCTGGAGGACAGGAGGCACAAAGTGCTTGGACCACTCAGCTGTGTCTGAAGTTACTGATGAATAACTGATGAAACTGCAAAGACAGAAAAAAAGCTCTCCCTAAAACGGCTTTTTCTGGAATAGAAATGGCCCAGGGCACCCATAGACAGCCACCAACTGGGCAGGACAAGCAGGGACCCTCCTGGCTTGGTCCTTCTTGGGTGAGTTGTTGCTGCAGGGCACCGCTGGCTGAAGAGCCATGGGGTCACAAATGGGGCATGAGGGGATAGAGTACCTTGTGCTTTCCTGCATGGGCTCTTCTCCTGGGCTTTGTTGGTGGCACACGGCCATTTACCCTCATGTTTTTTAAATTTGGATGGTCTTCCTTACTCCTCTGAGTGGCCCCTGGGAGGGAAGTGTGCAGGCTGCCCAGGGACGGCCAGGAGGAATGTCCCCTGTGCAAAGGTGGTGGCTGGGGCATGACATCCGGGTGGCTTGCACAAGGTTTGGGTGACTTTGGGCTGAAGGGCAGCTGTATTCTCCTCTGGTTTTGTAAAGGCTTCAAGATGCCCCTGGAGAAATGTGCCTTCTTGCCCCCACCACAAAGATGCACGCACAGCGCTTTGCTTCTTAAAACATGCAAGGGGCTGGTGTCAGCAGAAATATGCTGTCCTCTCCGACCTCTGTGTCAACAAAGGCCAACAGAAAAATATGTATATTTATTGTCTAAAAAGTGCAAGAGGCACAGGCATTGTTTTAATCCTAGGCAGAAACCAGAGTCTTTAACACAAGCAGACACTAGGTGGCAAGGAGAGAACTAGAGATGCAGCAGGAAACACCATGGGCAGCCCCTGCAAGCTGTCAGAGGGCTGCTTGCCCACAGCCCTGGGGATCGCAGGAGACATCTCCTTACAGAGCTGAGTGCTGCCTCCCCAGTGAGATCAGGGGTCCAGGCAGGGGAACAGGCGACAGGAAAGATAGTGATGGAAGAATTGGTCAAGGGAAGGCAGGAGGGGATGTCTGGGTGCTCTGAGAAGACTGGATCAACAACCATCGATAAGAAAGTCTTCCTGTGGCATTTCTGTGCTCCATGGATGCACACAGAGGCAGCAGTGCCTCTCCACATGGCTACCAAACATTGCCCATGGAGGCTGACAGACTCTTCCTCCTCCTGAAGGGGGCCAGGAAATGCTCTCCCACTTACCCATTCAAGACCTGCTATAAGCTCCCCATTTATTTTTTCCCCAATTTGCATAATTTTGGTTTTCTCAGCCTGCACAAAGCCAATTCCCTAAGCCTTTCCACCTGCTGCACTGCCCACTTGCAGCTCCCATCCCACCTCCCCTGGCTCTGGTTCTGGGCAAAAGCAAAGCCACACCACACAGCCCTGCCTTGGTCTTGTGTGCTAGCAGCCTCCTGTTGGCTCCACAGACTGTATTTCAGGCCTGATGTGAAACTTTGCTGCAATCCAATCAAACCAATAGTCCCTGGTTGGCTATTTCTTTCCTGGAAAAGTCACTTCCAGTAGTGTTATCACTTCAGCAGGCTCACAGGAGAAACCTTACGAGGCCTCTGAGGATTTTCATGCTAATGAGCTCTAGTCCATCATCAGTTCGTCACTGTTTGTGTTTCACCTGGCTGTGCACAAAACAGGGACTTCTCTGGTATGGCTCTCTTTGTTCACTGTCTCTTGTCATCCTGGGAGAAGCTGGTATTAAAGAAGAAGAATGAAAACAAAAAATAAATCTTTTAGCCCCAGATCAAGAGATGTCAGAGTCTAAAACATAAAAACAACAGAGACATATTGGGTGCTTGAGACATCAGGAGACCTGCCCAAGGTTTCAGAAGGAGCTGGAAGGACCAAGCTGTCTTCAGAGGTTCCCACCTGATTATGAGAAAGTTAAACGCTTGGTTAGCAAACCTTCTTCCCTCTGGCCAAGCTACAGCGGTAATGAAATCCACCATGAAATCCATCCAAGGTTCATCTTTTGTTTCTCAGCATCTTTAAGCCTTAATGCTCCTACTGCTTTCCTTCCCCTGCCTCCTCTCCTGGCCCCACAGGCCACGACGCTCATGAAAAGCTGGAGGGGATTTGCCACATGTCGCTTTCAAAGGCCCAGGGGCAAGAAGCTTTAATTGCAGGATTTTTTACACAGGGTGTTAAAATTTAATAAAGTCAGTTTCTCTGATTTCTCTTTAATGAGGGGGATGACTGTGTGTATGAGATAATGTTAGGTTTTGGTGGTGAGAACCTCATGAGGGGTTTTGAGTAATCAGACCAAGAAAGACAAAAAAAATGAAACCCAAGCCTGTGATAGTTATCCTGTCTTAGGGACCTACTTTGCAACTTCCTTTAGAGATAAGAAACTGGGATCATTTCTTGAACATTATAGCAAAGCCAGGGATCTTCTTTTTAAATGGCTTCCCTTGGGAAATGGGGCAGGAGGTGTGCTTTTGGGTTTGCTTGATTGTGAAGGTAGGAGGGATGGTGTCTTCTGGGGTGTGCTTGGGGAGTGCAGGGTGAGCAAGGCTGAATGAGGTCGGGTGAAAAGAAAACCCTATTCTGAGCCAGGACAGCCTAAAAGCATTGAAGCCACTGAGAAATAATAATAATAATTTTAAAAAAGCCTGAAATTGTTCCCTCAGCCACTCTGGCTGCCTTGCTCCTCAGCTTCCCTTCCCCTCCTTTCACTTCATGCTACCTCCACACTGAATTTTGTTGCCCTACTTTTGTCCAGCCTTCTCCTAGAGATAAGATAAACGCTATTTTCAATTAACAAGATGTGATTGCTGAAAGCAATAGGAGGCAGTTCATTTAGAGCCAGCAAATTAATTGAAACCTAAATGTACATAGTCAGACTATTGCTGGGGGGGCAATTATCGCCATCACTTGGCCCTTGCCACGCGAGGAGGCAGCATCTGCCAGCTCTGCAGCTGGGTTTTGCTCAAGTGCCCAGGCAAAAACTCGCTGTGATCTTTCCTGCAGGTCCTCTCTCAGCTGCTTTTATCCCACCTTCATCTCAGGAGAGAAAGCTCTGCACGGCTGTGACTGTAAATTAGAGAAGGAGGGTGTTTCTGGGGCCTTTGCCACTGACAGGACCCAACCTTGGTTTCAAAAGCAAGTGGTTGGACATGGCAAGATCTTTGCTGCCGTGTGCAAGGTGAAAGCAGGACCTGTGCAATATTCACCAGCCACCCAGCTCCTGCCCTTTGCAGTGCTGCCCAGAAGTGCTGTTTATGAAGGTACAGCTGGATCAGCAACCTCCGGGATTTTCTTTTTCATTAAAATATGTTTACGGATGACAGGTAGCAAAGGGCAGGATGGCAAAGCACTCAGCCAGTGAGAGAAATATCCCATGGTAAGAATGCTGCTCCATGCTGTTCAGACCCAAATGCTTGAATGATGCTCCATGGGGCCAGCCCCAGCCTTGGCTTATCTGATGGTTTTTTTTTCTGGAGTTCTTCAGAAAGACCCCACAAAATGCTACTGCTCCTCAATCTATGGATCAGGGCACCGTAGGAAACAGCCCACTCCTTACTGCTCAATCCACCTCAAAGTGCTAAAAAGCAGCAATTACCAGCCAGCCTCTACCGGCGAGATGACAAACCCACCAAACAAAATCATCTTTTTCCCGCTGCACCTCGACGCTGCCGAGCCAACTGGCACAAGGATGCTGCTTTTTTATTCCTGTACAATTTACGCTCATAAGCCTCCCTTCCCTGCCTCCCTGCCAAGTGCGGGGGCAGCCCCACGTGTCGGCTCGGGAGCATTTCTGCGGCGGGCTCTTCTCTGCCAGCCAACCTGGTGCTCGTACGGATCTTCTCTCACCTTCGAGCAATGCCGACAGCGGGGGCCGCCGTGGCGCGGCTTCGCTTATGGAGCCGGCACATTCACAGGGAGCAGCTGAAGCTGAAGAAATGAGGAAGGCGGCACCACAGCACCTGCAGAGCATCGCCTCCTGCTCCTCCCTGGAGAGTGGCTAGGGCTGGCTCTGCCAGGGCTCAGAGCAAGGGCTCCTCATGCACTGATGGCTGGTTCGTTGTCTTCCTAATATCCTAGCTCACCGTCCTTTGCCCCTTCTCTGTCCTGCTTTCCTGCTTGGCTTTCAGGACAGGTTTCCCAGGCTGACTGGCAGCTTGGAAGGCTGTTTTCAGAAAGAGGACATGGGGCTGCCCAGCCCAGGGATTGCAGAGCCCTCTTGTCCTTGCCCTTGGCAATCCCACATTCTGGTAAACCTGACGAGCAGGATTAAAACCCCAGGACACCCCAGAGAGGACATTTCATGCTTAGATGTCATTTGGGTAACTGTGGCCAGCATGCCACTGATAGGCAGGGATGGATAGGATAGTCAGGATGAGGCTGAAAAGGATTTCTTGCACCACCGATTTCCCATTTACTCCAGTCTCAGGTGAGCTTTCTCCATGGTGTCTGGCCAGGTCCATGCATGACATTTATGGTACCACACACTGTGGTTCCCCTACTCAAAGTCTCTTGCTGTGACCCCTGTATGTGTTTGCTTTTTTATTTATTTATGATTGTATCACATTGTCCCTTTGTTGGCAAGCATCTGTTAATTGGCCAGCAAGTGTACCCACAGCTTCACCTGCTCTTTTCCAGCAGTCTTGCAGCCAGCACCTAAATCATGGTGTCGAGCCACTGCCTTTCATCCTGTTTTTCTTCCCCCCAGATTTGAACTCTTTCAGTTTTTCATAGGAATTAACAGTGATTGCAAGATAAATCCTCTGCAAAAACTATATGTACCCTTCCTTCCACCCAGTTTTGCTTTGCAGCACAACTCATTATCTTTTCCTTAGATGTCTCACTTTGACAACTTTTCTTTTATAGTCTTCATTTTAGCTAATGAGCTCCTCCACAAAATCAAATGTTTTCGTGAAGCTCATTTCCATTAAACCTACCGCACCTTCCTCCCTCAGAAACACAAGCATCTTCAGGAGAAAAACAGACAAACAAAACAAATCACAGCAGTCTGTCACAGTCTGACTCTGGGAAAGCACAGAGTGCGGTTTCTCTTGTTTGCAGACTGTTGGCACGAGTCTGGATATTCCTCCCTGGCCTGGAGATGGGCTAGATTTGCTCTTCCTGGCACACAGCACTACCTGATGCAGTATAGTTAGCAAAAAGTTATCCTTCCAGTCCCCCATCACGTTGCATCAGTTTCTAATGAAGCCCCAGGCACGTTACTCAGCAGTTTTCAGGAAACCTTTTGACCCTTTTTAATCACCATCCTATTATTTCTGCACAGCAGCCTCAGCTCTAAGTCAACAGCTGAAGAACTTCTCACTGTCAGAGGGATTAACCAGCAAGTCCCACAGGCTGGGGTAAGGGATCCTGGGGACAGGGCTTTTTCCTTCTACTTGGGGCATTAAAACCAAGCCAGTCCTATTCTCCCTTCTCCTCTGTAGGTCCAGAAGAGGATGCAGGCAGGTTGCAGAAGCCTCTCTGTGTTAGGGCAGCAAACCACCTGCTTCCCCGCTGCTTTTGGGATGTCCTAGCTCATTGCAGGACCCAGCAGAGCATTTTCTGCAAAGACACACATATGGCCTTTGCTTTTCTTACGCCTTAAAATATCTGTCCGAATTAACTTTTCAGTCCCTTCAGAAAACACAACAGAAGGAGAGGGAGGTGATGTGGAGCTCCTCCTCCTCATAGCATCAGAGCACAGACTGTTCCCTTCCTCTGACCTGGTGCGGACTTATGGCGTCACAAAGTCCTTTTATAAAAGGATGAGGGTTTGCTGTGCTAGGATCCTATCAAAGCACAGACAGAGCTTTTGATGTCTTGCTGAATTCTTCTGGATGTCTAATGGGGCCTCATGGCTGTTGGAGACTAACACCTGCTCATGAGTCCGTGGGGAGAGATGTTTGCAGCTGCTAGTGTTGTAGTTGATGACCCCAGCTCCCACCAGGGGTAATAACCACCAGCTGGGGGCAAGCTGGCCACAGAAGGGTTAATTTTTAATTCCCTATGAGCCTTCAGTGTGCACAATCCTAATAGTTTGGCTGTCTGCCTTTAGAAAGCACAATTAACAGCATCATGCTTTGCTCTTTCATCTTATCGTAGGGATTACCACACCAAAGGGAACTGACAGTAAGGATGTAAATGTCCCGACATTTCTCTCTCCAAAGAGCTGCTCTTTGTGCTTGGCTTTGATTTGTTTTATTGATGTTGCTTTCTTTTTTGATGACACGTGCTCACATGTGTGCAGACACGCATGCACACAAAGCTCACTTTGAACGTATCAATTGGTGCCCATTGAGAAAGATCAATGCTTTCTTTAAAAGGCCTTATGATGTTAGATTGCTTTCAAATGGCTCTCCCAATATCCACATATTCCTTCCCACAGCCAAAAACAAGTGAGCATATATACATTCACTTAAAATTCACAACTGCTTTAAGAGGAAGAAAGATTTAATGGGTCTTTGCCACATCTCTTCCCAGGTTCCAGCTGAACCAGGACTCCAGGTTATGATGGCCATTGGCCCACAGCCACATTTCAGCACAAAAAATGGGAAAGAAAATCACAGCAGCCTTTATCCGGTCTTTCCCCATGTTTATTGGATTGAAATTAGAGTGCTTATGACCATTTTTGTCAATTTAAACCCCTGAAAAATGGAGAACTCAGAAACTACCTCTGTGGCAACTAAAAACCATGGGGTCCTCCAGACCCCCCTGTGAGACCCAGTGGGCAGGATGACGCTGGTGTCCCACTGCCTTGCAAAGCTGGAGGCAGCAGGGGGACCCCAGGCTGCTGACCCTGTCCTGTCCCATGGCACAGCCTCACCTATCCCTGTGCCAGTGCTGGTGTCACCCTAGGCTGCATGAGCAGGGCGGTGAGGGCATGGAGGCGGCAAGGATGAAGATGAAATATGGGTAAAATGAATTGACTGGTAGGGATTTTCTGTCTAACAATAAAAATAAAAAGGCCTCCCCCACCCTAAGTTAGTGGATGCTTTATTCAGAAAACTTCCTGGGAATCTTGGTAATTTTATATCCAGTAGTTGCAGTCCATTTGCAGCTGGCCCTTGGCTGCTAAGGGTTTCTCCAGAGAGGTTTTGCTCCTGCCCATCTGCCCTGCCTGTGGGGCTGTGCCTCAGTGCTGTGGCTTCCCAATCACAGCCCTTACCAAGCAGCACAGAGGAGAGGCACCAAGAGGCCACTATAATTTAACAGCAATAATACTCAGAACTTAGGCAGGTGTTAGAGCACTCAATTGAGCTGTTAAGCACGAGCAGCTCCTGCCATGATGAGAGCCATTGGGCATGGGACTCTCAGGATCCCTCCTGGACCAAATCGGCTCCTGCATCACCCCCGGGGCTGCCCCAGGAGCTGGGAAATGTCCCTACAAGGCAGCGGCCACTGCTGTGGGGTCTGGGCTGGGATCTGCTGCTGCTGCTCCAGGTGGCTATAGGGTCTCTGCAGCCCAGCTGAGGAGCACCGAGCCACAGCAACCCGAGGGAATGAGCTGGGGGTGCAGGTGTGGGTTTAGAGGAGAAGCTTACAGCTGTAAGGCTGCTGAGCTGCTGGGAGAGGGGACAGGCCATGGCCCTGGAGCCCTGCCTTCCCAGTGCCCCTGCTGTGTTATTTGCATTGGCCCTGGGAGGATCTGAAACTCTTTTTTTTTTCCTTTTTTTTTTTTTTTTTTTCCTTTTTTCTTTTTGTCATTTGTTTGTTGGCTTTTTCTTTGTTTGTTTGCCTTTTTGCTTGTTTGTTTGCCTTGTTTTTTGTTTGCCTTGTTGTTTGTTTGTTTGTTTGGCAAGTCGTCCCAACCCTCCCTGCAGCCTGCAGTGGCTGGATTCCACAAAAGGCCACACTGGGAGCACCCATTTCAATTTCCGTTTGCACTGGTCTGACTGGGACGCGATGCTGTGCACCCACCCGGGGGCTCCTGTGCCTGCGGCCTGCCCATGCCCTGCCAGCCCCTGGCAGTGCCACAAACATGGTGGTAGCTGCCCAGGCCTGGCCACCAGTGAGGCCTTTCCCCCAGGCCTGGCTTTGCCCCTGCTCTCGTGAAACACCGTGTGCGAGGAGCTGCACGAGGGTGCCTTGCAGAAGAGGGGGTGGCTGGGAATAGCTCCACCAAACCAAACCAAAGCCGTTCCCCCAAATGCTGTGGGTCCCTTCATAGAGGCTCTTCCAGACCAGGAGCATTTTCTTTAACAAATATGAACCTAATGAATTGGGCCTGATCTAATTACGCATTCTGCATTAAGCCGATGCTCCCACTGTCTGTGGCTGCTAGCATAATTAAACTTAATGTACTTTTAATGATGTCTTCTTAGCTCATGCATTCATATATGATTAGAATCAAACAGGACGAGCTGTCACGAGTCCAGGACAGATCTTTCAGCAGCTCCTGATGGAACTCATGTTGAAATATTAATAATGCAGATTTCAAGGTTAACAACATTGGTTTTGAAGAAGGGAAAGCTTATCACATAGTTTGAGCTAATCTGAGGCAGCAAAACGGCTCCCCTTTCAAGCTCAGACTCTTCCCGTCTTGCATGTGTGCTCCTGGGATCAGGGGAATTTAAGTTTTACTCATAAAGATGTTAGGAAAGTGCACAACACTCTGGGCAGCAGCTGCCACAGAAGCTGGAAGGATAACTGTGGCACCTCTGGGTGCTCTGTCCCAGTATATATGTTCTGTCTTTGCTCCTGTTCCCCTTTCCTGCTGTTTTTCTGACAATTGGAAGCCCTGGGACCCTGCTTTTGTCTCTGTTCTTGTTTGGTAAAGAGAGATCAGGCTCTGCCTCCCCAGCCTCTGCCAGCTTTGCCTGTAACCTCCTTGGTGCAGGGGATTTGTTCCCTTGAGCTGCACACCACCTTGTGCAGTGAGGCCTGATGGAGCTTTGGGATTGCTGCTTTGACTCCAGAGTCCTATACAAAGCAGGTAACAATAATGCAACTATTATTATTATTATTATTTTTTGTATGTGTGTGTGTATTTTTTTTCATTGGTCCATGGCCTGGCAGGTAGGTTGTCTTTTGAGTTCCTGAGAGCAAGTTGTGAAATTGTCTGAAATCCTTCCAACAGGAAAGCATTGATTTATTACACTGTAATACTGATGCGAACAACACCATGTACCTTTCATCTAAAAAGTCAGGACTTATAGAACACGACATGCCATTAATTCCGATGCCAGCTCAAACAGAGGAGGAAATACTGCCAAAGGGATCCAGAGAGCATGTTAAACCAGCCCTGCAGAGTAATGAACATACTTTGTGGCTGTTACATTATACAATATTGATCCTTAGGAATGAAAAGGCACCTTGACAGCTAATTTGGGCCATCAAAAGCTTCTCTTAGTATCTATGTATGCACATGTGTGTGTGTGCACTTTCTCAGTAGTGCATGAGAAAGAGATAATGCAAACATTGGCAAATTAAACTTCTCTGTGGTGAGGATTGCTGTGTTTCACTGCTCTGGAGACAGGTCTCCCTTTACACACTACTGTGAGCTCACTCGGGTACCAGCCCCATGGAGATGATGCCCAGCATCTCTCCATCCCCGAGGCAGGTACACCTTGGGGCAGCCAGGCAGCGATGCTTCCTCAGAAGAGTGTGCACCAGCAAAAGGGAGCCCAGCCAGGGTGCCTGGGTCAACCAGGTGACCCAGTGGTTTGCAAGACAGTGGTTCCATGTAACATCCCATTTCCCAGACTGAGATCCTGGCTTTCTGCACAGGATGGGGCTGGAGGCACCACGCTGCATGCTGTAAGCTGCCACAGAGCAAGGCATCCCCACTGCGCACTGCCCACGTCCTTCTGCTTGTCTTTACCTGACCTGGAAGATGTGTTCCTGCAGGAAATGTGGGTAAAAACATCCTGCCTGTGCTGGTAAGCACTATTGTATTTTCTTCTAGTTTACTCTTTCTTTACAAGCAGATTTTTGTTTCTGAGGATGCAGACCCCAGCAGTAGGACACCAAGCAGCATGCGGTATTTGCATGTTACAGCTGTTCTTCTGCCACCCCTTCCCCTTGGCTCTGGGTGCAGCTGGGACCCTACAGCGTGCTGTGACTGTCAGCACCTCTCTGCGGAAGACTCCTTGCTGCTGAGCAGTGTGTTGGGCTATGGGATCTGTTCTGAGAGTGATCAGAAGAGCTGGAGTCTTCTCTCTGTTCCCATCCCAAAGGAAGGTGAGTTCACTTGATGGCTAAAGACAAATAGTGGTATAGAGATGTCTGCAATCAAACAACCACCAGGTACATACCCAGAGCCTACTCCAGGCCCTGGAGAGGACTAGCTGGCAGTGCTAGAGGTGAGATTGATGGACCAAGGAAGGAGAGATGGGAATGAACAGAAAAGAAACAGGAGGTGATGCTGCAGGTCAGAGCCAAGGGGAGAATCCCAGAGTGGGAATGGCTGAGATACTGATGGAGACATCAGTCTCAAGCTACTCCACAAACCAGCCCTTCGTGCCTAGAACATTTTCCAGGTCCTAGCACACTAAATTCATCCCTCTTCTACACTCAGGACATCAGGAGCTGGAGAAGAAGAGAGTGGCTGCATGTAATAAGAAAGCTGGGAGTGGTGTTACCTCGGTAATGACGCTGGAGCAATGTGACCAGCAGTTTCCATGGAGCCAAGCAGTTTGGGCTGGCACTGTCTAGCTTCTTCTGTGCTGGGGTTTGCATGTGGATTTTTCCCCAAAGCCTTGACCTGCTGCAGACTGGTGGGCTGCTGTGTGTGGCATGGTGATGGCCCTGTGTTTCTGTTAATTAATTTTCTGTTAGAAACAAGCACCGAATTGTTCTCCTGGGGATCCAGAGCCATATGTGAGATTTGGGTGACTGTCCACGCCCTTAAAAAATGATCATGAGCCTGCGTTCACAGTGAAAACATCCCCACATCTCCCAAATCTTTTGAAGGAGATTTGTGGCTGAGTTGCTGGAGCCAAACAGGTTAAAGGTACCCACTGGGTTACAGCAATTGCTGTATGTGCCCCTGTCCTGTCCCTTCACTGAGTTTGGACAATGAATATTTTGCTGCATTAGCTGGCAGGTAGGCACATGACCAAATAAGTCCAGCCAAATCTTTTTGGAGCATCCCAGCTCTGTGCCCTGGTGCTGGGTTTCTCATCCCATACCAAAGAGATGTCTGTCCCTAGGTGACGCATCTGTTGTTCCCCACCTGCTGCACTTTAGTATTCAGCATTTTTTGCTTTGACAGTAGCAGAAAATGGTTTTATTCTTGCTGGAAACTTTCTCATAAGGGATATTTGATTTTGCCATTAGGAGGGAATTTTGTTCTGCTTTTGCCAAGATATAAAGGAAAATTACTTGTGCGTGTTTGCAACCTCATTGGGAAACAAGAGTGAAGCACTGAGTGAGCAAGAAGAGCATTTTGAGACAAAGCACACACCCACAATACAGTACTGGATGTACAAGCAGGCATGGAAGACCAAGATAGGCTGATGCAGCATAGTCTGCCCATGGGAAACCTCTCCTTCAGGCCCCATTGAATTGGAGTCTCTTGTGCTTTGAAGTCTGAGGGTTCACAGCCCATTTCAAAAAGCATTAATTCTGCCCCTTGCTGATCCTACCTTTCAAACTTACCAGTGGGCAAACCCCCTTGTGAATGTTGGAGACCTTGAGTCTATAACCACAGCCCTGAGGGGTGAGCTGAGACGCCTGACTGAAGGCACTTTGGTGTCTCAGCTTCCCCACCCAATAAATGGGAATGATGCCGCGGGGAAGGGAAGTCTTCCACATCTGTGGTAGCAAAGGCTACATCAGAGCATGACGGTCATGATTATAGCTAGACTTTGTAGCTGTCAGCAACTACGTAAATGTCCATTGTCCTTTAAATCCTACTCTTTTTCCCACTTCAACAGACTCTTGAAAGAGGAATTTAGCAGGTTAATTGTGTGAAAATTGAGTGAGGAATATCTTAAACCACTGAGCCTCTGAAGCAGCATGACAGCTCCTAGGAAAGCCAATCCTGGTGTGGATTTTTGGACCAGTGCTGGTTCTGAATAATCTCTGAGATAACTACGTCTTCTCTCTGGGTAAAAACAAGCTAAAATCCTTGAATAGCCCTCCTCAAAAAGTAACCAAGAACGAGAAGCAAAATCTTTAACTTTGAACCCAATGAATATTTAGTTTCTTGTCTCTCTTGGGTAAATATTAGATAGATTCCCAATTTCAACCTGAAGCAGTTTATTTGGCTGCTGTTCACAAGTCAGACACAGCAATAATCAAGGAAATCTCGTTTGATTCAGGTTGGGTAATATTGCCTGAGGGATAACATCATTTTCACTTCCACACATCCAGCACTGGCACAAAATGGCATGGACAGCTATGAAAAATGCATCATGGATCCTTGGTGCTAAAATTCCAGCTGATAGTTTCATTTTTATGTAAATAATAATTACCAGTAAAAATATTGCTTGAAAAAAGAGAATGTGAAAATAAAAACACTGTAGAGTTTGATAAAGCAAAATCCTTTGCAGTATTGCCAAAAGGAAAAGAAAAAAGAAAGAAAGGAAAAGAAAAGAAAAAAGAGAGTTAAAACAAATATAGATGTTAAATAAAAGATCCAGGTACCAAAGAGCAAAATTTAATGAAAGCCAAAACTGTTAAATATGGATTCCTGTTGAGAAAAAATGTCAATGTCTTTAAGAGTTTTACCGTTACTCTATTTTTAAGAAAAGTGTAGTAAAAATACATATTACAAGTTAACATTTTTCCACGCTTTTGTCCTATTCTTTTTTTTTTTTTTTTTTTTTTTTTAACCCCACCACCAATGGAAAGCCTTTGAAGACTCCATCTCACATCTTCATGTCACAGGCGGCCAGTCCTAGCACAGGCGCTTCGATGTCTGCCTGCCCGGCTGGGCTCCCCATGCCCTGCCACCACGGTGGCCATGTCTGGAGGAGGACAGGGTGCAGCACCCAGGGGTGCCGTGGCAAGGTCCGGGATGTGGCAAGAGCCGGGGCAAGGGATGCATCCGAGGGCTCTGGGCACAGAAACGGGCTAGCTTGAGGGATGTTCCCACTGCGCTAGCACTTACACAGAACTGAAGTTAAAAATAAGGACAGAAAAGTGGATTAAAAATAGTGATAACCAACACAAAGTGACCTGAAGAAGTGTTTGGAGCAGCTGATGACAGAACTCATGTTGGGTGATTAGAGATGGAGATCACAAGGGCTTGCAGTAGTGGAGAGAGGAAAGCACATTGGCACAAGACATGCTGTGCCTGAGCTTCAGACCTTGATTCTTTGTCTCACTGGTCTCCAAAGTGTTGCAGGACAAGCAGGTAAATGGAACAGATGCTTTGGACCAGGCTGGTGTTAAAGGTGGTAAACATATTGCTCTGCACAGTACACTAATGGAAACTGGCATTCAGGCAGCTTCCAGCTCTACTTATGGACAGCTGTATAGACAGGTCCTCCTCGTAGACCTGTGCCAGTCATTTGCCTGCATCACTTTGTCTTCACTTGCATCTCTTCTTTTCCTGCTCCTCACTTGCTACGTTGCAGGAAAATTAAAAAAAGAAATAAAGAAAAAAGAAAAAGAAAAAAAAAAAAGAGAGAGAGTGAGTGAGAAAGGAGTTCCGAATGCTCCACTAGCAGCTCAGTCCCCGGACAGATATTTGTTGAGTCCTGTGAGAAGTTTTGAACTTTATTTGCCATCAGTGATGGACTTGTGAGATGGGACAAGGCCGAGTGGGTTCCCCATGGTCCCTGCCCTACAGATCTTCTCTCACTAGATGCTCCCCTGGGGATCCTTCACTTCTGGGGAGGTGTCTCAGGCTCACCAGGGTGGGAAGCATTTTTCTGTCCATGCCAATGATTCACAGAATGAGTCTTTTGTGCAGTTCTGGAAAACCATCCTTGCCCCTTTGACCTCCGTGCCTGTAGCTGGACTCCCATCTCTCTGCCCAGCAGTGTGGGTTTCTGCAATTCTGAATTTGGTGTCAGCAGCCTGTTCTCCTGGCTTGTGGATGCTTTCCCCTCCCTAAGGATACACAAGCAGGAATCTGCTACTTTTGGCTTTGTACCCAGAGTACAGGCCACAACTTGACAGGAAGGCTGAGTCTGGCCAGCCCTGATGCTATCCAATGTCACAGATGCTTGAATGAAGCTCTTGTAGGGTCTCCTCCTTGGTTTGCTTCAGCTGTTTCTTCCAGGAAGCTATTCTGGCCAACTAGCTAAAAAATGTCCCTTGTAATTAGAAAAATGGCCATAAAGGGATTTCAGAGCAAAAAGTCTGGGATAGTCCCATTGCAGCCCCGTGACTTCTAGCATGTTTTACTGGTTAATAGGCAGCCATCTAGAACTGGATGTCTTGTGATGGTCTATTCCCGGTTCAGGGTGGTTCCCTTACGTGACCACCAAAAAGGGAGCACACACAGAAGCTAAGCAATGAAGAAATGGTTCACAATTGCTTATTAGCCCCCCAATAACCTAGGCAGGAGAGTGGCATGTGAGGGGAATACTGCATTTACCTTTTCTCTTCTATAAACAGCAGCCTACCATGCTCTTAGACCAACCATCTGCTCTAGTATGCCATGCATGATGCTCTCCTCTCCAGGCACACAATCCTTCTCTTGAACCGCCACTCATCATCTCTGGAAGAATTACCTCTTTGTTGTCAGATTACCTGGGGTTTCCAAACTCACTCATGACTTTGCCCCTGTAAAACAGCCTCATGTTTTTTGTTCAGGTTCTTCTTGTGTCAAGTCCTTCCTGTTGCAGGGAGAGCCATTCGCAGCCCTGTCTGCCTTGTTGCATTAACTCCACACCCTGAGTTCACAGCAGAACAACGGAAGGCAGAATCATGATGGAGAAAAGGGGTCAGTGCTGATGCCCTGCAGGGAGTTCGACTTGCCATTCGTTGGATTTTGTTTTTGCTGTTAGTAGCTCAGACGTTATAGTTTGCATCCCGAACTAAACCAGATTAAAGGGCTGAGCAGGGAAAGGGGAAAGGGCTGATGTTACCCTGACACCACAGGAATTAGTAAGAAAAAATATATATATTGCACACACTAAGACTTATTAACAACCAAGTTAAAACAAAATGGCATAGTCCTCATTAGTGTTCCAGTGGTTCTTTGATCAGGGACGGTTCACGAGTCTGTTAAATCCCATTACGCTCTCCTTATTGCAGTACAGACCTGTTTCTGTTCTCCTGCCGGTGGATCTGTTTGCAAAAGAAAAAGGGAAATAGAGTTGATTTCCTCGAGAAGATCCATCCAATTGTCCCTTCTGTCATCATCATTTGTCTTGTTGGTGTTAGGTTTGGTTTTGGCTCTGGAGGGGGTGGAGTTGGGCTGCCCCTGCTCTCACCCAGGCAATGGGTCAAAAGGCCAATTATAATCCCGTAGCTCCCAGGGACATGCCGGTGCTGTGGCTCATGCATGGGATCGTCTGCATGGATTTGGGGAAATCGTGGCTGACCACACGTCCGTTTTCTCCACTGCCTCCTGCTGCAGCCGGCCTGGGAAGGGTTGATGTCCGTATGGCTTCGTTGATTGATTGCTGTGGGATTAAACAAAAACCCTTTTTAGGAAAGACGGGGGGGTCTCCCCCTGTCCTTAGCAATGTTGGAGAAATTACAATATAAACCAATGTTGTCTTTGTTACTGTTCTCTCCCTCCTTGTCTCCATTCACTCTCACTTTCTGCATGTCTCTACTGCGTCTGATCTGTTACTTCACATTTTCCACATTAAAAATTAAACGTTTCAGCAGTATTTTGGGGTATAAAGCATATGTGCCATATGTAAAAACTATTCAAACCCTACAACATCAGAACAGCCACAGTGGATCATTCTATACACTTCCCCCATAGATATGCTATTACTACTCCTGTTACATGTGGTGGACTCTGACTCACTGCAAGCATATGTTTAACTTTCCTCGTGTGAGAAGCTGAGCATGAGCCTTTGTTTTTGTCTACAGAGATAACTGAGGTAGCCAGGAAATGCAAACCTAATTCAGGAAACCAAATCTCATCTTCCTGTTCCAGATACCGTCCAAAACATTTGCTTTACGAGATCTATGGAAATTGGTTGCTTGGAATAACTAAACTAAGAGATGAAGTTCTTTTGGTTTCTTTGCATTCAAGGGCACTCCCATCTGTTTTGATCTGAGATGCCCAGGTGAAGAACATCCACAACAGCTAAATCTGGAAGGGCTATTCCAGCTGAAACTGTCACTTAGTGGCTTGCCAGGCATGCGGCCACCTCCTGTGCTTGTGGGATCTGCAGCTCACCCTGGTGTCTGTTGGGCTGGCTGAGCAGAAGAAGGCTTGAGGCCCTGTGGAAGGGGATTTGGAACATCTTTCTGGGCACTGGGCTCCACAGAATGCCCTTGGGGTGGGACCACTGATGGTGGGAGACAGACCAAGAGACCAGGTAACACCAATTAGGAGAAGTAATTCCCATGGTAGCTGGTTATAAAATGGCACAATCACTGCAAGCCAACACTGACACGAGCTATCGGGGCATTTTGGGTAACACACAGCAGCCAACACCAGGGCAGAATCTCCTTAGGACTAAAGCTATGGAGCTATTGCATAGTGATACTCTTGTCACAGTGTGTTTGTGACATACCTCACTTTACATTGTAGACAGCAATTACAAGTTAGTTCTTTTATACTCAGGGACATTAATTGCATACCTTATTTTACCCCTGAGCTCAGTGTACCTCTCACAGCCTGTAGAATTTTCTGAATCTCAATGGGAAAAGAGCTATTGCACATTTTCAGTGAATAAGAAATGTTATTATTGCTGACAAAACATTAAGCATGTTGTGAAATGGTGACATTAAACCCAGAGGAATGATTGCTTATTTTCCTTTGGTTCTGGGTATGTTTCAGTGCCGGGGGAAGTGAAAATCTCTCTAAATTTTATGAAATTTGCTGCATATTTTGTATACTATACTGACTTCCATGCTCATGGGAGAGGTCAAGATAAGGAAGAAATGGGATGCATTACTGTTACAGCACAGATCCCGTTGCACCCTCATGCAAAACGATGTCTGTGTAAGGGATAACCTCTGCTAGTCATCTGAGTCAAAATACACTTGTTCCATGGATCCTGCATTAAATGTATATTCCCAAGGCTCTCAAATCTAATCCCTCTTGACATGACACTGGAATTTGGGCAGACCAGAATTAGGGCTGAAAAGAATCTCCTGGGTCACAGGAAGTACACTTCTGCAAGAACATGACAGAGTGGAGAAATAAAACATTTCAGGAGATCTCAGGGCCCGATTTCTCTCTAAGAGAATCCATAAATCTGAATTTGGAGACCCCACATCATCCACTACAGGGCATGTACTTATGTACATGGGAGAACATTGTCCAGCTGGGGTTAAAGGCTGGAAATCTGGCAAATGCTCTGAGCATCTATCATTGCTGCCTACCTGCAAATGGTGCCAGCAGGATGCCAGCAGAGGGAACAACAGGATCTGATTCATTACTGCACTACCCCAGTTTTATCTTGCTGTTGACTTTTTTTTTTTTTTTTTTATTGCAGTAAAGGCTATATCACACCAACCCCAACACACTTCATCCATGCTGCACACATTGCCATAGTCTGCTTTCTTTAATTTTAAGGAATGGCAATGTGTTCCTGTTACCATTTGTGCTATGATTTTGCTCTATATCTGGATTTTGAACTAGCATTATGCCACGTCTGATCTTGCATCAGCTACCCACTATGGCCCACTTGAGCCTCTTTTAGCATCCTCTGATGCTTCTATTCCTTTCTAGCAAGTCAAGTGATAAGGTCACTTCATTATCCCTATGTCTTGGCTTTCCACCCATGGTCTGGGCTGCATCCGTCTCTGAAGGCAGCTTTGGAGATGGGGTGGTATCAGAGAGAAGGTGTGAAAGGCCTGGGAATGGGTTGCCACCTTCATCCGCTTTGATTCACTTCTGGACTTGTAACAAAACTCGATTAAGGCAACCAGCATGGCTAGTCCGAGCCCACCGATGAGGATATAGAAAACCCCCGCCACATTGCTGAGACTCAGAGCGCTCGTCTTGTCCTGGAAGAGAAAGGAGAAGGGAGGGAGGGGAGGGCATGTGGGAAGGAGAACAACAAAATTAATATGAGATTGCTCCGGTAGAGACATTGCACAATATAGCAATGCTGGCATTACATCATCTCGCTCTTTAAATGAACATGTGACATTTCTAAGAGCATTTTCAATTTTTAATTTAGTGTCTAGTAAATCTAATGTTTCCCTCACACAAACAAATAAACATTTTTTTCAGCAATGTGACACTTTGTAAAGGTTTGGGATCGCCGTTTTTCAATCATCTAACTTAAAATGCTTATTTACCCAAAATGCCTAGTTTAAATTATTGATTAAAGAAGAAAAAAAAATGTTCTCTGCCTGTGTGACATTTGCTTGTCCCTGATGTCTCGCCTGAAATAACCCGCTCTCTTGGAAATGCTCATTCTTTCTTTCCTAGATTGTTTCCCCCGCAAATTCTGTTGCTGAGCAACACATCGAAATGACTGGATTTTCTTTTTTTTTTTTTTTTTTTTTTTTTTTTTTAAATTCCTTTCCTCTCCAATATTGAGGTTGAGGTGACACCTGAGCTGTCCTCATAAACGCATCTCATTTCTGTGTAATAAGACAGTTATTTCATATGCAATCAAGACCCGCTGATGCATGTCTAAGCTAATTATTTGGTTCGCAATAAATAGGGCTATTAATGGACTGCTACTCACAGTCAGCATCTATGTTCTGATTTTGCAATGCCTAATGAATGGTCACGGATCTCTGGGGAAGACAAGTCTCGGAGTGACTCATTTCACCATCAGGGAAACTGAGTCCCCACATCCAACCTCCATGTAGCTCTGTGCCACTCTCCAAGCCCCATCCTCCATGCTGACCAGGTGGATTTTTTGGGTCAGGGATAGGACCAATGCTCATCTCCATGTACCAGGCTTTTTTTTCTAGGCCAGGCTTTCTCTTTATAGTCCAACCAGACTGAGGTGCCCTGCTCCATGCTTCTTGTTGCCTTGCAGTATCAACTTGCTACCTACTTCCAGCACAGCTTCCCCAGGGCAGGCCTTGTTGGCATGACCAAGGTTTGACCAGCATTGATAGCTCTGCTCACTGGATGATGGATAAAAACTGCATAAAGCTCATTTGAGATGTAGCCATGCAGATAAAGAACAATATTTATGCCCTGTAGACATGTCTTCAGTTGGGAAAGAAGCCTTTATGTAGTTCATGGTGTCTCCTGTTACTCCGTAGACACATGGATGGTTGGGTGGCACAGCCTATTTCTTGCCCTTCTAGGACAGTTGATTCACTCACTTTCCTCAGCATCTTTTTGGGATAGACAAACTGGAAAAGCAGAAAACTATACTGGAACAGTGTCAAAAAGGTCCAAAACCAATGTGAACATGGAGGGTTTTGAGTCAAGAGCAGTCCATCAGGCACCAACACTGTCTTTCAGGCAAGCACAGTTTGCCAAAGGATTCTGTCCTTTGGAGAACTAGGATCTGTTGGCAAAAAAGTTGACCTACAAAGCATGAAAACATTTCAGTTTTTAAAACTCCCATAACAGAACTTGACTTCTTGGAATTTTCTCTTTCTTTCCTTCTTTTTTTCTCTCTCTCTCAATAGGAAGAAAAGAGTGTTGCTGCAAAGAATGATTAAAAAATATTTTTTAATGCTTCTCCTTCATCTGGTCCCACTGCCTATGCAGAAATGTGAAGCCTTCTGCCCAGCTGGAGCATGTGTTGTGGGTTCCAGTGCCATGGGGAGAAACTTTCCAAGCTGAACCCTCTGACGTTTGGTTAGGGGTTTCCCCGGCAGAGTTTTAGTCGCTGTAAAAATCTCTGTAAGTGATCTCATTTACCATGCTTCACTGATTGGCATTGCTGCCAGGAGGTTCACTGCTGTCACTATGCGTGTTACACCACTGCAGATGTGACGGTCTCCACTGGTGGAGAGCTTTGGTTCCTCTCTTGTGTAACCTTCACATGCTGGTCAGTTTGTAATATTGTCAATACTTCCTTTGTGCTCTCTGTAGTCAGAAATTTCTGCAAATATGGGTTTAATTTTTGCAGTTTCCATATTTGAAGGATAATTTATCTGGTCTTTTACTATCTGCTGTCATACATTTTTTTTCTGCCAGGCTTGACTGTACCTTTGTTCACTTATCTCTTTGCAGATTACTGGGAAACACTCGTAAGTACCAGCTGAAAAATGTAGGGATTTTTTTTTTTTTTTTTTTTTAACAAAGATTTAGAAAAACAGATCAATTTCTCGGAGAAAACTGGGTTACACTTCATGTACTCTGCCTCCTCAAAGGCAGTCTGAAGGGGCTGCACCAGCATGAAGGATGGACAAAGCCACCGGAGGTGGGCTGCCCTCCTTGACATCCTAATCTTTAAGCCTGACTCCTTAATGAAAAGTGGCTGATTAGCTCGTGTATGAAGGGATGGATGGGGACAAGGACGGAGGTAGAGCTGCCTATTTGTCTGTCTTACTAATAATTTCCAGATTATACTTTCAGCTTGATTTGATAGAGGGGTGGAGATCTCCAAGATACTAAGGCTCTCCAAGCTGCAGAGAAGCTAAAACCTATTAATGCTCTCACTTAAATAAATGTATCGACACAAGTAGGCATCAGGAACCCCACATGGATCTTTGAACTGCAGTCACAGATACTTGAAAAAACAGGCTTCATGGCAATACATGAGTTTAAAGTTTTGCTGGCCACGATATTTTTGTAATTCCACCCCCAGTCTGGGGACCATGGTCCAACAGGGAACTTTCTCAGCCTGCTGCAAGGGCAGGGATTTCTCGCAGCCAGAAAAGGCTACTGGTTCTTCCTTTCCAGTTTCTCCTCAAAGAAAAGCCAGCACCAAACTGACTGGGAAGTTTGAGGAGACGACCCAAAGCAGTTTACTTCACCAGTGTTTCCTACAACTAATTTTAGACCTGCTGTAGTTCACCTGTGTTTGCTTTGTGGCATTATTATTACCATTATTGCTATCTTGGACAATTGGGGCTGGACTGAAAGTTGTCTCTTCCAGCAGCAGGGAAGGCCAAGGAAAGCACAGCAAGGCACAGCAGTGAACAAGCCTGCTGGAATGGGGAGAGCAGCTGCATTTAACCTCTGCACCACAGTCAGGTTTCTCCCCGTGAGCCCCTGTTGCAGGAAGCCAAGGAGATGGGCAGCTGCAGCAGGGCACTGAGGAACGCTTTGGGGACACCGCCGATGACACAGCCTGGTATGAGTGAGGCTAGGAAGTGAAATTGTTCCTGTGGTGTTGCTTGACTTTTTGCTTGTCCTCTCCTTTTCTTGTTTGCTTCCTGTCCTCTCCCAGCAGGATGTATGGAGAGGTTCTCTTGGGTGGGAGCAGCATCTCGTCACTTCCATTGACCTGGGTCATGTGAAGGGTAGGAGATGGTGCACGCCACACCGAGGCTTTGTCTCCTGTTTTGTGCAAGCTCCTGCCCTAATAGCATTCATAATCATGAGGTCCCAAATGGTGCTAGCTGCCTGAACGGACCCTCCCCTCTGCTCTGCTTGGGCTCTGACACCAGCTGCTCTCCCGTCGAGCTGCCCATCACCGAGCCAGCTTGTCAGTGGGAGTGTAAATGTCACCGCTCGTCTCCCGCAGCGGCACAGCGCTGACGTGGGGGTAAGATTGGCAGGTGAAAAGAGAAAGAAAAACCCAGCTTTCCGAAAGAGTGGCCTTGTTGCCACAGCAACCAGGCACCTTCCCGTCTGTTCCTCTCAAACGTGGCACCGTGTCCGTCATCCTCTTTGTCATTATTTATCCTCCTCGGCTGAAGGCCATATTTCCCCAGTTTCACACTGGGGCTGCTCCCTGCCTTTACCTGGCCCCACCAGAGCCCGTTGGCAGCACGAGGCGATGGCACCATGAGCTGTTGTGGTCTCCATAGAAGGTCTGTCCTTAGAGCAGGTGGCTCCAGAGGTCTGTGAGCATCTACACCAAGTGCCAGGCCACCTTAACTGGGGCAAGCCCTGAAGCTCAGCAGTGAAGGACACAGCACTGGCCATCGAGTCCAAGTGCTGTCAGGGGTCTGTAGGGGCAGGGTCTGAGCACATGCATGGCCAGCCAGGGGTTAGGCTGCCCAACATGAAAAGACACTCTTGGTGTGAGAAGCAACTAATTCCATGCAAAGCAGGGGAAGGCTGTAGTGGGCTTTGATCCCTATTGATTTTTTAACAAAAGTCCAATTCTTTCAACTGGAGGTGTGGAAGATCCCTGTGGCTTTGATAAAGGTCCTTTTGAGGCAAAAAGCTGTACGGCTGCCCCTGCAAGCAGGTTGCACCTTGCCCTCCTGGTGTGGAAAGAATCCTCTTTCCTCCCATTGCCTTGAAAAAGATCCAAGGAAGAGGAAAATCTCATGCATCTGCCCTGATATTTACTGTCCTACTTGCCATTACTCTCTAATAACCCAAGACATCCCTTCCAAGCCCACAGTCTTCTGTGGTGGGACAACAGATTTTTATCAAATTTTATCAAATCAGATATTTATCAAAGCAGAAGTGCTTGTCTCTGGAGTTTTAATGTATGTGCTGTTTCTTTACAGGGATTTTTCTGGGAAAAAAACACTGGTGGGCAGTACATAGATAAACCCACAGATTAAAAAATAAAATGCATAGCAGTCAGCTACAGGCATGGAACATAACTGGGGCCAACAAACATAACCTGGGAAACATCAAAGATTTTACTTGGCTCTGGCTAAACATCTTGGATACAAACCTTACCTCCAGCTAGCCCCTCACCCTCTTCATTAGCACTCATTTATCTTTCTGAGAAGCAAAAATAGATAAAAAACAGGTGGGCGACAGGTAGTATGTTTGCCCAGCTGCATTCATGAGAACAAGTGAGCAATGCCATCGCTTGATTGTTTGGTGGGAGGGATAAGGCTCTGTTGATTTTGATGTTGATTTCTCTTACTGTTGTTTCTTATTGCACTGCTGCTGCAGTCACGGTGTGGATGCTGAACAAGGCACAGACGTGGTCCTTTTGTTTGACAGCTGAGACTCATCACTGAGATCTTCTGTTCCCATTAAAAGCTTACAGGATTTTAAGGCTTATGCCTATTGATTTCACACATGGAGTTTCAAGCAGCTCTCATGACTTTATGATCCAATCTCATTTATTCATATGTGATTCACATGTGTGTGACTGTCTTTTTGAAGCGCACATAAATAACATGTGGTAAATATTGAGGTCATATGATCCACATAAACCCATGTGTCCCAAACCTTCTCTTTCTGTCCCTGTTGTTTATCCTGTTTATCCTATTGTGTGGAATTGGACACTAGAGCTGTTTTTTTCTTTTTTTTTTTCTTTTTTTTTTTCTTTTTTTTTTTTTTTCTTTTTTCTCCTGCACCAGAATAGTGATAAAGCACAGTACTGTAGGGGCATTGTTTTAAACTAAACTGATTTCACATCAATTTCCTAATGGGCATTTTATCAGCTATGGGGTTTCTCTAGCACTGATGCATGCAGGCTTGTGGTGAAGGTATTGTGGAAGCTGTGTTGTGGCTTCAGTTTCCCAGCAGCAGTAATTACTTTTCATTCATATGGTGACTATTGCTCAGTTGGTTACCTTGCAAAATATATGCACTGTATAAGTCAGTCAGATTTCTTCCTGAGTGGGACAAATGCCATATTGTATAGCATGCCTTATAGAAAGGTTATTCTTGGACAAGCACAATACTGCAGAGAAGAGCAGAATTTGATTTTAAATAGCATCTGTCAGCCCCAAAAAGCTTTACAGTGCCATACGGCAGTTGGTGAGATTCAGACAATTAGGCCAGGTGGAAAAAAATATGACAACCTACCAAAAATGTTTGGAGACATTTTCCCCTTCCTATTAAATTTGAATATCTTTAATACTTTAAAATCCAGCCCCCTCAGTCTGGCTATAAAGATGGGTTGAACAGGGAAAGAAACAAAATTGCATTCTCTTTTCCAGTTTCCAGTTGGGAAACCC